>NC_142426.1:7365517-8028851 GCF_059516105.1 Syngnathus floridae | reverse complement strand
TGCCTTGTACTTGCCTTGCCTTGCCTTGCCTTGCCTTGCCTTGCCTTGCCTTGCCTTGCCTTGCCTTGCCTTGCCTTGCCTTGACTTGCCTTGCCTTGACTTGCTTTGTACTTGCCTCGCCTCGCCTCGCCTTGCCTTGCCTCGCCTCGCCTTGCCTTGCCTTGCCTCGCCTCGCCTTGTACTTGCCTTGCCGCGCCTCGCCTCGCCTCGCACTTGGCCTTGGCCTTGGCCTTGGCCTTGGCCTTGGCCTTTTACTTGCCTTGTACTTGCCTCGCCTCGCCTTGTACTGGCCTCGCCTCGACTTGTACTTGCCTTGCCATATCCTTGCCCTGCCTTGCCTTGCCTTTTCTTGCCTTGCCTTGACTTGCCTTGCCTTGCCTTGCCTTGCCTTGCCTTGCCTTGCCTTGCCTTGCCTTGCCTTGCCTTGCCTTGCCTCTTCTTGTACTTGCCTTGTACTTGCCTTGTACTTGCCTTGCCTTGCCTTGCCTTGTACTTGTCTTGTACGTGACTTGCCTCTCCTTGTCTTGCCTTGCCTTGCCTTGCCTCGCCTCGCCTCGCCTTGCCTTGCCTTGCCTTGCCTCGCCTCGCCTCGCCTCGCCTTGCACTTGCCTTGCCTTGCCTTGCCTTGCCTTGCCTTGCCTTGCGGTGCCTTGCCTTGCCTTGCCTTGCCTTGCCTTGCCTTGCCTTGCCTTGCCTTGTACTCGCCTTGCCTCGCCTCGCCTCGCCTTGTACTTGCCTCGCCTCGCCCCGCATCGCCTCGCCTCGCCTCGCACTTGTCTCACCTCGCCTCGCCTTGTACTGCCTTGCCTTGCCTTGCCTTGCCTTGCCTTGCCTTGCCTTGCCTTGCCTTGCCTTGCCTTGCCTTGCCTTGCCTTGCCTTGCCTTGCCTTGCCTTGCCTTGGGTTGTACTTGCCTTGCCTTGCCTTGCCTTGCCTTGCCTTGCCTTGCCTTCTACTTGCCTTGCCTTGCCTTGCCTTACCTTGCCTTCTACTCGCCTTGCCTCGCCTCGCCTCGCCTTGTACTTGCCTTGCCTCGCCTCGCCTCGCACTTGTCTCACCTCGCCTCGCCTTGTACTGCCTTGCCTTGCCTTGCCTTGCCTTGCCTTGCCTTGCCTTGCATTGCCTTGCCTTGCCTTGCCTTGCCTTGGGTTGTACTTGCCTTGCCTTGCCTTGCCTTGCCTTGCCTTACCTTGCCGTGCCTTGCCTTGCCTTGCCTTGCCTTGCCTTGTACTCGCCTTGCCTCGCCTCGCCTTGTACTTGCCTTGCCTCGCCTCGCCTCGCCTCGCCCCGCCTCGCCTCGCCTCGCCTCGCCTCGCACTTGTCTCACCTCGCCTTGCCTTGCCTTGCCTTGCCTTGGGTTGTACTTGCCTTGCTTTGCCTTGCTTTGCCTTGCCTTGCGTTGCCTTGCCTTGCCTTGCCTTGCCTCGCCTTGCCTTGCCTTGCCTTGTACTTGCCTTGCCTTGCCTTGCCTTGCCTTGCCTTGCCTTGTACTTGCCTTGCCTTGCCTTGCCTTGTACTTGCCTTGCCTTGCCTTGCCTTGCCTTGCCTTGCCTTGCCTTGCCTTGCCTTGTACTTGCCTCACCTCGCCTCGCCTCGCCTCGCCTCGCCTTGCCTTGCCTTGCCTCGCCTCACCTTGTACTTGCCTTGCCGCGCCTTGCCTCGCCTCGCACTTGCCTCGCACTTACCTCGCACTTGCATCGCCTCGCCTTGTACTTTCTTGCCTTGGCTTGCCTTGCTTTGCCTTGCCTTGCCTTGCCTTGCCTTGTACTTGCCTTGCCTTGCCTTGCCTTGTACTAGCCTTGCCTTGCCTTGCCTTGCCTCGCCTTGCCTTGCCTTGCCTTGCCTTGTACTTGCCTTGCCTTGCCTTGCCTTCTACTTGCCTTGCCTTGCCTTGCCTTACCTTGCCTTCTACTTGCCTTACCTCGCCTCGCCTCGCCTTGTACTTGCCTTGCCTCGCCTCGCCTCGCACTTGTCTCACCTCGCCTCGCCTTGTACTGCCTTGCCTTGCCTTGCCTTGCCTTGCCTTGCCTTGCCTTGCCTTGCCTTGCCTTGCCTTGCCTTGCCTTGCCTTGCCTTGCCTTGCCTTGCCTTGCCTTGCCTTGCCTTGCCTTGGGTTGTACTTGCCTTGCCTTGCCTTGCCTTGCCTTGCCTTGCCTTGCCTTGCCTTGCCTTGCCTTGCCTTGCCTTGCCTTGCCTTGCCTTGCCTTGCCTTGTTCTTGCCTTGCCTTGCCTTACCTTGCCTTGCCTTGCCTTGCCTTGACTTGCCTTGCCTTGCCTTGACTTGCTTTGTACTTGCCTCGCCTCGCCTCGCCTCGCCTCGCCTCGCCTCGGCTTGCCTTGCCTCGCCTCGCCTTGCCTTGCCTTGCCTTGCCTCGCCTCGCCTTGTACTTGCCTTGCCGCGCCTCGCCTCGCCTCGCCTCGCACTTGGCCTTGGCCTTGGCCTTTTACTTGCCTTGTACTTGCCTCGCATCGCCTTGTACTGGCCTCGCCTCGACTTGTACTTGCCTTGCCATATCCTTGCCCTGCCTTGCCTTGCCTTGCCTTTTCTTGCCTTGCCTTGCCTTGCCTTGCCTCTTCTTGTACTTGCCTTGTACTTGCCTTGTACTTGCCTTGCCTTGCCTTGCCTTGTACTTGTCTTGTACGTGCCTTGCCTCTCCTTGCCTTGCCTTGCCTTGCCTTGCCTTGTACTCGCCTTGCCTCTTCTCGCCTTGCCTTGTACTTGCCTCGCCTTGCCTTGCCTCGCCTCGCCTCGCACTTGTCTCACCTCGCCTCGCCTTTTACTGCCTTTCCTTGCCTTGCCTTGCCTTGCCTTGCCTTGCCTTGCCTTGCCTTGCCTTGCCTTGCCTTGCCTTGCCTTGCCTTGCCTTGGGTTGTACTTGCCTTGCCTTGCCTTGCCTTGCCTTGCCTTGCCTTGCCTTGCCTTGCCTTGCCTTGCCTTGCCTTGCCTTGCCTTGCCTTGCCTTGCCTTGCCTTCTACTTGCCTTGCCTTGCCTTGCCTTACCTTGCCTTCTACTCGCCTTGCCTCGCCTCGCCTCGCCTTGTACTTGCCTTGCCTCGCCTCGCCTCGCACTTGTCTCACCTCGCTTCGCCTTGTACTGCCTTGCCTTGCCTTGCCTTGCCTTGCCTTGCCTTGCCTTGCCTTGCCTTGCCTTGCCTTGCCTTGCCTTGCCTCGCCTCGCCTCGCCTCGCCTCGCCTCGCCTCGCCTCTGCCTTGCCTTGCCTTGCCTCGCCTCGCCTCGCCTCGCCTCGCCTCGCCTCGCCTCGCCTCGCCTCGCCTCGCCTCGCCTCGCCTCGCCTCGCCTCGCCTCGCCTCGCCTCGCCTCGCCTCGCCTCGCCTCGCCTCGCCTTGCACTTGCCTTGCCTTGCCTTGCCTTGCCTTGCCTTGCCTTGCCTTGCCTTGCCTTGCCTTGCCTTGCCTTGCCTTGCCTTGCCTTGTACTTGCCTTGCCTTGCCTTGCCTTGTACTTGCCTTACCTTGCCTTGCCTTGCCTTGCCTTGCCTTGCCTTGCCTTGCCTTGCCTTGCCTTGTACTTGCCTCGCCTCGCCTCGCCTCGCCTCGCCTCGCCTCGCCTCGCCTTGCCTTGCCTTGCCTTGCCTTGCCTCGCCTTGCCTCTCCTTGCCTTGCCTTGCCTTGCCTTGCCTTGCCTTGTACTTGCCTCGCCTTGCCTTGTACTTGCCTCGCCTCGCCTTGTCTCGCCTCGCCTCGCCTCGTACGTGTACTTGCCTTGCCTTGTACTTGCCTTGTACTTGTCTTGTACTTGCCTTGAACTTGCCGTGCCTTATACTTTCCTTGTACTTGCCTTGTACTTGCCTTGCCTTGCCTTGCCTTGTACTTGCCTTGCCTTGCCTTGCCTTGCCTTGTACTTGCCTTGTACTTGCCTTGCCTTGCCTTGCCTTGTACTTGCCTCGCCTCGCCTCGCACTTGCCTTGCCTTGCCTTGCCTTGTATTTGCCTCGCCTCGCCTCGCCTCGCCTTGCCTTGCCTTGCCTTGCCTTGCCTTGCCTTGCCTTGCCTTGCCTTGCCTTGCCTTGGGTTGTACTTGCCTTGCCTTGCCTTGCCTTGCCTTGTACTTGCCTTGCCTTGCCTTGCCGTGCCTTGCCTTGCCTTGCCTTGCCTTGCCTTGTACTCGCGTTGCCTCGCCTCGCCTCGCCTTGTACTTGCCTTACCTCGCCTCGCCTCGCCCCGCCTCGCATCGCCTCGCCTCGCCTCGCACTTGTCTCCCCTCGACTCGCCTTGCCTTGCTTTGCCTTGCCTTGCCTTGCCTTGGGTTGTACTTGCCTTGCTTTGCCTTGGCCTTGTACTTGCCTTGTACTTGCCTCGCCTCGCCTTGTACTTGCCTTGCCTCGACTTGTACCTGCCTTGCAATTTCCTTGCCTTGCCTTGCCTTGCCTTGCCTTGCCTTGCGTTGCCTCTTCTTGTACTTGCCTTGTACTTGCCTTGTACTTGCCTTGCCTTGCCTTGCCTTGTACTTGTCTTGTACTTAACTTGCCTCTCCTTGCCTTGCCTTGCCTTGCCTTGCCTTGCCTCACCTCGCCTTGTACTTGCCTCGCCTCGCCTTGTACTTGCCTCGCCTCGACTTGTACTTGCCTTGCCATTTCCTTGCCTTAAGTTGCCTTGCCTTGCCTTGCCTTGCCTTGCCTTGCTTTGCCTTGCCTCTTTTTGTACTTGCCTTGTACTTGCCTTCTACTTGCCTTGCCTTGCCTTTTACTTGTCTTGTACTTGCCTTGCCTCGCCTCGCCCGCCTTGCCTTGCCTCGCCTCGCCTTGCACTTGCCTTGCCTCGCCTCGCCTCACCTCGCCTTGTACTGCCTTGCCTTGCCTTGCCTTGCCTTGCCTTGCCATGCCATGCCTTGCCTTGCCTTGCCTTGCCTTGCCTTGTACTTGCCTTGCCTTGTACTTGCCTTGCACTGCCTTGCACTGCCTTGCACTGCCTTGCCTTGCCTTGCCTTGCCTTGCCCTTGCCCTCGCCCTTGCATTTGCACTTGCCCTTGCAGTTGCACTTGTACTTGTACTAGCCTTGCCCTTGCCTTGCCTTGCCTTGCCTCGCCTCGCCTTGCCTTGCCTTGCCTTGCCTTGCCTTGCCTTGCCTTGCCTTGCCTTGCCTTGCCTTGCCTTGCCTTGCCTTGCCTTGCCTTGCCTTGCCTTGCCTTGCCTTGCCTTGCCTTGCCTTGCCTTGTACTTGCCTTGCCTTGCCTTGCCTTGCCTTGCCTTGCCTTGCCTTGCCTTGCCTTGCCTTGCCTTGCCTTGCCTTGCCTTGCCTTACCTTCTACTTGCCTTGCCTTGCCTTCCCTTACCTTGCCTTCTACTCGTCTTGCCTCGCCTCACCTCGCCTTGTACTTGCCTTGCCTCGCCTCGCCTCACACTTGTCTCACCTCGCTTCGCCTTGTACTGCCTTGCCTTGCCTTGCCTTGCCTTGCCTTGCCTTGCCTTGCCTTGCCTTGCCTTGCCTTGCCTTGCCTTGCCTTGCCTTGGGTTGTACTTGCCTTGCCTTGCCTTGCCTTGCCTTGCCTTGTACTTGCCTTGCCTTGCCTTGCCTTGCCTTGCCTTGCCTTGCCTTGCCTTGCCTTGTACTTGCCTCGCCTCGCCTCGCCTCGCCTCGCCTCGCCTCGCCTTGCCTTGCCTTGCCTCGCCTCGCCTTGCCTTGCCTTGCCTCGCCTCGCCTTGTACTTGCCTTGCCGCCTCTCGCCTCGCCTCGCCTCGCCTCGCACTTGGCCTTGGCCTTGGCCTTGGCCTTTTACTTGCCTTGTAATTGCCTTGTACTTGCCTCGCCTCGCCTTGTACTGGCCTCGCCTCGACTTGTACTTGCCTTGCCATATCCTTGCCTTGCCTTGCCTTGCCTTGCCTTGCCTTGCCTTGCCTTGCCTTGTACTCGCCTTGCCTCGCCTCGCCTCGCCTTGTACTTGCCTCGCCTCGCCCCGCATCGCCTCGCCTCGCCTCGCACTTGTCTCACCTCGCCTCGCCTTGTACTGCCTTGCCTTGCCTTGCCTTGCCTTGCCTTGCCTTGCCTTGCCTTGCCTTGCCTTGCCTTGCCTTGCCTTGGGTTGTACTTGCCTTGCCTTGCCTTGCCTTGCCTTGCCTTGCCTTGCCTTGCCTTGCCTTGCCTTGCCTTGCCTTCTACTTGCCTTGCCTTGCCTTGCCTTACCTTGCCTTCTACTCGCCTTGCCTCGCCTCGCCTCGCCTTGTACTTGCCTTGCCTCGCCTCGCCTCGCACTTGTCTCACCTCGCCTCGCCTTGTACTGCCTTGCCTTGCCTTGCCTTGCCTTGCCTTGCCTTGCCTTGCCTTGCCTTGCCTTGCCTCGCCTCGCCTCGCCTTGCCTTGCACTTGCCTTGCCTTGCCTTGCCTCGCCTCGCCTCGCCTCGCCTCGCCTCGCCTCGCCTCGCCTTGCACTTGCCTTGCCTTGCCTTGCCTTGCCTTGCCGTGCCGTGCCGTGCCTTGCCTTGCCTTGCCTTGCCTTGCCTTGCCTTGCCTTGCCTTGCCTTGCCTTGCCTTGCCTTGCCTTGCCTTGCCTTGTACTCGCCTTGCCTCGCCTTGCCTTGCCTTGCCTTGCCTTGTACTTGCCTCGCCTGCCTCGCCTCACCTTGTACTTGCCTTGTACTTGCCTTGCCTTGTACTTGCCTTGTACTTGCCTTGCCTTGCCTTGCCTTGTACTTGCCTTGCCTTGCCTTGCCTTGCCTTGTACTTGCCTTGTACTTGACTTGCCTTGCCTTGCCTTGCCTTGCCTTGCCTTGCCTTGCCTTGCACTTGGACTTTACTCGGACTTGTATTTGCCTTGCCTTTCCTTGCCTTGTACTTGCCTTGCCTTGCCTCGCCTCGCCTCGCACTTGCCTTGCCTCGCCTCGCCTCGCCTTGTACTTGCCTTGCCTTGCCTTGCCTTGCCTTGCCTTGCCTTGCCTTGCCTTGCCTTGTACTCGCCTTGCCTCGCCTCGCCTCCTCTTGTACTTGCCTTGCCTTGCCTTGCCTCGCCTCGCACTTGCCTTGCCTCACCTCGCCTTGCCTTGCCTTGTACTTGCCTTGCCTTGCCTTGCCTTGCCTTGCCTTGCCTTGCCTTGCCTTGCCTTGCCTTGCCTTGCCTTGCCTTGTCTTGTCTTGCCTTGCCTTGTACTTGCCTTGTACTTGCCTTGCCTTGCCTTGTACTTGCCTTGTACTTGCCTTGCCTTGCCTTGCCTTGCCTTGCCTTGCCTTGCCTTGCCTTGCCTTGCCTTGCCTTGCCTTGCCTTGTACTCGCCTTGCCTTGCCTCGCCTCGCCTCGCCTCGCCTCGCCTCGCACTTGCCTTGCACTTGCCTCGCCTCGCCTTGTACTTTCTTGCCTTGCCTTGCCTTGTTGTTGCCTTGCCTTGCCTTGCCTTGCCTTGGACTTGGACTTGGACTTGGACTTGGACTTGGACTTGGACTTGGACTTGGACTTGGACTTGGACTTGGACTTGGACTTGGACTTGGACTTGACTCGGACTTGTACTTGCCTTACCTTGCCTTGCCTTGTACTTGTACTTGCCTTGTACTTGCCTTGCCTTGTACTTGCCTTGCCTTGTACTTGCCTTTCCTTGTACTTGCCTTGCCTTGTACTTGCCTTGCCTTGCCTTGTACTGGCCTTGCCTTGCCTTGTACTGGCCTTGACTTGACTGGACTTGACTTGGACTTGGACTTGGACTTGGACTTGCCGTGCACTTGCCGTGCCTTGCACTTGCCGTGCCTTGTACTTGCCTTAGCTTACACTTGCCATGCCTTGCCTTGCCTGGACTTGGACTTGGACTTGCACTTGCCTTGTACCCATCCCCATGTGATTTTGATCCATCCCCTGGGGGAGAGGGGAGCAGTGAGCAGCAGCGGTGCCACGCTTGGAAATCATTTGGTTATCTAACCCCCCAATTCCAACCCTTAATGCTGAGTGCCAAGCAGGGAGGCAATGGGTCCCATTTTTATAGTCTTTGGTATGACCCGGCCGGGATTTGAACCCACAACCTTCCAGTCTCAGGGCGGACACTCTACTACTAGGCCACTGAACTGGTTATTGTTTATTGTGTGACATTTTGAATACCTTCAGTAAAATTAAGGCCGACTTGTTTTTTATTAAATGAGATTTATTGTCTTCCTTTTGGAAAATTAAACTTTTTAAGACTTGAATTATTATAGTAAATTTCACTGCTTGTTGTCATTCCTAAGCACGCTTGTGTGCGTGTGCTGCAGTGGTGTGAGCTTTGGCATTTGCGGTCCTTTTGATTAGCAAAACAAGAGAACTAATAAATAGCTTCTGTTGGCAGATGACATTTGACTAAATACTTCCCAAATGCGTACAATGTATGCACATGAATGCAGATGGTTCCTGAATGCCTCAGATGACTTTTGCAGCAGCAGGTAGGTAGCTGAAAATATCAGCCTGAGTGTCACACAAGCACAAAGTGCATGCTTTTATGACACTTTGGAGAAACTCCTCTGTGCTATTTCTGTCTTGAAATGTTGTTTTGATTTGGCAGTCGTTTGGACTGCTGAGTTTCAAAACATTCCGGTGGTGTAGCAACACATGTAGACAGACTGGATGGATGGATGGATGGATGGATGGATGGATGGATGGATGGATGGATGGATGGATGGATGGATGGATGGATGGATGGATGGATGGATGGATGGATGGATGGATGGATGGATGGATGGATGGATGGATGGATGGATGGATGGATGGATGGATGGATGGATGGATGGATGGATGGATGGATGGATGGATGGATGGATGGATGGATGGATGGATGGATGGATGGATGGATGGATGGATGGATGGATGGATGGATGGATGGATGGATGGATGGATGGATGGATGGATGGATGGACAACATTTTGACAGATGACTGCAACCATGCATTTCTAGTAGTAATTGTTTAGGCAGAATGTTTAGTAAAATTAAATTAGGTTCCATTTGATGTTTGAGTGTATCACTCAAGCCCCCACCTTTGATTCATTTTGCAGCCATTTCAAACCCATTTGTTTCTGGAGTATTACTCGAGGTGTGATTTAATTGCGCCCCCCTCCCACCCGAACACTTGCCCGTATCTTTCCACAACACATTTCAACTGCTGCCCCGCCACATATCCGAATCCCTCAACAATGACGAGCTTTTCTTTCCCTCATAGAGGACGGAATTAAAATTCAAAGGCAGCAGAGGAACTTCCAAGAATTTCTTGTGTACGTCTGGGTGTGTGTGCGTGCATGCGCGCGTACACGCACGCTTGTGCGTGTGTGGTGGGGGTAAGAAAAAATAAAAACACTTGACTGATTTTAATCACATTCTTATTTGTTTCAGTTTAGAGCTTGGCATGGCTTGTATGGCGCTGCGTGGAGAATTAAATAAAAAAAAAACTTGCCATTTTGTTATCATGATGCAACAGCGCCATCTTGCATGGGAAGATGACTATGACGTATTCTGCATTCATTCATGAAGACGACGGGGGGGAAATGCTTCTCTCATAGGAAATAATGTAAATGTAAGCCAAATTATTCCCATCATAAAATCTCTATTAAGGGTTGTATAAATAAATTTGACTTGACTAGAAAATACTCTGTCTTTTTTAATGTTTTTCCTCCACACTCTGTGTTCTGTTCTCTCTCACTCACACAAACACTCATGGGCTTTTTTTTTTTTATTGCTTTTCCAACAATCATAACGATGACGTGAGGTGCCAGAGGCTGAGCTGCACTGTAATTGCTGAGGGAGTAAAGCACGAGGCAAATTCTGAGTATGTTCCAGGTGGTCGACATGTGTTCTGTGTTGTTGTCTTTCTCTTCAATGGTGGTTATTAAAAATGTACGCGGTCCCGACAAGCCGACCCCCTACGTCATTAAAATTTAGTGACAGTATAGCCTCAGGTGAGTTTCAGGTTGGGGATGAATTTTTTAGGAGCTACACAATAGATAGACAGCTGAGTGCTCTGGCCTGTGTGTGTACGCCTTCATCATCATGCTACTGCTTCTGCTGCCGACGTGGTGTTTTTAAAACCAATGTTGACTTTACGTGAGACAAAAAGTCTAAGATGACGCTCCGGGTGGCTCCGCTTGTTTATTTCATGCTGCTTGTCGACACAGTGGCGGATCAAAAAGGTGAGTTTGTTATCACAGCTTGCACACACCTTCTACAAGGTTGCACCTGAATGTGCCACTTTAGGATTTTAATGCGTAAGATGAATTCTGAGTTTAAATGGAAGAAATTGTGACCCGAATGAAAACTATATACATTCGGTTAATTTGATCTTTTAAGGTGTTAAATGTGGCGGCATCCTCTCGGCGGCGTCCGGCAACCTGTCCAGTCCAAACTTCCCGGGCCTTTACCCGTACAACATCCGCTGTTCCTGGCTCATTGTTGTGCCGGAAGGTTCCTCGGTGCTGCTCACCTTCCAACACTTTGAACTGGAGTACCACTCCAGCTGTGCCTATGACCATGTTAAGATCTACAACGGTGTAGCCGGCGATGAAGGCAACCTTCTGGGCACCTTTTGTGGCGACGCACCCCCGCCGGCCTTCACTTCGTCCTGGAACGTCATGTCGGTCATCTTCCGCTCGGACCGTCACGTGGCGCACAGGGGCTTCAGTTTGGGCTACAGGAAAGGTATATGTCAGTGATAGTTAAATGATTTTACTTTTTAGTTAACTGGACTCTTTTTTTCGTGCAGATATGTGCGGCGGGGTGCTAACAGGCCTTTCGGGCGTCATCTCCAGCCCGGGTTACCCCGCGGAGTACAGCAACGACGCCGACTGCACGTGGCTCATACACGTCTCCAACACCAGCGCCGTCACGCTTCTCTTCTTGGATTTCCAGATGGAAAACAATGAGGGGTGCCATTTTGACTACGTGGCCCTGTTTGACGGCCCCACGGTGGCGCATCGCCACCTGGGTACGTACTGCGGGGCCAACAAGCCTCCCGCCACCGTCACCACCACCAACCAATTGCTGCTCGTCTTCAAATCTGACTTTAACATCGGTGGGCGGGGCTTCAAGGCCTATTACTACTCAGGTAGGTCATTTTGTAGCTATTCCAAAATGTGTGCAATCTCTGGTTTAGAAGGCCAAGTTGTTCCCCGTGTGTCCGTAGGCGAATGCCAGCAAGTGCTTTCGGACGTGTGCGGCAACTTCAGCAGCCCAAACTTCCCGCAGATCTATCCAAACAACATCAACTGCCACTGGAGTATTTCGCTAGCGGCTGGCTACCGCATCAAGCTCTTCTTCCCTGTCATGGACCTGGAAGGCCGCAACAGCCTCACGGATGAGTGCGACTACGACTGGGTGGCCGTGTACGACGGGGAGCGGCAGTCGGCAGACGCGCTCCTCGGACGCTGGTGCGGCGCCGAGAGGCCGTCGTCGCTCGTCTCCCGGGGCAACAAGATGCTGGTGGTGCTGAGCACCGACAGGGATGAGGCGCACAGAGGCTTCACTGCTTCTTATCTTGGAGGTATGCTTGACTGGCTACCAAATACGTAGTGTCTATTTTTGTATCATGTTACCAAAGTTGCATGGCCTTCCGTAGTGGTGCCCGTCAACGTGAGTTGCACCAGGTCAGAGTTCACCATCCTAATACCCCAGCACTCGTTACCCCAGTTGGACCGCGAACGCATCTACCTAGGCAACCCCACGTGCACCGCCCAGCTGACGGCCACCTCTTACAAGATCCTCGCCCAATTCGTCAACTGCGGCACGGCCAGTCAGAAGCACCGTAACGTCACCATGCTGGTCAACAAGCTCTACATTGACTTTTCTGACGGCGAGCGGCGCAACGTGCAGGAGTACAAAGTGCAGTGTGATGCCATGCGCAAGGTGGCCTCGGCGTCCATCGTCTCGGCCGAGGAGCGCCGGCTCGAGCGGGAAGCCGTGAGTGGCGAGGCTTCCGCCGGAGGGGGCGGGCTGGGGCGCGCCGACGTCGAGCCCCACGACCTCAGCGATATCGTCTTCATTAGTATCTGCGTCCTCGCTGTCATCCTCATGGTGATCGCCATTGTCTGGCTCGTGTTGCTTTAGCAGCCTATGCTCGTTCGTAAAAAAAATTCTTTTTATAACAATGTATACTACCAGGATATCCTCCAAATGTGTGAAAGTTTATTTTTAATTCACACTTTCAATACAGTATAAAAACAAAGCATAATTAAGAATAAAAAAAATACATCACCAATCATAAATTGCATATTTACATTCAACACAACATAAAAAGCTTATCGCTTATACTTGGACACTAGCTGGGCAACCGAGGCATGATCCCGCTTTAGCTTCGCTCTGAGCTCAGGCTGCCGTTTGAAGGCGAACACCAGCGTCCGTACTGTCCTCCGGTACGAGCCGCTGACAAGCCAACCGCTCTGGTGGAACACTTCCCTCTCAGTGTTGTCCACCAGGCCGCAGTCCTCCTGGCAGGCAAGAGTGGAAATACATACAAAAAGGAACAAATGCTCAGTTAACAGTTGCACCACGTGGTTGGCGAAGATGGAGGAGAAAAATTGATGCACCACCTCAGAAGATGATGCCAGCCCTCACCTTGAGCTCCAGTGCTTCAGCCAGAAGTCTCCTGGCATTGCTCCTAAGGCCTTCCGATTGCTTGTCCGAGTGCACCTCGATAGACGGCTTATTGGAATTCTCCTCCACAAACGTCCTCCAGGCAGTGTACACTCCGGAAGCCGCCAAGCTCACTTCAGGCTCTGGGTGCTTCCGCAATTTGTTGACGGTGTGACCTATGGTAGGCAAAGATTTTTTTTTACAGGTTAAAAGTGAAGACTTTAAATAAATCTCGTTGTGTTATTATGGAAGACAACTGAAGTGGATGTTTGTTTACGAATCCCTCCACAATGTTTTGCTTAATGTTACCTATTTTGGTTGACTTCAGCACCTCCTTGGAGGGCATCTTCTTGCTCAAAGCGTCCAAGGCACTCAGCATGTTGTCCCTGCTCTGTCCTGGCAGCTCCAGTGTGGATTTATAGCGCAATATGTCCTCAATGACGACCACCCTCTGTAGATAAAGTATTATTAGGTTGCTCATATTTGGGTTGTATTCAAGGATAGCATGCATGCAGAAAAACAACAACAAAATAACCCACTCGTAAGGATTCTATGGTGGTTTGCTTGTAATTCTTCTCGGTACTCCTCGACGTTTTGGGCCTCTCTACTTTAGGTAGCCGCACCACAAACTTGTCCATCTTAAGAGTAGCTTGATAAAATGTTCACGTGAGGTTGGAACAGATTAAAAACATTTGCTGCTAAAGCTAGCCGTAGCTAGCAACACAGTGCTACTAATGTTGCATTTGATGTTATCGGAAATATAAGTTATACCAGGGTTAAATTATGGGAGTTGCCTGATATTTTTGTTTTATTCTTTGTGGTTTTATTATTCTGAATTGAATATTAAAACACATTGTGATTACTCCACGCTTAATTTTGATTTATTTCAGCGTGAAATTAGAATAAGTGTATATGCAGCGGGCACGCAAAAAAAATGACAACGAAAGTCAGGGATTTTCAAATTTTCATGCTGTTTAGGTTGTAGCTCTTTTTTATTTTATCAATCAGAATCTTTCTTACGCTTAGAGGCTATTTGATTCACGGTTTGTCATATCTTCCCAAAATAATCTTGGCATGAAACGTACTGAATTTAAAAATTCCCGAGTTAATAAATGCATCAAAATATTTCCAGAATGTCTCGCGAGAGCGACTGCCTGGCCTGTAAACAATGAGAACTCGTGAGAGGATATGTTCTCGCGAGGCCTTGGTCGGATTAAGCTGGAAGAGGAAGCGACCGTGTTTGTTTTGTTTGGGGTTTGTTTTGAGCAGCACACGAAATGGCGACTGCGTCTACAATCGTATTCTTTTTGGGACTCTTTGGGACTTTGGTGGCAGCGTCCTCGGACGTGTTCGACAGCGTTTTGGGAAGCACGGCATCTTGCCATAGGTCTTGTGAAATGACCTATACTTTACACACTTATCCGCGGGTGAGTAATTGGCTAGCTTCAGTTGGATAAAAGCAGGTTTTAGCCTACTTTGATATAACGTCATGATAGTGCATTTCAATGGGCGTTTTTTGTTTGTTCGTAGGAAGAGGAACTCTACGCTTGTCAACGAGGCTGCCGTTTGTTCTCTATTTGCCAATTTGTTCGTGACAGTAAAGACTTGAATCGGACCTTAGTCGACTGTCAGTCAAGTAAGAGAAAATGTCCGACTTTATACGTATAATGTCACTGGGTTTTACATTCATCGGGTTCAAAGTTGGGGGAAATTTACATATCTTTTGATTCAAAGGAGAGTCATTTGCGCTGTAAACAGTGTTGCGTTTCCTTTGTGTCTTTGTAATCCTTTTTTGAATTCTCTTACAGCCTGTCACGAAGCCTACACGCAGGTGATCGAGCAGTATGCATGCAACTTGGGCTGCAACAACCAGCTTCCTTTAGCCCAGCAGCGCCATAAACAGGTGCACACAATATGTCTGCCCTAATATGGAACTTGTCTTGTCAGTCAGGATCAATATGTTTACAAAGGGAAGCTGATATCAAAAGCACTTTCGTATCACCTCTAAGCACGTCTTACATCGTCCTGAAAAAGAAGTGGCTGACAGATTATTTGATGCCAATGCGTCTATAAATGACTTGTTAAGCATTCATGAGACTGCTTGTTAGATTTTACTGTCGACTGAGATTGCGTGAGATGAATTCTCAAATCAAAATATGCTACGATTCTGGGTAGGTATTTTAATTCATGCCCGCTTTCACGTTTCCCGGTCAGGTTGCATCTTGATAAGCTACATTCTATTTCAACACACAATTAAGTCTTAACTTGAAAGTCAACCCCCCCAAACATTTGTTCCGTCAACAAATGGGTGAATTTGAGTGCCTTCCTTTCATATATTTAGCTTGAAGCGATGGTGCCGAGGATTCACCTGCTCTACCCGTTGATGGTTGTGCAACGCTTCTGGGAGGACATGATGAATCAGGCGCACGGCTTCATCACTAATACATGGACCTTTTATCTCCAGGCTGACGACGGCAAAGTTGTCATTTTCCAGGTGAGTGATGCTACGAGGGGAAAAACAAGAATATGGAATCCTGTGTGTTTGTCAGACTGAATCCTTATTCAAATCTGTTTTTCCCCTCAGTTTGAATCTGAGAAAGAAGATGATACAGAGAACGTACAGACGACGTGTAAGCTCTTATTTTCAAGAAAGAAAATAGTCTTACTTTTGTGTGATTTTTTTTTTTTTGGTCTTCTTTCAAGTCTCTGATGTGAATAGCCCAGTTTACAAAGACTACCAGCGCACGCTCATCCAAGAGAGGGATCGTGACATGAGTGCCGACCGCAGCTACTACAATTACAACATTTTCAGCTGCCTCTCAAGGTTGTGTACCTCAACACAATTTTTTTTTTTTTGCGCATTCTCGGAATTAACATTCATGTCTTCAGGAAGCGGGGAAGGCTGCACTTGGAGGCAAAATCATATATTCTTCTTATGTGAAGAAACAGGAACACAAAATTAATTAACTCTTATGAAAAGAAAAAAAAATGTTTTGTAAATGGCCTGAAAGGACACTAAGCAGAGGTTGAAACATTTGCTCCTCAGGAACCCTTGGCTGCCAGGCTGGATTCTCACCACCACCCTGGTACTGTCTGTGCTGGTCCTTGTCTGGATCTGCTGTGCCACCGTGGCCACTGCTGTGGACCAGTATGTGCCGGCTGAGGTCAGTTGCTGTGAGACCTTTGGGGATAACTCTCGTTACTTTTAACAGAGCAATGACACACGAGATATTGTGGTTACTTTGACTTTGGAGTTTAATTTGTTACGTGACAACATTTTATTTTTCAGAAATTGAGCATCTACGGCGACAGGGATTTCTTCTCAACGCAGAAGCTGGTGCCGTACCCGGCATCCTCCCTGCTCGTCATCACCTCCAAAGGGCAAGAAGATGGCGAGGAGGCAGGGCCTCTTCTTCCAAAAGTGGACCTCGGCCAGTCTGACGTCTAAAAAAACCTAAATGAGTGTGGTGATGTAAAAACTTTTAATTCCACTTGTGGTCGCATTAAGAAACTTTGTCAAATGTTTCTAAAATTGATTCCTTACGCCCCTTTTGGTGCTTTTCAAACGGGTTGTATGATGGTACTGCAATGCCAATACAAACCGCCTTCTATATATTTTGCATTTGGTGGCTGTGCTTATTTTATTAAAAGCTGTGACTTCTTTTGAATTGATTTCATCCAGGCACTCGATGTTTCAACAAAATGACAAATGAAATGCGATAAGCTAAATCCGCTCACCTGGCTGGTTCTTGTTGTCCCACTGCCATAAACTGTACTTGACAGATCTTAATAAAATAATTTGCTCTTTTTGAACCCAACAGTGACTGTGGGTCCTTCTGTTCTCAACGGAATGGGTGAAGATGAACTGAACAAAATAACACAAACGGTACAAAATAATTTTATTTCTACGACCGCCTCACAGTTAGAAGGGTGCGGGTTCGGTAACCCTAACCCTCCCTGTGTGGAGTTTGCATGTTCTCCCCGGGCCCATGTGGGTTTTCTCCGGGCACTCCGGTTTCCTCCCACATCCCAAAAACATGCTTGGTAAATCGTCCCTAGGTGTGAGTGCGAATGGTTGTTTGTCTCTGTGAGCCCTGCGATTGGCTGGCAACCAGTTCTGGGTGTCCCCCGCCTTCTGTCCGATGACTGCTGGGATAGGCTCCAGCATGCCCACGTCCCCCATGGGGACAAGTGGTACAGATAATGGATGGATGGATAAAAGATAACTGAACAAAACAACTGTACAGTCCTTGCGACGATGCATCTCAGTATAGGTCCAACAAATCCATGGCGTCAGGCGTCAACACCGACGAGGAGGCGCGTTTCGTCGGCGGACTAGCTGTCAAACCGTCACTGCACTTTTCCGACATCCGCTTCCTTTTGCCCGTTGCGATCTGGCAAGTTCTGTCGGAGGAGGCGCCGTCTGCGATGCTACCCGCTGGAGGTTTGTAGAAATGCAGACGTTGTTTCTCAGGTGTTACAGCTTCATCGCGACACAACGGTGTCGAGTTCAACACTTCTTGGACAAACTTTTGCCTGCCGACTTCAAAATGTAAAATTAATAATGGCGGTTTTTGAACTGCTCGTTGAAAGCACAATGGAGCAATACTTACAAAAGCGAAGTGCTGATATTCTGGACTCGTCGAGTTTCTTCTGTTTCGACATTTGCGTTCCGCTTGTTTCCCACTGATTTACAACCTTACACATTTGAATATGAGACATTGGTCACACAACAATTCACGAAAAACGTCAACCCTGTTACCTGCTCTGCCCATCCTTGTGTTTTACATTCTGAGTGGTCAAAGACATCCAGCGCCTTTTCGGAATAAATCAGGCCCAGCAGCTCCCACGTGCAGGAATTAAGTCTTGCGCTAAACTGCAAAGGACAAAATTATTTTTTGTTTAAGCTAAGCGCTAATACGAACTAAGTGTGCCCTCAAGCACCTTTATGCTGGTGCCAGATGCATCCAGTTTTTCCAGCTTGGGAAGGCACTTCAGGTAGCGGAGAGCCCTCTCAGAAATGGGGTTATCTGGATTAGAGAAATAATTGCAAACCAAGACTCATACAGAGTGTAAAATTCGAAATGGCGACCCCAAGTGGACAACAATAATACCTGCATCTCAAGCAAACATGTCATGGGTAACGAAACTAGTTATTTTCATTCTTCCCTCTCAAAATGGGAACTTACGTGAAACATCCAGGCACTGAAGACAGTCCAGTCCTTTCTTCATTATTCTCACAGGCGCCATCAGTCGCCGCAGGCCATCATCTGACAGGCCGTTGCCACCAATGAAGAGCTGACTCAAGCATCTACAAAAGGAGAGAAGGCCGAAAAGAAAAAAGATGGGCACAGCGAGCCTTGACCCTAGGGCAGTTTATCACCTCGCAAGTGAGGCCGACGTCAGGTGCTGGAATATCTCATGGTTGTCGCCCAGTCGGCAGCCGAACAGGTCTAAACGTTTCAAGCTGTGGAAGGTCTTGATGTCAGCCATACGTTCGCTCAGTAGAGGAAACCTGAGGCACACAAGGATCACATCACGTAAACTTCATCCACCATGAATAATCTTTTGAAGGTCATCAAAGGACCGATACAAATTTGCAGCCCGATAACATCTAATACCGACACGTCAACTAAAGACAAACCAAAGGGTGGGTCAGACCTGTTCCTGAGGCAGAGGGAACCGAGCACCGTGTCGCCATAGGCGTCGCCAAAGAGCTGCAGAACTTTGGGGGAGACTTCCTGGTTCAGAAATACACGGTTTTCCTTCGCGGCCACGAACAGCCTGTCCCCGATCTGTTCTGGGAAGCCCACCAGCGAGTCCACGTGCTGCACGTTGCACACCACAAAGAGCAGCGTGATGTCAAACAGTGACTTGCTGCTGTAGCGCAGGCTGCCCTCAGCGTTGTACGTGGACACGAAGTGCTCCTTCCGAAGTACCAGCGGGTTGGTCCGCCGACAGGATGAAGACGGAGACGTGGAGGAGGCCATCACCGGCCTCCAGAGCATGATGTCGCTGACACGACGCAGGTGGCCTCTTTCTCGTACGTACACGCTGCTGGCGTCCATTGTTGGTGTCGACCTTCACAACAACATCAAGTTAATATGTGTTTCTGTCCAATTAAAATGAAATAAAAAAGCACCGCAGTTGGGTGGCAGAGCCGACTTTCGAATTGACTGGGGTTTGAGTGTTTTGCTTTTGTGCTGTCAAAATAAAAGCTCTGCGACGAGAAACATCACAGTTTTATCATGAACACACGTTAAAGACGACACAATCTTTCTTTGCCGTCCAAAACGTAATTAAATATGCCATAGTTAGAATATCGTTGATTTTTAAGTTTCAATTTGATTTTCTTTACTTGAATTACCTTTTCTTTTGAAAATTCACCCTGATGTCTGTTTTAAAAGTATGGTGTCAAAATAAAGGCTACTGACTACAAAAGTAGTTTCATCATGAACGTAGAGCAAATAATTAAAATAAATAGTAGTATTTTCATCCCCAACTTGTATCTTCGTAGCCTTTCATTTAATCAGATTTTTATTAACGATTGAAGCAAGGTAAATATCATTTTGAAAAACCACTAACAGGAAGTTGGTCTGTTTACAAAGCTTAAACATCCGGGTCCTGCTTCCGTCAACGTAAGCTAACGACTGGGGCACGATTTTTGTATCGTGCATGGTTAAAGTGAGCATTTTATTTACTTTTCTGGTCAAATTGTCCTCCAGACTTTCTCATACACAACTTAAAAGTACTGCTTATTTATTTCAACGTGAGTATATAACGTATCGTCCTCGTTTCTACAGTGTAGACGTGCTAACAAGTAGCCAAGTTGAAACGCTTGCTTGTTGGCGTGTTTCTTTATCTATTGCTATGGAAGACACCTCTAAACTGTGATTTGTTATTTATTTCCTCTCAGTTTCCCCAAAAAAGGTACTCGGGACCTGTTTCGTCTCAAATAGTAATCCGACAACTTCCTGTCTGACTGGTTGGCATAGATGGCGGCTGCGAACGACCCTTTTCAATTTCAAGGTAGGTGACGTCATTCGTCGTCAACTTTTGAGTCTTCATTGTTGCTCAAAAATGGCACAGCAGATGATGTACATTGCACATATGTGTGATATTATAATGTTTTTTTTGTGACTTAATTGTGGTATTATAAGTGTGGTAAGTTCCCACTGAATGTCAAGTGAAGCTGAATTGTATTTTGTCTTTTAATGTCACGATTTAAGAATTCGAAGAGAGCAATCTGCTAGTAGCTGCTAGCGACTCAACTGCTATCGACATCGAGGATGATTTTATAAACCAGAAGTCCCTCGGTGGTGCTGTTCCCAGTGGTGATGAAGATCCCATGGAGGAAGATGACAAAGCTGAGGCAAGATTCTGGTTATATTTATATGTGATGATTATTATGTTGTTGGGGGATTTTAATTCAATAATGCTTCATTTTAATAATTTATTGTACATTCTAGCTTCTCTCAGGGGAGAAGAAAAGCCCAGCTTTCTGGACTTTTGAGTACTACCAACAGTTTTTCAATGTTGACACACGGCATGTAAGTATTGTAACTGAAACCACAAAATGTGTTGTTTTGTATTAAACAAAAACATCTATAAATGTAAACTAGCTTGAGTGATTTTCAACTCACGGGACAGTCAGAAATAAATGGAAGTCCTATCAAGTGACTTTTATCTCAGGTGACGGAAAGGATTGTTGGCTCAGTGCTGCCTTGGCCGGGAAAGAACTTCATCAATGTGTACCTTCGTCGAAATCCCGATCTCTACGGTAAGCATGCAAATATAGCTTCCAATTTATGAATTTACACTTTAATCTGATATTCCTAATACGCTCATGACTCCTCTCAGGACCATTCTGGATCTGCACCACTCTTGTGTTTGCCATCGCCATCAGTGGTAACCTCTCCACCTTCCTGGTGAACCTGGGCAAGCCAAGCTACAGGTACACACCTGAGTTTGGAAAAGGTAAGCACCAAAAAAAGAACTCAGCTCCACAAAGTCAAAGCTTGACCAAAACATTTTACGAGTGCCCCTACTTGCAGAGACGTATATTCTCATAGCTTTCATGTTTTCTTTCCCCCACCCCAGTTTCCATAGCTGCTACAGCCATCTTCAGCTATGCTTGGCTAGTACCACTCGCCATATGGGGTTTTCTGCTGTGGAGGAACAACAAGATCATGAACTTGGTCTCGTATTCCTTCATTGAGATTGTTTGTGTGTATGGATACTCTCTTTCCATATACATTCCTGCAGTGGTGAGTTTCATGTCCAAAGTTGTCCATGTCCATTTTCTCCCTCCGATCATATTTGTTAACTTGTTCTCATTGCCCACACAAGGTTCTGTGGATAATCCCGGTCGAGTGGCTGCGGTGGCTCACCATCGTGGTGGCGCTCTGCCTATCGGGCTCCGTCCTGGTCATCACCTTCTGGCCCGCCGTCCGCGACGACAAGCCCAATGTGATCGCGGCAGTCATGTCTGCCGTCGTGATGCTCAATGCCCTGCTAGCCGTTGGCTGCAAAGTAAACACGCACATACAGTGAACATCTTTAAACCTCTCTTTTTTTCCTCATTACCCGTAGCTACATAGTGACTAGCTAGCTAGCGGGTGTCACGTGTCCTATTACTTTGGCTTAATTGGTCTGTGCGGTTGATTCTAATATCTGCATGGTTGAGCTGCTGTTTACGTCGTTCTTGTTGTCCTCCATTTTAGATGTATTTCTTCAGCGAAGAAGAACTGTTGCCAGCGCGCACCAATCTTTCAACGACACCAATGCTCCACCCGCACACGACATGAGAAGTTGTTCGAAGGTACACACTTTTTTTTTTTTTTTTTTTTAATACCGTGGCCTACTATTTCATGTCCTCGTGTTCGAATGAGGACAACACTCGACACCGCACTTGCCTCGACATGATTTCTCCTCGCCAACGCAAGTGTCAACCTTGTGTTGTTGTCCCCCCTCCCCCCTCCCCTCTCCCAAACTGCAGCGTCTCCTGTTGCCTTACTCGAGAGAATCGTGTTGCCTTGCGGTGGTGAAGTCAAGGGCTGTGTGGATTTCACCTCCTAACCTACTTGTACGGGGGTACGCTTGGTGCATCGCTGCCAAGTATGTTCTTTGTAACGGGATGGGCAAGACATGGTGCTCTGGGTTTCTATTTAACGCCAAAACACGACCAATCTTAAAGGTGTTTGGAACGGCATCGATGACATTTTAGATGCCGTTTATTGCATATTGTGGTAGTGGGATTCGGACAGTTCGTCCATACTGAACGGATGTCTTGAATTTTATTTACTGCTCTTAAGATACCATGTCAACAAATGTATGGAAGCTATTAATGTCACACTGACGCAGCGACAAACAAATATAAAATCAGTTAATTATAACTCATGAATTTATGAAGAGGAAATGTACTGTAGCAAAAAGTCTTGACAGTTGTCAAAGAACAGGGATGTAATTTTACAAGAATAAGTTTGTAGTATTATGAGAAACAAGGTTATAATTTATTAAGAATCAGGATCTGATTTTCCAAGAGGACTCGTAATATTAGATTTTTGTTGAATGACAACTTTCTCCTTGTAATGCTATAATATTGTAAATTAGTACTTTTTTCTTGAAAATGCAACTTTATTCTCTAGACAACTTAATTCTTGCATTATTTCTATATATAGTCATTCTTTGACTATAACAACTTTGTTCTTAAAACACTATTTCTTTTTTCCTGTGTGGCCCCAATACATTCGTACATAAAGCCCTTGTAAATTTCCACAAATGTTGCATCTTTTATTTAATAATTCATGTTTGCTGATTAACAAGCCACATTATTTAAAAATGTATGAATTTGCTGGTGGAAATATTAAATTTATTTAAAAAAAAACCAACTTCCATCACTGTGATTTGGGCAGCCAGTTTAAATAAACACTAAGTCAATATGAACACCAGCCTAAGGACTCCTTTTTATTTAATCAGCTATAAAGTGCAAGAATCCAGTCGTTAATTTGCATTTTTTTGAGAAAACAATTAAACGTTAACATGGACGTAGAAGAATGTCAAACATTCAGTCGACTTGAATGATTGTCTGTTTACGGGCTTCATTAAACAAATGGGAAAAGAATGGTGTCACTGGAAACATTGTCAGTGGGAGGGAAGCTGGCGGCCTGGTTACAGGTCATCCTAGCCACCAGCTTTGAGTTACACACCTGAGCTCGGCACTAACCCCGTGAGGGCGAGATCACCCGCCTCAGTGTCGGGCTCGCAAATGGCCGCTCAAGCAGTTTTCGTGTGGATGGAAACAATGACTTTGTAAAAGGAATTTTGCAGTTGCTTAATTTTGATTTGCTGTAAGATGGCCACTGCCAAAGGTGACCGAGCATCCAAGTTCGAGACCTTAAGACTCCTGGAAAAATGCAGAAAGGAGCGGGATGACGCTGTCCACCGAGAAGGCATCCTGCGGGAAAAACTCCGGCAGTATGAGTCCAGGCTTCGCTCCACTGAGGCCCTGAAGCAGAAGTTCAAGACCTTGCTCATAGACAACAAGGACCTGAGGAAGCAAGTCAAAACCCTGCGTATAGATATTGGCCTGGAGTGCAGTCCCAAGTTCCTCGGCAAGACTACAAAGGACATAATCAACGACCTGCATGAGAAGGAACATGAGTGCGACGCCCTGATAGAGAAAGCGGCGAAGCTGGGTCTAACTGTAGATGAACTGACATCCGAGCTGGCCAACGCTGTCACGTCCAAGACACTGCTGGAGGAGCAGGTCCAGTCTTTGCAGCAGAACCTCAAGGATATGACCAACAACCAGCGGCGTCTGCTCAAGCTGTGGGAGGACAAGAGGGTCCAGCGGGAGCAGCAGGCCTTGCCCGCCATCACGTTCAAGCCCGGGCAGAAACCTACATTTACTCAGAAGGCCGTTCAGACGGACATGTCCATCAGTGCGTCCCAAAAACTACCTGTCAACGCCTTTGAGACCAAGACTGACGATGCAAAGACAGCATTGGATAGACCCAGTTTTACCACTTATCATCAGGATAAGTCTTTTATGCGTGATGAAAGTAAAGGGATTCACAACTAATTCATAAGTAGTCTAATAATTTATAGTAGCAAGATCTTCTCCATTCAGGAATAATTAGTGGCAAATGCGTTATGTCTATAAACCACAAGCTTCTGGTGTTGGAAATTAAAGGCATTTACAACTAATTCCTAAGTTTCATTGTCTAGAATTAAGTAAACGGCCTCATGATTTAAAACGGCGGTCTTGATTTATGTATGCTTTTCAAAATGTTAAATGTAAAGTGTTTTAGTAATATGACAAAATATGCCGTTAGGTGTAAACCAATATCCGTGACAGACTTTTTTAAAATAAATTAATTAATCAAATAATGAATTAAGAAAAATAATAAATTCATGACATGACAGACTTTTAAGTCATTTTGAAACAGGCATGTATATGGAGACCCCTGTGGAGCATGGGTCCTTCCGGAGGTCCTTTGAACGAAAGTGGCGCGGCATGATGACAACCTGGAAGTTTTGACGAAGAAAGAAGAAATAACGTGTTCTTTTCGCTATGTTTTCTGCGGATCAACGTTGTTGGTTTGTCCGCAAGGTGAGTCTCTGTGTCATATAAAAGCCCGACTTTTGTTTTCTTAAACGACAGGTGTTAGCTAGCATGCTAGCCTGTAGCAGCAACTCCTGTGTGTCAGTTTACATGAGTTATTTTGTGTTTTCTCCCTCCTTCTTCCTTTACAGTAATTTAATAAAAACAGGACAGGCATTTTTGCCTAGGAAAAGAAATATCCAAATGTGGCATCAGTTGGCATAAAGTTGTCTAGTTTATTTATAACTCCCATAAAATAATTTAAAAAAAATTACAGGCACAGTAAACAAAATGATCAACAACCCCTGGTCGAGACCTCCCATCCGAGGAAAAACCGAGGAAGCCCATTTTGGGAAGATAACTATGAATCAATAATATAATAGGAAAATCTTCCCACCCTGTGTTTAGGTGATTTGCTGGAGGGCTGCAGCCAGCATAATTTGGGGCGTCTTGCTGTTGCCACCCACTACAGCAGTTTTTGTCATCCTCAGCAGATTCAGCCTTCTCTCCCCAATCCAGACCCTATCAGGTCAGTCAGTCACTGTTTGTGTTTGTATTGAGCATTCTTATCAAATCAAAATGTCTTCCTCCTACAGAATGTTTGACCGTCATGACAAGCGCCAGTGCCTTTTTGTCCTTTGTCCTGCTGTGCAGCGTCACCATCATGGTGGCCTTCCTGATCTTTGAATATTATTCAGGTCAGTGAGGTTCAAATCAGATGGCGTGAATGAAGTATTTTTCTCGTTGTCAATCTTTATTCTGGTTCTGCTTAGTCATCCCCACCGTCGCCTGCTCCAAAATTGCGCTGTTGGGTCAGCTGCTGCACCCACGTCACGTGGCCAACTCCCTGCTCCACTGCGTCCTCGGCGTTATCGTGGCCTGGTGCGCCGCCATCGCCATTGGGGGCCGCTACGAGATGCTGACCTACCCTTGCAGCCTCCAAGACGCGTAAGTCTACCTTTCCGCAGTGCTTGAGAGTAGCTCATCGCTAACAGATAACTTGTCTTGCAGTCCTCCTCGGGTGTGTTTGAATGAGTACCAACTCATCCTTTTGCTGGCGGGCGCTTTCGTGGGTTTCTCCCACAACCTTTTTGGCGTCATCCATAACATGAACTATGTGTCTTTCCACACAGTTCAGGTATGTGCGTCATTGGACATGTTTTGAGTGAATTTATAGTCACTTTTTGAATCCTCCCTTTTCTCCTCAGCAATACAAGTACCTTCGCTTTAAGAGTTCCTTGCCGCTGGTGGTGAAGTGCAGTGCTGCTCAAGCTCTTTACTCTATCAGGAACTACATTCTCATCTATTTCTTTTTGGGTAAGTTATTCTTCTTCTTGCTTGTGAGTGCACAAAATTCAATTCCCTGAATAAGAAAATAAACCTACGATGATTTCAAAAGTAGGATTATTTCACATTTTGTGACTGAGACCCTTCTAATGCCACCTATTTCACAAGTGTAGTTCATTTATGAACCTATGAAATAAAACCAAGTCTTTCTTTGACAGGTTACATCCCAAGAGAGTGGATCTGTAAAATGTTTAACCTTCACTTAAACAGGTCAGTGCATTTTGTGAACGTCCTCCCTCACACGGGTGTATCAATATTCACAAGTATCCGCTGCCCCCCCTTCAGTTCCACCCACCGTCTGGACACCATCAGTGGGCTTGTGGACTTGTCCCTTCTCTACCACCTGTGGACCAGTGCCACCTTCCTGCTCTTCACCTGGTACACATCCTTGCTCCTCTTCAGGATATTTATCACGGAGGTCTGTGTGTAATTATAGTTCCATGCATGTTGTGCCATGATTGAGCAGGAAAATGACGTGGTTCATATTTTATATTTCTCATTTTATACAGGGCTACAGTTTCCCAGTGCAGTCGTCGTTCACCGAGGAAGTTCACCAGTGTCTTCCAAGAGTTCTTTCTGACCCAGCGCCGGCTATTTTAAAGGTAGTCCATCAGCTTTCCTCCTAAGGCCCTGTGGCACATTTGCAAGTTGACTTGAAGTCTCTCCGCCTGGCAGTTCCTAGCCCTGCAGGACTTGGCTTTGCTCTCTCAGCACTCGCCATCGCGACGCAGCGAGGTGTTCAGCCTCAGTCAGCCAGGTTTGTTTCTGCTTGTTTGTTTAAATTCAAATGTAATATCGAGTGATTAAAATGGGCGACAACTTCATACCGCTCCATCAGGTGGACATCCTCATAACTGGATCGCCATCAGCAAGGAGTGTCAGTTGCTTCTGGCAGACCTGACCCAGCGTCTGGTTGCGTACCACGACCGCGTGGCCACCAACGGCAGGGCCAAGTCACTTCCGCCGGGAAGCGGCGAACTGAAGTCCTCGTCGAACTCATCCTCGGGTAAATGGTCGCATGCGCTGAAGTTATTTCAATAATGGGGTGTCTTTTCTTTGGGCGTGGCCATCTCAACATTTCTTCTGATCTTTTTCAACTTAAAGTAACCTCGAGTGCGGAAGATCTGATGAGTCCCAGAGCCAGAAACGTCTCGATCAAAACTCCAGATTCCGTCTTTGCCCGCAACGGGCCAAGCCCCATGACGGCGCCGTTCACCCCGCCCCAGCAGGACAACCTTTTTGCCTCGCCCGCCCTACGGCGTCTCACAGCGTCTGTATACCAGGGCTCGCCGTGGTACGGCTCTGTGCAGAGCCCCCATGTTATGAGGAGGGCCCCCAAACTGTGGTCCACCTCAGGTAAAGGGAGATGTGCAGATGGGAGCCAACGGTCAACTTTGTAGTCATTTTGCCACCGTCTCTGTACAGATTCCCACTCCAGCGGCAGCCCCGTGTCGTCCCCCGTCCTGCTGCCCAGTCCCAAGCAGGTTGGCTATCAACCCAGTCTTTTGACCCAGTTCCTCCACAACAGGAAAGAACAGGTACATAGGTTCTGCATACAAATTGCGGGAAAAAAAATTGAATTATTAATCTTCAAGGTGTCCTTATTTAAACACTAACTACCCTGTCCAGGTTAAAAGCTTCCTGTCCAAGCGTGTGCT
Organism: Syngnathus floridae; assembly: GCF_059516105.1. Classification (NCBI taxonomy): domain Eukaryota; kingdom Metazoa; phylum Chordata; class Actinopteri; order Syngnathiformes; family Syngnathidae; genus Syngnathus; species Syngnathus floridae. Next base: position 8,001,723 of record NC_142426.1, on the reverse strand, counting down.
GATTGCGTATTTGTTCAACAAGGTGAGCTCACTGCGTCCAGTATCACTCCAGCACTTTTTACGCAAATGCTGAATGTTTTCTCTATTTTGCAGCTTCCAGAAGCCTCCAGTGAAGCACTGTTTGCCGACAGCCAAGCCCACATATGGGCATTAGAGGGTAAACCAAAAAAAAAAACCCCAAATGTCACTTCCTGTTCAATACTTTGCGTTAACCAAGTGAGTGTTTTCCAGGACTATCCTACTTGGTTCAAGCCTCCTTCACAGAGGACCACTTTGGCGTGGTTCAAACTTCCTTATCCAGCATCCTTAGCAGTATGCTGCTCCTGCAAGAGGTCAGATTTACACTAGCAGCATTTTTAATCCTGGCATTTTTATTGCAGGAATGTCTTAAAATATTTTTGACCACAGCCTGAAGTCATTCATACGAGTACAAAGGGGGCGAAAGTATTTTATTGCAAAGAAAAAAAGTCAACAAACAAAACACGGTTTGTCCACAGGCAGTGGACCGACACTTCAAGCTGCCGCACGCCTCCACCAAGCCCGTGCGGACGGCGGGTGGCATGGGCGAGCCGACTTACAAGACGCTGCGCTTCGCTCTCAGGGCCGCGCTCAAGACGGCCATCTACAGAATCACCACCACCTTTGGAGTGCACCTCAAGTGAGTCGCTATTATGTCAGCGCGACAGTCTACCTTCATACATGCTAACGTTTGATTTTTGCACCCCTGCAGTGCTGTGCCTATGTCTGCAGAGCACCGCAAGAGGCTGCAGCTTTTCCTGCACTACAAGGAATAACTGTAATATACATATTGTTGCATTATGCTGATACCGAGCACATTTTGCTTTTATTTTATCACAGGTTAGACGCCTGTTTGTACATACTAGTTTGTTTAAATAAAAGGTGTAAAATGTCATCTCCGGATCTCAATGCAAGTTTTAATAATGCAAGCAGAGTTGCATTTTGCAGTGGCAGGGAAGCGTGACTCTCGGCGATGGAAGAGCGAGGTGAGAGAAGTTTGTGTTTATTCAAAAATGTTTTAATGGGGCTTGTTCTTCCACAGCAATTTTACTCAATCACACTGCAATAAAAACAAGTCTCCTGAACTCAAACGCTGTTCCAACAAATTTGGAAAAATGTGTATCTGAAAAAGATTTTTTGCCCTGTACTCTTGACTCCCTCAAAATAACAAACCTAGCAACAAGCAATGCGTAGAACAATGATAATTGCTTTCAGGAGACATTTGTTCATCCTTGTTTTATTGCACAAATTCTTCAACAGATTTCCAACAGAACCAGGAGACATTTCAGAAATCTTAAGCCTTTAGGTGGCAAAATTCTCAAAATGAAATACAGTACTGTGTACAATGGACAGTCTTAGGCGAACAGAAGAAATAGGTGCACATTGGATCTGTATCGAATATAAACCTCTGCATCTTTAACCAATCAAATGTGTGACATCAAACAGCATCTTCTAAATGTTGATTTATTATTTTTTTTTACAGTTTTCATATTTATATATGTACAATTAATCTAAGAGTTCTCAGAAAAACGAGAAAAAACGCCAGGCTTCAGTTGCTCTCACAGCACAAAGAACGGGCAAGCAAAATGTCCAATGAAACCACCAAATTTCGTGGTGAACCTTTAACAAGAACTGTGCTGAATCTGATCAGGTTGAGTAAAATAAGTTTCCATCCGTGGCGCATGCAGTGAAGGTGAGCAGAATGCTTCCTGTCAAAGATGATGTGAGTGCTGCAGGGGAAAAAACAAAAACACCCCCGAAAAAAAAAAAAATCTCTTTAGTGCATGAGTCAAACTGCAACATCCCTGATTCAAAGTGCAGTCAGTTCAGGGGTGGCTGTCAATAATTCGGTTAAGATGAAGCTCAGCGCTACGGTGGAAAGGGGGGGCGGCTACGTGCTGGCGTACGTTTGGAGGCAGCGGTCAAAAATGGGACATTGGGAATTACTTGACGTCTTCGTACGGTGGCCAGCGTTCTGCACCGTCACGGTCTGATTTGTGTTGTGCCAGTGTGTCAATTATCAACTTATGATTGTCCAGTGAAAAGCAGGCAAGCAGACTTTTTAACATGACATTGAGATTGTCGTTTTCAAAGAGACACAAAATGTGAAATATTTTGTTTTTGGTCACAAAACTTTATACAACAAAGTTGGTGACCCTAAAAACTGGATTTTGAGTAATATGTTTTTTTTCATTGTCATGGTCCAAATTTCAGACAATATATTTGCTGGCATTTTTCTTCCCTAACTTTTTCTTGCTTATCTTTTCTGACATACCTGCTTTTTACTGGACTGTATCTATACACATATATATATATATATATATATATGTGTGTGTTTGAGTGTGCATAGCTCAGGAGGACATGCACTGGACATGATCTGGACCTCCTTCCTCTTCGTCAGAAGTGTCCGGCGAGCTCCAGGACTCATCGGTGTCTGCCTCGGCTCCTTCACGTCGGGTCTGGATGGAGACGAGGAGAGGAAGTGAGTGGGGCGATTTTATTTATTTATAGCCAACAGTGCCTTGAGATACAAGTTGAATTTGTTACATGACCTTGCTCGCAACTGAAAATCATATTGGACCGCAAAAAACAATAACATATTACCTTTTCCTGTATAACTATCATAAGTGACACAGTAGGTAAAGAATAGGTGTAGCAAATACCCCCCCCTCACCCTCGGGGGTCGTCGGTTCCTCATATGTCTCATCAGGAACCACAGCAACTGGGTGTCGTACTGGTCGCCATGCCGCACGCTGTCCTCGTCGCGATCCCGTTTGTTCTTCTTCATCACCTTCAAGTAAACCACAAAGGCACATTAGCTCTCAAGTACGGCTGCAAAAAGGAGCCTTCTCTTAGAAGCAGATACCTCTTTGAGACCCTTGAGTCCTGTGGGGGTCTCGGCGGTGGGAGCCCACAGCTTGATGTCGTGGTCTAGGCCACTGGTGGCCATGCCTGGCAGGTGGGGGTGTGGCTCTAAGCAGTTCACCTGTGCGACATCAAGCCCAAAAAAAAACCCATTATTTAACATTATTACACAAAATATTTGAACAATATTAACCCCAAAAAACCAAACCTATATATAAAAACATGTGACCCTAATGAGGATGCACCTCTGGTGCGACAAACAACACGGAGGCGCTTCTACCCAAGCGCTAATCTGACAGTTTGTACTCACCACTCCGGCTTTGTCGCCCTCCATGAACTGGACGATGCGGGCTGAGTGTTTGTCCCACAGGTAGATGTGTCCGCAGTCGCTGCCGCTCACCACAAACTCGCTACACGGCCCGTAGAAGTTGACGCCCTTCACTGTACGACGGGGAGAATCCAAAGCGAGATTTAACGGCTGCTGATAAGAGTTTGGGTCGGCGTGTCGTCTCACCTGTGGCGTTGTTGCGGTGTCCCTTGTATCTCCTGCAGTAGTCGGCGCCGTCGCTGTGGTTGGAGTCAAACAGGTAGATGTCTTCGTCGTTGTAACTGGCGAGTAGCTCTAGATTGCAATAACAAAAATAATATGGTGAAACTCCAAAAACGGGGAAGCACTGTCATGCTATTTGCAGGCGTTTAGAGCAGGCCTACCTGTGCCGTCGTGACTGTACACCAAGCAGGTGATGTTGGTTTTGGACTCGCTGGACACCAGATGCGAGGGGCAGAACTTCTTCAGCACGCCGTTATTGTCATTCTCGTTGATCTTCCTCTGGTCGTAAATCCTACCGAGCAACAAGGCGATGACAGGCAGAGCATTTCAATTTTCTTCCACGAGGTGGCAGAAGGTACAACTAACACCTGCTGACTTCATACGACACATTGAGATTTCACACTGATTAGGAACCACTGAGCATGTTGCAACATCACTTGTGACAGCCATTTTGCGTAGGTACCTAATGTACTGATCCCTTCCGCCAACCGCAAAGTGCTGCGTCTTGGCTGGGTTGACGAAGATGGTGTAGAGGGCCACTTTTTTGTCACCCTCCTTCGCCATCACTAGTTTGCTGAGAAATAGGAGGAAACATTTCACAGGGGTTTGATGGACATCTTGCACACCAAACTCATCTATGAGGGGTGAATCCGGGGATTTCCAAAACGATGCGCCACTCACTTAGCAGGCCGGTCCAGTCGCAAGTCGATTCCAAACACCATGGCATCCTCTCCCGCTGATAGAAAGGAGCATGGCGAATCTGGCTCCAGAGCCAACTGGTAGACAAAAAACAGTGGATCAGTAACATCTTATTTAAAAGTGTGTGTGTTTGTTTTACCGGACCTTGTGTGCAGCCCCTTTGTGTTGTGCGACCCTCTTGGTGGTCTTGCAGCGTTGGGTGGCAGAGAGCTCAGCCACGCGAATCTGACCATCGCGAGCGCACATGGCTAACGTGGAGTCACCGCTGTGAGGTAGGAACTTGGCCTGCCCCCCCAAACCAAAAGAAAAGTGTCAAGATGTTTTGCCTTGTAGAGTGAATGGAAGTGCAACCTTCTCACCTGAAAGACGTTGCTCTTATGGCCGCTGTCAAACTCCAGCTCGGCGCGCCGGACAGCCCAGTCCCAGATAATCACGCGGAGGTCGTCGCTGCCGGACGCCAGACGCGTGCCCGACGGATTGAAGTGCAGCGTGTTGACACAGCCGGAGTGCCTCTCCAGCTGACCCTGTAGCTCCAACCTCTGCACCAGCCCGCGGGCGCCACACACTTGCCTCACGAACTGCTGCGAGTCCCGGCCAATCTCCCGGCAGCGCAGCGAGGGGATGGCGCGCCACGCCGGCCCGCGCAGGTCCCGCAGCTCGGCGCCCAGCCACGTCTCCATCGCCTCATCGTCGTCTTCCTCGTCATCTTTCAGCTCCTCGTCGCCATCGTCGTCGTCATCATCATCTGAGCTGGAGGAACGGTTGTTGTTGCTGCCACCGCCGCAAGGTCTGTTCCGCTTCCGAGCAGCCCTTCTCCCGCCGCCGTCTTTCGCCCTCTCTTGCCTGCCTTCCTCGCTTTCTCTTTCACCGTCCTCAGTCAGGGAGAAGAGGCCGCTGCCATCCATGCTGTCAGTGTCTTCCTCCTCATCGTCATCATCCTCATCTTCCTCCTCGTTCAGCTCACTTTCTGGCACATTCCTGTCACCAGATGCCTCTCCATTGTCTTGAGGTATGGCAACACAGATGGAAGTTCTTGAACAATCATCTTCTAAAACACCAACCTCCTATAGTGTAATTTACAGAAAAATAAGAGGAAAGGATTTACCAAGGTGTTTGACTCCATCTTTGCTCCCACAGGCGTCCCCATCTTTGTGGCCATCCCCGCCGGCTTCTTCCTCCCCAGAGATCCCTATAAAAGAACCCAGCAGCTCTCAGAGACAAGCCGAGATGGCTACCACAGGTGGTTTGGCAAGTGAGTTACCGTTGACCGAAGTGGATTTGCCATCGGTTTCTGCCATGACTTCCCTGATAGCCACTCTGTCACATGTAAGAAGGGGTGAAACAGAAAGTATTCAAATTCAGCATTTCTTTTTCATTATGTGCGTGACAAGCAAATGAAACCTACTAGCCAGGCTAACCAGCGGGCTAATGCCACCCCAATATATCCTCGCACGCTTTGTGACGGCATCGTTAAAACTCGGATTGACGTGCACAGGCCCGCTGACATTAGCACGTAGCTAGATATCCGCGCGGTTGGCAAAATATCGACAAATACGTAGTTGTCATTTTTGTTGTTGTAAGCACCTGTTTGATCACAAACACTGCAGCTAACTTAGCCTTAGCATTTTTTTTTATTACCTCGACTCGCAGGCCCGACTCAGCGCACTTCTTTCTCCTTGTTTCTTAAAGCTCAGTCCTTGTAATCTTTTTATATGGCAGCTTTGCAATCGTCACACCGCGCCTCTACCAGCCAGGCTGAGACAGATAAGACGCCGCATTGTGCATCAAGTTTGCAAAAGAAAACGAACCAAGAAGCGTTCAAACAAGGTCGACTGCTCTGTTTATGTTTTGACGGTTCAGCTTCTATTTTGGGGGGTACGGGTAGGGGGGGGGTGTACTTCCTATTACGTAGTCGGTGACGTATTTGTTTAAAAACACGGAAGTAGCAACAGCGGAAAAAAAGAGGAAATAAAATTAAAATCTACTGTTTACCCGAATGACTTGATCCCATTCGTGTTTTATATTCTTTAATATAACAAATGTCCTCTTCTGTTTGTGTTTTGACGGTTCCGTTGCTATATTTCGGGGAAGTGGGGCGCTTCCGGTCAGAACAAAAACAGAAGCGAAAATAAAAGTACCACGTTACTGAATTTACCTTAGCTCTCCCTAATTCAGTTTTTTTTTCTTGATGGTTTTTACATAGTCTTATTTTATATATGCTCACTTGTCACAGAAATATGTCCAGTGCAGCCGCAGGATCTTGTTTCTCTTTGATGGTTCTTAAATTTAATTTTGGTTGGTTTCCGGTAACCGAGTCAAGTTGTTTTCAAACTCGGAAGTCGCTGCAGAAGATAAACACATTTAAAAATAAGAGCAGAGTGAGCTTTTTTATTTTGGTCTTACTTCCGCAGACTAATTACAAATGAAAGGAAATCTTCTGTCCCAGATCTTTCTGAAATATGATCCTGAGCAATAATTCTTTATTTGGGGGTGTGCTGAAGGTATTTTTTTGCCCTCCCGAAAATAAAAGCTGGTTTGATCAGGACACAAAAGTAGTAAATACAAAATAATCTCTCTTCCTAAAATATTTGTGTGAATAGGACAAAACTGCACAGCCTGAAGTCAGTCCAGTGCAGTGATGAATAATCAAACATCCGGTGGGAAACAACATGACTTCCTTCCTGTGTTTATGTCAGGACCCTAATGATCTTACTGCATGGGGGATCTATCTTTCTCTCCTGCATACTTATGGGAGCTCACTTTTATCTCACTATCAAAAATGTGCAAGCGTAAACAGTATGTTTGAAATTTAGAGCTGGATTTGTGCTTTTTGCTTGAGTGAGGTTGGCCAATCTACATGTCAATCATTACACAAGGCATTTTGGTCAGAATTAAAGATGGTCAAATTGAGGTGTTTACATGTATTTTAAAATTCTACATTCATTTGATTAAATGAAATATTCATATTTTTGTTGTTTTATAGTATGGTATAGTATAAATTTAAAAAAATGCACGTATCCTTTAAAATAGTACAAATAAAATGAAATAAAATTTGCAATACTGTTTTTTTTAATAGTTTTTATAATCTTCCGGGAGAGAGACGACCACCTCTTTGAACGAGGAGGGGGGGCTATGCCCACTTTTGACCCACATCACTTAAGTTGCTTGCTGTGTCGTGTGCCTCCTCCACTTGCTCAGCTGCGATCAACGCAGTTGTAGTCATGCGGTGCTGTTCTGCGTGTAAACTTTCTTCCTTTTGAACTAGTTCACGCACTGGCCGTCCGTCATGGAGTACTGGAGGCAGTGCGCTGCGTGGCTCATCGGCTGCAAGGTTCTGCCGGTCAACCATCGCGTCACCGCGGACACCGCGCAGGTGTTCGACCTGGCGCAGACGCTGCGCGACGGCGTGCTGCTCTGCCAGCTGCTCAACAACTTGAAGGCGCACAGCATCGACTTGAAGCAGATCAACCTCAGGCCGCAGATGTCCCAGGTACCACTCCACTCGAAAAAGTTGGGAATCTGTCTTTACTAAAGTGGTTCATTTTATAATAATAAAATCACGTCATTGCACAAAATGTAGAAGGAAAAACTGTTGCAGCGATACTAAATGGTACAATACAACATTGTTGGTTTTACAGCAATATTGATAGGATCACAGTATATATACTAGATATATACTCTATTGATATATTATGATAAAATATGAAATTTTTCCATCACGATACAGTGACACTGATAATTGATATAGTTTATTCAAAAAACACATATCAGCACCACAACAATCGTATCAATACAATACCATATAACAAAATAAGATGTTGCTGTGTTTCACCAATAATATTTATAATATACAGTGATTTAATTATCACAAAAGCCAAGTTTACCAACTTCCAATTTGTCACGTGGCCTCTCAGGGGGGCCCAGATAACATCATAACTTTGATCCGCCCGTCTGGCGGGAGCTCATAAAATATCTTCAATAGTAATGGTTTTTCTCATCAGGGCCATGATGAATGGCAAATGTCTCGTTGTTGATGATGATGTCACTTGAATAGCCCTAAGATGAGGCAGCGAGGTTTTTTTACACAGCCCTGTTGTGCATACTCACTAGACTGTGATGGCAAAACAGTAGGACGGCCTGCAGCTGTGGGACATGTACTAGCGAAAAGAAAAAGTCACATGTGGCCCCCTTTCACGGTGACCTGCTATCGCTCCATGGCTTAAAGTATGACATTGGGGTCAGTGGAGTGCAGTATTGTGGGACAAACAAGGCTCCCTCCAGCGCTGCTATGGCCAGAAGATGTGCTGTGACTTTTATTTGTAGGTTTCCAAACATACTCACAACTATGGCAAGATGATTTATTTATTTATTTATTTATAGTTATTTTTTTAAAATTATTTTACTTATTATTTATGATGTCTTTTTTCTTCATCGTTCCAGTTTCTGTGCTTGAAGAACATTCGCACCTTCCTGATGTGCTGCTGCGACGTGTTCGGCATGAAGAAAAGCGACCTGTTCGACGCCTTCGACCTGTTTGACGTGCGTGATTTTGGAAAGGTGACGTTTATTTTTATATTGCCATATAAACAGTTCTCCAAAGCGCGGGAACGGCTTTAAAGCTCGGTGCTGGCATGCATTTTCTTTCCGTTGACTTGAGGTCCAAAGAAGCTTCCAGTTAATCTGATAATCCCACACACTGCAAATATGTACTGTACCAACCGCCTTGTACGGTACCGTATAATCTCAGTCAAACAACCTTCTGGCAAGGCGTCACCATTCAGTGTGTCAGGTTCATCCCAAATGGACTAGCTCCAGCTCTTGTGATGTTTACAACTTGTACAAATGGGAAAAGTTTGTTGCTGTTTTTTTTTTTCCTTTCCAGAAAGGAACATGTGAAAAATTAGAACCAAGATAATCCACTTTTTGTGAGTGATGCCAACTGGAGGATGAGAAGATGCGGCATTAGAACGCGACTAACCTACATTACAGTGACCACGTTTTATATAACCCCTTGATTTTTGAATTTCTTGTGTCCGTAAGAGAATTAGTCAGACAAAGTTCCTGTTAAAGGCTACATAGATATTTTATGTTGAGTGTCATACATGCATTTTCAAAGTCATTCATGAATTCATTTTCACGCCTGTACAAATGTGAACATGTTTCCCATTCTAATTGCAATTTTTTTCTTGTTTATAACGTCAAAGTAAAATTCCTGCCCCCCCCTTTATCGTTTTCACTGACGATAACAATCACAATTTTGCGGTTAGCGCAGTGTGAAACCAACATATTTCCTGAAACTTTGTGGTTTTCAAGCTCTTGACTAAAACCAGTCCTTCTTACATCTTAAATGTTTCCCCAGGTAATGGACACTTTATCCAAGCTCTCCTACACAGCAATTGCCCAGCAAGGAGGATTCAAGTAAGTGTCTGTTGTTCTCGTCCAGGCTGTTATTTTCCCTAAATGCTTACTTTAACACGCTCCTCACGTCAGGAATAAATAAACTCTCCCGTCTTAAATGTTTTCTTTGTCATTTGCAGGCCTTTCCACACAGAGGAGAGTCTAAAGGACGAAGACATTTACAATCACCTGGAAGACCTGATTGAGTATGTATGAGGTGCCCCCCCCCTCTCGCTCTCTCTCTGAGGGTCCATTATTGCTGTTGATATAACATAATTATGTCAGCGCGCGTGTGTGTCAAAACCGGCTCGGCCCGTCATCTTGGCTCTCTGGGGCTCTGCTCTGTTTATTTGCTATTATCAAAGGAAATGAATGAGTTTGCATGACATGCCTATTAAACATTCGGGAAGGTAGGTGGGTAATTGCGTTGTGGCTAAGTATGCCAGTAGGGGGCGCAATGGTTGGTTCTTCAACACACGAGTTTGGTCAAGCTCTTTAATGGTCATTAAAATTTCTTACAAAAGAACCTTAAAATAGGCACAACGAACCAAAATTTCAGATGTACTGCTATTTGAGTATCTTTTGGGTCTTCTCACGAGTGACGTTTCTATTAAATTTCATTTTTGAGATTCGGGGCTACATTTTCAAAACAATCAAAGAGATGTTGTGTAAAATTTACAAATTTGTTTTTTGTGGGCCTCATAGTGAAAATGCCATGGGAAGTGAGGAGGATTTGTACGGGGCAGTTTACAGACTGGATGAAGACTATTCAGGAGGAGAGATTTATGAAGACCTCATGAGGACCGAGCAGCAGGTACACTCAATTTAGTATACCGCTTTACCATTAGCAGCTTGCCGAAAGTACTTTGTATCGTTTTTTTTTTTTTATAATTCACTGCGAGTCACGTTTATTTCCAGAAGCAGGTCGAGATGTTAGACGTTCGCAGCTGCTGCCTCTCCGAGATCAAGCAGACGGAGGAGAAGTACACCGAGACGCTGGAATCCATCGAGAAGGTACCCGCCGCGCCGGCCTCTGATCTTGCAACAGCACGATCAAACGTGCAACTCTTTCCACTGTTGTTCACATTTATTATTAATTGGTTGACACGATTGAGACAATATTTTAGCATCCATACTTGAGTTTCTCCACTCACGACTTGGCAGCAGGCCGGTGGAAGATTCATCATTTTGGAGCCACTACCGACGAAATGACCGGCATCAAATACTTTGTGGTTATGCACTTTTGATTTTAGTGGCTGTCCACTTGGATATTTTACGGTGGCCTATGACCGTGTCGTTCTTGTTTATCTATCACTTGTTCCACTTTTTATGTAAATTTCCCACTCGTGTGGCCCTAATTTGCAATAGCGCCCGCTTCCTTTTGAGTGCTGTTATAAATTAATATGCATTAACATTCATATTGGCGCCAGAAGGTTGCATAATGACACTTATGTTTGTCTGCGCGTGTCTTTGCACAGTATTTCCTCAACCCGCTCAAGATGTTAATCTCCGTGGCCGAAATCGACCAAGTGTTTACAAATATCCCAGTGAGTTTTCCTCTTATTGTGTGGACGAATAAATGTATGATTGTGATTCATATCATTGTTATTTTCAAACATTTCATTGCTTTCACACTTGCCACAGGACATGGTGAAGATTCACAAGAACCTGATGGCTGACATTCTGGATTCCATCGTCAACAAGAACGCATTGAATCTCTCCCAGATCTTCATCAGCTACAAAGAGAGGTATTCATCTTTCACGTGTATTTACTATGGCGGAGTCTGGCTTTTGTTACCTTGACAACCAGGTTAAGGGCTAAACTACAAATACTGCATCAACAATTGCTGTCGGTTGAAAGTGGCTCTGTATCTTCACCCACCTTGCTGATCAAGTCATGGGTGAACAAACTCTATGTGAGGGCAGTTATGATGTCAATTAATCTCACTGTATTATTCTTACATCATTTTTTTATGATGTCCTGATTAATTTTTGGTTTGTATCGTTGGTTTCGCAGACTTCTCATCTATGGCGTCTACTGCAGCCGCGTGGAGATCGCCATTACTGTGCTTGACCTCATCTGCAAGGAGAGAGAGGATGTGCGGCTCAAGTTGGAGGTCAGGATTTCACACGATCACTACTAAGTCAAGATTGCTTGTTAAGGTGGCTTGTATTGGTCACTCAAAATGTCCCAGAAGTTCTCATCTCACTTACGCTTGCAGGAGTGTTCGAAAAGGGCCAACAATGGCAAGTTCACCCTGAGGGACCTGCTGGTGGTCCCCATGCAGAGGGTACTCAAGTACCACCTCTTGCTACAGGTATGTACTTTTCTATGTATGTTTTATTTATTTATTTATTTATTTATTTATTTATTTATTTATTTATTCATTTATTTTTATGGAAGAGCTGTTTTTAAATGGAAGAAATTGGATTATTTTCTAAATTTATTAGGGAATAATTAATAAATCTCAAAATAAAATTTTACAAATTACATAAATACATTATGTTACATCAAATTAAAAATCTAGAAGAATTATTACGACTGAATTGTGTAAAAAAATAAACATGATGAAAGATGGTGTGATCTACTTCGATGTGACTGTTCTCCATTTACACACTAGAGGGCGACCTCTCCACATTTTGGCCCAGAGTCTCAGTAAGGCCACCAAAATATGGATGCATTTGTTCATTTTAATATGAAATATGTCCTCAAATAGTTTAACTGCCATGATTTAATGTCAGCACTTGTTAATTCATTATTTTGTATCCTGTTTGTTTGGTGTACAAAAAATATGCAGTTTAAAGAGAAGCATTTGAAGTGTAAGAAAATAGAGTAAATCCACCCCTGGTGGACTCATTTGCGTTCATTTGCGTTGACCTTCACAAAGTCGTCCTCAGGTGCCGTCAACAGATGGCCGCAGGCGCACATGCCTTCTCCTGCCATCAATTACATCCCATTGCTGATAGCTCGAGAGGAGGGCACATGCAGGCGTGACTTTAAATGCTCTTTTAAATGCAAATTCCATTTTAAGGATTAGCTCAAAGTGTGTCGTGGGTTGTATTTAGATTTTTTGGTGGGATAAGCTTTACATTTTGGAGATTCAAGTTGAGAAAAACAAGTTGAAAACCAGATTCAATCAGTAAAAAAAAGAAATAACATTTTCTCTATCTTACTCTTTTTTTCTTTCTTTCTCTCTCTCTAATATAATATACATATAAGAGATTAGCCCGATTAGCAATTAAGTTACGTACTCGGCCGCCGTATGACCCTAGACGACAGCAAATGAATTCTTTTCATCCTCCTGCAGGAGCTTCTCAAGCACACTCACGATGCCACAGAAAAGAGCAACCTGAAGGTGGCGCTGGATGACATGAAAGTGAGTGGAAATAGATGAGCAGTGAACCTCTGCTCTGGAAATTCGCATTTCACATTTGTGACTGTGGATTTTTTTTTTCATAACCTATCCTGTGTTATTTTTTTGCAAATCTACCAAATCTATTTTTGGGGCAACATCTGGTGACATTTTTGTTGCCAAGCAACTCTATTGAACTGAGGAGAGGAGCTTAATTTAGTCAGACCATAGCCGTGTCTAACTGAGAATGTTTTGCCGCCATCTTGTGGCATCTTTAGGTAATAACAAAACATTTTTGGTGCACATTAGATATTTACAGATTTTCACTCTTTGTGGCAAGGCTTGGTCGGAACAGTGGAGGTTCCCTCTACCTAATATTGTGGCTGATGTCAATACTTTTGCATCCATCCAACTTCTCCTGCAGGAAAAGATGAAATATGGTGTGTATCTAATAAAACGTGTGTGTGTGTTTTGACAGGACTTGGCTCAATATGTCAATGAGGTCAAGAGAGACAACGAGACTCTACGGGAAATGGACGAGTACCAGCGCTCCATCGAGAACCTGGTCCGGCACATGCATGTTGTGTTTTCATAACATCACATTTGTGTAGTGAATAAATATGATAGGATGTGTTCAGGGTCGCTCTGTTAAAAAGTCTTCATTGAGAGCATAAACATAAGCTGATCGGAACAATATGGTAATTGTTGCTGGCAGTGTCTAATTAGACAAAGGCCAGTGTTTATGTTAAAGGTATTTAAGCTGGTCAAATATTAATTAGCAGTTGATTCTTTTAATCATTTTGCCTTTTAATTATGCAGAGGGGTATCAGGGACAGGCTGGAAAGAAAATGACAAAAGTGGTAGAAAATAGCTGTAATTAGATTTGCTGTGAAAACAAATGAATGACAATAGTCATAATTTGATAAGAATAAAGTTGTAATTTTAGCAGAAGTATTAGTTTACAAATATGATTGTTGTTTCATTCATATTTTCTGGTAATGACATTTTTTTTTTTTACTTGAAAGAAGCAGTCTCTAATCAGCTATGGTCGCCCGAGAGGAGATGGAGAAGTGCGCATGGTGTCCAACTTTGACCGGAGGAAACTGGACAGGTTTGCTAAGCAGACATTTTGTCTCCATCGCAACACTCCGGCAGACTTGATTGCCGTCTCTTTGTTTTTCAGACACCTCTTCCTGTTCGACGTGGCCGCCGTGGTGTGCAAACGACGCGGCGACAACTACGAGATGAAGGACGTGCTTGACCTCAATGTCTTCAAGATCACCGACAACCCCATGTCGGACAAGGACGGCAAGAAGGTGGGCTTGGACACAATATTTGATTAAGCACATTTGAAATCAATAAGAATGACAAGAAAGAATCTGGACCATGCTGACTATAATTCACCAACATACCAAAACTAGGAACTGAAAATCTGGCATTTTCAAATTAAATTTGCAGAAATTAATTCATGATAGAAAACAAAAGTTGGACTTCCTGTCTTGGAAAAAAGAAGAGGAATTTGTTTTTCTAGGTCTGAGTCCCTTTATTGAAAAATCACACCACGCCGCGCTAATGTTTTAGTGTGTTGACAATTTCTTTTTTAATTATTTGTTTTTTAAAATAGGTCTTTAACTTTATTGTTGGAGGCAGTTTATCATGTTTACCCGCAAGTTAAGCTAATCAAGTTTTAGCTGTGTCCCAATTCCGGCTTCCTTGAAACGACAAAGGCAGCAACGCAGACAAGAAAAAGAGCAAGCCTGCCGCCGCATCGCCGTCGCGTTAATAGCGAATGATGAACGTGCGCAGTGGTCCGAGGTTGCTCACAGCGATCTATCATTGGTCGCTAAATGAAACTTCAGAGCGTGAACGCGGAGTCGCAGCGGCGGCGGCGGCGCTGATTTAACGCTCGGTGGAGCTCTAAAACACTTGTGGAGTTCACAGGGGCCGCAAACAGTGGCGGGTGGCGGCTGAAGCTGATTTGATCAGATGTGACACGACAAGCTTGCAGCACATTAAGGCCCGAGAGAAGCCGGTGCTTTTGATACACCTCGGAAATTGATCCTCAATATATATCTGTGTGTCGGATCGTACTGGAGAAACTCCAGAAATATTTTGCTTATTTGGTCTGAAAATGATTTCGGTCGGTTCGACCGACCCCTGACATGGACCAGCCGTTTAGGAGTCTGCCCAGATTTCCAATTGTTGTTGAAAAATTTTTTTTTTTTTCTTTTTCCAAAACTGAAGTAAATCCAATGTCAAAGCAGTCTTAATTGAATAAGGGAAAAAGGAGAATATTTTGACTTTTTTTTTTTAAGAGTCATGATTTTAAAAAGAGCAGGACAGCAGTAGTTTCAAAATTTAATATTCTATGACTTAAAAAAAAAAAATCTGACCGATGCTGTTTGTTGCCCCTCATAGTGGTGTTACGGCTTCTACGTGACGCACCAGCAGGGCCACACAGGCTTTGAGCTCTTCTTCAAAACCAGGGAGCTGAAGAAGAAATGGCTGGATCAGTTTGAAATGGCTGTGTAAGTAATATTCTCCAAATGACATTCATGTTTGCATCCAAGTTTGTTTTCTTCTCCATTCACTGGATCAGCTCTAACATCCGACCGCCGTTGGCCAACCATAACGGTCACCACTTCAAAATGCACACCTTTGACCGAATCTCTTCATGCAGCTTCTGTCACCTGCTTCTCAGGTAACACTGCCACTTTCTCTTCATGTTTTCATCCATGACATCACAAAAGTTGCGTCTCTGTGCAGGGGCATCATCAACCAAGGCTACTTTTGTTTAAAATGTACATTGACTGTCCACAAGGAGTGCCTGGGTCAGCTGGGACTCTGCAGGAGGACAGGTGAGAACAACCTTCAACCGATCCTGTCTAGATTTGAACAGACCAGAAAATATCGTATATTACAGATCCTCATATGGACTACCCGAGGTGCTCGGATTATTACATACGCTTTTTAATATGGTTCATTACAAACCATTAATATGGTTAATTAGATGTGCACAGACCATCACATATGGTTGAAAATTTTATCGACTCGAATATATGGTCCGATTCTCTGCACGGAGCTTACTGGTGTAAATAGAAGCGCACAGACTGCAATGGATGAGGAATTTATTTTTAGTATTCATACTGGCTTCTTCTTTTGGTATTGCAGAGTCATCCAAGAAGCGCTCCAAGGTAGGAAGACCTGCACTGTCTTCTTCAATGTAACCTTTGCTTTTTTTTATTTTATTATTATGGTATGCTAATGGTATTTCCTCCAAGATGAAAGCCCCTTAAGTGTACCTGATGACTCATATTTTTTAGGTTGCACCGATGTCATCGCTTATCTCCACTCAGGAAGGCACAACACCTCCAGACTCAGGTCAGTTTGGGTTTTTGTGGATGTAGATTTTTTTTTTTTGGGCACCATGTGATGTAGACAGTTTTTCAAATTTGGGCAAGTCGCGGAAACGTGCCGCTTTGCTGTTGCGGATATGAGTGTGTGGGTGTCGGCTTCACTTAATAGGTTGCTCAGGGGTTCCGACGAAGGGCAGGAGACAAAGTGGCCGTGTCGTCCGCCCTGGCAGGAGCGCTCTGTCTCCAATTCAGAGCCCGACGCCGGTGGCCATGTTTTTTACTTTTTTATTTTATTTAGGCGCCCTGAGAAAATATTGCATCTGGAAGGACGGAGAGGAATCTGCTGCCAAAGTGAACGGCCACTTTGGCGAAAGATGACTTCATGTTGGGGAGAGGGGCTTTACCTTAGCTTCAGTTTCTTTGGGGGGACAATTGTCTTACAACAACTGAAAATTTTGACTTTATTTATTATAATTATGTAAAGTAAGTCTTTCCGGTAAATGTATGCTTTTATTTTCATAAGACTGCAATTTTTAAATGAGGAAAAAAGTTCACATTCATAATTGAAAAAAAAAAAATGTGTGCATGTTCAAGGTCTCCCCAGGATGCTGGTGATCCAAGACTATGACGGCGTCCCCTCCCCACCAGGCGGCCCCCCGTTGTGCGCCCGCACGGGCGACGTGATCGAGCTGATGTTCGCCGACCTGCACAGCTCTTGGTGGCAGGTGCGTGCATGCGTGCCACTCGCAACTCTTCAGGGAGGCTTGCCTTGCCTTTTCTCCCTTCATTTTTTGTTTTTATCAGCAGGAATCAAAAACTAGCAATGAGACTTTGTCAAGGCTTATGCGGTCAGAAAATCTGATAAGCAAATATTTTCCCGCCTTTGTGGGAGTCGGTCGGAGCTCTCGCCTGTCACTTTGACTCTGACGCAAAGTGTTTAGGGCAACGTATGACACACGGGTCATGTGACTCTCGGTCACATGAAATCATAGCGGGCGCTGTATGATGTCAGCAGCGAGATGATGAATTTATCAGCTTTAGTGAGACAATAACACGCCGGGTGTTTGCAGCTTGCGGAGGAGCTTTCAATGACGGAGCAGCACCTTTTGCTTAGCGAGGCAGATGATATCGTTTGACTTCATCTGTTTTTTTGAAAGGTCACTAATTCATCCCGGCTGGTGGCGGAGGCATTAAATCCTCATCTTCCATATTTGTCTGTGTTGTGACAGACCTTCTTCACCAAAAGAAAAAATACTATTTCCTCTTCATCATCACCTCTAATGAGGCAATAGAGATTTCATTTAATAACAAAATAATGTCGTCATTTTTAAATTATATCATTTTCAATAACTGTAATGACAATGAGCAATTATTTCTCCAAATAAATGTGAAATTTTTGATGAACATTATTTACAATAAATCGATTTTAGTTGAACCATTTACGGAAAAATGATGACATGAATGCAACAAATATTAGAAATAACTCTTGATAATCTAAAAGGTCAGTGGCTCAGATTAAGTGTCATACTTTACCAACCGCTGCCATAGAATTTTTATATTGACAACTGTTGTCAAAACCAGAAAATAGAGCATAAAAATATGCATTTGCACCATCTTATAAATACACAAAGGTTACTCAGTTTCAGAACAGAAGCACTTGTGACGACAATTAAAACTCCGCAGGGTAGCCTTAATCTCGGGCGTCCCCGACGGCACCACGGGATGGAATTACCCCCCCCCCTCACCCACATCCCCATCCGCCCTCTCACATCCAACCTCCCCCGTTACCCAGAAGGCAATTATCTCCGTCCCGCTGGCACAACAATACAATCAATCACAGTGATTTCATTTGATCCTTCAGCGGGTGCCTCCTGTTTATGCTGCCCGAGTAATGCATTTAATCTTTTTAGCACACGCTTATCCAGGGCATAACAAATAGAACCAAAAGAGCTTGGATGAAATGTTATTGCGTAGAATGAATCACAGAGACTCCAATTGAGTTACCCGCCAGGCTTTTTTTTGAATGCTCTTGCCCAAAAAAAAAAAAAAAAAGCTTGGTGGCCTAATGAAGACGAGTTAGTAGGGAAAACGAAAAACGCAGAATAGAGTTGGCAGGAACTCCATTTTCTCAATTAGTTGACTTAAACGCTTATAAATGAACTCAATCTATCGTGAGAGTGTCACTTTGGAGTGCAGACTTCCACTGAGGACATCCGGCATATCATTCAGTGGAAGCTGAAAGTGATACGGCTCGAAAAGTAATAAAAGTCAACGTTGAAACCGTCGTCACGTCAGCGTGAATTCGGTAAATCCCGTGAAACTCTAAAAGTGATTTTAGCATTAATGCTAATGCTTACATGACAGGATCAGGTGTACAGCACAATACAAATTTAAAGTGTAGTCCAAAACAAAAAAAATCAAATCACATTAAATAATATATAACAACTTAAACGTGTCATTGTTCGCAAAGTGAAACATCGTTGATGTTTGTCTTCTTTTTAGAAGATTCAGATTTGTGCAAATGATAAAAAAGAAAAATACTTCTGCATGCAAGTCCTACACTGAATAGAGATAAACAAGAGCCTGAGTTAAAACACAGTTTGTTTGGTCTCCGCGCTGTTTGAGTATTCACTGGCACAAACTAGCCTCCATTACTCCGGGGCCAAACGAGGCCCTTGTTGTGATGCGCTACAAATCAAACTGCCGACAGAGTCGCTAGCGTAATTAACTGGGCCTGCAAATTAGATGCGCCGCTTGTTACGTGCTAATTGCCCAGGATTTATCCACGACAGCGTGGGAGGGGAGGGAGCGAGGGAGGAGGTGGGGTTGGAGAGGAGGTGCGGGACAAATTTAACGCGATTAACATCCCGTGGCATTCGCAGGGCAGAATCCCGGCGAGCGGCAAGATTGGCTTCTTTCCCAGCGACGCCGTGAGGCCTTGCCCCTGCGTAAGTGTGCATATTTCCTTTCTGATCAATACGTCGCATTAAGCGTGAGCGCAATGCATTTAGCCCAGTAATGGCCACTATTGACGTCTGGGCCGAAG
Organism: Syngnathus floridae; assembly: GCF_059516105.1. Taxonomy (NCBI): domain Eukaryota; kingdom Metazoa; phylum Chordata; class Actinopteri; order Syngnathiformes; family Syngnathidae; genus Syngnathus; species Syngnathus floridae. The sequence continues at coordinate 7,982,439 of NC_142426.1, read as the reverse complement.
AGATGTGCTTTTCCATTACATGCCTGCGCTCCCGTCGAGGTCTGATTTTAGCCCCCCGCCGTGCCTCCAATATCACATTAGCAGTCGTCTGACCTCCAAGCCTTTCAAGTGCGATGAATGGCAAAATAACCCGACGCTTTCTTTTCTTCTTCTCCTCCGTGCCAGCTACCCAAGCCTGTCGATTACTCGGCGCACCTCTGGTAACAACACGTCATTCTCCATTACGTCCAGTCGTTCACGTTCACAAAGACTCGGTGGGTGCTTTGCAGGTTCGCCGGGCCTATGGAGAGGCGCCAGGCCGAGGAGGAGCTCCAGGACCGAGCGAACAGCACTTATCTGGTTCGGCTTCGGCGTAAAGAATGCACAGAGTACGCCATTAGTATAAAGTAAGTGTAAAACCTTCCTTGGTTGCTGTGCGAATAAATTACATTGCAAGGCTCTTTAATTGAATCAACGATGCAAACAATGAATTAGTCGCGGTTAGCACCTGATGCCGCACCTCTGCACTCTTTAGTCGCGCTCGGCTCTCGATGTTATTATGCAAACACAATGGAGACCAACTGCCGAATGCTTGAGGTGCTCATTGTGAAATCTTTGAACGGTGCACAAAGGAAAAATCCTTTTAATTTCCCCATCCATTGTTTTGGGTCTTCTATCAGGAAACGTCTGTTTGTTTGTGTGTGTGTGTGTGCGTGCCTGCCTGTGCATGACGGCTTTGCATACTGATGATGCATGCTCAAAATGGAGTCTTAAATGAAAGACTGCTCTGGGAGATTTGCAGCTCAGTCAACATACCGGCTGACATATTTTTACCTATAAAAGAATACAAACTGGCGTAAAGTGAATATAACAGCAACTGTATGTTAAATGCAATCTGTTATTAGATATGTCTCATTTGATGAAAGCCAATGTTCGTAAGAGATCTTCAGGATACTCTCGCAGACCTTCGTGACTTTCAACACGGGAGGCCGGGCCTGATGTCGGAAGCGTGTCTAGTTGATTAGCAGCGCATGTCTTATTCATCCTCGCGCAGGTTCAACGACAGAGTCAAGCACATTAAGATTCTGACCAAGGACGGCTGCTTTTACATCGCAGAGAGTCGACTCTTCAAAACGCTGCTGGTAAGACTCCGAGATGCTCCGCAACGCTTGAAACATGAGTGGAATCTATTTGATGTTCTCTGCTCACAGTGGTTTTGTTGTTAGTCGCTGCAGAATATCACCCTCATTAAAATATGCTAACCAGATGAATAATAATATAAATGAAGTACAGTTGGAAATAGGTGCGGTACGACTCGGTAGATTTGTTAAATATGGTAGTTAGGTCGAGTAGGTTGGCTGGTAGGTTGGTGTTGGTAGGCACCGTTGGAAGATATCTTGGAAGGTGAGGAGTTGGCTGCAGATTCGATAGATATGTCATTCGGTGATGTGCGTTTTGGTCTCCTGCAGGACTTGGTGGAGTACTACAAGCAGCACTCCTTAAAAGAAGGCTTCAGCAGACTCGACACCAATCTGCGCATCCCTTACCGGGAATGCTCCGACGGAAGCTCGTCTTGGGCCATTAGCAAGACTGGCAGCGGTGAGTGCGCCCTCGCAAAAGACTTTGCCGGAGAGACTCTTGCGTCTGACAGCTGGAGATGCTCCCAGCTTAGAGCGGAGATGGATACTGGGGGGGGGGGATTTATTTGAGGGCCCTGTCTTGTGGGCTTTTGTGGAGAAATTCTTTTTTGCCCGCAAAAAGCCATCAGCGGTATGTCAACGCGGTGTCTTTGATATCCGACGCATACTTGAAGGAAGGAGTGAGGAGACGGCAGGTAGTGAAGAAATCGCGGTAATGAGGCGGTTAGACAGACGAGATGACACGGACAGAGAAGAGACGGATGGGAAAAATGCAATGAGGAAAACTTTAATGAACCTCCAGCACTGGAGGAAAGTCGCTCGGGCAATTAATAGGTGGACACTTGGTGAAGAGAGGAGAGTAGTTGAGAAGGTAGACCACCTTCAATGGTCACTGAATGTGCTCGTTGATGCAGGGATGAAATAGTAAAAAAAAAAAATTAAGAGTCAAGATAAAAGTGAAATGAATGGAGAGGCATCCTGGCAGCTCAGCAGGCATCGCTAGAGTGCTCCCAGTTAGAGGTCGGTGCCCCGGGCGAGCACCTGGAGCCCCCCCTACTCAGGGAGCGTCATGCCGGATAGCACACTGCTCGCCTCCGACATGCATGCACAATTTTCCTGACAGGACATGACATGTCACTTGCACAGCCAGCCGAGTAGAAGGAGAAGAGAGGAAGAAAACGAGTGAGTGACACAAACCTGAGGGAAACCCCGGGTCTCGCGGCAGGAACACAACCTGGGGGAAAAAGTTTGCAAAATAAAAAGCGCGGGAGGTAGCGAGAGTGGAAATTCGTAAACAAGCACCAGCGCTAGAACAAAGCTAACGTTAGCCTTTTGTGTGCGCGCCTATGTGTGTCTGCACATCCTCGTCCCTCCTCATGCGCCTTCAAAGCAGCGGCGCCATTCAGCGGGAAGACGCCTTGACAGAGCCACTGATGCCTAGTGCATTCTGGGATAGATTATTATTGCCTTAAGTCATCCGCCCCCGTAGACTTGGAGCTAGAGAGTGTGGGCACCGGCTTCCGTGAAGAGACAGATGCCATGCCAAACAAAATAGAAATAAAAATAAATAAACACAATCAAAAGAAGGAGTGCTTATATATTGGGGGGAAAAAAAAACAGATGCTGCTACTTTGCCAGAGAAACAAGATGTTTGTGTGTGTGTGCACAAATAAAGGCCTCAACTTGTTGCTAGGCAGAGTTCATTGGGCACCTGTGCAACTGCCCCGAAGGTCATAATAACAATATCTAGTATGTGTACAAATACGAAGACAGAAATTTGTCTTTTTAATCAATGCACATGAGTAACTAACTGCAAAAATTGCATTGGACAAAAATGTATGACTCTATAAACAATAAAATATTTGACAAATTCAAAAGCCTCATCTCAGTAGATGCCAGCCTACTTGTTGCTAGGCAGATTTAATAGGGCACAAGTGCAACTGCCCTATGAAAACAAAAGAACAATACTAGAATATTTATAAATAATAAAAGACCTCAGTCCTAAATAAAAATAGATGTTGCAAAGACCTGCCCTCTTTACTCTTCTCTCCCACTCAGTGTTGCTTCCTTTGCTTGGTCTTTGACTTTGCCAACTTTCTCTCTCTCTCTTTCTCTCATTCTCTCTCTCTTTTTGGCTGTGTGTGTGCGTGCGTAGTTACTCCTGGTGGTTGCAGCTTTGTTCCTCCCTCCTCCTCTCCTTTCTGGTCAGGTACAGCTGCACGGCCTTTCTCTGCTCTTCAGTCTTGTTGCATGACTTTTTTCTCTCTCGCTCAACTAATAAATAATGCAAAACCAGCTTTGACGCTCAATAGCCAGCCGGTGGTGCCTTTTGCGTCACGATTAGCCTAGAAATGACATAGCGAGGGACTATTGTTGGTAGTATTGAATAAAATATCAAACTTGCAATTTTTTTATATGCTACATCGACACACGACTACCAAATAGTGATCAGTTTGAATTATCTGAGGGTCCAAATATTGATATTTTAATGTAATGTTTCTGTTATTGATGACCAAGTATAAAAAAAATCGAGGCATTCCCCTTCATTAGAAGTGCTCAGATGTCACCTTCCCCGCATGTTTTTTCGATCACATTATCATGAACTCCAAACACGTCTCTGATCCTCCGATGACATCTAGAACTTTGTGTCCCGCCAGTGTTTTCTCCCAGAGTGTTAGCCGTGGCCGTGGCTCGCTACGACTTCAGCTCCAGAGACGCGTGGGAGTTGTCTCTGCTGCGGGGAGACGTGGTCAACATCTACACCAAGACATCCAGCGGCTGGTGGAAGGGGGAGACGGCTGGAAAGGTGCGGCACAATATGACTTGGTTTGAATTTGCACACTTGTGAATTTGTTCACTCATTCCCAGGTGGGCTGGTTTCCGTCCGCTTACGTAGAAGAAGACTGATTCAGCCGGATGTCTCTGATGTCCCTGGGAGAAACTCAACAGACTATGCCCTTGACCCCCCCCCCCCCTCCCTGACAGGACTCTTATGTAGAGCACATGTCAAATCCCAAATACGTATCTACCCATCGTCCATCCATTTCCTTCCCTGACTCACCTCGTCTTATTATTGATGACTTGGTGGGCTCGTGTGAAAATTGTGTCGGCTGTCGTCAGGTTGCGTTAGTGTGGAAGGCTCAGTCAGCCGACTGGAAGAGAGCAGGCTAATGCTGGAATTCTCTTGTGTTCACACCAGGTAAATTATCTGTTTAATTGATTCAGTCATCATTTTAGATGTGTGTCTTCTCATTTTGGTCACTGCTTCCGCCAAACCAAGGGCTGTGCACCAAGCTGTGTCTGCAGAAATAGCCAAACGTGGTTGAACAGAAAACATGGCGTGAGATCTGAGGACATTTTTTCAATGCCGAGGTAGCCAGTCGTCATCCATTTGAAAAAGACGAGTGTGTTTGCTGTGTGGTGGATTTTGTTCTTTGACGTTCAGGTCTTCATTTGAGCCACGATTGAGGGGGCTTTGTTTGGGCGCTTTAGTGACAATCCCAAGAAGGATTTCGTATGCTTTAAATCTTTATGGTTCTGCAAGGAATGATTCACGCCTGTTCACGAGACAGCACAAGTGTGTTTAGCAACACGACGCGCGCAGCAAGTGACTTTCATCAATTATTGAGCAGATCCTTGAATATATTTTCTTTTGGAAATGTCTGATTGGAGATGCGGCTACCATCTGAGAATCTCCAAGTGACCGCATGTCCTTTTTTCCCAGGATGCATCCAGTTTTTCTAGATCAGACAAACCGGTTGGATATGATATTTTCTCAAAAATTGTGATATTCAATTAAAAATGCACATATAAAGGAATGTGGACGTGAGAATTTCAAATTTATTACTCTCGGTGATGCTAAGTAGCACCGATAATTGAAATTAATATTAACCATTTGAAAACTTGCCATAATTGATCAATTAATCATGTTTGTTTTATCCACATTGTGGCTGTGTACTGGCTGCAATTCCAAAACTGAGATTGAGCAGAAATGCCACGTGAGTGGCAAGGTTTCACTTGAGCGGCGGGGCGTCGAGCTATCAGTATTCTCGCAATGTAAACACTGCCTGAGGCGTGCTTTACCCTCGCCGCTCCGCAGCCTCTCTAATGACCCGAGTCTGCCGGCTGAGCGCTCCACTGCGCTTTGGCGCTAACGCTCCCGTCACACAAAAAGGCAGCAAACGGCTCCCCCTTAAGATGCCTCCTCATCGTAATCTAACTGTTCCTGAGATGAAAGGAGGCGACAACGAATTTAGACTGCAGCTGTAGAGACATTGGATCTATTCGGATAAAGTCTTTGAGAGCAGCCAAAGCAGGGCTACTCCATTCCGATCTTAAAGGGCCGCAATTATTCTTCAATGTCCATTTCGGTGCTCCATTTATTGAGGTCAGGCCACATGCAAACAACCTCGTTGCCTTAATAATGCTAACATAAAGGGAAATGCCATTATGAAATGAACAAACACAAACGCTGGAGCAACACAAGTAGATAGTTAATAATAAGACGCTGCTTCATGGGGAAACGAGATATCGCAAGTCCGTCAAACAGAGCAGCTTGGCCTAACCCTGACACAAACCAGAATCCTAAAAGCCAACATCAAGGCCAATCCCAATTCTATCCTTAATCCGGTTCCAAAATCATACTCCTCACACCCAAACTTTGTCCAACGTCTAACCTTACTCCTCATGCCTGATGGAGCCACTTCTGTCTTTTCGCTAACACCGTGAACTCAATTAGCATCTTGACTTGGGGCAGGCGGTATTAAAGATATTCAGCACCAAAAAAGAAAAAGTCAATCAGTTGAGTTTCACACTGCTGCCCTGCCTTTGATTTCTTCTTTTGCACCGTCACATTCGAAGCCTCCAAAGGGCACCTGTCACTTCAGTAAAGGTTGTTTTGTTTGGATGCCCGCGTTCCCAACCTCATCATTTTTCAAGAACGGCTGCTGCTGTGCATAAACAGCACCAGTGCCAGATTGGAAAAAAAAAAAAATTACAGTGTGATGGGTTCACACATCGAGAAAGGAGGGACACGTCCTCCGTCACGACACGCCGCTGAATCTCTAGCACTGCGAATTAAGATCTGGCTGATCAAAAGAGTCCAAATGAGGCGATCCTTCGAAAAAAAAAACGCATTTCGCCCTTTCTCGCTTTTGCCTCGTTACTCCCTCTTGAAGTTATTTGTGCTTGCGCGTTTTGATACTTGACAGAGGCCGTGCTCCTTTAAATGCAAGCCGGAGAAGGAATTTGCTTTAATGGCCAACATTTTAATGTACTTAACATCAGTTTAGGATTTGGGGGTGTCATCTGATACAGACATGACTTGATGAAAAATTTTGAATTAGATGGTACGGTTTGGGCAATCTGGCTTTGGAATACTTTTGAAGGTTTAGCCCATTCTAAACAATAAAACCGTTTGACTCTGCGTTTATCACTTTGCGGAGGGTGAAGGTTTGTGTGTGTGGGGGGGCTAATCGTCAAAAAGTGATGGTGACCCACCGAGCGTGGCGAGCCGGCACCGGCGTGAACACGAGTGACAGCTCTGAGGTCAAAAGTCGTTTCTCTCCGCCAGCTGATTAGCATCATCTTTCCAGCGAGAAGTCGAGCAGCTGCCCGTGACTCACAAAGACGCGTTTAACAAGGTGGCACTGCTCTTCACGGCTGACGATTTGGCATCGGCGACCGATCGGCCCTTTTCAACCCGTCTCGCCGTCCTCACCATCATCTCACGATTCGTTCTTTCACGGCCAGTTAACTTGGAGAGCGTACTTTTTAAGTCCTATTATGGAGGCCTTTATTTGGAAACATTTTTATGGAATATTAAACAATATTACCTGTACAGGATAAAATATTTCATTCTCATATCAAATCATTATATACACGGATTTCTTTTTGTACCTTTTACAGCTCGAGATGTTCCACCCCCCATGGCTTCCCCTTCCCAGTTCAACTTGTTAAAGCAAGATGCAAAGAGACCATGAAAGCTCACCGCCACCGCTGCATGAAATAAATGAGGACAAACGGATTTCTTTCCAAGCTGCGGGAGGCGAGCGGACAGAGCGGTTCTTTTATTTATAAAAGCCGTCAAGAGCAGATACACATATGATTCCTTTAACGGGGCAGGGTGTCGACAATTCCGGCCGGCCCAGGCTGATTTGCAATCGTGGTGGAAAGATTTGATGGTATTGAGGGATAACGGACAAGAGCTGTGATGGTGACGCTGAACAGGATTACCATGTGTAGCTGGGGGAGCTGATTGTATTAAAATGAGGAGACATGCGATTGGGTTGCGGTCGTGATGAGAAAGCAAAAAAAAAAAAGTCTTTCTTTCCGGAGGGGGTCAACTTCCTCGCCTGAAGCTAAATTGAAAATACGCATCATGGTTTATTTCCTGTGGTTGTTGTTGAAGACATGTATTCCAACTGGAGGTTAGGACCGCGTCGTATTTACATGGCATCACATTGCTGAGTATTAAATTGCATCCCTTCTGCTCAATGCTAAAAAAATATAGAAATAAATCCTCCCATTGTCTTTCGGTATACCTTTAGCAAGCCAACAAAAAGGCGGAAAAACTCATTTCAATCGCAAATCGTATCTGGCATCGTATTGTTCAGCATCATGCCATATTACATTGCATCACATCCTAATATATTATGCATGATATCATTTTGCCATGTATCACATTGCATTGATAGTGATATCATTCTGTTTTATGTCTACGGCTAAAATTACAAACAACGCAAAAACTGTATCCCATCGTATTATGTGATCATACTTTGAGGCATTGTATCGTACCGCAAAGTATGGTATCAAATCGTATCGCAGACTATTGCATCATATCACATTGCATTAGAAATTTGGATGATTCAGTTGTGAACACAAATGCTTTTTGCGTATTCTATTGTATTTGTGTTGGTATGGCGCTTTTAGTATCGTATCACTTCGTGTTGAATCACCCCGAATGATATGATATGGACCCAAATTCCTTGAGCGTATAACATGGCAGCCCATCGCATTTTATGGCCTCGTACACGGCGTCACGTTGGATTATATCGTAGCGTCACGTTCCGTTGTATTCTGTCATAACATATCATCTCTCCTCGTGTCGTCTCATCGTATTTGTAATGAATCGTTGTTTTGCCTTCTATAGACATTGTATCATCAAATGGTTGTCATAAATGGGATCACATATTGTCCTTTTCGCGAATCCTATTTGAAGGTGGGTGGTAGATATGATCCACAAGCTGTGTTAGAAAAACCTTGCTCTGCTTAACACCTTCTTTTGTAAAGATTCTTGCCGCCGCCTACAGCACGGACGGACAGACACGTAAAGACATGCTTGTCCTAGGTGGGGGTCTTATATAATTTGCTCCGTAAAAGGCCAAGCTCTTCATGTCTGATGCTGGTCTGGCAATACAAAGGTGACAAAGCCTCCATCTCGGTATGTCAGCTGTGATATGTCTCACCTTGCTGGAGCCAATGAATGGAAAGGTGTTTAGACGTTGAATTGGCTCTTTGTACCAACTATCGATTTGTGCTGTACACTCTTGCGTGTGTTGCAAGCCAGCTATCCACCCACTGGTCCTCCTTACCATTCCTCTACTGATTTGTTGCCAACTAAACACTACATTTTTACTTGTGGAATTGGAAAAAAAAATGAAATCAGAGGTTCTTAGAAATGCTGCTGATTACATACAGTATCATCAATCGTGTCGGAAATCTGTAATTTATGACGTTTGGAACTTGCAAAGACAGGCAATCTGAATTTGTGCGATGAGAAGCAAATAAATAAGCAAAGCTTCTTTTCTTAGCATTGTTCTCAAAGGCTCTTCACGCCAGTTGCCATTCTCCGTGTAAACTTTCACTTTTGTTTCCTTTCTTTCCTTGACAATGGCACGGTGACGGTAGGTCAAGGATGATTTATTCTTCATAGTCTCGCGTCACGCTTGCTTGAGCTCGGCACCCGCTGCTTTGATTCCTCCAAATGCTTCACTGTAAACATCCCTGAGAGTCAGGAACGCCACCGAAGTTTGGGGGTGGCTTTTAATTTCGAGTTTAAAACGCCGGGAAAGAAGTGAAGGCTCCGTGTTGCTGTTTTTAGCTGGCGCGACATTAATAATCAAAGAGTTTTCGAATAAAATGCGCAGCTTGGGAACTAGCGAGGCTCTTCGCGTATGCACGCCGATAATATTATTGTTTACATTGTTGACTGCCAGAAAAGTTTACTCTCTCCCGTCGCGACGCAGCGTTTGTGTTTTGCAATGTTGACAGCACATTGCGCCTCCTTTGGAGGTCAGTCGACTTGCACGAGGCTCACATTTAATATCACGTTAACGCAAAAGCCTGGAGTATCATAAAAGACCGATTTCATTGCACTAACATGTCATAAATGTAACTGTCGGCCCTTAAAGGGCGCCGCAGTCGCTAAAGTGCCACTTCACGTTCCGCGGGGGCCATTTTATATCCAGAGAGGCCTCAAGCGAAACTGTTCAATCGCTAAAGAGTTTACAACGATGTCAGATAGATGCAGTTTTATAGCATAGGCTTGACCCCAATCTCCCAAATTTGTCTTAAAATGTTTGACTCATTGCGGTGGATTTATTTATGCAAAACAAAAAAGCAGAGTTTATACATCTGCAGTCTTAGAACGTTCAACTTTTCAAGTTTCAGCTACTCTTGTATTTTCTTTTTCCTGACTCAAATTAAAACAATGCTAATGATGTTCCAGTCTGAAGAAACATATAAACGCTCCACTGAGTTAATATTCAATCCTGCTTGGCTTTAAATGCCTTTATTTTTTTTTTACTAAAATGGCTCCACACAACTATTATTTTACAATTCCAAAATCAGCCGTTCTCTATTTTCTTCGTCAAGAGCGCAATTTAATGAGAGGCACTTACGCTCGACTCAAACACAGTACGGTATTTCACGTCAAGCCTCCGGAAGGAAATTAATCTCTCAAATAAAATTGGTCTCAGCACTCAATATGCCACCCAGTGGGATGCGACTTCATTTTTATTCATTGACCCTCCTTGAATTAAAGCTAATTTTCCCTCAGTGCGTCGCTGTCACAAAGGCTCCCGCGCAGCAGGATGCCAACTTTCCAGCAAATTCCCTCCCCATCTTCCATTTTGATTTAAGGATTATTCAGGATCCCAGGTGGGAGCTCGCCACTGGCCAATCGTCACATTTATAAACTGAAAGCATTGTTTTTTGTTTTTTTTACGCCTGATTATCAGTTTTACTAATCAGCTTTTTGTGAAGAAATTACCTTATTTTGGCTATTTTGTTACCAATAGCTTGAGTCTAACTTTATTTTTACTGGTTTTATTTTTGGAGGGTTTTTTTTTTATTCTCTTTTACTGTATTGACCATTGATTGTGTACAGAGGACTTTATTTTGGCTCTTGTGCCACCATTTTTGTGGATTTAATTCCATCTGTTTGTGCTGTTTTGGTAGGTTTCCATTTTCCCATCTTTGTTGTGATTCCCTTGGCTTGATAGGACTCTCAATCAGAGCTGGTTTTGAACAGCTTTTTGTAAACAGATAGAGGACTTTATTTGTCTCTTCTGTGACTGGTGTCTGCATGTGAGTCCATCTGTTTGTGCTGTTTGGCAAAAAAGGCAGCACCGCTATGTTAGCTTTGGCAGCTAGCTACCAACAAAGTGCTGCATTGTGTGTGTTGTTTGATGTCAAATTGGGATGGGTCACAAAAATTTGTGTGGTTGACATAAATATGAAAATAAAGCACACATGACTACACACTCTCAATGTTCAACAACAAGACAAGACAGATTTTCCTTTTCCCCTTTGGTGAAAGTGTATTCTGTGAGAGTGTAAACAGGATTTTTTTTTTTTTTTTTGAAAGAGAACTGTTGTGTGCGCACATAAGCAAACAAACGATACAAGCAAACTCTTTACGCAGTCCACGTCTGCCTGCCGCAATAGAAAACAAGCAACACATCTTGGCAAATTCATGAAAATATCTGTTTTTGTACAAAAATTAAATACACTTATTTTATGATACAACTTCTTTACCCAGCCCCGACACAAATACGAAGCAAAATTGAACACATTATAGATTTTGTCGATGGCCTCCATAGTAGTACGTGTGCAGTGTTTGGCAAAACAAGTCAGGGGCGGGGAAATAAATCACCAGTCACCAGAAGCACAGGAACTAAAGGAGGAAAGGCAAAGGAGTGAGGAGACAAGAAAGGTACGGAAGCAAGTGAGGCAATATGTTTGAAGATGTCCCATCCACATATTCAGTTTCCATATATTACGCTCAACCCTCAGGATTTTCCCGTAAAGTGTAAATCACAACTCTTGACATTACAGACGTCTAATAGCTTCTTCTAATTTACACCCGTCGTATAAATAACGCCGTGTGTGTCGCGGTACCATTAATCGAAAACATACGCGAGCGTGATGTTGTTTTGCTATGGAATACATGGAAATGCGAGTAGATGATGAAAGATGGATTTTGGAATCAAAAAGATCGATTGTAGACTTTTTGAGCCAAGATGGTTGGGTGCAAGTTTCCGTATCAGTGCTTAGTTTAGTTTTGCGTTTTGCTTTACACTGGTAGAAAACCAATATTATTCGTCACCAATATGACATCCATACGTCTGTGAGATGTTTTTCAGAGACCATCTATCAATCCATAACCAGTGTGAAGTTTAAGATTCGCTGCCCTCAGCACTTTATACGGACTGCAAGCGTCACCGTCGTACTGATGTCACCACAAATGTAATTATGTAAATGCCAAGTTCTATTTGAAAGGCACAGGCGATTAAATGTTTGCTCTACTCGTACGCCTGTGATGTGAATGTGGCAAGAAGCAGAAAGCAAAACCAGAGTGACATCATTGCATCATCAATGTGAAGCCCATATGTCACCCATCCGGCCTGTGTGTGTGTGTAAAGGGCCGGTTGAGCTGCAAACTTGCCGGCGTCTGACGTAATATCTAAGGCGGAATGACGCCAGTGTGTAAAACCGTTGCAGGAAGCTACGGCCAAAGTGTTAAGTTTAACACATGACTGCCCACGGCCCCTTTAAGTCGAAAGCAATTATGGCCATCCCAGACACGGGCGCCGACATTGAATTACCGTATCTGAATGTAAAGAGCATCAATGTCGACATGAACGCTCCCTTCCGGACACAGCAATGTCTCGCTTGGCTAAGCTCTGTCTGGCTCTACTTTTCTGCCAATTTGCTGGGAAAACAGTATGAAAGGGCCTTCCTTCTATTTACAAAACCACTCGAGTTGGCCGGCGGTTTGATAATCATTGTAAATTCATATTTTGGCAGGATATTAAACCTCTGTAACATCAAGATTTGCAGCTAACTGTGCGCTCAAGGAAAAAAATGAGGGTTGGCACTGTTTTATTCTTTATGATAATTCTAAGAAAATGTGTAGCTTTATACAGTTTGCAGGTAGTACTGACTTCTCTCTTTAAAAGAATCCACCAATTACGTCATTTTATAGTTGTTTCCTGTGTGAGATTACAAGACAGTAGTGATGTTTCATCAGTCCATCTAGCGTACTATTCCACGACGGCGTCCTGAGACGTACCGAAAAGTCGCTAGGTTGCTGAGGTCCATACTGTCCAGAGGTCCGCTTCATTGCGTGCATGTCCTTTTTAGGGCTTTTGGTTGCTCAGCAAAGAGAAACAATCAGTAAGAGCGAGGCGACAACAAGACGGCGAGCGGCGAGATGGCGGCGGGGGGCCCGTCCTGACAGTTGGCCGTCGCACTCGCCGGGGCCTTGGCAGCGGGCCCTCTCGCACAGGACACCGGTGAAGCCTGGGGAGCAGTGGCAGCGCTGGTGGTGGTGGCACGTGCCACCGTTCTGGCAACGTAGCATAGCGTTGTCACACACGCGGGCTGAGGACACACACACAAAAAAAATAGGGCGCGTCACTCGAGAATGTGTCGACAGGAGCATCCACGGGGGCATGAGCTGCCTCTTCTCGTCTTGTCCTGCGTCACCCGGACTCTTGAGGGAGGTCGGGACAAGGACTTTCACGAGACATTTTTAGAGTGGCAACACAAAAGAGCAGCAAAGCACGGCAGCCATGAGGTGAAATTAATGAATCAAACAGCGTGTGTATTGTAAGTCAGCCTGCTGTGTTCATATTCAGCGCCGGGAGGTGAAGAAGACACTCAACAAGCTCCCAAAACTGCTTTTTAATCAGAGGTGGGAAAAATATTCACACTGAGCTTATGTAAAAAAAAAAAAAAAAAGGTAAAATTCTGTCACTTGTATACAGTCGCTTTAATACCTTTTTAAAAATGTGAGAGTTTAACAATTTGACATACCTGCTCATACTGACAATGAAAAAAATTATTCTTTAAGTGTTATTTCATTAGCTTTAGCTCGACTTTTATGCTATCAAACAACTTGTTTGCCAATGTTGTTTGACGTACTTGAAAGAAGTTGTATTTGTGCATCACTTATTTAATCAGTATGTGGAGACCATGGTGGTTTTTGGGACATTTGAATGGACATTCATACTCATACTGTTATTTTTTTAATTACTTTGTGATGTTTCTGAACACGTTATATGCCGTTATATGTAAATAGTACTGTATGGTATCAATGGCGAATATTTGGGGATTTCAATCAGGCACCTGGGACAACTACGGGGGGTCCTCAGTACCCGGAAGTAATTAACAGTGAGCGGGAGTTTCGTCGGTTCGTGATTATAACTGCCGCTGTTGTGTTTCAGGTGAGTAAATCTGTTGAAAAGTTGACGGTCAGAACTTGTAATACTACTGGTATTAATTATTCATTGAGAATATGATACATACGGTTGTACAATGTATAATTTTGCGTATAACATGGACAGTGTGATGTTTATAACGTATTCTCAGTACCCGGATGTAGTTGACAGTGCGGGAGTTTCGCCGGGTCGTGATTGTAATTGCCGCTATTGTGTGTGTTTCAGTAAATTTATTCTTTTAACAACGAACCCCGTGGAGTGATTCGCGTCCATGCGTGCGACAAGTAGAATAAAAGGTAATTATATTGTGAGATGAAGAATTTTAAAAGTTTTATTTTTTTTTGTATTTAACTACTGCTGAAGTTTTGACTTTAATATGTTCTATTTTGCTTCGTATGCCCCTCACTGGCCAGGTATGGCTACTGCATTTAGGGGCGTGCTCTCATTGATTGGGTCAAGGGTTAAAGCAAGATGGCTGCCCTAATACAGATGTGTGGGCATTGATCTAGCCATATCCAACAGGCTTCACGGTTGGATAATGCAAATGCATTAAATGACAGTCAACATGACTTCAAGCTTGAAAGATCAGAATACAATCCATCCAGCATCCACAACTTGACTCTGGAACTCCTCGCAGAAACAACAAATGGTGAGTGAATGCATTGAAGCTCTGCTGAAACCCATGCATGCCTTGTGATTTATGAACATTTAAATTTGGGGGAATGGTACAAATATTGTATGCTCAGAAACAAACAAAAAATGAATTGAGTGTTTTCTCACTGACTGATGAGGTGTACATAAGCTACGATTCACTATTCTGCACAAAAACAATTCTCAAGTCCATTATCCCTGAGCAGCCTCACTGTTGGCAGACGTGCAAATCCTGTAATATTTACCCAGATATTGCCATGTAATTGGATTGCACCCACGGTATAATCATCTTTTTTTTTTTTGTTTTTTTTTAACTACGCTAAAGTGGCCCATTCCTCAGCTTTTTGTAAACTGAGCATGTACGACGTCGTTCCTGACAAAAGTCATTTTAAAAGGTCATTAAGATAAGCATTTTTATCATATGTAATATTTTTTCAAGGAGGCAAACTGTTTTGGCAATAAATTGTGAAATAATCGGAACCGGGAAATGACTCAAAACCATTTTTTGGTGGAAAGAAAATTTGAAGAGATTTTTGTTTTTCATCTTTGTTGACATTGACATATTGCAATTCCAAAAGCGTGATTAAAGGTTTAGTTGTCCAAACTCTACCATGGCTAATTGAAGCTAACCAGATCTATTGATAGCTAAAGATTGAAGACAGACACTGAGTCTTGAAATCTATTTGTTTTGATTTCTATAATGAAAGTCCGACAAGATCAAGCTTTGGGCATACTGTATTACCAGGCCCATTTTAAATGCACCGGTAATTCCTCTTAAAGGCATATCAATGCTAACATGATCATTTTCACTCTGATTCCCATCAGGGTGCCCTTGGAGAGAGTTTAGATCATGCTCCGACTATATATAAACCACTGAGTGTATTTGTAGAGTGGAAGCAGCATCCTCCCTACCAATTCTTTTCATGTTGTCATGATTTGATGCTTGTGCCTCGGTAAAGATCTGATGTAAGAAGAGACATTTTCTTAGTCATGAACTTGTAACTTGTCAAAGTCCTGTCAGAGGTTCCGTGGTTAAAACCCAAGAGGTAATCTTTCCTCTTACCATTTTATTTGTCGTGCTCTGGCTTTGACAGCTACAACAGTCATGGTTTAGTTAATAAACATCTGTTCTTTATCCTGACATCCGCGGATCGTGTTTTTTTTTTTTTTTTGAACACATCCTTAATGTGTTGCTGTGCATATGGTCCCATTGTTTGATGGTATCTGCTGCAAGAATAATTTGTCCTCTCCTCATCCTCTCTGGGCGACATACGTCCACCACGTGCCGTGAGATGTGTGACGGTTCTAGCGGTAAAATTATTTAGACAGATCTGTCCTCCAGGTCAACGTGGCCACAGTAACACAACAATGGTAGAAAGGATAACAAGGAAATTGTGTTGTAGCTAAAGTGTTTCACTGTGGACAGCTTAAAGGGGACGTCAACACAAAAAAATTCTTTGTTCTGTGCAGCTCAACTAGTTGAAACGCGGTGTTCTGATTCATGCTTTGTTTGTGGAATATGAATAAAATTTCCAAATGTCCCCCGTCGGTACGCTGCAGATGCCCCAGTGCAAGTAAATAATGGGAGACAGTTTTCAGATACAGCATCTTCTAATTATATACCGTTTGCCTCTATTACGGCCGATCGATAACTTTCGCCATGATGTCAGGGTAAGCCGAAACGCCGCGCTGGGCCGCGCCTCTCCTGTTATCATATTAACGTGAAAGCTCTGACATTAATCACGACTTCTAGGACCGACGTTGATTATTAATCGCACTCCTTGCAGTCCGACCCGACGGTTGCCGTTCGACAAAGGCCAACAGTGTTACTTTGTTAGTTATACGGCGCTGTTATCTAGTACGAACCGCATATCTTCTTCCTAATCCACAAATCGGTGTGCCGGCCGAGGTTTGCTTTACATCGAGCTCATGTGGAGCAGGTATGACTCGGCACACAATGTACAGGATATGCGAACCCGAGGATTAAGGCTCAATCTATCCAGACCCGTCTACATCATAAAGTCACGCCCAGGGGGTCTCGGGGATCTCTTGCTTGCGTGATGAAAGCAGCCCCACGCCAAAAGCTTCTTTCACTCCGGGATCTTGCACAGTTGCCACAATCTCAGTCTTAACCCAGTCTTGAAAACCTCCTTTAACACCCTCAGCAATAATTGAAACCTTAAAAAATTGTTTGTAACCCAATTTTGAAATACGGAAGGAAATCCTCTTCGGAAAATTGAACTGGTAATTTTCCATCCTTCAGAGACCAAGCAGGCGGGAGCGGGGGGTTGTGTTTGTTTAATTTTATTTCTCTTGACATCAGCATGCCGAAGTCACAAAGCCTCTAAGCCTACCTTGGTTACGATTTGCGACGCCGAGAGATGACGCGTTTGCTCGATCTGCGTAAAGACGGGGAAATGTTACACATCGCTCTGGGTTGTCACAAGAGTCATGCCGGTTGAAGCACAGGGATAGCATGCACGTTCCCAAGAACATTTGCATTCGGACTCCGAGGATGTGATTTAGTGACGTCCGCATGCAGTGTAGATGGATGACAAAGTTGGAGACATTTACATGTGGCGGCTGCTCTGTCACCTGCGACTAAAGAGTCACCTTCAGGCATCAGCATGCAGGGTGGGGAAGACATGGTAGGAGCCACAGCCTTTAAAAAAAAAATTGACTTTTCTTCTCTGGCTGCGGGCAAATATTAGTCTCTGCTCCTGAGTGGGAGGTAGAAATGACTCTTTGCACTCCCTGCTGATAGACCAAGCCAAACATGCGGGATGCTAGTATTGTATTTTTTTACTCCTTTTAAACTAACCCTGTAGACCTGCCTACTATACGAAAGCCTGACATGATTTGCTGTTTTTGTTGTGTTTTGTTAATCTACACACAGGTGGTTCCTA
The DNA here is from genome assembly GCF_059516105.1 of Syngnathus floridae. Lineage (NCBI taxonomy): Eukaryota > Metazoa > Chordata > Actinopteri > Syngnathiformes > Syngnathidae > Syngnathus > Syngnathus floridae. The sequence continues at coordinate 7,965,039 of NC_142426.1, read as the reverse complement.
AAATGGCAAAATAAAATGAATGATCAATATGATATGCTAGCTAACAGAGAATTGGCCATCACAGTAACTATTTTAAAAACAATTCTAGCCAATAAATACACTCAAATATAAATGCTTAAGTAAGGCAAGTGACTGGGTATGTCATTTTTTACAAAGTAAAGTCGTATTGTATAATCTATCTGTAATCTGTAAACCATGACGCAGTGGAACCTTAAAATTCAAACACTATTGATATCATCGTATTTTTTTGCTTTGAGTTGAGAGCAAATATTTGAGATGTGAGCCTTGTGGCACGCTTCAACTGTTGAAATCAAATCTACTGTCTCTCTCAACAGATTTGGTCTTTGAGTTTTGCTAGTTGCGGGCAGGACTTCGTCCCTTATGACTACGGAGAAGCAGATTCATTCCGTTTCTATTATTTTATATGGAAATAATAATAGTTTGACCAGCATCCAGGAATGGTCGACTGTATTCCAAAATGCTAATCAAGAAATGACCACGTCAATTTGATGCTAAAATCGCCAACTGTCCTCTTGTAATCGTCTCATCAAGCAGAGGATTAAAATGTAATTCCGGCTAAGTGGCATGACTGGATGAACGTTTTGCACCATGGCAAAAATAACACGCAGACGACAAGAAGGAAGCGCATCTAGCATGCCGACGTTACCGACATCACAAATATGGAGGACAGTCCCAATCATGCGTATTGATAAGGAAATAGTCTACTCACGAGCTGGTCCGTGACTGCTTGGAATACCTGAGGAGAGAATGCAAGAGCAGCGTTTCAGTATAAAACACACACAATCAATTTAGTGAAAAGTCATTCCAGTAAATTCTTTAAACAGGCGGCAAAGTAATGGAAAGAAAGCCTCAATTTCACTAAGCAGGCGATATTTGTAACGGTGTTTTGACCTGTTCCCACCCAAGCAGTTAAACAGCCACTTTTCCATAAAATGTCACCCATTGAAGCCGAAGTGGTCACGCATGTTCCAAAAGCTCAATCGCATAACCCGCATGGCGTTCCCACGTACAAAACGAACGACCGCCGTGATTAAAGAGGAAGACCCTAATGACAGATGAGAGCTATTAAAGCCTAATTACATTCTGCACGCTCAGCGTATTTGTCTTCATACCAGGCCCACTATATGTTTAATATTCCTGTCAGAAACACTAATAGATGAAGGCACGGGAATAAAAATAATCCAAGATAAAAATAAGTTCATTTGGCACCTCAGGGGGAGCAATATTGTTTCGTCACTTCCATGTGCGACATTATTGCATTTTATGCGGCTGCCAAATAAGCGCTAATATTGCTTTTGAAGCGGCTAGACCCGAGTTTCATCAGTTCACTGCAGATGCGGCCATGCATTGGGATTTTTTTTTTTTTTCTTTTTAATAACAGCCTGTCAATCCACTGCTCAGCGGGTGCAAGGTGAAACCGGCAATATCTTCTCGGATTCACGGCGCGTGGTCGCATGTACGACAACAAAGAGACGCGATATTATCGAGAGCAAACCGTTTCCTGACACCAAATCGCAGATCGATTGGAAATGCGATCTGCCTAAGCGAGGGTGATCAAACAGAGTGTCTGGCGTCGCAACGTGTGTCATGATGGCGAGGCTGAGTCAGTGTGAACACATGAGCAGAGGCTCGGATCCGTCCGCCATCTGGCTTCGCCTGCCCGTCCACATCCCCGAGTGACTGTATTAGATTTATAGAGGCCCACCCCCCCCTTGCCGAAGGCATGGGATTTGATGAATGTGACTCCACTCCCATCCAAGATCCTAATGTGGATCATGCAAAAGAGCACCTTCTGCCTGCGAACGGGCAGAAAAATAGGCAGCATTTCAAGTGGACTCTTGACAGTGAAATCGGCGTTCAATTGCTCGTGAGCGAATGAAAGGATGACTATTAATTAATTCAACAGGCAGAAGAATGGCAGGTATGGGAATTATGTTGCAGCAAAACCAAAATGCCTGAAGCGGAGTTTTGAGAGGAGGAACTCAACAAATGAATCAGACTTTTTTTTTTTTTTTCTGACACCTATCTTAATGGTAGCTGCCTCAGTTCTGAGAGTGTGGACTTTCTGATACATTTCCTCGTATCAAAAACCGTTCATATTTAGTTCTGTGCCACAAATAACCCAAGATCCATCAGAAATGTTCTGAGCAACTTTTGTTCTTTCCTTTGGTCTTGCGCCCAGCCATGAGTTGATTCCCCGCAGTACATGCTGATTGGCGTCATAACGACCCACTAGGGGGTAAGTCAGGGGGGGTTACTTGGAAATGACTAGATGGCCCACATTGGTTGTGACTCAGCACAACAACAACAACAAGAATGACTAAACCAGAATTTGAAAGCCTGATCAGATGGTTCCGCTTTCCACAAGGATCGCCATGGTGACGCCAGGAACAGCTGCTAGCTGTAACCAGATGGTCTCCATGGTAAACGAGAGCGATGCACTCACATATATTTGCCGTTCCTTTGGGTATGGGAAGGTAGGAACCCACGCTCCAGGCTCGGCCGTGGTAGTGCCTCTTGCAGCGGCTGCAGTCGGGCCCCGTGGTGTTGTGTTCACACTCGCAGCCCAGCTTCCCCTTGTCAAACACGCAGCTGTTGGCGTGCAGGTTGCACTTGCACCTGAGACGGGGAGAGAAAACACAGCACACAAGATGGTCGCCCGAGGAATCCTTGGCAAAAAGTTGCTTTGTTTTGACATTGGTAAATTGAAATCCCGCTTGAGTTGTTTGACTCGTATCAAGGCTTGATTATTCTTCGCTTTGGAGCGAGAGAGAGAGGCGGAATAAAAAAAAACAAGGCCTCATTTGTCAGTGCCTCTGCGAAGGAAGAGAACAGGGACGGCTAAATGAAAGGCACTCGTTGCTAAGGGAGCATGAAACAGGGATCTGATTGAGCGGCGATAGCTTCAAGATAAGCTCGACTTACCCTATTTTGACGAAGACCTGAAGAGGTTACATCTGGCGTAAGAGGAAAATGGTCTAAGGGCGAGTGAGCGTCCAGTCGATTTGACACCCTACCCTTCCCCAGAGCATCGAGCGGCTGTTTTGTTTTTTTTACACCAAACACTTCCATCATCGGAGAGACACGAGCTGATCCGGGCAATGCGAAGCCGGCGAACACGAGACGGAAAAATGACAGCGGCAGTCTAAAATACATCCATTCTAATTGACTTCCTGGCCTTGCGGTGACATCTCACGTTAGTGATAGATCACTGAAGGGAGAAGGGGAAAGTATAGCCTGCAGCTTGGGAAGGAGATTGCCGGTAAATGACCGTCAACAAGAAACGGCACACTACAGCCACTCATAGGTTGATAACACACCAAACTTGGTCACCAATCTAATCTGTCTAAATTAGATACTGAATAGCTTCCATGTATTGATGGATTGTCAATATCTGTGTATTATGCAAGAATAGCAACATTAAACCCAGATTAATTATTATTAATTCATTCACTGCCAGCCCACTACAAATTGCTGTTTGACGTCTATTCTCCTCCATGGCAGTGATTGAGTTAATACAGTAAATCATTTCATGCCATAGAACACTGCTTTTTGATATCAGATTGTGTATTGACGATCAGAAGACATTTGCAGTCACTATCATAACCCTTCTCATACCACATATTTCCCCAAAGTCCAGAACTTTTTAATCAATGAAATCCCCCACAAACCCACCACTACTACCTTGCTTTATGAAATTAATGACGGGGTGTTGCCCTTCTGCCACGCAGACAGCAGTTGCTCCCTAAAGTCAAGAGCGATTAGATTTGACCTTCCATTTAATTAAAAACCAGCAAAATCTGGATCATCTGGCCCCAACTGGCTCGTGAGAGAATGTGGAGTCCAGTGGGTGGGGATTGCAGCGACTGCATGCTTTTGCCGCTGGCACTGTCATTAAGGGGGAAAAAAAAAAAAAACATTACACAGGGGAAAGTGCAGCCTTTTGATCATGACATTTATATAATTAATTTAACCCTTAATGCCAACACAACACACAATTAAAAATGTGCATGTGGTTGGGGGGGTATAATTTTGTCAATTTGGGTTCACCATCCTCGCATTTTTATATATATATATATATATATATATATATATATAAATATATATACATACATACATACATACACACGCATACATTTTTATTATATATTTATATTATATATATATTTTTAATAACTTGTGTATACCCCAGAGGGGAAAAAAATATATAATTTTATTATCTATTTATATTATTATATTTATTATGTTTTTTAATAACTTGTGTATACCTCAGAGGGAAAAAAAATATATATTTATAAACATTTTAAATAAATGTGTATATATAGATATATATCTATATCTATATATATAGATATAGATAGATAGATGGATAGATATACACACCTCTGAGGGGAAATATATGTACATATATTTTTTTCCCTCAGAGGTATACACGAGTTATTCAAATTCAATTTAGTCAAATATGAATGGTTTTAGATGATTGATGTACAAAGCGTTTGCTTGCTATTTTATGCTCCCCAATGTTCCCCCGAAGCCATCGACTAACTCTGCGTACCCCTGCGCCACCTCCTCCGGTGGGAACCGCGAGCTCATTAAAGTGCCGCTTTGCACACACTTCAGCTACAACGAGACACTTAAAAGAAATCTAAATTTGTAAGCTCCGCTGCAACCGCCTTCGCGACAAGCACGGCGCCTCGCTGCAAAAACACACACGGGGAGGATCTGAACCCTCTGGATGGCGGAGACGTCGCTTCAGTGGTCGTGGCTAGATGTGCTGGCAAAACAGCATCATGATCATCTTGTGTTTCATCTGCTGATGTGCGAATATCCTTTGAAACCTCTCCGTGTCTTTCTCCAGTTGCAAGCTTGGAAACATTCTCTGTTTTTGTACAATTTTGGGAGGGTCAACCATCATCATCATCATCATCATCATCGGTTTAAAGTCCGTTTTCCAGGCGCCGCTGGGTTGGACTGGGTTCTTGATTTGGTCATGATGATCATGTAGGTTTACTGTCAACCTTCCGCCATTTTGAAAAGAAATTCTTTGGAATTCTGTCGATAAGATGGAGATGCAACCTAAGAAAATAGCTGAATTGATCTAATTGGTCTAAACTTAAGAAAAACTCTTTTTTTAGAAGTTCAAAAGATGTTTTTCTGTCATTTTAAAAGATCTAAACATTTTCCTCTAAATGTCAAACCAGAAGCCTTCACTGCTACTATGGGTGTGGTACTAAACTAGGATTACCTGCAAATCTAATTTAGCTAACTGATTGCCTCCATCCTATCAGGACCTGTATGATCAATATCCAGATTGAAATTTTTTTTTACTGTTCCATGTTGAAAATGAATAAAGAAATAAATTATTGTCCTTGGCAATATTCACAGACCGTTCTCGAGTTACTTGCTCACAATTCAATCGCATTTGTGCTGAGCAACAGCTAACAAAGCACAGCATTTATTTATCTTCCTCCTGCTCGGAATAAGCCAACAAGCTCATGACAGAAATGTTTGCTACTTGTTGAAATCGGCACGCGCTAGCCTGCTAATCCCAATTGCTCACACACACAGATACACACACACACACACACACACACACACACACACAATCCTCTCAGTACGTGCCCAGTGAACCATGGCAGCTGCTGCCGGTGTGATTGACAGAATTCGCAAGTCAGGTTCAAGTGCGGGTCCGCACAACCAAGCAGCGTTACTCGGGTTGGGAGGTGGGAAGCCCCCCTTCGCCCCCCCCCCCTTTTCCTCCTACTACAGATGCCTGTCACATGCTGCCATGTTTACTGCCAGTCATTTGGCAGTCTCCAGCGTTTAATTAGCGCTCGTTAAAGGCCGGGCTGCCTTTGTAAATAATAGACGTGGAAATTGTATATCACACAAACCGATCTCTGGAGGCCGCAGTCGACATTTCAACACGAGGTGTACGATCACGTCGTACAAGTAGTGCGGCAAACAGGGCCGGGGGGCTTCTTGAATTCTCACGTCACGCTTTCCGCAAGTAATGGTGCCGCGAGGTGTTTGTTAATCTTGTTAAAAAGACGGGGAGCATGGAACTGATATCCGAACGGTCGTCTCTCAATCTGTGCCAGGTGAGTGCACAAGCATGCATAGTAGATTTAATGTTCATTGGTTTTGCTGACTCATTTTCTCCTTTCACCTTCTCAAAGTTTTTGATGCAGATTTTCTGAAGCGTGTTATTACTTGTCTTTGAAACAAATCACAACTTTGGAGCAGCACCGGGCAAAGAAATTCAAGCAGGGGGCAAGGAAATTCAAATTTGTGCGCAACCTAAAATTGGGAGTGCGTCGAATTAACTTGCGATCCGTCTGGCACACGCAATCATCTCGAGATATATTACATGCGACGTAGAAGAATGACAAAAATCGGGCACGGCGCAGCGCGACGGAAACAAGCCTAATCGGACGGCTCAATTTCACGGTGATGCATGGCGGCATAATGAGGTGACTTTGCCGTCCTTCCTTTTCCCTGACACAATCTCATCGCCGTTTGCAAATGTAGAACGGGAATTGAAATGAGCGACATTGTCAAAACCGTTAGTTTGGTTCCACTTTGTCGTGTTTATTTTGAGGCAGTTAAATTTGATATGATGGCAATTCGGTACGCAATTCAACCAGCTTAAGGTAGGTTGTTGAAGCGTGATCAGATCACAAACCTCTGCGGGCAGCGACTGACCTACCATGTCATGTTGCAGTGACCGGGTCAACTGAGCATGTTTGAGCTCATTAAAGTTAACGCCGTTGATATTCTAACTCTCCAAAACAGACACGTTTTTATACATTTGACCTCAAGCCCACCTCTACTTTTTCATTTTTGTAAATGAAATCAGTGTATAAATTAAACACCTTTTGCATATTTATAATCGAGGAACCTTAGAGGTCGAAATCATTATATTCAAGTCGCCATTTTGTATGAGAAATAGGAATTCAAGCAACCAGAAATGAATAGGCCCGAGACCCCAGTTTCGAATGGTGTGTGGATTTTCTGTAATTTTACGGAACCTCATGCTTACATATAGACATCCTTGGTCAAATCTGATGGAATTTTCCATCGTCTCTGTGTGAAAGAGGCTAAAAACACCCATAAGCGTCTTTGGAGGCATTTTTAAAAATCAGATTTCACCATTCGAATGCGCTACATCTCCTCAAAAGATGTCAAAAAGTTGTCAGTTATTCCAGTTTGTCCCACTAACACACGGACATTTTGGAAACTTTCAACAAGGCCAAAGTTTCTCCTTGATTCTTCTTCCCCACCTCTTTCCTGTATCTGTCAGATCTATCACTTCTCAGAACATGTGAGGCTTTCCGGGTGTCATGTCTGGGAATTTTTCTTCCAGAGGCTTTCACTATGCATTTATACAGCATGGAGACGCATTACGGCTTCTGACCATGGCCGGCTTGAGAGAGAATAGGTGAGGATGCGAGCCGTGGGAGGCTCCTTTGCTCAGTAAGGGTGGCTGCTAGCCGTGCCTTACATACATCAATCACCCGTAGAAGAAAGACAAGGGCTTTCCCTTCATATAAAATTTACTTTCTGACAGAAGTGCTAGCAAAGTAGTTTAAGGTGACTCAATAGTGCCTCTGCTGGTCACAGCTGAGTAGTGCACTTGATTTTTAACTCCATTTCATATTGATGCTGGATAGAGATGTGGGAGATACTTTACTTTCTATCCAAGAGGCTTCTTGGCAGACTTTAATCATTTTACACTTAGAATGTAAAATGACAAAGCTCAGGAGAGCAAAGCTGGCAAATTTAAATATCCATTTGAGTTGAAATGACTCCTCTAATGTGACCGATCCTCAGAGAGACGTCGTCAGCAGAAACACGTAGATGTTGGAAATTTGCACGTTGGGGTCTTCTGATGTGGCCTTGTCCTGTTCAATAATGAGTGGCCTTATGGTTTAATGATTGAACACGTCAGAACTTCAACTCACTCTCACTTTCTTTTGCTTGCCATCCAAACGCAAGTGTGTCATCATTTGCTCGCCGTACGGGAGTAATTCAGTTTCACTTCAGCCTTTGGTGGAGCCGCAGAGACCTGCACGCAGTCGTCATTTTCAATCACTGTCAAGTTACTGTTTGATTAGGGAGCTCTCAGGCAACCATTTTAAGTTTTTTTTTTTCTTTAACACATGTATGCTAACTTGGAATTGTCAGACCACAAAAGCTGCTACAAGGTTCGACAAGATGAATCAAGCCTAGCATAAAAATCTGAAATTGCGCAGATTAAAATATAACTATGTTCTGAGTGCCCTTGTTTGTGAAAAATCTTATACGGAGGTGTTAGTGAGTTGCCCTTGAAGGAGAAGTCAAACAACGAAGGCTTACATTGAACAGCTGTTGTTTTCTTTGGAACGTCACGTTAATAGGATGGGTCAGGGTTAAGGACGAAAAAAAAAAAAAAAATAGGTCAAAAGAGACAGGGAATAAAACAAGACACAATGTTGGGAATGACATGGAAGGGGATGAGCGCAATTGCGCATTAGCAGCTTATGGATTAGCTGCTTCTACAGTTCCCAGGCCCCCCGACCAGCCCTCTTTTGCACAGCTCTGACCGCGCAGCCAGCCGCTAGCGGTCAGGTCTTAATTAGCCGGCAGACATGATCAATAAATGAGAAAAGGTGGGACAAGACGGCGCAGTTCAAGGTTTTCTTGTATGCTATCAATAGCTGGCACTAACCTTGCTACAGAAGTTGGCGAAGGTGAAAGAAAACACTTGCTGCCTTTTCTATAAAGGTTAAAAGAAAATCAGAATGTCAGCGGTGTATGACTCAACTCGGGGATGAAAAAGAAGAAAATCGCTAAGAAAACTGAAAATTGAACCAAATTAATTGGTGAGTCCTATATCTGTAGTCAGTCACCTGATTCGACTCGGTGTTTCTGTAGTCTGTTGACTCAAATTAGTGAACCAAATCATCTCCCAATGTTTCCATTGAGTCTGCTGACTCGACGAGCCGATTCAACCGAATCATCTTGCGTCCGTGGCGTTTCTTTGAGTCCACCTATTTGAGTCAGCAAACCAAATAAGCCAAATCGATCGTGCTGCTGACGATCCATCACGCCTTCTGTACTGAAACCAGTCAAAGGTCTCACATGATCCCTTACGCTTGCTCATCCTGATTCAGTATGAACTGAATCATTCAATAAGATGGGTCTTTTGTATTTTGTATTCAGTGCCCAGAGTCCAATTAGAATGAAAGCATTCAGCGTTAAGGCTGAAAAAAAAAAAGTATTTATGCAGTATGCTGGTACTCATTCATGTCCATGTCTACAGGTTACCTGGTTCTGGGAAGCCTTCCATGCCTGATGGAGAGTTTATCAGCACATACAAGGATTTCTTGCAAGGCGCTGACACACTGTGATAAGGCTTTCACATCGGCTGCTAGCTGGAGGGCTGCCGACGTTGCTGGGAAGTCTAATCAGCCACTCTCTACACTTGCTGATCCACCGCTGGACACAAGCGGTTCGTACTTTTTATTTCAATTTACGCCGCCAAGCTTTTGCTGAGCAAATTGCATTTGATGCCCAGGAGCAGTCAAGTGGGTAGAATTGGATGAATCACTTGTTTGCCTGACCCATCTTCAATTTTTTTTCCTAATGAAAGGCAAAATAAGATATTGGTGGGAGATGCTATTGCATACGCGCTAGTCATCCCTGCGTCATTTATTCGGGTTTGAGTGTGTCTTGCTCTATTGAAACGCCATTTTAAGATCACATTTATTGAACGGGCTGAGCTGAAATTGAGCCAAACCTGGAAAACTCAGCAGCGCCCCCCCCCCAATTTCCGCCAACACGTCCCCGGTGATTACCATTTAATCATCCGCAAACTGTCTTAATTACGAGATTAGTCTCCTGCCAATTTGCCAATGCGCTAATGGTTCTCGTCTGCCAACGGAATCACAATTAGGGACTAACTGTTTCAATTTACCTCGGGGCCCCTCTGATGGGTCATTACTAGCCTAGTTATCCTCGCATAAACCAAACGCCAGGCTGGCAGAGCCGCTCCAGTTTGGAGAGCAGCTGCCAATGCTTTATGACCATCTTGAGGGCTCTTTTCCTACGCCGTGAAGACAATGTTTCCATTCCCCTGAAAAGCAACCCGCAGCAGCAGAGGCGTTTTACCTTGTCCTAATTAAATGTCTCTAATGTTGTGTAAAAGTGCATTTTATTGCTCGAACTATAGCGTGGAGGGAGTCGTAGCTCTGTTGACAGAAGGTAAGTGAATCGTTTATATGGGCGTGTGAAGTGTTTGGTGTTACATCGAGGCAAATTAAAAAAAAAACATTTACCGCCACGGTTGAGAACCACGTCTATTGTGTGGAGTTGATTGGGGATTAATAGCGTCTTCAACCAATTCGCTGAGGTGCTGTTGATTCAATTTCAACGGGTTTGCTATCTAAAGTGTGTGACGTTGGCATGGATACATAAAAATATGAATTGATCTTTGATTTTCTCTACGGAGAAAAATATTTACAAGATAACATTTAAATACAGAGCACTCACATTACCTCGTTAGGAATTCAGATTTGTTCTAAACTGACGACCCACTGCACACTTAAAATGTAGCTAAATAGATTTAACAGGACGTAATCAAAGTAAAAAAAAAAAAAACGTTTCTCACCTTCCTTGCACTTTGATGTCAGAGATGGCGTAGAAGTATCTGGACAGGTTGTTTTCGTCCACCATGGTGGCGCCAGTGGCCGGCTTCAGCAGCTTAATCCTCAGGTCGGTTATGGTGAAGAAGTCTCTCAGGTTCTTGGTGGTATCCAGCTGGCCGTACAAGGAGGCCATGTTGTGCAGGCGAGGCCCGGCGAATAGAGCAAAGCGGTCCTTGATCTCAAAGCGAACCGTCTTGTCGTTCTTCCACACGTAGCCCCGTGAGTAGTCCTCAGTGCAGATGATGTCCAGCAGGGTGCGCTGGGTGAGGTCACCGACCGTCTTTGGTTCCATCGTAAAACCGTCTAAACAGTCGGTGGCATAGAACTGGTAGGGCGTCCACGTCCGGCCGTAGTCCAGTGACTTCTCCAGGACCATCAGCTCCGGTCGGCCCGACTCGAACGTGAGAACGATGTCATCGGTCAGCTCGATGGTCTTGTTCCAGGACAACGTGATGTTGACCTGCAGCGGCTTGGGGTATTTCTTCCATGAGGTGGACTGCCAGAAAGTGGTGGGGTTGCGACCCTCAAAGTCAAACATTAGCTCGGGCGGATGAGCCAATTCCTCGGTGCTTGCGTCGCACTCGTTGTTGCACATGTAAGGGTTCTCCTGTCGAGACAAGAAAAAAGTGCGATCCTCTCAGTTACTGTGATTACTATATACCATGCTTTTGCTGTAAAGACAAAAAAATCTATATAAAATATATTTATAATAAATTCATAATCAATAATTAATAATACACTTTATTTATAATATATAATTAATCATATATATTCGACGCAGCCCTCACAAAATCACACATTCTTATCATGAGATGAGATTTTAAAGCAAAAACTAAGAAATACAAGTGGGACGTGTTTATGTAAAGTGAAAATCTCAGTGCAGTACTTCAAAATGTAATTCTTTCTTCCCTACTTCTCGCCATTAAAAAAACAAAACACATTATCTTCCTCCCGCCAGTATTGACTAAAGCACGTTTGATCACATTCAGCTCCACGTGTACTTGATAAAGCGCGCACTATAGTGCGGCTCATTAAGATGTCACTGCGGATTCACGCATTCTAGTGTTCTGCCGCCACCCAAATTGCTGCTGTCATTGATATTCCTGTGTGGTATTTCAGCCCTGAGACAGGACTAGAATCCAAATGAGTTTTTCTTTTTTTTTTTTTATAAAACACAGGGGTCCCATGTATTTTTCATGCCCCCCCAGTCTACTTGTGTGTAGCACAGGCATCTACCCCCATCTATTTGTGTGTGCGGTGTGAGAATGTGCGGAGCTTCTCCATGCAATCGTCTGAGTAGGATCCAGAGCTTGTGTGTGAGAGAAAGATCAGAAGGCGCACTCCCATTGACATTCTGCTCACCCCTGGCCCCTCCCGGAACAATGAGGTTAAGTGCTGATGAGATTCACATCCACTGTAAAGCCGTTCGATAATCAGCAATCATCTGACACCCTACACGCTGGAATTATCTAAAGGTGAGAACAATCATTTCGGCGACGCTCAGACGCTTATCGCTTGCTCTCTCTCTCTCACTCACTCTATGAGCGAGATTGACACGGGCGGCGAGGATAGCTGCAAAGAATACTGATAGGCGCTCGCCGTTACGTTTTTATTTTACCCGCTGCTTTTGTCTTTTGATACTCAACTCGAGAAGAATTTTATTTTTAAGCTTGGTGGAACTCAAAGGATGTCTAAAACATGTTGAAGCAGTAAAACCCCCCTTTACAGTTTAACAGTCATTTTAAGATTTGTTATGGCTGGAGATGTGAAATAAATTAACCCTTTAATTATTATATGAAAAAACTTGAGACTAAGGAGAATTTTCATCCACTCATCGTTGCTCATGTTTCGTCCCAAATTTTGTGCAATTTTCACAAGTCGCGTCTGACTTAATGCAAATTTCAAGATATATTAAATTAACTTTATTCCTCATACAAGTTAACATGAGTTTTAGGCGTAGTTTTCGTTGCCATTAAAAAAATGAACTCCACTATGACAAAACTTTACAAATTATATAAATATATATATAATGTATACATATATAATATACATAAATAATAAATAAATAACTCATCCTTTGACGAGGAGAGTTGAAGTCTCATTCTGTTGTTACGATCACAAAAGTGGTTAGCGTTAGCAGCTAATGTTAGTAGTTGACACCACTGCCTTTGCTATCTTTTTAGGTTGGACTGAGGTCCTATGGGAATTTATTTTTTTTTTGCACGTTTTTAGGACCATTTTATCTGAAGTCACTTGCCGCTTCCCTTTATTCAACTTAAGAGGCATTTTATTTGATGCTCTATTTCATGCTTAAGGCAGGTTCCATGCATGACCCCGCCCCCGTGCCCCTGATACAGATCTTCGCACTTCATTCTTATTTCCTTTTGTAGCCACCCCACGCTATCAGCCACTTGCTCTTCAGCGGGGAGTCAATAACAAAGCCACGCAGCGGCAAGATTGCAGGCCGAGCCGACTCAAAGGCGCGTGGCGTAATCCAATTAGGAGGCTAATAAGGGTGACGGCAGCGGGAGGAATGTAAAAGGAGACCTTTTCCGCTCGCCCCGTTTCCAAGGAATCTGCTAAAAGTGTTCTCTTCTTGAGACGCCAACGCACCAGCTCAGAGGCCAAGGAGGCAGAAAACAGAGAGCATGTATAGAGGATGACAAATCAAATAAATCATTGCTGTTTTGTTCTTCTTTAACAATCTTCGGAGGTTTTTGTCTGTATCTGTAGCTGGTATTGTCCAACCTTTTGTGAATGAGTGACTTGGATTTAAATCTCCGAAGTCAGGTGTTGACCATTTGAGTCAAAGTTTGGCAGGTTTGCACATTGTGTTTTTGTTGCCGTTCCATTGGACTCTTATTCGTAGCCATTATTGTCCATCTTATAGTGAACAAAATACTTTGATTTGGATTTTGTGTGATGCAATTCAGTCCATTCGCTGTTGCTGGCTTTATTTTGGTAGGTTTCTACTTCCTGTTGTTGCCTCAATCGGACTTGACCATAGTGGGTCTCGACCATCTTTTTCTGAAAAAAATACTTCTTTTTGACTTCCAGTCTTCATGCTTTTGAGTCCATCTATTTATGCTCTTGCTGTTTATACTTTGGCAGCTTTCTCCATTGTTTGCATTCCCATTCTGGGCTTGTCGGACTTTCAGCCAGCGCCGTCAAGTCCTCCAATTTGTTTAGCTAAATCCCTGACTGGGCAAGGAACAACTCAAAAATCCAATTTTGGGGGAAGAGAAGGGACCCCAGATGTTGGAATCCCTCTTCCAAGTTGCAATAGATCCTAAGTGGGCAATATTTGTCAGTTTTCTACTCCCTTAGCTTTTTACCCAGGCTGTTAGCTAGCTAGCCGCAAGCTTGTCACATGTGATTAACTGGTAGTGTTTTTTTTTTTTTTTTTTACTTCTATTTGAACATTTTGCAGAACCTGTGATTTCCCCAAGGTCTTCCTCCGTCTCCTTCTTTCATTTGTCGTTCTCACCGAGCCCGACGTGTCTGCGGCTAACGACGAGCAATTTCCCCATCGAACAGCGAGGCGCAAATAAGTAAATAAGGGAGACATTTGCATCGCTGTGTCGGCAGAAGAAACGGGGGAAGCAGTCATAAATTCAATCCATAATCATCCTCTCGTCACCCGCCTCCACTTTGGGCCTTCGGGGAAGCGATCAGTCTATCCGAGGAAGCTCCGTTCAGCATCAGCGGGGAATTCGTTCCTTTCACAAAAGTCCCTTCCATTAATAACGCTCAATAAAGCCAGAGGCCCTTTTCCTATCCAACAGTAAGTGACACTATTTACTCTGGGCTACAACGCGCCCACCACACTGGAATTCTTTCTGATGGCTGGGGCGCGGAAAAGAAGGTCAGAACCTTCAATCGGATTTCCCGCGGTGGTTATTTAACAACGAAAACACCGCCTTCTGGACGATCGATAGCCTCGGTGGTCATTGTAGACTCGGGGAGGCTTCGGTGCTGTGCCGGGGGGACTTCTATTGGAAAACAATAAGCCCCTTCAGCTTGATCCTTCACCTGCAGTCAGGTCAGCGGCACCAAAGATGAAAAAAATATCACCTCGCCCTTTTCCACGGATGATTGTTAGACTCGATAGGTGATCATATAGCTGCCGGCGATCGTTTTATGACTATCGCACAATCAAATTGAATTTCCTTTTGGATTTTTATTTGAATATCTTTTGATGATGCTGGTACATCAACATTTTTAATAACGTTGTTAACAAAAGCTACTTCAAAAGACAATTCAACAAGCCGCAGCAATTGTTAAGAGATTCCAAACTCGTGTCAACCCTCATGTGCGCCCAAAAGCAAAAAACAAAACACGTTATGTAGAATTTGCAGTCATCCGCAAAAGTTATTTTTTAGTTAGTTATTATTTTGGACACCTCCGATATCGAAAACGAAAAGCTGTTTTCATGATTATTTGTTGGTTACAATATTTTTGGGCTTTGGATCACATCCTTTATGCGCCAGGTAGCGTAATGGCAAAATGACTCGGGAGTCTTGAAATTGAGCGTAACTCTTTTTGCAAAACCTCCAGGGAGGGCTATATAAAAAAAAAAATCTTCCATTGGATGTGAAAGCAGAGGTGTTGCTGGATTAATCAGCCCGTCGTCCCGCTCGGCCTGACACCTCTCAACCTGCCACATGACACCTGTGCATGCACCCCGCCACACTTCTGCCACGAATTGCACACCCCAAGGACTTTGACAAATAGCGCCTTTCTCTCTATTATATCCCTCCTAGCGGGAATTGATCCCTCACAATAAAAACAGCAAACGAATCAAGCACCACTTGATGAAATCACAATGAAGCCCTAATCAGTTGAAAAGGCAAGCTCCATTTGCCCGCTCTCCAAAAAGCAACTCCATTTAAGTCCCAACGATTCCGAAATGGATGACATCCACACAGATCAGCGACAATCTAAAAGCTGCTTGATCCTTCCGGTGCCGTTTAAACCGTCGCATGGGAATCGGCGTCATGATATTGGCGACGTTTGCGGCTTAGAAATTCCGTTCGAGTTTAGTGACCATTATATCGTATCTCATATTTGAAGATCAACATTTCTGCGAGGTATGCTGACACTTAGTACGAGACATCTTGTGTTTTGAAAATTAAATCAAACGATGTCTGCTTTGATGTAGTCCATCCTATACATCAAAGAAGGTATCTTCAAAATTAAAAGGCACGTTAACATTAAGTCAGTTTAATGTTAAATCACTTTTGGGCCTCAATCTGTATACAAACGCAACATGAAAAGACAAACATCAAGTGTCGGGTGCAGAGGTGACATCCGTACCTCGCTATCGGCGTCGACGTTTTAATCGGAAAAATAACAACAAAAACACATCTCGCGGCATATTCATGTTTTGCATTTGCCGCACATCAAGCACTATGCCCTTTTTTTTTTTTTTTTGACGTAAACGTAGGCCTCGCTGAGGTAGTCCCTTTGAGGGCGCCACCGCTTCCAAGTCTGCTCCTTTGAAGTCGACGCCTAGCCAAATAAGAAAACCTCCGCCGCTGTCCCATGAATCCAAATCGAGGTCTGCGACTGCAGACAAAAGGCGAATCGAGTTGTGTATTAATTAACACCTGTGCTCCGATTATCTCTCGTGTGACACAATCCCACCGGGTCGCATTTTATCAGCGCTTATCATGATCATAGCGGCGCTAACTGTTGTGTGTACAAACAAACTTCTTTATGTGATCACTCTGTGTGTGTGTATGTGTGTGTGTGTGTGTTTGTGCGTACAGGATTAGAGTCTCTCTGATGTTTGGGCTTCAATAGACTTCAACGTTCCGCTAATGAGCGACTGCTTAATTCTCTTTGCTAGATCTCGTTGCGAAGCGCTCGATAAACCGTTGCCTGTTGAGTGGCTAGCTAGTCAAGTTGATCGCAAAGATATAACATATAAAGGGGGACAGCCATCTTTTCCATCTGTTTTCTACCCATTAATGGCATAAAAGTTTTCCTGTCCCCAAAACAGGGTCACATTTTGTGTGTATCAAACTGTTAACCTGTTGCTTTAATCAGTACCCAAATATGTCTACTCTGGTTGTAAGTTGTGCCAAATCACCGTCATTGTCTCTTATTGGATTGTCATATTTTTTTATGTACTGTTAATGGGACAGGCATCTCTGTTGTTGCCGCGGCGACCGCTGATCGCCCTGTCACATGGTTGTATTTGATACTAATTGGAACAGCATGAATTCCCCTGAATGCTCATGTTACGTTTCTGAGCTGTGTGCAGTGCTTGTAATTTTATTTTTTTCACCATGGATATCGTCCAATATATGACTACATTACCGTGGGTGAAAACAATTCCGCACTGCTGTCAATTTAAGTTTGGTTTCTTTTACGTGACGTTGCTTCCAGGGATGCTGGCGAACAGCTGTCGCGTCTCTAGAGACTCAAAACGCTAAGTAGCACCAAAGTCGCGCCCAATGCTCGTGCGCCGATCATGTAGACGGAGGTGACAAGTTCACCACTGTCAAGGTTGGGGAGGAGGTGGAGTCTGCATTTTTTGATTTTTTTTTTCAGCAAAAAATACTTGATCTACAAATAAGTTCTTCTGCCATCGCATGTCACACCCTTCAGGTCATACTTCACATTTTATTTAATTGGTGGTAGCTCTTTCACAAAAGGCCAGAAAATCATAGCGGTCGTCGCTGTCAAAGAGATGAAATGGAGAGTGAGAGAAATAGCGCAGCTATTGTACGAGCTCGCCATGTCAATCTGCATGCTTATTAGAGCCGTCTATTAATTTCAAATGCCAGCCAGCTTGTGGAATAAAGCAAGGCTCAAATGTCAGCCTTTCATTCAGCATCATATAAAAATCACCCCCACCCTCCAAAAAAAAAAAGGCAGTTCTCCTGTTCTTTTTTGGCCTGAGCTCGCACACACGCACACACACTCGCATCCGCGACACACTTTTTGGTCTTTCTCAGATCGATGTGGCTTGACAATGTGATAGCTGAGGGGCTGAGCGAGCTCCCAACAGTTGCCTGTCATCCTGCCACCGTTTCTGGCTTCAAACCTCTCCACCTACTGCGGGATTTTTCCCTTGGAAAAATACATCATAGTGAATGCATTGCAAACATCTCAAATGTTGTCCTGCTTGACCCCGCCCCCTCCTCTCCCAACACCAAAAAAACAGCAAGTAGTCTGACGAGTTGACAAAATACTTTATATATAAAAATTTGTTGAAAAACTCATTTCGGATCTTTTCCCCATAGTCGATTATTTAACAATAAATAAAAATCCCGTTATGAAGTTCGTACAAATTGAGCGAAAAGCTGCACAAGAAGGTCAGGGATTAATTTGTAACGTATCTCAATCACAAACCGCTCTGATTGAAGGGTGTGAATGATGGCCACCGTCGAGGAATGCCTGTCCCATCACTGAAATGTCAAATTAGCCAAGTGTGAGAAGCACAATTCAGCCGTGACGTACTCGTGCCAGGCTTTTTTTTTTTTTTTTTTTCCCCCCTCACCGCCAGACGATGCGAGTGTTTTGCGGAACACTGTAAGGCATTTGAGTCACAGTGAAGTAAGAGGATTGCCTTTGGATAATTGCTCACAGCAGGGAAGGTGGCTGAGATGAGTCTTTTGTTAGTTTGATCTAAAATTTATGCCTTACAGAGGAGGAAAAGATGTTGAATTTGTTAAGGGAGAATCTGCACAGCAGTCATTTCGATGTAAAAACAAATAAATTAGTGACGATTCATTGTATAGCTCTTCGCATTTGATGATGATGTCATTCTCAAAATGGCTGACAGGAAGTAGATACGTTCAAACTAGACGTTTAAATGAGTATTCTAACGACACACTTTTGAGATTTCTGGAGTAAAAGTGAGCTATGAGTTGGGTAAATTGAACAGCGCACCTCATTATTTGACAGAAACCTAGATCCAGAAAGTAAAAACCTTGCCACCAATTGGCTTCATTTCTGCTCTTTTAGTTTGCGCAAAAACAGAATTACATTGACACCAATTAGCAAAATAATAAGCCACAGAGTCATTTTAAAAAGTAAAATTTATGCAAGTGGAGCAAAGTGTGTTAAACAGTCCGGAAAGCACACACACACAATCATCACTTTCCCCTCTCTATCTCCTCGCATAAGCCATCCATCTTTGTATTTACAACCGGCCAAGAATGAACCTGTCACACGTAACTTGCGAATAATGGCGACATATCACCTGTCAAGCTGCTCACCTCATCCACGGTGCCCAACCTCAGGCCGGGATATTATGCATCATCAGTTGACAGAAAACAAGGCAGAGGGAAATTAAAAAGCGAGGCGGCAGACAAAAGACTTGGCAGGCGAGTGAAAGCGTAAACGACGCTTCCCTTTACCTCCCCCTGTTGGCGTCGGGGGACATGTCACGTGTCACCCCGGTGTCTCGGCGGGCAGCCGTGCGGCAATGATGCGCCGGGCATTGCTAGTTCAGGACAGAGTCAAGGGCGGCGGGGTGACGGCCTGCTAAACGCTCCAACTGTTCGCCGTCTTCAAACAAACATGGATGAGTGAATCTTGCCTGGTGCCCGAATGGCCAAAGGCGGGCGGGGCATTGCTAAACTGATTTAGCAAGCACTTAAAAGTGTGAGCATGGTTGTGACCCCGTCATCATAAAAGTAACAGCGAAAGGGTTCGAGTTTTTTTTCTTTTTGTTTTCCGTTTGTCTACTGTGATTAGTCCTTTTGAGACATAGCGCCATATAATGACGACGTTTCGCATATGTTATGAAACGATAAGATCATAAAGTTACGATCTGTTTTGAAACATTGCATTCCAATACCGTGCGATACTTTTCACTGCGATTACAAGACATGATAGTAAAATAAGACGATACGATTTACTCGCACGATAAGATACGATTCATTCCGATTAGGATTCAATATGTTTCCTTCAAAAAAAAGTTCATTCAACTTCATTCAACCTCCAAGAAAAAAAGTTGTACACTTTTAGAAAAATTGAACATTTTTGCAAAACAATTGTTCACTACTACTGAAGGAATATTTTGCAACTTTGACTATCTTGATTGCTTATATCAAAGCGTTTGCGGACAACTTATCACCTCTCGGTAAACACTTGCTTATTGATGCTCCCAGCAGACGCGGATCAACATTTATTTGGGTGGCCGCCGCTGGCCAACTGATTAACGTTATTTTGGTCTCTGCTTGATCCCCGAGGAAATATGCCTTTCTTTTGACGGGGGGGGGGAGACATCAAAGTGAGCCAATAAATATCTGCAACCACGTAAACACTTCTCATCACAAGTACAAGCATCCCCCGACTGAGGTGAACTGACACAGAAAACAATCAACCTTAAAGACTGAAGAGTTGATTTGCAAAAAGACGATAAAAGCCATTCTTCACGTGGATAAACGATAAATACGATGCAGTCTCCCGGCGGATTAGCGACGGCTCTCATCTCGTGTTTCCATCTCTAAGCCTCTGTGGGGGGACTGTGTGCCCAACTGGCAGCCTCCGCTCTTTCATCCATTCTTAGAGAACGGAATCAAGTTTAGCGCCATTATCGGGATCCACCCGGCTAGATTCAAAAGACGCCGGAAGAGAAGCGCCCGACGCAGAAACACGCAGGACGACCGAACTCAAAGCCGGCGTTCGTTGGTTTATCTCCACGGGCAGATCTCGTATCCTCATTTGCCCTTTTGTCAACCACCGATCGTGATACTTGCCAACGTTGTCAAGTCCCTTTTGAGAAAATCTTGTATACCCCTGCATTGAAACAAATGTATCGGTTTGATCGGCTCATTTGTTTCCAGATCGGTACTGCTGCAATATTTAGCAGCCCTTCCATGGCGGACTCCATAAGTCATGACTATTTCAAGCACCGAAAAAAATAGACGAGCTGACTGGAAGTGAAGACAGAGCAGGGTGATGATCCATCCAAGATTCTCTGACCGCACTTCACGCATCATTAAGTGAGGGAACGCAACCCCTGCGTTGGAAAAGAGCTCATTGGCGTGTTACTCTTGGCCTCCGGGTTCTCTCTTGACCAGATTTTTGTGAGATTTTCATTTGCATCTTAGGTGTTGTGCATTTGAATCAGTTTGTGCTCTGAATGGTTTTAGTTTGCGGTGTTCCTGTTTTGGTATTTTGGTCGATTCCTAAGGACTCTCATCTGGCAGCTGTGTTGCCCTTCTTTTTGTAAACCAGGAACTTTTATTTGGTTCTTCTGTGACTGCTGTCATGCATTTGAGTCCATCTGTTCATGCGGTTACTGCTTTTATTTGGATAGGTTGCCACTTTGTTCCCCTGACAGGACTTCCACTGTGTCTTCATCATTATGCAGCACCGCAAGCTGTCTCGTCTATCCCCCGCTAAAGCTCGGAGCTACTTAATTTTTGTCTGCCGTTTGTTTTGATGTAAACCTCAGCACGTCCCTTCTCTCTCCCCCGCTATATCCGACAGTGGCATTAAACGTCTCAGTGCCATCTGGAGCCACCAGCACCAACGCGCTTCTTTTTAAACGCTTTTAATTGGTAAATATTTACGAGCGGGAGCTCTCAACGGGGCTTCGCTCGGAGCGTGTTTTATGCGCCTCTGCGCTGCCCGACGCTGATGCCGTCTTTGATTAGGAGTGCAGATAAACGCAACCTGTGGCTCCTCTGTTGACAATAGCCACTAAATAACCAATGAGACTCTCTTAAGGTCAAGCACTCTATTAGCGATGCTCTCTGTAATGCGCAGCAGCGCAGTGCTTCGTTTCGTGGCTTTTTTTTTTTTTTGGTTTATCCGTGATGACCAAGAGGAACATTTTAAATTTACAACAGGGGTCCGTGCAAGTTGTCTGCATGCTAGATTTTAGCATTGAAAGTTTTCATTTTATTGGGGCTGAAGATGTAACAGCAAATGAATATTTAGTGATTTACCTAGATGTTAGCATCACATCTCTTCTACATGGGAAGATTTGAAATCCATAGGCTCCCATCTTACCTTCTCGACTCGTGTTGCTTATATTTATGCAGGCCACACATCAGCACAGCACAGAATTTGTCTGCCTGAACCTTGATTAAATTCCTAAAAATTGCACTATACCATCTGCGCCACAACTTAGACCTGCTTTCAGCTGATCTAAAGTTTAGTGTACTTCCAGGTACTAAATGTCCAATGACATACAGATTCTTTTTTTAATGCGTGCACTTCTTTTTAATAGTTTGAGGGTCACTAAATTTAACCACTGACATCAGTGATGCTGACCTTTCTTTGCCTCATCTTGAGAAGTTTACCAGCTTGCTCTCTCTGGCATCAACCCTACAAGGAATCTCATCTACATGCCTGTCTAAGCTTTACTCCAATCTTGCATCACACGCTATACTTCTCCACTAACATGGCACCTTAGATGTAGCAAAATGTTTGGGTGGCACCTTTCGACATGACTGTGAGCTTGAATAGCGGCGTTGCACGTCGAATACTTTGCTAAAAAAAATTGCGATTGGTGTCCCGGCAGGGGTTCAAAGTATTTGCTGGCTTTGTGTAACTCATGTGCAACCAGCCATGTGCACTTCAGGGCTTTGGCATGTTCATTAATCTCCATTACTGGAAACAACAGTCCACCCGGTGTGCCCATGACCCGCCACACCGGCATCCTCATTCGTCTCCATCAGGGCCGCTTGCGTGCGTACGAGCTCGTCACTTACCAGAGCGCAGTAGGTTTCCGGCGGATCCCCGCATGTGATGTTGGGCGGGTCGAGGGCTACCCGCAGGTACTTTGTCATGTCGGTGGCTTCAGGCTGACAGGCCATGTAGTCCCACGCTAGGCCTTCCTCCGTGTAGATCTGCGACTTGCACACGTCATAGTGTCCCCAGGCCGCGGGGTAATGTTGCATGGCGTAGGCCACACCGCCATAGACGGCGTACAGGGCAAGCAGGGCGACGCTCAAAATCATCTTTCTCTTCTATTTTTCTTTAAATCGGCACAAAAATGGGTCTCGGGTTGACTTAGACGAGCCCCAATGTCGTCAACTGCTGCAACATCCTTTCTGTGATTAGCCTCCTCGTGGCCACTTGACCAACAAGTGTGCGGACGGGTCAACGGTCAAATGTGAAATGCAAAGAGGCCGTCAAATGTGACGGTTTGAGCTCTCCGTGTTGGTGTTTGGACCCACGTGCGACGCCGTCCTAGGGGAGAGAAGAAAAAATATTTTGTTTACATGATACTCAGGGTGGCTGAACGCTTTATAGTTAAAAAAAAAATATTATACTACACAGAGAGTTGAACCATCATCGGAAAAAAAAATTACACGTCGCACTTATATGTACATAACCTACATTAAGTTTTCCTGTGAGGATTTTGATTCGGCTTTTTTTATGTATAGTGCAATTTGTTTGTGCTGTGACTTTGTAACGCCCAACGTAATCCCTATTTATTACAACATCTATGTTCGACACACACAAATACACACTTGGGCTTCAAACAATGTCAAAGCTGACAAAGTAAATTGATTTGATGTTCACCCTGGTACGCTTCTCTTATAACCCGGCTTCAAATCAGAGGATACAATTCAAGTGGAGGCCGAGAGCCGCAAAGCCCAATCTCTCTGTGATTTTCATACAAAGGGGTTTATTTCCATCTGCCCAAGTCACTGCATTTAACTTATTGCTTTTTCAAACTGCTGCCTTGTCGCCAGTCGCCGCCGCCCTACGAGCCTCGCCAGGCATTTGGGGAAATATTGAAGTCAAATAGCGAGACAGAAACGGTCTCTTTGAGGGATTGTACTTTTGGTGGCGGAGCCATCGCAAGTCATCAGTCAAGACGGCTAACCGCTAACGGCGCCTGGCAGCTGTCTGCCGCAAAGTCAGAACGACGGCTAAAATCCAAAAATAGGAGTGAAGAACCCGAGATGATGATGACCGATATGTTAATATGCGCCTTTAGAAAAAAAAAAGTTGTAAATGCCAGGCTTTGATCTGAGGAGGCATCCTGGGAAGGCACCCCCGTACATTTCATAACGCGTGACTTTCATTACAAAGACAGGCAAATTAAGTAGCAGCAGCAGGGTGGCGGGTGGCGGCTGCAGCCCGCTTCCTCAATCCCACCACCCCCATCTGATTTTTTATTTAATAGGGAACACGGCAAGCTAATAAGCAGCAGCAAATGGCGCTAACCAAGGGAATATTGCTTTGATGGCAACGTGAGATTGAAATGGAAGATGAAAGACAGGTGTCAAGTATTCAAGCGTGCCTCTGCAAAGTGCTCCGATACTGATTCTTTAATGAGGTGATATATTTTCATGACTGTACGCATTTATGTGTACAACTTTACTCCCATTGGTAATGTGTGGCTATTTCTCAAAAATACGCACCCCCAAAAAATGTAATCGCAAATTCCGACAGTTCCTCGATAAGTTCAATGTACGCAAACAGATGTCAAATGCTCACTATGTTAAAAGTAAAAAAAATATTAAGCTTAAAAAACAAAATGTGATAACACCCTCCCAAAAACAAACGTTAAATGTAATACTGCAAGGTCACAGTTATCATGGCGTGAGGAGCTGTCGCATTAAATCGTACCGTGTCCACTTACGCACCGAGTGGCAAGTCGAATCTCATAAAAAGTCATTTGACGGGGAAAAAGATGCAGTCAGATTCTATAATAAAAAGTCATCAATATTAGAGCAGCTGTCAGTATGCAATGAGCGGAGGGATGTTAGATGACCACCTCACCTCGCAAGCCCTCCCCACTCAGTCGCTTTCACTTGTTTTTTTTCAAGCGAGTGAAACACCGCCTTGTATGTCCAGTTGTGTGTGTGTGTGTGTTGGGTGGGGGGGCACAGTCTCCAAGCGTGGACATGTGTTTAAAGTCAGCGGGCGGCCAAAAGCCCCCCTGTCGGCTTCCACCAGACGACCAGAGCTCGTTTATTGGATTCAGTGTTCTTAAAAAAACGAAAACCATGCCTTTTTTTTTTTTTAGTTTGTCTGAATGCATGCCAATGATATCGTGTCTGATCATGTGACTTCCATGTGATTGAAGCAGCAATGTACACTGATCTCGTAAGCCTCACCTTCTCATCATAACCGAGCTCAGAAATCAAGTTTGCTATCAAAATCTGTATTTTGTTCATTGCTGAGTTGGAATAGTTCCACTTCAAACCTACAGGGGGAGTCCGGGAGTCAAAACAGCTGTACGATTGCATCCAAATTGAATCAACCTCAAAACAAATCAAAAGCCTCCATTCCAAGTACGACTGATCTTTGTATGGAACACCTGCTCGGTTTGCGAAACGTGCCGCCACATTTCCACGGGACGCCGGAGCCAACAGGCGCCCTCGGCCCCCATCGTCCACTATGAGTCACAGCGGGATGGGTTGGCAGTCACTAGCAGGTCTGCGCTGGCACATGTTTGTGATTGTCTTTCTCCTTCTGTAGCCTCCCCACACATCCCCCTGCCACCTCCTCCTCTTTCATGTCTCCTTGTTAGAGTGAGATGTCACCTTGCTGAAGCACTACAAATAATACAAATATTGTGCACGTGAGCTCACTTTTCATTTGCAAAAAAGGGGCGACAACGTGAGGAACCCCCCCCCCCCTGCTAGCAGCCGGCTTTTACTCACGCACTACTACTCTCCCGTGACCGCATAAAAAAAGCGCAGAGCACATGATTGGCGTTCATGTAACATTCATGCAACCGTACAGACAGCAGAAATAGTAAATAACTCAGGAGACTCTTTCTCACTGGACATCCAAGCTGGCTTTTCCCCCAGCTGCTTCGTGGGCGGTTGAAGTCGACCTGTGAATTTTCCGCCCATCGGAAGAGAGACCGAACGCCACCTGTGTGTAAGGTGGCGTGAGCTGAATGTAAAGATTGTAAATACTCCAATCGTCTATCCTGGACGTTGTTGCCGACGCCACTACCGATCTCTTAGCACACGTCCACGTGATCGCACCCTGACGACGTGGCTGAGGTCAGAGAGTTCACCAACATGGTGACATGCTTCATCACGATGGGCGTTTCTTTCGCACTGTAGCGGCTAACGATCTCAAAACAACTTATCCTCAGCAGACATAAGCGATGCGGGCAATAGTTTGATGAATCGAAAGTCGTCCAGGTTTTCATAGGCAATAATAGACTTTTTCATGAGTTCTGTCATGATAGACATGCTCACGCAATTTCATGTCAATTCTTAAGACTGGCGTAAGAGGTGCTTCAATTTCAAATTTTTTTTTTTTCTTCTAATTTAAGAAAAAAAAATGACATGCTCAACTCATATCACATGGCATAAGGGGGAAAAAAAGTCTGCTTCTGATTGGGGCTCATTTGGTGAATTACCTTGTCTGAGTTTTGGAAAGAACCCTGAAATCCACCCCTAAATGTTTACTTTAATCCAAAATAGCCCACAGCCTGGTAAATTTAGGGCATACGTCCTTAAGACCTTTTTTTTGCGTCCTGTTATGATGCACACATGCACCCAACCATGTCAATCGTCGACCCTGGGATTGACCTCGCCACCCCTATTTTTTTTTTTGGTGGGGGGGAGGGCAGTTGGGTGGGGATGCGACTTTCTGGGACCCCTGAAATAAATGTTTTTAACCAGGATCCAAAATCCTCAGACACATGTTGAAAAATTAATAACCGAACTGATCATGGAGAAAAAAAAGAGCGCTGTATCAAATCAAACGATAACCAAATGCTTTGATTCATTTTAAATCTATTTATTTCTTAACATCCTGCGTAAAACACCAGCATCATTCAGGTTGCAACAAAACTACAACGTGGAGAAAATACTCACGTTCAACAAGTTATCCAGAGCCGTGAAAACGGATTCAGTCTTCCTTTTTGCAACTTTTAACACATTTTCAGCATTTCTTGCGCGCGCCGCCGTACTGAGCTGTGCATGCGGACGAGGACGCACTTCGCGCTGCAAGAACGCTGTTGCTTGCATTGGCGTCACAAAAGCACCTTGAATGTCTTTAAAAGTCCATTCTTTATTTATTTTTGTTGTTGAGAAGATGAGATTCGGTGCAACTGCTCAGCTTGTTGCACTGCAAGAGAAACAAGTGACAGGCTGGCGCTCCAAAATACTGAGGCAGTCTCCGTCTTTTTTTTTTCTTTTTTTTTTTTTTGTGTCCGCTGGGTCCTAAAGGTAACACCTGCCGCATTTTGCGCGTGAAAATGATCTTGAAACTTGCAGTAACTCATAAGAGAGACGCGCGTGTCGTTGGAAAAGATGATTCATTGCGTAATTACGCACCTATCGATACCGTTTTGATTAAAGTTAACGAGGCGAACACGCTTTTGCATTCAGGTTTAAATGCATTCAGATGAAATTGCAGATATGCGAGAAAAATTGATCTTACCTTCCATTAGTATGGAGGTGAAGCGTGTTAAGAAATAATCCGGGTACAAGCGGGTGTAATCACCGGCCGACCGCGTTGCAGCGCGCACTGCCAGAGTACAGCAGTCAGTGTTGGCTGGGTGGGCTTCACCTCAACCCCCCCTCCCCCCTCCCTTCCCTGCCGGCGAGAAGTCGTGGATGCTTCACCTCCTCCTCTTCCTTCTCCTCGTTTCTTCTTTTTCCGCGGGGCGCTAAAAGTAACCGCGCGACAGCTAGGTCGCTAATAATGCCACAGTAGGTGTGAAGGAGGTCGGGTGGGGGGGGTCTGTCGCTCCAAAAGCCCGCAACCAGCTGTGATTGGCTCCTGTGAGAGACAAAGATCCTCAAGATAATTATAGTAATTCATTATTTATAATCATAGACTTTGTTACTCAAGGGTATTGCAAATTAAAACGTCATTAAAACTAATATCCAGTTCAGCTGGACACAGCTTTGGTTTTTTACAGCTGATTTCTTTTATTAGACTTGCAGTCCAAAATTATTAAAATTATTTAATTATAAAAATAATGTTATTTTACATCTAAATAATATAAAAGGAGAAATACACTTTGTGCACATTGTGTGGTGAAAACAACCATATAATGTTGATTTTAAATCCACTCGCCTGATGTTAACACATAATTGGAAACTGTACAAATAGTCTAACAAATTGCATCTAACCACTAGCGGAGCTAGAAGGGGGGCCGTGAGGGTATTGACTTTTTTCTATTTTTCTGGGACTTTTTCTCAACATTTCTACCTGTCATATTGATTCTTCATCAGTGTGTTCTGAAGATTTTTTTGGGGGGGGTTGTTCCTTTTTTTTAATTTGTTTTGCAGCACCCCTGAGATATAAATACTGCAGCTTACATGGTCGCTAACTTTAGCTGCTACAAGCTACATAAATTAAATTTGAAACCTACCATTATAAAGATAGTAACAGAACACAAAGACGGCCTCAAATACAGGACAATGATCCAATAGGATCCCAATCAATAATCATTCATCATAAAAAGCAATAAGAGCAGTAAGGACGTATTTCATATGTCATTTTATGTCATCGCATTGCTTATTACGAGCTGCCATCACACCTCGCACAGTGAGCCAGCTGATTGTCTCTCGAAGGCTTCACATACTTTATTGATTTGTTGCCAATTCAAATGCTGTGAAAGATTCGCTTATCAAAAGAAGTCACAATGACATTTTTTCTTATTGTAGTCGTTGTTTTAGGTATGGTGGCAGAGGTGTCAGTAGTGTTGCTTGAATGACGAGACGCGTCTCCTCTGAGGAAAAAGTGCTGGGGCACAGAGCGAATGCTGCTCTTGAAATTTCCATTAAGTCCTTCCTCCTGGACTCATGGTACACATAGCATTGATTTAAAAGATGTATACGATACAATAGGCACAGAAGATGGACTCCAGCCGAATGTTCTATAACAGAAACGCTAACAGGAAGTATAAACCTCCCAAAATAAAATCTGGTATTGCGCAGATGTCACAAGGGAACTAAATCAAAATCTTTTGTTTACAAAGTTGATTCGTCCCACCTCCGAGTCATATCAGTAACACAAACAGGAAGTGGAACCCTACCAAAATAAAACCAAAGCACAGATGAACTCAAACTCCCTTTTTCACTAAAAGTTGGTCAAAAGTGACTCTGATCATTCAGATACTCCCATCCTGGTCAAATATGAATCAGTTCAATAAATTGCAGTCAAATGTCATTAAGGAAATTGCTAGGATGTACAATAGTGTCGTCTCGACGCGGCAACTCGCATTTCCAGTGTCAAAGGCAAGGTGACGAGATGACAGTGAGTCTGCTGCAAATCCTGTTGCTAGCATTACGTTTTGTTTTCAATATCCCCCGTGACCGACTCAAATTAAAGCATCCGCGACTGTAAAGGCTGTGCAATTTAAAATCTGGTTAGTCACTCCCCCTTTTTGTCGATTGGTTTGGTCCATGATAACAAATGTTTGATGGATTGATTTAAAAAAAAATAATAATAAGAAGAAGAATATATTAAATAAATGTCATCAACAATGACAATTTGACAAGCACGTACATACTGTTAGCTTGGTGGTCATCTGCGTATGTTTCACCAGTTGTTTTTCCTCCTATCTGGGCTGCTGTCTTCTTGATAAAAACAGCTTTAGCAGTCATGCGCGACTACACTTGCTGAAGATAAGCAACCCGAGAGCCCACAGAAAATGTTTGGCTCCGTCTTATCGTTGTTGTTTCGGCACCGTTGGTCATTTCACAGCAGTCTTAGTACCTTGTATTCTCTGTTTTTTTTTTTTTTTTTTTAACACAACGGGGCAAGAGAAGCGAATGTCAGGTATTTAACTTAACACCTCACACGAGCATCATTCTGGCTGTGTCGCTGTGTACAAACGGTGAAAATACTTGGTCGCACAATTCCGTGTCACAACAGGGAAAAGTCAGCGTTAGGTGTTAAACTTCACAGCCTTGTCCCGCGGTGTGGGCATTGATCATTTACACCAGTACTGTCCCAACTCTGCCACCTTCATATCATAGTCCCACCATTTTTTGAAGCCCAAAAAAATGGCGGAAATATTCCATTCCGTGTCTATTTTGTTCATTTATCGTCCCGCGCTAGCGTACATCTCGTACTGGCATGGCAGGCATCCTTCTTTTTACTCATTTAAAAACGTAATGCCCAATTTATTTTTATCCGAGTCATGTAACTCAATCCTTGCGCTGGTTGTCCACTCAATCAATGAATCGATTCTGCTGCCATCCACCGCTTCCCTCCCCTCTGCGGGCTTCCGATGGCAGCCAAGGTCCGGCAGGTATTTAGGCTTTCAACGGCTCGTGGTAATGTGCTTCATAGTGCAACTCAGGTCTCCTTAATTTGTTTAGCTAAGCCCAAAGAACTAGAGTGGGCCACGTCTGTAAAGTCCATCAGCTGCTAAGACAATCCTTATGATCCTGAAGATTCATAAACCGAGCGTCGTTTTTGTTTATTCGTAGAGGAAGGAATTCTTACACTTTTACTGTTAAAGTTGATGTTACCTTCCTCGCCAAGGAGAGCAAGCCTTGTAACAAGTCCCTCGACTCCACCGACTTATAGAGTCACGCAACTAACACTCGTGCACGTACATGCTAACACGGGAGGTGACAGACGAACGCCTCAGCACAAGGATGATTTTCGTGAGGTGAGAATGTCTACCTTGTTTGTTAATCACCCCCCCAAAATTCTTGCCCAAAACTTTCAACACACTATTTACAAAACAACTTTGTAATATTTCAACACTGGAGGGTGTTTCACTATAATTCCGTTATTGTTTTTTTGGGGGGGGGGTTCTTTTATAACACGCCATTGTGTTCCCTGCCGCCAACACGTCCTGGAGGTGAAGTGAAATCTCAGACGCTTCCCCGGTGACTGGAAACACGGGCTAATGGCATTGCTTGAGGCCTGCCCGGGCCAAGCTTGTCAATACCATTTCCCTTACGCTTCTCCCGCTTGCCACTTCCCATCTGGAGCCAATTCGTGAGCCGCGAGGTCAACGGCTGACTCCACATCACACTTAGCCATGCTCGACACACACACACGCACACATTCACTCCTTCCATCCGTCCTTTTGCTCTGCTGAGCCTTGCTTCGTTGTGACAGGTTGGTACTAGGCACTACATCACCGGCAACATTTTCTTTAGTGTAAACATAAAAACAGTATGAATCAAAGTAAAGTTGCAAATATCGACAGTAGTAATGAAAACAGTTCGAATAAGAGAAAAATTAAAAAAATATCTTTTTCACATTTTCAATCTTCTCTGTCCCTACAAGTCTGTGGAGGGAAAAGCAATGGATGAAAGGTGATTATAAAGGTAGAGTAATCTATTAAGAATGAAGGAATCAAAATGAAATAGCTCCCAGTCAAAAAATAAATCTAACTTGACCGCAGATCATTTCACATAATAAAATGGCTACGAAGGCCAAGCCGCCCAAAAAAAAAAAAAAAAAGGCCCTCATTTCCAAGCCGCAGCCCTCAAGGCCCTTATTTGCAAGCCTGAGCTGACTTAGTGACCCACAAACGTGCACCGAAGCCCAAGGTAGATGCGCTGCCACATATCAGGCAGCCAAACAGCAGGAGGCTGTCACTGCGTGGCTTGAGGGGCTTACGCCTTGAACCACCACCCCCGCCTCCCCCCTCATTTCCAGTCAAGGGTGCATATTCATGGTGCTCTTTTGCTCTGCTTCACCGCTGAACTGTTCATCCAACTCCCAAAGGGTGAGCTGAGCGCCAAAAACCATGAATTCCAAGTACTCCGATTGGTCCATACCTTACCTCAAGGTGCTCAAACACAGAGAAAATTCTCCTCTTTCTGTCTTTATTTTTACTCGACAAGTTGGCGGATGTCATCAATAACTAGCAGGAGAAAAAAAAAGATCAATTTATGTAACACGTCAGCATATTCTCACTCAATTCTGCTAAGCTATCATTAGTAGGTGAGAAGCAAAATTGGTGCAAATTGCCAGACCCTCCCAAATCCACACTGGCACTTTGGCTGTTTTATTGGACCCCCTCTGCTGCCTTCTAAGCTTTTAAACACATTTATCAAGAGATGCGCAAAAAAGCAATTACCTAAACTTGCTGTCGCACATCAGCAAAGGTAGCGGAAACACTTAATGCCATCGCATTTTTTTTTTTGCTTGACCCGCAGAGACAGTGATAAAGTAATAAAATGTTGTTTATAAAGAATTTTCGAGCTTGTTGTCGTGAGAATTCGGTGGAGTTTCTGTTAAACAAGGATTAAAGATTTATTGAAAACTTCATGCCATGAGAATAATTTACCCGTACTTTTTGCTCCTGCAAGTTTTAAAATCATGACACATAAATGAATTAACATCTTTAATTAACGGTAAGAGTCACTAACAATACACACAGAACTCATAAATATTTTTGTTGTTAAGATTTGCCAAAGCTAATGTTAGCAAGTAGGAGTGAAATTCAAATGGGACTTTGGCTAGCCAACCGTGACTAAGCTATACGACAAAAAATAACAGCAAAGTTCTAACATTCTCTGTTGCCAAAATGAACTGCAGCTAACGGTAGCAACAGGAGCCACATGCTGCTTCACCAGACATGACGTTTGATCAGTAGATGATGCCTCGCAGGTGGAAGAAGATAAAAAGATGCAACAGCTGGGGTGGGGAGGGGATGCCAATCTTGTAATTTCACTAAGTGACTCATCAAAGATAGCCTTTTAATCCCCCAAAACAGCACTAGGAATACACACGCACACACAAACTCTTTTGATCAGAAAAATGAGGCCAGTGCCGGGAGAGCCTCCAGAGGGAGACTAAAATCCATTTTGGGGGATTTGAAGTCAATTGTGGGAATGAAAGGATCAAACTTATTTGTCTGACGCGAAGCCCCTGTGGTGATCTCATTCGATGAAATGCGCACACAAAAAAACAGGGACCACTGCTGGCAAAGTCTGGGATTTCTCCACCTTTGAATTTCCATCCATCCGAAACTTATGCTCTAAACCCAAAGAGGCATTTTACATAGCATTTCCATAGTACCTCCACTTTGACTTTGCGGATTATTTTGTGTCATCCTGTTAATTTGCCAAGTGGCTTCGATAGTGGCTTCTGTCCAGTGATAAAAACAATTTTATAATTCATTTTGAAAGTGGGATTGTGACAAAACTATTGCAATATCTCACTGTTATTAAAAGGAAGATATTTGATATTTTCATGAGAAACACTGAGTTGTCACATGATTATTTGTCTTTGCGGGCCACATAAAATAATGTGACGGGCCGGATCTGGCCCTCGGACCTTGAGTTTGATACCTGTGCCCTAAACACTTCATCGTCATGCCTTCTTTATTTCCAGTAGCATTAATGTCACGCGTAAATCTTGGATTGCGGGATTAATGTAAATCCCGCACAAACAACGCCTTCTGGAACGATAACGTCCAGACGCTCTTTGCATGTCAATTCATGTCCCCGATTTTACCTTTTTAAGCAGAACACGGGGGCCGATAGGCCGGAGATGAAGGTGTCCCTGTTCATCACATGGGATATTTATCACGATCCCTCGCCAATTCCCCCATCAGCATTTAGGGAGAACGCGTAGGACCGCCCGCGGGAATGAGGCAACATCTAATGACACGAAATGAAAAGCAGCGTGGCGAGGCCGCTCTCTGATTGCTCCACTGCGGTTACGACGGCTCGCTCTCGACTTCCCGGTGCCGATCACTTGCAGCCCGGTCTGCCTGGTCATAAATAATGCAGCCTCCTCCACCACCGCCGCCCAACAAACACCTCCACCGAGGAGAGGCAGCCTGCATTGCAGATTCTCGGAATGACAAAGGTGACTTCAAGGAGCCACAATGAGGGGGAAGAAAAATAAATAAATATATATAAAATAACACACGCAGGAAGCTATTCGTTTGAGGCTGGTGTTTACAAGTCTGGATGAAGTGACGGGCACGTGTCGGGATGCCGTAGGAATACACAATGCCTCAGATTTCAGGGCGGAAAAAAATGATGTAGAGATGCGCTGACAAGTTGTTGATAAACACTCCGGAAAACATTCCAAAATAATATAATAATAAAATAATATGGCGGCGTCCTACTTTTCACAACTTTTCCGACATCAATACATACGGTGATCCCCCGCATCGTCATCGTTACTAAAATCACAATTTGGGTTACAAGCGCCGTTTGGTGGCAGCGAACTCATCTCCACTCACTTCACAGCAGGCGACGGTTTGGCAGACTTTGAACAATTCTTGGTAGAATGGCTTCATTTCCCTCCCAGTTGTCAAAAGGACGGAGGCGGAAAATATGTCGCGAGGCGAGACCCCATTCATTTTCTTGTAATGACTTTTTCTTTTCATTCCGCGGGCTACGACTTCATAAACGTTTACAACTTGCTCTGACGAGCTCCACCAGATTAAAAAAAACACGGTGTCATGGCGGTGAGCGGGTAATTAGCGGCTAACGATAAGCTATTAGACCTTTATGGGCCCACTTATAAACGCCGTCGTGTCGCGGATCCGCGGCTGTTTATCGCCTATTTGTCGGTTCACCGGAACCCAGGGGAGGAATTCCCAACACGTGTAGAGAGAAAGTCGGTTTAATAATCATGCTTTATTTATTTATATCTATAAATACAATATAGCTTCTGTGTAGTGATTCTTCTGTACTGTTTCACAAATAATGTAGCCACATTATTTTGACTGTATTTTTTTATCTGCTCTTGGTTTGTTAAAACAAAATAACAGCAATTGGCTTATGAGTCCTTATTTTGTGATATGATAAATGATTTAGCCGGCTGATTTTGACCTTGACTCCCCACTCAATTATTTAACGTTTTGTCCACTGGGTTTATGAAAACAAAGTGACAGCAATTTCCTTGTAGGTAGAAAATCACAATGCAATGCTACTTCTTCACCAGAAGCCCAAAATGTGTCATATGTTAGCATATTTTATTTTAACTGTCGCTGAAATAATTATGTAAATTACCAACGTTTTTTTTAAAACACAACTTCTAGGGTAACTTTTATTATTGGGCGCCAGGGAGCTATCTCGTATTAATAATCGCCTCAATAATAGCCTCTAATTAGATGCCATAATTAGGGAGATTGTACGGAATAAATTGAATTAATGTGGCAGCCGAACCTTGTGCTGTCACGCTGGCTTTCTAGTAAAATGCAAAGAATATGTTCTTATTTATAAAGAGATAAATTAGTGCAATCTCTTAATAATATTTTAGTTAATGAAACATGTGGCGCATTACCAAATGTTCCAAATGATCAATTGTGTGTTTGGCTTTTTGTTGAAAAGCCATTTTGATTGGTATCATCTGTGACTACTGTCGTTCCTTTGAGTTAGTCTGTAGTTTTATTTTGGTAGGTTTCTACTTCCTGTTTTGTTCTTATATAGGATCCTCAATCGTAATCAAGTATTGACTGACTTTTCAGAAAATATTAACTTTGATTCGAGTCGTGTATTTTTAGCTGATAGGTGGTTTTATTTTAGTATTCGTTTTGACTTCCTTTCTTGTAGAGCTAGTCGTCGGTGTGGAGCAATTTGTTGACATTGATTCAGATTTTTTTGTGGTTTTATTGTAGTAGTTTTCTACTCCCTAATTTTGATGGTCTTTTCTGTGACTTGTGCCGTGCGTTTTATTTGAGTCTGTTCCTGTTTTGTTCCTTTTTACTCAGGCCGGTATTGAGCACTTTCATTTTTATTTCTGCTCTGCAAAATCTGTCCTTGCCTTTCATTTTCACCATGTCACTCTCTGCAAAATATCAATACTTATTATTTCTATTATGCACATGTTGTATACTTTGTTTTGTGCAACGTGCAAGCAGAGGGTGACATGATGAAAGCAGTAGCAGGTGGGCTCCATTTCGAAGCCCTCGATAGACCCACCGAGAGGCAAATCAAACGGCCGAGCCTCCATTTCCTCCGCATCATGGTGGATGGGGATGCCGGCGGGTTACGGCTTGTTGGCCACTGAGGAATTCCCGCCTCTCTGATGTGATTTGGAGGCGGGGAGATGTGTGTAGAGGGGGGGCTTGCTAGGATTTCTCCAACTGACCCAGCAAACTCTGAACTGCTGAGGTGTGAAGGGATGGAGTGCTGGCTCCATAGTCGACGATTGTGTTTGTATCACTGCTGAAACGATGACTGAATTCTCGAAAACTTGTAATTATAGTAATGAAAAGATCTTGTCGTGGGGATAGTTTGGAAAAAAAATAGGTCCAAATATGTAAGCCTGTGACATTCAATGATGGAGGTCCAGCACTTTGGTTGAACATCATGGACAATATTTGATCAAGTCAGCAGTGACGTGAGACTTTTGGCGGAAGTCTTCATCGCTGGAGCGTGGGCCTGACTGACTGTGTGTCGCACCGGAGCCTGAATGATTTATGCCTTTGTCATTTCTCATTTGCCCAAGCAAGGTGTCGTCGTTTTTGTGCATGTGTGTGTGTGTGTGTGTGTTGTGTACGCGAGTCAAGTCTGCAGAGACAAAGAGTTAAGGATGAAGAGAATACCCTTGAAGGAAATAGCAAAGTCAAGTTGGCAATTTCTCTCATTTTCCCCCCCTATTTTTATTGTACACAATCATGTGACCCAAACAGAAGATTTTCCACCTTGTTCAGGGTTGTACATCTGACGTATTAAATACAAAATATGCTTGTGTCGTCGTTTTTCACCTTGACAGTTGGAAAGAAAAACGACTACAGCAATTGCCACGGTTAAAAATAAGATAAGTTATAAGGGCACTCAAATGAATTAAACATTGGAATGGAAAATTTCTTCTCATCTTGATCCTTTTTAAGGTAAACGCACATCATGTTCCTCTTGGGAAACAATCACCGTGCTGCTCAGCCTCTGATTAGCAAATGTGTGGATATAGCAATGAGCTACACTAAAACACTCGCTTATTTTTTTGCGGATTTGTGACTGCGTGCATGACCGCACAAGTGAGTTGTGCGCCAAAAGCCAAATAAGCTTCTCTCTCGCTCTCACGTACACAACTTTTTGGAGGCAAACTTGGCCTCATCCTGTCAGTGGCGTCGCAGGCAGGCAGACAGACAGACGTGCTTCTATGCGTGCGTGTGTCAAAGGAAGTGGTCCTCCGTCGACTTTAGGGATTCTCTGAATAGAGGGAAGAAAGGAGATGAGGCAGACAAAGAGAGTGAATGACAGACACGGTGACAGAGAGGCCTGTTTTTTTTTTTTTTTTGGAGGGGCTAGTGGAAAAGTGCCTCAGGTGAAAACCAAGTGTGAGGTGAGGCTGGACGGACAACCGGACACGCAAGGCGACGACAACAAGCCTAAATGCATCCATGCTGACACCTTGGCCCACTTTGCAAAAGCAACTCTTGGCTCGGCTTGGAATGTTGATAACTTGAAGTCGTAAGATGTAAGCATTGATTTAAAAATGCTAAAATCTGTGCCACAAAAAATGAGACATCAATGTGACCTATGACCTGGACAACTGAATTGATTTTGTTTGAAATGAGGCACTTTAAATTTTGGCAAGTGACTCCCATTTAACTTTGAATGCAATTGCTAATTCTTAACAGCCACTTCCACATTTATAAGAGGGTGTGCACACTTGTGCAACCACAAAATCACAGTTGTTAATTTCAACTTTGACTTTTTTTTTGTTATAAGTCACATTTTGAATTCATTGAGTTGGTCCAGTTGTTTTCACATCTCCAAAACCCTGGCATTTGTACAGGGGTGTGTAGACTTTTTCATAGCCCCTGTGTGCTGATTGATTTCCATCAAAAGCTATAAAATGCCGCGAGGTGTGCATCGCAACAAATTGAAGGTCGGGGAGCACTTTGAAAGTCAAAAGGCTGCGGGCCAACGGAACCAGTGCGGCACAATAGCAGTCAGCTCGATGTCCAATTATTGCTGATGAAAGGCACATTCTGTGTGGCCCACATCAGAGTGCTGGATTAGCCAAAGTGATTTCTTCCTCTTCCTCCTTGGCTTGTTTGACATAGTCTGCCGCTAATCCTCTTGAAAACTTTGAGTTTCCGCCGATTCCCGACTGATGGCATGTAAAAAAAAAAAAAAAACATCCCGAATATGGATGAATCTGTTTTTGTTTAATTGCTGTTGGGAGAATAATTTTAAAATGTATTTGTGAGCAAAAAAAACCCCAAAAACTCTTCCCTCATAAACTCTGTCAATTAAATTCGATTTTACTATAAAAAAAATGATTTAGTGTAGGGTTCCGATTCAGATTAAACAAGATGATGAAGCATCTAAAATGTTCTCTATTAAGATGATCAGAAGCCAACACGGCGTAGCCGACGTGTCAAATGATTGACAATGAAGGTGGATTAGGCCTTTAATCCCCACACTGGATTAAAATGCCGAGGACGCCGCTAGTAAATCCATTGCTTTCTATTCATCGAGGTACGTGCGCATACATCTGCGCGCTCTTGTTAGTATT
Source organism: Syngnathus floridae (assembly GCF_059516105.1). Taxonomy (NCBI): domain Eukaryota; kingdom Metazoa; phylum Chordata; class Actinopteri; order Syngnathiformes; family Syngnathidae; genus Syngnathus; species Syngnathus floridae. Next base: position 7,927,012 of record NC_142426.1, on the reverse strand, counting down.
CTCCGGCTGGCCCGGCGCATTTTCATCCCATTTCAATGCTTCCATTGAATTGTAATGGCGTGTTTAAGTTTAAAGCGAGACGCCGTGTTAGGTAGAGCCATTCCCCTCGGTGGTCATTACTCAGTACTGACAAACACACGGCGGCGGCGGCGGCAAACTGTTTTATGTGTTGGCACTTTTACATGATGGCAGAGAGGAAAGCAAAAGCATATTTACACTGCAAAGCATGTTTTATGTTGTTCTACTAAGACTTGTGCTGCAATCTGAATACGTGATGCCTTCACATACCTCCGGAATTTCAATGCGCAACGCTACTGTGATCACAAAATTGTTAATAGTTAGAATAACTGTGGCTCATGAGCCACATGCTGCTTCACTATGACAAATCACTATTGTGGTGAATTTCCATTCCACGATACAGCCCTCTTCTTATGATGTCAAAGTGCCTGGGTGATTTAAATTTGTACAATTTTTGGCAAAAAGTGAAATGGTTGCTGAAAGAAATGGGAAAAGTTGAACAATCGCTCATCTCAGGCGCTCCAAATATGTCACCACCAGAAAAAATAAATAAAACACACGCACACACATCAGGGATCCTTCGTCGCATCTCTCTCCCACACAGGAGTCAACTTCAGGGACGCTTTGTACATTATACAATGCATGAGAGATGAGCGTTTCCATGGGAGAAGATAAATGATACGCATTAAATAAAAAGGGAAATATTTGCCCAAGCTGCCGATCATCGCTAAAATCAGTTGAACTAAAAATGGTTGAGACAAAAGGCAAGGCAGCTTCATTTACCATGTGGTGCTTTGCATAACTACAAAGTACAAAGTAAAGCGTTTAACCAAAAAAGTTTGAAGGTTTTGGGAAAAAGTAAAATAGATCAAATAAGTCATTTACTAATATAATTCAATGAACATATATATACAGTGAAATAATTATTTTGTTGCTAACCAAAACAGCAGCACCTAACAAATCATGTAAATCCACAACAATTTTGATGATTATCGTGCACACTATTAGTGATGATCCCATGTTAGATTTATAAATTTTTCGCTATATTGGCTTTTTTTGGGGTACCTACCAAAAGAGCAGTTGAGAAAATAAAACTCTTTCATCCTCTACCTGCTCGTTTTGCTGAGCAGTTGTTAAAACCTAACAAGCGTCTTGTTTGGCAAACGGCCCACAGTTGTTTCCCTTCACGCGACCGCAAATGATTCCCACCCGCTCAACTCAAAACGGGGATTGGCAGTCGCAAAGACACCCGTTTCATTTGCATAGGTGTTAAGATTCTTTTCTGCTGGCGGTAGGAGATAATGATTGCAACTAACCGATCGTCTGCCATTACACCGGTTTCTTCTTTTTCGGCGTGGACTCCCCCTGGCAAAGAACGTCGTTGTCAATGCGTGGAACTCGGGAAAAACTTATGGGACGAATGACTGAAAAGATGTCAGTGCTCTGGTTTGTTTTCTTCGGGGCTGATGTCGCTGTTGAAATGTCTGAATATATTCTGATTGAGTGGTGAGTGGTTGCTGCGTCACTGTAAAAGCAGCAGCCTCCCTCCCTTCCTCCCTCCCTTCCTCCCTCCCTCCCTCCCTCCCTCCCACGGCCGTCCTTTTCCAAACACAGCCTCTCCAATCGACAGCACAATTGATTTTCTGATTAATGTCCCGGCCCACCTACTTGCATGGAGGCCCCTCGAGACATCATTTCCTTGTGAGCGTAATCAATATTTGCAGCAACATAAATGAATGTCGGGAGAAAAGTAATTTTGTTTAGTCGGAGGAGGCATCGAGGCTAAAATACTTGATGGCTTTTCTACCTATTTGCGGCCATCTAGCGATACATTGCGGAGCGCTAATTGCTTTTGCTTGGGTCCAATCGTGGAGCGCACACGCCGGGAGAAAAACTCTCTTGCAATACTTAACCGGCCTCTGTCACGAGATGGCGTCCATCATGCTGACTCGCTTCCAAGTATGTTTATCTGTTTAAGTTTTGTCTGCCATCAAACTTGGCAGCCATGCTTCACCTAAACTCATTCACTGCCATCGACGTTTCTCTCCATTTTCACGTGTAGCAGGCTCGACGGATTGGATTTTCAAATATTCCTCGGGTTGATTATACCATCATGTTGCAAATTTATTGTACCTGTAATTTAAGGATAATTGCTAACTCATCATCAAATGAAGGACCAACGCTTAAGTTCCGAGGAAAAGACAATTCCATCAGTCGTGCAAAGAGCCTCGAGGTACATTCACATTGGCAAACCCGGATGAAGGAGAAGTTGCCTTGCCACTGGACTGCTGACCTCTCTCTTTCTCTGACTCTCTTTTGCTCGCTCACCAATCTTCTACATGATGAGCACAGATAAAATATGTAGGAGGCTGTCGGCTAATTTTAGCCTCCGACTCCTCCATCATCACTTTTAAAAGTTTGGAGCTTTTCAAAAGCGACTGTTGGCCTCGTCGTCGTAATTTGGGGTTATATGACAAAGCCGGATCGTGACTCTTTTACTCTTTTACTCTATTTACATCATATTTAATGTTCTATGTTTACATCATATTTACCAATTTAATGTACCCTATTTAGATATTGCATATACTATTGTCTATTCTAATTTACTATATTGTGTTTGTGTATTTGTTATATATATATATGTATGTATATGTATATATATATATTATATGTATATATATTTTATATATATATATATTTATATTTTATATATATTTTATGTATATATATATATATATATATATATATATATATATATATATATATATATATATATATATATATATATATATATATATATATATATATATATATATATATGTGTGTGTTTGTTTTCTCACCAAAGGCTGCTCTAAGAAAAAAAAAAAAAAAAAAAAAAAAACATCTATCGCCACAATCCCAGATGTCGAAAACTGCCCCCAAAAACAAACATACAAAAAGAGTCATTCAATTATGGGATGTCGAGGCCACGTATTGTTTCCATCCACAGATGACTTTGAAAGCATAATTAAAGTGCGGCCAAAGTGTTGCTGGGGGATATTTTACATGCACCAGACAATGGGTTGTGTATGTGTGGGGCGGGGGGGGCGGAGATATTGATTACTGCTGGGATTACGGCACCGGCAGCATCGCTCTCAGTCCAACAATGTAATCATCAGCAGCCTCCATACTTGTAATGCGCAGGTGGCCGCACGCCTCCTCACCAGGGGAAGAGGGTAGAAGGGGTGCGAGTGGACGCAGAGCAGATGGATAATGTTGCGACCGCCGGAGGTCGGGATGAATTGGAAGGCAGAATTTTGCCGACGAGGGATTTGTTCTTCTTGGTGACGTTTTAAACGGGGCGCTTCTGGCGCAGTTAAGAAGACGAGACGATCGCTTTGGTGTCTTTGTCAAGGACACGACAAGCCTTCCCTGCTAAAAAGGCCGTATTTTACCGGCTATTTGTATAAGCCACGCCGTTACCGTTGACCTGGCCGGTGACCTTTGGACCTGAGCCTTCAGTGGGTATTTCAAATTTGTTCAAACTGCCAGCCAAACAGATTGAAAGTGGATGGCTTTTTTTGCAGACTGAACAAAGTACATAAAGTGCGATTTTTGCATAACAGATTGAGCTATTTGTGAAAGTAAATGACGAAGCAACTGCCTTGGAGTCATCAAATTATTGGTCTCTAAAAAAACTGAAAGACAAGTATCGATCTCATTGGACTGGCATCTCATTGCGTCTGGCTGATTATTTTGGCCGATCTAATCGGCCCTGCCGATGAATCGGACGGGCCCTAGTTGAAATATGACACCATCTGAAAGCATATTGAGAATTTGCCATCACCAGGGAGAACGTCACACTTGAGCTTTCTCAAGTCAGAAGAGGCGTCAGTCTCCACCAAGTCGTGCCGGAACGATGGTGTCGGGGGAATGTGGATTTGATGGCGGATAATGACGCCATCGACAGCCTGTGTGTTGTAGCTTCCCTTAGGGGGTTGGCGTGGGGGGAGACCGAGATAACCGTCCTCCTCTCACGGGATGAGAGAGATGCCTTTAGATAGATAGAAAGAAAAAATATATTGAAGCATTTGTTTGAATGGCGGGAAAGGATTAAGTCCAATCAAACATGAGTAAATCACCAGCGCAGTTTCCAGTGTTTGTGGGTTGTGCGCTGGCAGCGGGGAAACAAGGACAACTGGCGGCGTGTTGACAGTCGGCAAACACAGATGTTCAAAGCGGGACGGCAAAGGTATTCGCTCGCTTTCCGTCGGCCACATGCAGATAAGAACAATGAGTCATACTACGCGGAAAGTTCACGATTTAGAAGTATTGAATTGGATCACGATCTTTGATTAAGCATAAAAAAAAAAATAAAAAAATATCCTGGCCCTGCATTTCCTTGATGCCGGATCAATATCAAATCTTGCATTATTCCCATGGGAGAGGGTGAAAATAAGACTTTTTTTTTCTCTTTCTTCTATCTTTATGATCCAGTGCTAGATAACTAGCAGAAGTTAATCCCTGGATCAGGGATGACCAGAGATGCTTAGCAATCAAGCTAACCTCAAAGAAACACACCCTTTTCCGTAACGATAAAATACCTTTTATTGTTTGGATTCAAATAGTTGGGTACCTTCCCACCCATTAATGTGAAATTAAAGTACCCAGTGAATTTTTTGCTGCAGTGTAAAATTGATTTTTTATTTTATCCTTGTGGTATTTTGATGAGAGCATGTCCAGACAGAAAAAAAAATTAATATGCCTCCTTTGAAAGCCCAAACCTAAATTGAGATTCTGTCTGCCGTCATCAGCAAAGATGACGTCTGTGAATAAATTAAGACAACATATCGATCACCGCCTTTAAATATGCTAAAATGGAATCCTGGCTAGCGTCGAATACCTGGAATTAATCTTTTTTTCTTTTTTTTTTCTCCCGGACGTCACTGTAAGAGGTTCAATTCCACCACCCATAAAGCATGCAGAGTCACCATCATCAAGCATCTAAGCGTCTGCAGAATGTTAAATACTTGTGTGATTAAACCCCTCGCTGACTCTATTATCGATGTTTTTTCAGGTTTTAAATAGGATTTTCCAACTAAGACATGTAATCTCTCCATAGCCAAAACACGTACTGCATGTTTTTTTTTGCTAGTCAAGGAAATGCTTTCATTTAAGTCAGGAGATAAACAGCTTTTAATTTATTAGTGTGTGTTCAGTTTGTTAATCTCGTGATGCATTCAATGGGGTTATTAAAAAAAATAATGATGAATGATAACCAAACCAACAGTATTTTTTTTTGTATATTTTTTTGGTGGGTTTTAAATGGGATCTTTCAGCTAAGATGTGTAATCCCTCTGTAGCAAGGATACGTGCTAACTTTTTTTCCCCTGGATTTTCTGTGAGAAACTGAGAAGCCACGTTCAGTGGAATCAAGAGAAATACCGGCTCGCGGTGACATCTGTTGAGCGCGCCAAAGCGCACCGGGGGGCATCGATGTGCGAGTTTTCTGACAAACTTTGGTAGCGGCAAAATCTCAACGGATCCCCGCTGATGTCCGTCCTGCTGTCCGCACAAGCTTTTCTTTTGTCTGGTTCCATGACAGGCTTGAGCGGCGCTCCTCGCAAGGGTAGCTTGTCCACGTTTGATGTTGAATTTTACCCAGTCGTCACGGCGATCGACGTCCGTCTCGGCGACGTTTCCCCCCGCAGAGTGACATGAGACGGCTGAGAAAGTCGTTTTAATTACCGCTCGCCATGTATTTTTGTCACACTGGGCGGCCTTCTGTTATGGCGAAGGCATCTGCTTGGTAAACGGGCATGGCGTCGCTGTGAGGATCCAGCCAAGGGGACATTTGCTTTTGATTCCTTTTCAGTCCAACTATTACTCATAGACGGTTCTCTTCTTCAGAGTTGTCAGCGTTAAATCCCTGCGGATGGATTCAGAGTTCATTTTCGGGTCCAGGCGCGTGAATAAAAGGCCCGGCCTATGCTGTGCCACGCACAAGTAGTCCGACATTTTTTGTTTTGAAAGTAGATTGTTTAAATGGCGAGTGAGAGACACAAAGTAATTCCCCCCCACCTTCCACGGTGGTACTGCTGCGGTTGATCCCGTACGATCGTTGACTCCTTCTGGACTACACACCACTTGACTTAAATCGACCTCATTGACAGAACCCCCAGCAAACGGTCTTATTTTGTTCGGTAATAAGGAAAGCAGAGCACATGAGACCTGTCGGGTTGCTTTGACCCGAACGGGCGGTTGTCAATCACCCCCGTAGGCCAATCGGTCTTGGAATTGGAGCAGATGTCAGGGAGAGAAAAAAAAAGCGCAACCAGTCTTTGACAGCATTGACATGATGACAGCCTGTCAGAAAATTGGAAAAAAAAAATAACGTAGCGCCATTATAAAATCTTTACTGCCATTCTATCCATCCATCTATCCAGCCAACCATCATAAACTATCTGGGGACCTGTTTCTTGTCCTGATTTATAAGAATTTGACGGTGGTGGCTGGCCCGGTCACCAAACCGATTTTGACATGGGTCGGTCCGTCCTGAGCTAGCCATGCAACTTTAATGCTCGTGCGTTGCCCTGGGCTGCCATGTATAATTAAGGCGCTCGTGTGGACTCCTCCCCCGGCACACATGCCGGGAATTAGGTGGGAAAATTGTAACGAGACCAAACGTATGCGCTGCTTTATTCCTACCACAAATTTGACGTGTCGTTTCGTACGTGCCGACTCGAGAAAGTCTGTCCCAGCGTTGACCTTGACCTCGTAATGCCGTCCCTCCCCATGGCGGGGCATCAATTATGAGGGATGTTTGTTGTGGCTAATGTGCTGCACGCGAAGGCGAAAAATGTGTGCGAGTGGGGCGAGGAGGGTGGTTTCAGGGACGAGACCCGCTGCACTATTCATGCCACCATCTGCTCCTTTTCACTCACATTTTCAGTGCAGCTTCACTATAAGTGTGTGTGTGTGGAGGCCAAACATACCTGAGATGTGGACAGCAATGAAAGGGAGCAAACAGTGGCAGCAATAAGGAAGGGATCAATAAAAACAGCCGCAAAAGAGGTGGGGGCGGTTTGAAAGGGGTCATCTCATACGCCACCTCGCCCCATGAAATATATATGTGGCTCAAATAGATGAGATTGCTCCGTTTCTACGGCCCCCCCAAATGTGAATGACAATAACATTTGGAAGGTGCTGGACTAATTAGAAGCATTCGTCTGTGTCAAACATGTGGCCCGTGGGCCAATTCAGGTATTGGGAAATAAGGCTAGGGTTGGGAAATTAAACCCTTAACTGCTGAGCCCATTTGGACTATTGTGCTCAACAAAACAGCAGCACCTAATGTGGGACATCTGATTAAAACATTTACCATTTAAACATGTAATTTAGATTTTACACAAAGTCCCAACCTCATTGGAACTGGTCTTTACATTATTATTATTTTTTTGCTTCACCCTTAGTAGATGACGGCATCTTTGATGACATCATTTTATCGTGACACATATTCCCTTAATTTCCTCCTTGCATCGAATGAGGTTAGACTGACTTTGGAAGATACTCCAGAGTGCATGTGCGCGACTATCATCTACATTTAGAATGCACGGACATACACCTCGAGGACGCCATGGTGTTCTCTCAGGGGGGTACGGACTATTAGAGGACTTAGCCATGTAGGGATATCATTAAAGAATAAATACATGAGTGCAGCTTTATCAAATGCTTTTCTTCCCCAACACATTTTTCACTTTAATTTTTCATTTATTTTGTAAATGTTTATCTTTGTGTTTCTTATTTTATTATTATTTTATGAAATGTATTGTTTTATTTGATTATTTATATTTATTATTTTATTATTCTTGTTTTTATTTTCATGTGCCCGCTAAGGTAACTGTAGGCAATCAAAAGTGAGCATTATCTTTGTAAAGGCAGATTTTATTTTCTGTTTCAATGATATACAGAATTTTGATTTGCATTTTTTCTTTTTGCTACAGATGAAGGGATAGTGCTTGTCGCGGTGAGCATGCCATTTTGGTAAGCTGAGGGAAACAAAAGTCTGATACATTGACAAAACACATTCTACATCATAAAGGTAAGTCTTTTTTACTATTATTATATATGTTTCTGGAAATGTTTAGACAAGGCTCACTTTATTAAAGGGATACAAGAGTGGATTTGTGTGCCCCCCTCAAAAAAATAAAATAAAATGCATGGCAGTAGTCAAAAATCAGATATACTGGAATTAATTTTTATAAAGCTGTTTAACTTTTCAAGTGACAGTGGATCTTGGAAAGCATTCCTCGAGCAACGACTGTATGTCCCTGTTACAACACTGCCCCCTTGTGACTGGATGATCAACTTTGAGGGCAGTGCTGTAACACTATGAGCTTCCCAACTGTGTGTTTATGAGAATTCACCAAAGAGGTTGATCAATTTAGGGATGACCTAGATGATACACATCAAAATCGATGCAACTCAGATCATGACAGTAGCTTGGTTACTCTTCTATTTTTTTCTTCTAACTGTCTGAATGTCTGGTGGCTCTCTTTAAGTGTGTGGTGTGGGTCATCTGCTTCGGGCTTCAGGCATCTCGCTTGGCATGTGAGGCCGATGTTGGAAAACTCGCCTCTCCTGAGCGATGATACGCACTTTAGCATGGCACCCACTCCGATTCAGAAGCAGCAAATCCATCTCCGACCAGTTGGTTCCTGGTTTTTAGCTTTGTTTAAATCTCTTTATGCAACATCTATGTGATTATTTCCCCTCAAAAGGCCACATTTGGCGTCTATTATCTCCAGAAGGAATTGGAATTGAATCTTCTCCTTCTTTCTCCTGCTCTTGGGTCATGTTGTCATGACAACCGAGATGAGATAAGCGTTATGGCAAACCATCACTTTTCTTGCTGTCTGAATTGTGGATGCTGACGCTCAGTCCACAGCGCAAGGTCGGGGTATTGTAGTGAAAAGATAAAGACAGACGGAAACGGGGAGAGAGAGGAGTCACTGGCAGCGGGGTCTCTCAGATCCCCCTTTTGCTGCCCTGATACCGGTGCTGAGATCTTGGCAGTGACACGGCGATGACAGGAAGGCCTCAGTGGATGAGAGAAGTCCAGTGTGGCGTCACCTGATCAGGAAAATGTCTGCGAGAAGAAGAAATGCAAATTAGAACAATTCTCACGTTTTGGATTTGATGCTCCCCCCCACCACCACCACCACCAGATATATCTTGGCAAGATGTACCTTTTGTTCCTCACTGCTTGGTGGTACCAAGGTTGCCTTCCAATGGAGACTACCAACAGCATCTTAGTTGACCTGATGTCCAAAGAATTTTTTGTGCGATAATTTGACACTAAATGGTAAAAAATGACAGTTGGCGTCCTCACCATTCAAGCCCTTCTGCAGCTATCGACATGCTAGAAAGGTTTAAATCACTCTGAGAAACATCCGTCCATACTTGATTTCAAGACTGTGGACAGAAACCGTAATACCCGATGAAAACGCAAAAGTAACACCAAGGCACCAGAGCATAATTTTGACCCACCCCCAACCCTTGTAACACCAAAACACGTCTGCTAACATGAAATCCAGTAAAGACACCTGGACAGAAAAGGAGGAGTCGCCAGAAGAGAGCCTTTCACCACAAAGCCCCTTTAATGGCACTTTAGTTCATAGCTCGCGATAGTCTGTTCAATTTACAGTTTGGATTCGGCGTGAATTGCCACAAAGGGGTCCTCGTCTTGGGTGCTGATCCGGAATTGGGCGTGACCGTCGTCACCGACCTGGATCAGTTTTCCCGTGCACCTGTCTCCCTCCTTTTGGCCAGAGATGACGTCGCAGTAGGTACCGCCGGGCATGCCAGTGTTCAGGGTCACGTCCAGGTCCCTGAAGATGAAAGACAAAAGCTGTTGTGGTCCGGATTGGTCGACTGCAGTCCAAAAACGCTGGCGAGCTTTACCAGTTGTCATTGTTAAAGACGATGAAGCCTCGATTACCGCGGCCAAAGGCGACCTGGTTACCCTGGTTGTCCCACCAGTTGCTATGAGGCTGTCCGTTGACCACGTTGCGGAAAATGACCATGTTCCTGAAGGGATTTGACGGAGAAAAGCCATCACTATTTGTTTTGCTTATGAGCAGCAAAAACAGACCCAAGACAATCTGTCATTGAGGAAAAGCAGCACAACACTGTTAAAATCCAGAATTTCCTCACTTAATCTGTCGCCATCTGTGCTCACACACCCATCCATCCCCGCAGGTCTGATCGGGGTTGATGGGAACAGACTTGGTGCTTCCGTCGCTATGACTCGGTGGTCCAATCCAGTCGTTCTGATCCTGAGCGTGCAATGTGAATCATTCAGGCTTAGATGGATCAACAGCGAGGCGGCAAAAATCACGGTTGATGAGTGAGAACCTTTCCATTGACGATGTGGCGGTTCCAGCGGAAGCTCGACATGACCCTGGTTACGCCGTAAGGGTGGGCAAGCATGTACCCCATGGCCATCTTGTAGAGTCTCGGATCCCAGAAAGTAATGATGGACGCCCCGCCTGCGCCGTGGCCTCGCTGGTTGTCGTGGTTATCGATGAAAACGACGGCATCGCTGTTGGGCATGAAACCCCAGCCTTCACCCCAGTTTCTACAAATAAAAAATGAGGCGCGGTGCCGCACTGGTTAGCGCATCCGCTTCACAGTTCAGAGGTGCTGGTTTGATTCCAGCGGTCCTGACTGTGGCGCACCTTGTGTAGCACAACTTCTCTCCGTGCCATTTTCGGAAAACGGTTCCTAGCTTTGCGCCGTATTTAAACTCGGTCACTCGTCCGAGTTGGGTGTACTCGCGCGATGAGATAGGCTCGCCTCCAAGGTCGATAACCTGTAGAGGCCAAAGGACAAATAGTTTGAATTAGCCGTGCAGTGTTTGAACCACATTTTCCTTTCCCATAATCTTTAATTCAGATTTTTATTCAGGGTTTGGTTCTACAGTTGGGAACTCGCAGAGTTGTGTTTAAGTGCAAAGTTGTCGTACAGGCTGCAGTGTGTTTGCGCGCGACTTGTTTGACGATAAGCTGGATTTATACAGCGTGCTCTATTTTCATGAACATTACAAGTGAGGCATATCTGTGATGATTATGTCTACAGTGACTGTCAGTTCAACTGACAACCAGATGGCTCGTGCGTCACTCCACAAGCCTCGTCAATCCGATTGTATGAGTCAAAATGAAGCCATTGAGATGAAGTCTTTAGTACCTCCTGGAAAATGAAGGGTTTGGAGCCTTCTGCGAACCATTTGGTGCTGAGGTTGTGCAGACGACTGTAGACGGCATCCAGGTCTCCAGGCCACATGTGCTTGCAGGCGTCCACCCGGAACCCGGCCACGCCCATGTCGATTAGCTCGTTCATGAACTCTGCCACCTTATCTCGGACGTACTTCTTCTCCAGTGCGAGGTCCAGAAGGCCCACTAGGCGACAGTCACGCACCTAGAGAACGAAAAAGATGATTCAACAAGTAATGGCGGCTAATGCAAAATTGCAATTATGGATTTTACTGTCGGAACCGTGTTTGAAAAATTTGATACGCCGCACCTGATTAGCGTCCCCGTAGTTCTCGATTTCACCGCTGTTCGTCCTGCATTTGTGGTCGTTGAAGTCCCAGCTGCTGAAGGGCACATCGGGGAAGTTCTTGGTGCTGGCGCTGAACCAGGTCCCGCACGACGAGTGGTTCCCCTCGCCGCCGGCCACCCCACACATGTGGTTGATGACGGCGTCCACGTAGATGTTGACCCCGACATTGTTGCACCTCTTCACCATGTCTCGCAGCTCGCGCTCATTGCCGGACCTGGAACACAAGTTGTATCCCACCGGCTGGTACCTCTGCCACCATGGCCTCCATGGATTGTTCAGTACGATGTGCTCGTTCGGAGGTGAGATCTAAGCGGACATGTGGAAAGGAAATGATGATTGGACAAGGAGACAAATTACGCGTAGTGTAAAATTTCAAGAGTTGTTCAAGAGAGATAACATTTTTCACAAACCACCGCGCCTGAGGAAAAACAGCTAATCAGACATAGAAAGTGTGGCTGTCAATTATTGGAAATTGTCGTGGGGGTACCTGAACTCCCCCGAAACCATTGGGCCCCAGAAAGCGCTCGCACTCGGCCGCGATGTCCTCCCAGCGCCACTCAAAGAGGTGCACGATGGCCGTCCTGCCGTGCCGGAGGTGCGGATGGTGCTGCGCGGCAGCGAGCCCCCACAGCAGCATCCACGCGATGAACCACTCCATGCTTTCTGGGGTAATTCTTTTTAAAAAAAACCACAAGTGCAAAGAACGCTCCTGTATTTGTATACTTTTTCTCCCCCTCGAGGGAACCAATGGGATGGCTGGTAAATAAAGCGTCAGGTGGGTTTGTCAGCTGCTTTCTTTCTCACGCTGAAACTGTTACTGTTATGAAACAAGACAGACTTTCCCTGTGGGAAAGTCGAATTCGTGTTTTAGTATGTCTGGAAAAGTAGTTTCTCAGAGTGGGGTAAATAACTATTCATTATTGAACGTATGACTCGCTTATGATGTGGCTGCCAAATAGTCCTTAGGCCTAGCCATTCACGTTAATGGGTCAATCATAATTATAATAATAATGATACAAGAATCATGCAGTGATAAACGGTTCCATCAAACGTTTCCGCAAATTTGAACGCCTTGTCGTACAAGGTTGTAAAATAAAGAGCCCCGGAATCTGCTCGGAAATAGTTACGAGACGCTTGTCTTTAAAGTTGCCCCCCACTTGAAGCCCCCCCCACCTCATTTCGTTGGTTTCCTCATCATGTCCAATGCCATCAAATGTCATACTTTGTAACATAGATTGTTTGAGGCATGTGTACTCCCGCAGCTGTTTGCATTGGATGTGAGCCCATATTGATCTTAGTCACTGAGTAAATTAATCGTGTTCCTGTGACATGCAACACCACTAACTGTCTTTAAACGTGCTCTTGACTTGTTGTGCTTTAAATATATTTTTATTCATTATTATTATGGCTGAAAGAGATGACATCCTACTGAGTCTCACTCGTTTTCACCTTTCTGATATGTGGTGCAGATGTTACACGTGACTAGAATTTGACAAAATATTTGGATACAAAAACGCTATGAAAACTAGTATGATTTTCTGAAAGTGTTTTCGTTTGATTTGAAATGAATAATTTGGACCAAAAAGCTAATTGAAACAGATTAAGAGGACTATAAGAGTACAGAGGAATGGTTGATGCAAGTGCTGCTTCATTCCATTCTAGTCGACTGCCGGAGACTGGAAAAGTTGTCAGACGAAAAAAAAAATCAGCTGGAGTCAATTTTCTGATCATCTTTCACATGAGTCAGCAGGAAATGGGAACGACAGTCTTTCGCTTTCATGCGCCTTGCAACACTTCTTACATTGTATTTTAGTTATTGAGTTGTCTTTTCGACAACCTAGTTGTTTTTTTATTTCATTATTTTCTTCAGTTTCCTTTTGTTCTTTAATTAAAATACCATGTAATTTTAAAGTAGTATTTAAAACTATATTCACATTTCTTTATTCACCATTTAGTGTGTATAAAGTGACATAACATGTTGACCTAGTTGGCTTCATTGAGAAGGCCCGTTGGTGGAAACGAACAAACAGGCCTTGAAGGACATCCAGGAAGTTTCTCCTGGAGATTTTCCTTCAGGTAATATGGAGAATAATGGTAGTTCGTGAGGGTGCACTTGCAGGTTCTCCTCACTAGAGGGCTGTCTAAGGTTTGGCCTGGATGGCGTTCTCTTCAACCCTCCATGGAAACCTCTGAAGGTTACTGACCTATAATCCAGTATTTGATATAGTTCTGTGTATCATCTGCAATGTCCTACAGTATATATCCGAGTAAATGCAATATAATCCCAAATGTTAGGATCCTATTTTGCCATGCAAATGCTCTGTCAACATGATACGCCGTGTTTTAATATAAACTGCCCCCCCATCGCAGGCTTTGAAATCTCAAATTATTTTTCTGCAGTTCATATCTCTGTTGTTCACCCTCATGTTTAATTTATATGTAATTCCACAGTTGACCACTAGATGGTGGTTACTATTGAGTTTTATTGAATGCAATCCTGCTTTTTATGCCTACAGAAACATGTCTTTGACCATAATTATCAGAAATTATTATAGCGCGTATGGGATAGGACAATGATTCCATATTTGTCAGCCGCCAACACCTAAACCTTCAAAGTATAGCTTAGCCTGGTAGCGCACGTTTGTGTGTGTGTTTGTATGTGTGCGTGCGTGTCTCTTCTGGTGAGTGTTTCATGGGCATATGTAATTTTTCTTCTTTCTATTTGCACCAAGGTATCAATTTAGGGAGCTGTGCACCAGTAATAAACTTCTATTCCCGTGCTGCCGACGCTCTGGGCCTCGGCCACCGCAGGTTGTGGCGTGGACGCCGGCCCGAGCAGCCTCGAGGAAAAAAACGTGTGAGTGCCCCCGAGGTTTACTAACTACATTACTCTGGCACTGGGCTGCTTTGTTCCGGCGGGTTGTTACCAATAATTGAAAATAAAAATTGCTTTTTATACCTCCTTCAAGGACAAAGCTTTATAGATAGTTGTCCTACCATGAAAATGCTATATTAGCACTCCAAAAGTCTATTTTGAGATAAAAACTATATTTTTCCATGAAAATGCTACGTTTAGAATACAATACAGCTTGGTTTATATAATGCATTTCACAACAGCAGCTGTAAGGCAGCAACTGTAAAATATGTGTCATGAAAAGCAATAATACAACAAATGACAGTGAAAACAATAAAACCCAAATTAACGAAACTACAAAGTATACAGTAGACACAAGAAAACAAAGCAAAGTCAGAATGTTTATTTCAAGTAAAATACTGGTGAATGCTATTTTGGCTTTTTAAAAGCACATTACAAAAAATTTGTTAAGGCGCTGGAACAGATTAATGGCATTTCCATTCATTTCAATGGGGAAAGATGATTTGGATGTTTTGCGTTACGAACGTGGTCTCCAAAAAATTTCACTTGGTAAGTCAAGAAAACACTAGTTACCACAACTAGTAGGGCAATGAACAGTGAATGCCTGTTGCCTTCCACTAGATGTACATAGTTTGTCAGTGGGCGGTGAAACATATAAGAAAACAAGCCACCTGAATCACGGCAAGAGCAAGAGAGGAAAATATGACAAGTCCTATTTGAGTGGAATGATTCCATATGCGGGAATGCCTTCTTTTCTTTCCCCACTGAGTTTTAAACGCTTCCAGACGCGCTTGTTATCGCTTTTACGTTGCAATATAGGCTCAGAAGCGCACGTGCGTGGACTTTACGCACATGTCCCGGTTGTCACAAACATACTACATTAAAGTCCCTGTAAAGTGAAAATAGTGTCTTAAATTTAATACACCACAGCGAATATTGTTATTAACAACCTTACCGAATTGCAGTGATTAAAAAAATGGCAAGTATAGATAGCGTCACATTCTGTTCGTTATCTAATGTGTTCCATGAGGGAACTTGGAACATTATTATACTAAAAAAATTGGAATATGAATAGACCTCTATTCTTAATTGTCAGTGCCAATTTGAGGCATGGCAACTATTTGAGGAAATGTGTCACAGCAATACACAATTCATCTGTTTTCTTCCACTGGTTTGAAGGGATGCTCTTAAAACCTCTTAGGACAAACACGTCACTCCTCTGCGTCCAATGTTTTGGAATGCCAAACCACACTGCTTTCCCAGCCTTGACAAAGTGTCTTTTATATTTATATAGTCATTGTTCCTGTGGTCAGGACGTGCCATTTATCGGTTTCAAACCGTCACCCAATGTTGCGGCCCCCCTCATCATCTCTGCAGCGCTTAATTGCATCTTTCGCAATGTTGCCATTTTGGTGTCTTTGTTAGATTTTAGCAGAGATAACGCTTAGTGGAGTTGGGGTCGGTGTGGAAACAATGCCGCATCCAGCTGGCGACTGCAGCGCAGTGCAAGTTGCTGGGGTGGATGCGCTCCAGCACGCACACTCGGGGGAGGCGTTGATCACGGAAAAATAATCTACTACCGCACCCGTGATGGTGGCTACTGCTCGTCCTCGTTAGTTTTCTACTCGAATAACGTACGTTAACTTTTGTGGGTGCAAAGCTGGAATTCTTAACCTACGGTCCATTTTGAAAATGTGTACTAAAATGGGAAAATTCCACACAAAAAGACTTTTGACAAAAATAGGAAACTGTTGAATAGGCCATTTTGACCCCTTATCATATATAAATAGAGTCTTGTATAACAAACTAACGGTATCTGGGTTTCTAGCATTTGTCCACCAGATGGTGCTAGTTTTCCTTATTCAAAGCATGCAGCAATTGCAACGAGGGTGCCTCACAATTGAAATGACCTTTGCAACTCATTTGGTTCTTCTAACTTTAATTACCAATGTTACATACTAACAAAATGCAGTTCATGATCCCTCCTTTACAGTCAGAGTTGGAAATTAGTAACGTGTTTTCTATTAAAGGCTTGACAGTATCACTATTCGAAAAAATCAGAGGAATCTTGGCCTTGACTACACTCATTTAGTCATTCTCCCCATCACATTCGATAGCCTTTGTTACGCTGTTTGACAAAATCCATTCGAGGAAACGTAAACTTTCCAAATCGGAACAAGCGGACTAGCCTCGAGCAAAAATCGGATATTATACATTCCTCATGACATGGTTGGAAAGCCAGTGAAAATGGGGCGGGGGAGGCACTGGAAAACACCAAGCATCGTCTTTCCCGTGTATTCCTTGCGAGAAAGGGTCATACAAAAAGTAGTATGCTAGGACAAACTTAAGGTGATTGCTTAAGGTTACTTAGTATGGTTATATTATTTCGGATGCTGCTCCCCAAAGTCTGGTCGCTTGGAGAAACTTGTTCTAGTCGCACAGAATCTCATAGAATTCGTTAGGAGAGGAAATAACAAGGATGTAGACCTTTAATTCCATGTTGTGTATTTACCTTTAACCCTGAATTATGTGCAATTAGCAAAGTTTAAGAGAGGCCCTTATGGAATTGGGATGCCACCCCAAGTGTGCTAAAAATATTGTAAGCTTCTCTCCAAAAGTATTGAAACGTTAAGGCCAATTCCTTTGGTATCATTTTTTTCTCTGTTCATCTTTTGAGGTTTTGTGCACGACACCTGGAACTTGTGTAGTCAGAGTCCGGTTGAACTATATTAAACATTGTCTTTGAACTTGGTTACGATAGAACCAAGTGCTCAAATTTGCTGCCGTTGCTGTCCTGAATACATTAGGCAACGGCGACCGCTCTTTCCACCGCCATCTTTTTGGCCGCCGTTGACTCAAGTCTTTACCGCATGAAACCAGAGACACTCGAGCTTTACATTATCAAAGACGTCGCCAGTTAGGCCACTCTCAGGCGGAGTCTTTCATTACAGTCGGAACAAGTGAAATGCCCGCCCACTTCATGTCTAAAAATGTGACTCGTTATATAGCTGAAGTTTTTTTTTTTTTAACGCCCCAACAACTGTCAGATGCTTCAACATTATCTAAGACATTTATAAGCCCCTAAAAGACATTTATAGTCTACTTGGGGATTATTTATGCTCTCCGTACATATGAAAAAATGCATGTGTATTTGGAAAATTCAGTAAGGAACATTCAGTACGATAAATTGGCGACGTTCTAGACGCATGCTGATCTGAAAACAAATACAGTACTGCTGAGCTTAGATTTAAAACCGGATGATGCTAACGTGAAACTTTAAAGTTATTTAAAATGCCATTTTAGTGCTGCATGAATTTCAGCATAAACAAAATTTATTTGGAGCGTCGCGACGTGTGGCATTTTGGTGTTAGCATACATTGTCAAGCGCTACAAGACAGCACGCTATAGTTGTTAGCGTATTCAGTGTTTTTATTTTTTTAATTTGTTGTTTTACAATTCATAGGCACAAAGTGTCCGTGTGTAAATGCTATGCCATTTTTTCTGTGTTGCACGAATATGTAATTTGCCAGTTGATCATTTTACAATACAAAACCATCGACAAGCTAGTCCACCGTGTGTGGGTTTAACAAGACAGCGTAGACGTGTCCATTCCACCCAGTAGTTAGAAGTCCATCTTTAGTCAAGGTATTCAACGCATCGACAAAGTTTGACTCGACTGGAACCCTAAGCCCTCTCTGAACTTCCGTGCGCTTCAGGGCAAAGTCGTAAAAAAGCATGGCAAGGGAATGTCTTCGAAAATTCAGGCAGTTTACATAAGCGCTAAATGCTTCAAGCTGGGTGACCTTTAAGCCTTCGGGTGCACTCGCACGACTCGAACCGTGCTTGGGCCCACTTGACACCTAAGGTTAGCTGCGTATGGCTCGTTGGAGTTGAACCCAAGTCACTTCACAACGAGCAGCAGGTTGGCAAATAGCAAACAATTCGTCCAGAGCCTTCAAGCAAATCCGAGCTGTCGAACTAAACAAGACAATTACATGTTTTGTAGTCAAAACAACTGAAATAACTTTGTCTTAAACTTAACCCTAACCCTAACCCATAAAAGGAAAAGCCATAGCATCACTGTTCTGTTTAAATTAAAATGTATTAAAAAAAAATACTAACACTGTCTACAAACGCAAAATAAAAACATCTGGTGCCGGAAGATGCTTATTTATACTTCATTATATTATATATACGTCATTATGATGCAATCTCCGCAGTCAGTTACTGATGACAGTCGGCTTCTTGCACAGTAGAAAAACACAAATCCTCAACACAATTAAATTTTTGTAATGCGCATAGCAATGCCACGGTTCAAATCATCAAAATGACTCCCTCGATAAAAAAGTGTGTCAGTCCATTTTAGGAAAGCCGGTGGAACGCTGATTAAACACATCTTCCAGTACAAAGGAAATACACATGAAAACTTTATTTTCACAGCCGCTCTACGTATGTATTACGACGGCATAATTATACATTGGCAGACGGGCGCATGTTGGCACCGTATGCACCGCTTGTAATCACATGTCTCACGACTACAAAGAGTTGCCCAGCATGTCAAATCATCCCGAAAATTAAAGAGCAGCCCAGAGAAAAGATCAACTATAAGAAGTCGTACATTTTTCTGAGCTGGGGGACTTCATTTTCAAAGGAAAGCACAAAAATGTGCAATTGTACTTTGGACAAGTTGACCAATTGGACTACATTTTGGGAGTATGGTCCCATGGGAAAGACCTTTGAAACTAAATGATGGGAAAAAACAAGAATTCCCAAATTGTGGCGTATGCATGCTCAGAGGGGCATAAAAGTATGAACAGTTCCACTGCACATTTTTGACTTGATTTATTTCGCGCTTTGGAGGCTGGGTATAAAAAGTCTACACACCCCTCTTTAAACATCAAGTTTTTGTAATATAAATCCCAAGTTACATTAGTTGAAATATTTCAAAGCCTTTTCCACCACTAATGTGAACAATGAGTCTTACGACGAAGAAGTAAAACTTCTTTGAAATAATGTGGTTGCACTTTTCATAGGCACTTTGCAGGCGAACCGAGAGAATCAGTTCAAAACATCACACGCGTCATAAAGTGGACTTCTAAGGTTTTTGTTAGACTTCTCGCTTCCATTTTTCAAATACCCTCCATTTTATTGTCAGAGATTTGAATTGTTTTGGGATTCTGTCCATTTCCCCCACAAATGCCCATTGTTTTTGTATCCAGGGTGGATCCCTGGAGACAAAAAGGCTGGAGCAGCTGGTGTCCACGGTGGCAATCGCACACACGCCTGGCGGACCTCCATGCGGCAAAAAAAAAAAGTTTGCTTGTGTGTTCAACACGAGCCAAGCCTCTCTGAATGCTGCCGTTTAATTGGCTAGGAAATCTCCCAAAAGAATCCAATAACAAAGTCAAATTTGATGTGTCTTTTCTGCAATTGGCAGCAGATTCATCGACATTCTATTCTCTTGCTCCTGAAAGTAGATCGTGGTAAATCCCCGTCTTTTACCAACACGCAAATGCCGTCTTTTCTTTTTTATAAGGTGCTATAAAGTACCTGTTTGTGTCACAAAATGGTGCCCTTTTGAGCGATGATTGTGTTTTGTGAGCTTTAAACTGCCGTGCGGTGGACGGTTTAAAAAAGAAGCCCTTGATTAGGGTGAGGGAGAACATTGAGGCTTTGGCTTTTAGTGCATCGCTTCAGTTAACGTGGCTTGTGAGAAATGGCTGTGCTGGATCAAGTCGCGCCGGGTTGCTACATGCTAAAGGCCCAACTCATGTTTTTTTTTATTTTTATAATCATGCAAACCATTAACAACTTATAAAATCTAGCATGGGTTAGCATTCTTCCAGGCTGTTTATCGCTTTTAAGAGCTGAAAGTAGCATTGTTTAGTTAGTGACAAGCGCTCCACTTAGCGTCCGCATGCTGGCCTCTATGGCTTCCACCTGTGCTTCCATTTTGTCTTCCAGGGTTTTTTTTGTTGTTTTTTTTTATCCGCTAATTATTATCAGGCCTGAGGTCTGTAAGAGGAAGCTAGCGAGTCTGGAAAACATTTGGATTTTTGGCTACCGGGTGCAAGTTTTTCTTTTCCCCCTCCTATGAAAGCAAGTGGCCCGTAAAGGAAACTGTTAAAACTCCATTTTGAAAGTTCTATCATAACAACTCCGTCCCATTTCTACTTCATTTGCATTTCTGGTCAGCTGACTCGTCCTTGATTTTGTTTCATTTCTTATGTGAAACAACAGAATTGAAAATTGTCTTTCCAGGGGCAAATTGTGTCCTGTCATAAAAATAATCTGTATTCGTTTTAGAGAAATGATATTCATTAGCACTGTGCGGCACACTTTATGCATACACAGTAGTAATATTGACACATTGTCTAGTCAATTTGGCCTGGGGGAGTGAGTTTGTTCTAAGGTTATTATCACATTTTTCATAAATCATTGACCCCGTAAGTCTCGATCAATTTCTTTTTCAATTCTATGGTTATCATCACATTTCATCATTAACTGTGCCAAATGTCCCACTTTTCTTTTCTAATCATCCCACAGGTCACATTCAATTCCTTTTCCATTTCTACGGTTGAAATGGCTTTTTAATCATCAACTATCGCATTTCTATTTCCTGTTCTATGGTTATCATCATACTTTTTCTAATATTCCGTTTTGTTTTCCATGCCTATTATCATGTGCTTCTTTTCTGTCAAATAGGGTCAAGCTGAATTCTCACAAGATTTTCCAAAATCTCACAACTCTGAAGTTTTATTTTTATTAGCCATATGTTTTACAGATGACTTGAACACAATTTTTTTCCACCCCTTTAATTTTGAAAGCTTTTGATGTGATTCTGAGGAGTTGCACCTGAAGCCAGTGATGCTCTGCTGAAGATGATGGCGGTGAGGGGAGGACCAAAGGGAGGTAAAGGGGGCGGGGGGAAAAACTTTCCCAAGTGGTGATTTGATGAACGGATGCTTTTCCACTGTGAGTATCCTCCTCATTGGCCTACGTCCAGCCCTTTTCAAGGAGCCTACTGGATTTTTTTTCTTGACAGCGCTCCTCCATCAGTGTGCTGCTGCGCTTGAAGAAAGGGGGAAGCCGGTCTGAAGCTTCTCGACAGGCCGCCACAGGCATCGTCACTCCTCCCCCACATGGAGCTGTAGTAGTGCGAGCACACACATTTTCTTCTGGGGGATTTATTTTCATTTAACTTTTCCAATTTACCGACAAAAGTTCGTGCACCACCAGCGCGGGCGATCACCATGGAGACACAGAGGCGGCCCGCCAGGTGGAGGACGAAAAGGTGGCTGCAGGGGTCCACGTTCGCCGCCGTTGTTGTTTTAATTCTACAAACCGCCGCTGTCAGAGCAGGTAAGCCTTTTTTGTTTAAATTCCAACCTTCCAAATCAGAGAAGGATGACGATGATTATTTCCGTGTGATTTGTTAAAATGACATTCATTGATGAATTCTCATCTTAATTACGTGGCTCTTGCACCTTGCATTCACAGCTTTTCTTCAGTTGAACTCATGCATCTTTACACACCGTTGAACCTTCCTTAAACTAGTTTTACGATGTTTTGAGTCACGTTTGACTTGCAAGTGATTGAAGGTTTCGACCTGGCACACGTGCAACCCAAAGTCCCACATTTTATAGGTGTGGTCCGCTGAGGTGAGCCTTAATGTTGGACTTGTGTGTGTGTGTAAAAAAAAAAAAAGGGCCAAGGATTGCGACGACTCTCATTCATTGTGAAGGCTGTGCACTTGTTTTATTCTCATTCCTCCTGGTCATAAAACTTCTGCTTTTCTCATTACCCTGTAAATAAATATTCTAATTGTCATGATGCTTTTAATGTTTGACATTGTTGAACTCTGAGGCATGGAATTCAAATCCCAGCCCCTGGAAGGATATCTTTTCCATCCCCCCATCCCCACCCCCCCCCCCCCCCTCTAAAAAAAAGAATGAGGCGGTGATGGAAAAGGAAGAAGGGAGGAGAGAAAAAGTGAACTATTTTGACTGGTTTAAAAACACATATGTGGGTCACATTAACGTCTAGCTTTGAAGAATAGTGTCTGGAGATCCAAAGAGGCATCCATACTGTGTGGCCTCTAGCCAGGCATATAAAAATATGCGTCTGCTGGCTTTCTAATATTCATGTTTTCAAATAGTTGCCTTTTTGGGCTTATTTCAAAGCCCAAAAACTTGGACATTTCTGAGAAAGAAACTGTGGTTAGCCTGTCATTTTTTTTTCCACAATGGAGGAATTCTGATTTTAAGTGGACAGTAGCAGCAACCAAGAATAACAATCTCAAAGAATCCAAACTATCAGCAGCACGAATAGTCAGCAGCATTATACATAGCGAAATAACATGTTTGAAATAATTGCCAACAGGTTAGTGGAGTGATGACAGTAAATATACAAATGTGAACAGCTGCAAGAATAGTCAACAGCATTGTTGTATGAATGGATAGAACGGGAACTGCAGCAATAATAGTAGCGTTAGAAAACTGTACATTGTGTAACCATCAAAGCCAAGCGTCCCATCTCGCCCCTCCTTCCCGTCCCACCATGATTGAGAAGGAAGCTCACCATAATTGCATGATGTGCACACGCAAATATTTGCGGGGTCTCTTGGGCAGGCGGGTAGGGGGGGGGGTGACTTTGATTGCTGTCATTGCTGCCAGACCTCGTTAGAGCGCCTCTTGTGAAAGAGAGAGAGAGAAAAAAAGTCCCTTGGAGAAGATTCCCAGCTTAATCGCAGCTCAAACCCACATCAAACCCAATTGAGGCTGAAATTATCGCCTCCACATCTGAGGCTTTCCCTTGAAATGATTTTAATCAAATTTTCTACCTTTCACTTCGTGTCTCTGCATGCACCTTAGGCAGGTTATCATCTCCCCCCCCCCCCCCCCCCCCCCCGCCCTTTTCCCCCCCCAGTGGGGCTAGTTAACATGGCAGACGTGCTCCTGCTGCTGCTGACACACGTTGACAAATGAGCCGCTTTAATGGCCCGCAAACACTCCATTAAAGCAGTCGCGGTTATTAGTCGATTATCTTACGAGTTAGAGTGGCTGGAATGCTGGATCGGGACAGTGTGCCGTGCGATGGAAAGAAGAAAAGCGAAGAAAGGAAAGTGGTGTGGAAAGTGGAGAGTGGGAATGGGGGTGGGTAGATGGGCGGGTGTCCTGAGCAATAGGCCACATCTGGAATATATGAGGCTTTAAGGTATGCAGTAATGCACAAAGGTATTCCCAAACTTGCAGAGAAGAAGCAGTATCTCTGCACTGTAGTCCAAGAGGCTCATTTTTGAAAATATGAATATGTTGCCTTTTAGTCACACTTTTGATTTATTTAAAAAAAAAAAAAACATGACCACCATGCATGAAGACAATGGAACCCTGGTGGGGTTTCTAATTGGATTATTAAGTTTTTATGAACTAGGTAATGGCTCATTAAAACATACTTGAATAAAAAAATCAAGCGTGGCTGTATCTTAAACATGCCCAGAAATGTGCTATATAAATCTTAGGCATTATTATTATTATTATTATTATTATTATTATTATTATTATTATTATTATACCTAATTCAAATTGAAAATGTTTAACTGTTTATTAAGTGTTTATAACATCATTACTGCTTAACTTCTGGACAGTTTTTTTAAGCATTTGGTGATAGCAGTGTTGTCATACAGAAACCATTTGGCGTATAACCATTTATGATGACTTTATAGAGCATTAGCTTAAACATTTAGCGTGGTAATGTTAATAACAATATACAGTACACAGTTTGGTAGCATATGTACTAAATAGTGTCATTACACGCAATTGTAGTCAGTTATTTAGAGTTATTAATTAATAAATTGTAAAACGTTTCTAACATGACTATTGTGCTACTTATTAACTACTTGTGTTGAATATTAAGTATGTGTAAGTTTGGTGACGAATGAATGCCTCAATCGACAATTGTATAAAAGTGTTTATATCCCCTTATTAATCATTTGTAATGTCATTAATAAGCTACTTGTTAACTATTAGGTATGCATAAGCAACCGCCCCACTTAAATCTTATCATTTGACAATAACCTTATAAAGGATTAATAAAGTAAATAAATCAAGTATTGACAAGTTACCAACAATTTTTTTGAATCATTATTGAACTCGTTAATAGCAACTTTGAGAATTATTAATCCATCATTCTCTGAACCACTGGAGCCCATCCCAGATGTCTTTGGACAGGAGGCGGGCCACACCCTTAACTGGTTGCCAGCCAATTCACAGAGTGAAACTAGTTAATAACTCTTTTTCAAGTATCATAAAACGAGTTAATTAGGTCATAATAAGGCATTTTAAAAAAAAAAATTTTTCAAGCATTGACAACCCATTTTTATGCCATTATGAAGCACTATAAAAGTAATTCATAACACCTCATAAAGCATTGAAAAACAAGATACTAACCACTTAATAAAGCATGACTAATAAAACCTTGCAAAGAAGGAGAAGCAACGGAGAAAGTTGCGGCCATTCTAGTTTAGTCTTGTGTATGTTTTACTAAAGGGGGATGAGGGGTGTGCAGGGAGTGGTGCCAGGCCCATAATGGCTTCAGCATGTGGACTTCAAGCTCCAGCAGAAGCACCCCCCCCACCCCCACCCCCCAATCCCAACCAAGTAGGCAGCCACCCATACAGGAACCGCACAATCAGCACTTCCCTTGCTTCACGTGCCATCAGAAGAAAATCATATCAAGCAGCGGATGTTTTTATTCTGTGCTTTTTTACTTAAAAAAATGTGCAAGGGGTCAAATGTCATAGGTCACACACGCTTGGGGCACGATTTTGTCCAGCTGGAAGTTTTCCCCACATAAATCAGAACTCCTATTTTGAGGCGACTCGTTAGATGAGTTTTGTGATGAAGGGCTAAGTATATAAATAAGCTTGATTTAACTTTTTGTCTGTTGTGCAGTTGGGATGCCAAGTGACCTTAAACAACACTTTGATGGGACAAGCACAATCACCCGGCCTCATTTCCCCTCTTATCATCGCTGTAATAAGTAATCACGTGACGGGAAATGGACACAAAACGGGGATTTACTCGAGGAATGCAGTGTGTATTATTTAGGGAGGGGGCGAGACACAAGAAAAGACTCGTTTGGCGAGTGTTAAATAGTTTGGACCGTTTCCCAAATGGCAACAAGGGAGCTGTAAAAACTTGCTAATATTTTTGAAATAATAAAAGGCGGTGCAGTATTATTATTACGTGTTTTCACGGGACCTTGCGGCACCTCTGTTTCAAATGGGGCTTTCGTGGTATGCGTGCGTGCGGAGTTGGCTCATGAGGGTTGTTTGATATAGCTCGTACTTTTTCTTATAAAGACTTATTTTCATGTGGAAAATATGTGAAATGTTATGAATTTTTATCTAAAAAAATACTTTATTTTAGGGGAAAAAATACAACTTTATTTTTGTAACATTGGTTTCATCTTGGAAAAAAAATACACCTTTATTATCATGAATGTCACAATATGACTTTCTAAACTACTAATCAATATTTAAATTTCTATCTTCTCTCCTGCCCTCACAGCCGAGCCAGTGGACGTGTTGAAGGCTTTGGACTTCAAGAGCTCGCCCGTAGGCGTGAAGAAGACACCCGGATTCTGCACAATGCGCCGTGGCTCCAAACCCGATATTGCGTACCGAGTAAGCAAGAACGCTCAGATCAGCGGTCCGACCAAGCAGCTCTTCCCAGGTAAACGTCGCTTCTTGCGAAACAACACTTGCAGTATCCAAATATTTTCCATTGAGTGCAGGTCCAGAATGATTTTACAAAGGATCATGCGGTTCAACTTTTATTTCCTAAAGACAAAAAAAACTCAAGTACTGTAGGTTAATGATAAAAAAAAGCAGCATCTAGACAAATTCAGTCTTTTTTTTTTCTTGAAAAAGTGGGTACGAGTGAGCTTTGTTCAATTGTATTTTTAGTAAAAAAAACATCAAATGGTTTTAATAGAAAAAAGCTTTCCCACAAAGTCTCAATCAACGTCTGTTTGTCTTGTAAACAAAGAGCTACACCCGTTTTGTTTTATCCAATCATATGTGGAAAAGTGGCGACGCACTACTTGTAATTAAGTACAATGTAAACTGCCAGCGTCAATATAGCCTGCACCCTTCTCGACTTTAATTGCTGCCAGCTTCCACTTTGCTGTAGTTGGCAGACACTCCAAGACTGTCTGGCTCTTCTTTTTTTTTTTTTTTTTTTTATGAGACACAGAAGACTGCTGTGACGCATTGTAAGTCGGGGTGGGCAACCTGTGGTGCGTGTACCGCCGTAAGCGTCCTGTGAGGGCAACACACTTAATCAGAAATAAACAATCCCTCGAAAGTCGCTGCAGTAGATGCGAAAATTTCTCTGGCTGCATTCGTTTGGACGGTTTGGTTTTATGTGGCAAGAGAAAGACACTTGGCAAAGGCGGACAACACGGTTCGAGTCACACTTTGATACGTAGCCTTGACACTAAGCTCTTTTGGCCATCACACTACACTACATGTAGATTTTTATCTTTCACACCAAGTTGAAGTAACTCGACTCTTTTGCCAAACTAAAGTTTTTCCTACCCTTATGCAAAGTAAAGTCAACACTTTCTACCAAAGTTGCATTCATGCTGAATAAAAATATCACTGAAAGAAATTTTACATTTTTGTAATAATGTTGGTCAAATTATAAAATTATAATTACGTATCAAGTATTTCTTACATGTTATCTAACCTAGCATCCCTTTTCCAGGTGGAGTTTTCCCAGAAGACTTCTCCATCATGTTCACTGTCAAGCCCAAATCAGGCCTGCAGTCCTTCCTGCTGTCTGTATACAACCAGCAGGGCATTCAGCAGTTAGGCGTGGAAGTGGGCCGCTCGCCCATCTTCCTGTTCGAGGACCAGCACGGAAAGCCGGCCCCCGAGGAGTACCCCCTGTTCCGCTCCATTAACCTGGCTGACGGCAAGTGAGTGACTCAACGCCGGTGGATGTGCGTTTTGCTGACAAATGACGTGAAAAAATAAAAGACGGCCATCATTGTCATAACGTCACGTACCGACAGACCTCTCAGTTCGTCCCTGACAGACCTCCATTTGTTTTGGCTCTAAACCGATACCTGTATCGGAATTCGCCCTTGCCAAAAACACACCGATTCAGTGGGTTTAAGTTTAGATTAGCAGGCTCAAGAATCTGTACCCAAAACCAAATTGACCCGTTTTGATTGAAGCTCCCATTTCAGGTGATCTCCAGGGTCTGTATGTGAATAATTGCCTGTGTTTTGGTCATTAGGTGGCATCGTGTGGCCATCAGCGTGGAGAAGAAGAGTGTCACCATGATTGTGGACTGTAAGAGAAAGGTGACAAAGACTCTGGCCAGGAGTGAGGATGCGACCATCAACACGGAAGGCATCACCGTCTTTGGCACCAGGATCCTTGATGAGCAAGTCTTCGAGGTGACTAACTTCCACTATTAGTCCCTGTTTGAACCCCTTGTGTTCTGCGTTTTAGAAGGGCTTAACCCATCAAGTCGACAAAATTGATTTAATTTTAAAGTTGGTTGGGGGAAGATGGTTTTGGTTTTTCCATGTATGCTTTTGTGCTAAGCTAAATTCACCACAAGCAGCCTTCATGCTACTCATGCCAAGTTAAACTCAACGCTCCATCCATAACTAAACATGTCTTCCTAATTTAAAATCAACACTTGGAACCTTTATTCTAAGCTAAACACGAGACGGGGTGATTTGCCAGACTTGTGCTAATGGGTCTTCATTCTACCTGCATTCAAAACTCAACTTTAGCCTTTACGCGAAACTAATCCCAACTCCAGCGAACTATATTTAGCTGTTTTAGCCTACTCTGTGCTCAGTTATACTTAGCAAGGCCAAGCTGGTTGTGACCTGAGTGGAAAATGTGACTTCAATGCTCAACGCTTTGATGTGTGATCTTGGAATGCTGGCTAAAATGAGGCAGCCATGGTTAGATGTCCTGACAGCGTTGATAAGGAAATATAGCATGGTTACGTGCGGCCATAAAAGCCGCGGTTGTGAATTAGTTTTATGAGGGAAAGAACGCTAGACTGGAAGCCACACTGAAGATTGTAATTAAGCTTCTTATGAGTCGAGCGGAGACGAGTGAACAAAAACACTTTCTCCAAGTCTTGACTATTCTTAGTACACTGGAGATTTGTGTTTTTCCTAAATTACTTCATGCTAAATTATCTCAAACACTCCAAAATTCCCGCGAGAGTACAGATAAGCAGTTCGGAGAATGAATGGATAAATTAAAAGTGATTTCACTTAGCCTTTCTGCTAAATTAAGCAGACATTGAGGTGTTTCTTATCGAACACTATTAAGACATTGAAACATATGTTCTAATTACTTCCTGCTTAATGGCTGATTATTAACGTCCTGTGTTGTTGTATTGTCATTATTGAAGCATATGTTCGCATAATACAAACCACATGTTTGTTTGACTTCAGATTTTGTTGTGATTGCGCTACATTCAGCCCTCCTTGACACCTTCGGAACGTAACCAGATGGACTGAAAAATTGCATATGTTTATAATCAGAAAATACAAAGCCATTGGAAATAATGGAAAGTAAATGAATTCGTTCCAGCCTGAAATTATTGGGCATTGTAAAATTTGTATTCACTAGTACAAGACTTGCACGTCTTGTCTTCCTACTGAACTCAACTTTTAGCTTTCATGCTAATCTCATCTCAACTATTTCATCGCGACACTAAACACTGTGGTAGACCTCAGGACCAGGCCTCCTACTCTTAACTGCTGGCCTACTGGGTGTACTTAACCTTGATACTAACCCTAAACTCAACACTTATGGTCCTAGCACTCAATTAAACTCTTTTTGCCTTCATGATGTAATAATCTTTGCACTCACGTAAGATATTATTTTAGCCTTCACGCTCACCTAGGTTGACATCTTTTCGACTCTTTTACATTGATGCTAAATAAGTTGAACACGTCGTGTCTTCATGTCAGCATACCTTCACGCTTAACTAAACTCTTACAGCCTTCATGCTAAGATCGACTCAGCAATTTCTTCTTTTACGCTAAGTTAAATTCCAACTATTTAATCTTAGTGCTGGGTGGCAGATGCAGACGTCTTGCAAGTGCGAGGAGAAGCTGGAATAATGATCAGCATGTGCTCACATTCCACAGCTGGTAGACACATATCCTCACCCAGCAGGTCTTCCAATTATGCAGCCTCTGTGCTCCCACTTTTTTATATTTAATACAGATGCTGCAGAGTCAGTTGTGTGTGAACTCCGTTAATTGTGTTTCGGGTTAGTTAAGCTCAAAGGCTTAAACTAGTTGCCTTCACTATGAAGGAAGGCAATTTTTCATTTAGCCGAGAACTAAATAAAAATTCATTTTGTTAATTGCGAAGGCGTTTAGGTTAGTATGAATGCTAAAAGAGTTGAGTTTAATATGAAAACCAGACGTGTTAAGAAGCCTGGCTGCAATTCAAACGCAGTTTAGTATTATGGCTACAAATCTATTGTACCTAATGTGATGTTATCCCACGTGTCCAGTTCAAAAAGCACTTTTTGCTCTTATCTCAATAGACTTCTTCTGTCTTCGCCCGCTGCTACTTAAAGCCGTGGTCGGGCTGGGAATCTGGAGAGTGTTAGGCACACTTCCCTTGGCTAATTGTTGTCCTTGTGCTTTTTTCCCCTTCAAATTCCATCTGCGTGTGTTGTTCCACTCCCACAGTTCTTCATGTGCTATTGCAATAAGACAATAAGAAATAAAGCAAATTGCTCATATGGAGGAGAGGAGTAAGTAGCTGGATGGTGTGTCCTGGGCTGGACTCAATGTGGGCCGTGATTGGTGTCAGGGGCAGGCCAGAGTGATGTCATCAGGGTGAGGAAGAGAGAGAGACAAAAAGATAGTCTGCCAATGTCAAAAGTTTCAATTTGTGCCAGAATCAAGCTCTGTCGTCATATTTTTTTTTCATAATTCTGCAGGCAATTTTCAAAGTGCCATTTTACCATTCGTAAATTCAAGCTAATATCGATATCGAGACTTAAAAACAATAAAAGACGCAATTGAAGACAGGAAGTACATTTTGTGACGTAACCCTGTTCGCCGAATCTCGTGAGCGTCCCCGTAGCACCGACATTTCAACGTAAACATCCCACCACGTAGAATTAATAAACAAAGAATGGAGAATGTGGAGCGGATATGCGCACTAATAACAACAAAGACCAGACAAACAGACAAATAAGCACCCTGCTGCTCGGCTTGTTGTTGCATCTTAGTCCACACCGAATCATTCGTGACAAAACTATCTCCAAGTATGAACGTATTTGTCGCAGCTTTAGGATTTATTTGTTACTTCATAAGTCTTTGTTGCTGCTCTTATTTTTTTTCCCGATTGTTACCCAGTATGGTTCCTTGTCAGTCAAAATGACACGAAACTAAAATCTAAAATAAATATTTTTAAACACTATTTTAGGACACTTACAATGCAATAACCATTCATTCCAATTTTTTTTATTTGCTGATCGACTGGAAGCGGTCACATTCTTCACCGTGCCTTCGAGCGAGGCGTTTTGGCTGACGGCAGTGTTAGCGGTGCAGATGTAATTTCCTTTTCCAAACGCTCATGAAAACCAGACGTCCTGCGATAACTACAGACCTTGATTATTTATCTGCTGTGCACGGGGACTGGCAGCCTCTCTCGTGGCAGATGCTTGCAGATTGGCCTCAAACCTTGATTAACGACCTTTTCTATCAGGAGGATTACGGCTTATCGTGCTCTACCACATCCTGCTTGTTGTGTTTTTATTGTCACCTTTTATGATCATCATTCAAGAAGAAGGTGCTGACTGTGAAAATGACATTTTGACTTACCTGACACGCTTTGTCATCGTCCAGGGTGACATCCAGCAGCTGCTGATTGTGGCAGACCCCCGGGCCGCCTATGACTACTGTGAACACTACAGCCCCGACTGTGAAACCCCCAACCACCAGGACACCCCCCAGGCCCAAGAACCTGAGGAAGAGGTCAGTAGAAAAAGGGAATACATGGAAAGTAGATATTTGTATACACTTTATATTTTGTCATTTGTAACTTCAATTTATAATAATTGGCTGGAAAGTCACAAGTTGCCTTAAAGGATCCAAAATCACTCCAAATATTTCCTTGTCCATCAAAGTTTTTATCATTCTTTGTGTCTTCTCTAATGTGAGCCTCCATTGTCAGCTGACATTTTCCGTCAAGTATTTGACCAAATAACTGATGAACTCACGCTGGAAAATTTCCCTCCTCTGTTTTTTCCTTGCCGCTGAGCTCGAACCAAGCGCCGCTTTGCAGTGGCCCCGTGATTTATATCACTAATGAGTTCAGCAGGCTCCGCAACCCGAAATCCAACCTTTTTTCCTTTCCCCTATGCAGCAAGACTTCTAATACCTGGAAACGTTTTTTGTTTTTTCTCAATGCCGAGTTCAAGTATGGAAGAAGTGGCTGGAAAATGTTGCTTCATCATCATCAAGTTCACTCTGGTGGAGGCTGTCAAGCGAAGCGAGAGAGAGAGAGACAGTTTGGCTACACGTATAGTTTATTCACCGTTGACGTTATAGCCGTAATGTTCCACGCAGTCCCCCTCCTCATAGCTTTTCAGACAGATTTACTCATTATGGACGTGTATGGAGACCTTTGTTTATCTTTTAAGTGAAGACCAACGCCAATAGTTTCCTTTTTACCTCATTCCCTGCCAGACCAGTTACAATGGAGCTTTGATGACCGTCAATGGCAGTGAACGAGTTCAAAAGTGCATCATCTATAGTTTATTCACCATTAAGAGTCACAAAGATTCAAAACCGTTGAACATATTTACTTGGTATGGATGCGTATGGAAAGCGCCAGGGAGCAACCGCCTTGACCCCGCCGTCGCTGTGCAGTTGTCAGCCACATGTGTGCGGCACAGGATGAAAGGAAAGAGGAAACGAAGTGATACGGGAGTGCGTGTCCATATGTGTGCACGAGTGCGCATCCAATTCCAATTTCATCCAAGCCTCGCGGTGAAGCTCCCAGCCAAGCACTTCACTGTCGTAAATCCACGCCCCCACAACCCTCTCAACCCTCCCGCTCTCTCTATCAAGCCCTCATGTCAGACTGTCTCGCCTGTCTGGCCGGGCCTCGGCTCCAAGTGTGACCTCCGAACGGATGTTTAGCCAACATTGCAGCTTTTATCACTTTTTCACAACGTCAACAGTTGTCCATGGGACTAATATTAATCCGTGTAATGCGTATCAGGAATCGAGGCTTGATAGGTCTCGCCATTGTTAAACTGTCAATAAATGTACGCCAGTTTTTGGCACAGGAAATTTTAGTCATATTTAACAGCATCAATCTTTTTTTTTGGCAAAATGCAATTTTTCTTCTTTTTTTTAGTGAACTGCAGCTTTTTTTAAGCGTGTCATTAACTTGAAGTTAGTGTAAACGTTTTCTGAATTGGTGCTTAGGCTAGCACCAATTCCCACATTTTATGCGAATCAGAGAAACTTGTACCCATTTCCTGTGCGGTTTTTTCTGGGTGGCTCGACTTTAACGCAGTAAATAAATAGCAACATTATATCCCTGAAGCTGATTATTTTGCTCTGCATTCATGTGGGCAATTTTCGAGCCCAGGCCGCACGTTTATTTAGCGCTATAAGTCATTTAGTGGCTGCTATTTGTTCCTGTAATTTTGCCTTTTCCCACCATGAGTCAGGATTGCACACTGACTTTAATGGAGCCCCATTAATGAATGCGTCTGGCTAACTTTGACATTCAGACCTTACGTGTAGCAACATGTCACGGTTTGACCGCATAATAACTTGTTTGGAAGCAAACAAGATTTGTTGTTATTTTTACCCATATATATTATTTCTGTTCATATGGATGTGATTTATTATTTTTTTTAACATGTTATTTCTAAAATAACATGCTTGCTTTCTTTTGCCATGTAAATACTGTACAATATGACATTGTGCTGGTTTATTTACATGACGGCATCGATGGATTGACTGCACCCCTTTCCTGTCTATTTCTTCTTCCCCTTTTACAGTACACTAACTATGATTATGGTGAGTTCTATGACTACAGCGAAGGAGTACTCACCACCGAACCCGCCCCAACGGAAGGCGCCAAGACCGAGGTACCGCCGCGACTAATACCGTTTTCATGGCAGCCATTGTCATGAATAACAAATCTGTCCAAGCTTGGGTTCTTGTCTGTCTTTTGTCTGTATATATTTTCCTCTTTGATTTATTTATTTTTTTACATCCAGTTTGAAATTTTCCAAGTTTTATTTGGGTGTTAATTAGGCCAAGAGTTAAATAGTTATGCAGTAAAATATTCACAAGACGGCACAAGTATTAAAAGAAAATCTGAAGTTCAATTTTTCTTTAGCCTTAGAGCTGCAGTTAAAAGGTTTTAAAAAGCGTACATACTATTGTTATTTTTTGGGGTATAATTTGACCAATTTGGCTGCTATTAATTTGCTATATCGCTAAGTTTTATTTTTGCGCTAATCATTTCAGACCCTCGTAGACGGCGACTACTTCACCGACTATGACTACAGCATTGTGGATGGAAGTCAGCCTGAAACTCCCACGGCGGGCCAGGTAATTTTTTTATTTATTTTTTAAAATGTCAAGTCTTATATAGTCATCGATACAGTGTGTAAGAATGGGTGGAATAAGTCATTAATTCCAGTGTCGAATAAGTCGTCAATTCCAGTGTCATTAAATTATTCAAGACCTACTATTATATTCCACATTCATCAGCTGTCTTGGTGCGAGCATCCATTTTCTGAAACGTTTTAGAAATTTTAATGATCATTGTTGGTAGTCAAAAGCCTTATTTGGTCAAAATAAAGAAGCCGCATATGCTACTGTTTTTCCCCACGACGAATGCCGTCGTAAAGATGGCCACAGCAGGAAATCGTTGTCATAGTTATCTCAAGCATAACCAATGGAAAACTGGTCGGCAGACAGATAAGTCATCCCTCCCCTTTCCGTAATTCTGACACATCCAGAATTTGGCAACCTTAATTTGCGCTTAATCGTTACGAACATAAATAATATCCTAATGAGGAACATTTGAGGGTTAAATTGAAACAACATGGCCAATTGTTTTCCTTGAACCACATTGTCCGCTCGATGCATGGTAGCATTAAAATCAAAATTGAAACAAACTTTTGTGCTACGGAAAAGCTACCGAACTCATTTCTGTTAATTTTTAAATAATGCAATAGGGTTTTGGCCAAGAAAAAAAACAGTTAATTGTTTTATGGCGAGTCCGCAAACTTTGCTGCCACGTTCAGATATGGATTCTATTGCACAAAATATCCAGCAGAATTTCATTCCAGTCCTAAAAATAGCCATTTTAAATCAAAACGTCAGACTGTCTGTGGCATTTCAGACATGTGTTCTTTGGGAATAAACATGCCTTCTAAATGTCTGTCTTTTCCCTTCTCCCTTCCATCCCAGACAAATGAAGAGGCAAACGTGGATGATTACATCACCGGCGTGGAACAGGTCGGCGCGGACCCCACCCCCGGTGTCGAAACAGTCGCCCCGGTGGACACCAATGACAATGTGGACGCTGGCACCAACACACACGTATTCAGGGAATACGACCTGAATGAGGGAGAGGAGACCCAGGAGACGCCCTACGACTACGGCGACTATGGCGACTACGGCACTCCAACCGAAACCCACAAATCTACAGGCGAGGAAGACTTCGGTACTGGTGTTCCGGCGGAAACCGACTTCAGGACGAGCGGCGTAAGTAATGGCAATGGAGGTGTGGTGGTGGGAACGTAGCGGGTTCCAAACGATGTCGGGTTGTAACTTGAAGCGTCTTGTTTGAAACCCTAGCTCTGGCTCAAAACCTTACCTCTCTCTGGAACCCTAAAGTTAAGACCCTAAACCCTGGCTTGAAATCCTACCTATTGAATACTACCAATTTGTGCAAGCGTGAAAGAAAATGAATCAAACAACTGAAATTACGAATGTCTACTGTAGTTTAGCCATGGCCCTCTGTGAGATGAAGATTTCCTAAGGCAGGACTTGACAAACCTCAGGGGTTAATCACCAACATGCTATTAGCACTTTCTGTCCGGGCTACATTCCCAACACACCGCAAAAGTCCTCAATGACTTTCTCAAACTGCTGGACACTGTTCTTCTTTTAGGGCCTTGGGAATGCCTCTCATGTGAAGTCATTGTATGAATAGTGTCAGGTAACCACCCCTGTAGTTGGGGTCGTGTTTTTTTTTTTTTTAATGTCTAGTAAGGAAGCTTACTAAATAGGGGTCCAAATTATACCCTCTGGCTGTATTATTCCTGAGGTTTATTTTTCCAAGCCAGCAGCAGCGAGCTACCTTAATCTTCAAGAACAGTAGTCAGCAGTCTGCGGCGCTTTTCTTAGCACTTTTATCGCTATGTCCTGCTGGTCGCCAGTCTCGCCTTTTCACGTTTTTTTTTCCCCCCTATAACATAAACGTGCTTGGCTGTGTTTAAGAAAAGGCTTCCCCTCATGTCCACAGGTGGGAGGAAGTCAAAGTTACCTGGGGGAGAAAGGAGAGAAAGGTGAACCTGCCATCATTGAGCCCGTAAGTTGTTTATTAACTCCTCAATAATCATCCCGTTTTGTCTATGTATTCATTTTAGTCCAAATGTGAAAAATAGACATTATTGCTAATCAGTATGATTTTGTCCCAATGCTACAATTAGCTCATGGCTAATGGCCTTTGTCCCTCTCCCATTGAATGCGTCTAAAGATTAACAATGTGTCTAATTGCTACTACAATACCGATTTGGCTGTCAAACACATGAACTTTTCGACAGCTAATCTGTCAAGTGACTGCTAATTTGCTAACAAATAGAATGTAGACAGAGTCTGAGATTTATTGAAGATTTTAAGCGTTTGCGATATAAGCGACTTTTTCCGCACTATATAAGCCTAATATTAAGTGCAATGCTAGCTCCTCCCGTACCATCTGCATTGAAACCCGTCCAAACAAATTGACCACACACGCACATAACCGTCGATGAAATACTGCGTGTAGCAATACGTAAACTCCTCGACCTCAAACCCGCAGCAGCCGTCTGTTATTTGTAACGCTACTGTATTATCTACTCTTTTTCTTTTTTTTTTTCTTTTCAGGGTATGCTTATAGAAGGACCCCAAGGATCCCCCGGCCAGGCAGTGAGTATCACGTTTTCTCCTGTCTGCCTTGCACACATGGAGAACAGCTAAAAAAGGGGGATAAAAGAGAGGGGGGCCTTTATGGAAAGAGCGTCAGTGGTGGAGTATAATGAGAGTTGGGGGGGGTTGTTGTATTTTGAGGTCTTTTTGAAGCCATCTTTGCTTCTGTCGTTGTTGGCTGATACACCATGAGTGCTGGATGGGCCGACTGTGGTGAGCTTTGGGATATAATGAACTCAAAGTATGCATTTGTGTTTTTTTTTTCAGGGTGTTCCGGGTACCCCAGGACTGCCAGGTCCCCCAGGACCTCATGGAGATCCCGGTCCAAGGGTGAGTTGAGGGACAGCACTTTTAAAAAGCATTTTTCCACTCATATTGGCGTGATTTTCAGTCTTTTACTAGTATAAAATACTTTTTTTTCAAGAAAACTGTTTTTGGGAGAAACAAAGAAGTAAGAAGAAAAATGAAGGATTGTCCATTAAAGCCATTTGTCCTTGACGATTAATTAATTAATCATTTTAAATAAATAAAAAATGTAAAAAAAATCTAATTAGTATCCCCAAAAAGAAAATCCTTTTTTAAAAAAAGTATATATACTATATTGAAGAAAAGCGAAAGAAAAAGAAAGTGAACTCACTGACATGATGTGGTGATCCTCCCCTCCCGTCACTTCCTCCCATGGGAAACCCGTCTTGCCCAGGGGGATTAGACCTGACTCCTTCCTGTACTCCCGTGGTTTTCTGTGGCATAGTACTCCGTCTGGACGCATTATCATCATCGTCACTATAAACCCTCTTTTAACGTCACTTTCCAAGATGTTGGAGGGCTTCACTGATCTGGTTTCTCTTGAGGATTCACAGTAGCCTCCATTGCTCTATTAAATCACATCCAGTTACAATTAGACAAGTCTCTTTTTTTCTTGCAAGGAATATGCACCATCCCCTGATTCAAATCTTGAAGCTTTATTGGCTATAAAGATTTTTTTTCCCACTATTTATTTTGAAAACATGCTGTTACGGAAGAGCACTAGCCAATTCACCCCTTTGGGAAACTCTTTATTGCTGTTATAAATAAATAAAAATATTAGATTGAATCGGGTGATCAAATTTTGGGTGGTCTCAACAAAACGTACCGTTAAAATGTATGTGAAAGTCACTTATTGTCATTCCACAGGGTCTTCCAGGACGACCTGGAATTCCAGGTTCAGACGGTGTCCCGGGGCCTGCAGGTACCGTTCTGATGCTTCCAGTAAGTTGTACCACTTTATGCACCGGAACAGTTGGCTGTCCCTCAATTTGCACTTTCCATTGTTGTCAGGCACTGCTTAATTTGGGATTTTTTTGAGTCGCGTCACCCTTTTTCATTGTGATCAACAGTTCCGAGCAGGCGGCGAGGCACATAAAGGACCCGTAGTGACGGCGCAAGAGGCTCAGGCTCAAGCCATCCTTTCCCAAGCTAGGGTAAGTCATCACTGCTACTGAACCACTTTACATAACAGTTAAAATGGATTTTACGTTCCCATTATTTTTTTTCCATGCACTTGACACAATCAGCAGGAATTATTCTCTCGCCTGGAAGCCGAAAAACGGAATAATATTGCCTTGCGAGGGCGGAGTAGGACATGGATCGCTTCCCTTAGCAAATTAGCTCCATTTTAGTCCGTTAGGCTGCAAATGTTCCACACATTATTGGCTTTGGAGCAAAAGCACTGAGGAAAAATGTTTTTAACCACTTTGGAAATTTTAATCTTCATTTGAATTATTTTCAGACACCTGTTGGTGCAGCTAGTGACTCGTGTAGTAGACTGGGAGTCTTTAATTACTCAACTGCAGAAGTTACCGCCATCCGTCAGGGACAAAGGCCAACTCTCAGCTTTACAGATGCCACATCTTCCGAGATGTAAAAATGCATTGAAGAATTTGGTCTATTCTTGGACATGAAAGATTTTTCTCAAAGACTACATATACTGAAACATCAATTCCGTGAGAAAGTCTGCAAATGTGCCCACAAGTGCTATGCGGGCGAGCAGTGGTTTTACATGTCTCTTTGATTCCCCCCCCAGCTGGCCATGAGAGGTCCTCCAGGGCCAGCAGGCATGGCGGGAAGGTCCGGTCCTGTGGTGAGTCCCTTTTCAAACTCCACATCTTGTCTGTTGATCCCACACCACACATGAGGTCATGAGTGCTACGCATATATCATCACACACACCCATACATGTGGAAGTCACTGGGCGGCTGAGGTCATACAGTCATCTCTAGTTTAGTCTCGGTCCAAATGTGTCTCACACGCCCGACCCCTCCCTTTCTGTCTTACATTGTAAACGCCTGATTCAGGATTTACTGCATTTCCTGTTCAGCCACTGCATACATCCAAAACATTTCACTCATTAAATTTGTTTTTCAACAGGGCGGTCCCGGTGCTCCCGGTCTTAAAGGGGACGGCGGAGATAACGGACCACAGGTGAGATTTATTTATTTTTGTTTTTTTCAGTCTGAGCACAATTATAATTGCCCTAAAAAAAACTCCTACATTTAATTTTGTGCAAAACATTCCTAACCTATACAAAAATCTTAAATTTGCCCTACCAATTCTGAAATTTGACTCATAATTTCCAATATTGATTTGATCAAAATGACAAAGCCTTCTATTTGACTTGTTTAATTTGGGGTGTTTGCCTGAAACTAGACCCGATAAATGTCTATGAATATTTATTATCTGTTTGCTCCGTAGGGCCCCAGAGGTCTTCAGGGTCCTACCGGTCCCCCGGGAAAGGCAGGAAAGAGAGTGAGTCAAGCTTGGATAAATGGAAACCATTTAGTCCATAAGAATGTATTGGTGACTCATTTTTGCAATGCGGCTTGTGTGTGCTGCTCCAGGGCCGTAATGGAGCTGACGGTTCACGAGGAATGCCAGGAGAGCCTGGAACCAAGGTAACGTGATTCGTCGTTGCAGGCATTGATGCACCTGTTGTGACCTCACTGCGTTTCCAGGGTGACCGAGGTTTCGACGGCCTTCCCGGTCTCCCCGGAGAGAAGGGCCATCGGGTGAGTACCACGTTTTGTTTTTTCGGATAGGCTGGATACTGAGCACCACATTCACAATTCACACTTATGGATAATTTAGTCTTCAATCTACTTAAGATGCATGTTTTGAGAAACTGCATCTGATCCATGTCAGATGTTGGTTCCAAAGTGTCGTGATGTCGTAGGACCCATTTTTTTGGGGGGGAAAGAGGCTTGGGCGGCGGACGTGGAAGAGTCCTTTAGAGGGAGTATTTCCAGACGTCAGTGCCATCCAATAAGGCGTAATTAAAGGACGTATAGAGGACATGTAAATACAGGGAGGCATATTCTCCCAATGTGGTCACCCGTGCTTTAGATTCAAGTCTTTGCATCGTTTGGTAATTGCCTAGTCATCAGCTGTTTTTTTTTTCTTCCTCGGCCACAGCTGTGAGCCCGCCACTCCCCCCCCCCCCTTCCCTTCCCCCCCCCCCCCCCCCCCCACACACACACACATATCACCACCACCTTCCACCATGCTTAGTGAACTTCTCTTTGACATGTCTCTTCTCCAGGGGGAGCACGGTCCGACAGGGCCTCCAGGAGCTCCAGGAGAAGACGGCCCAAGAGTGAGTCAACGGCACATCCCCTCCAATTCCTTCTTTTTGTTTCCATGCCAGTAACCCCCCCTCTCGTTGCCTCCACAGGGGGAAGACGGCCAGGTTGGACAGAGAGGTGTGGCTGGAGAGGGCGTAAGTGGATTTATTGCCTTCTGAAAAGAAAATGTGGCACTATAACTTCGACACGCAGTAGCAAATCAAGCTGTCTCGGTCGGGAAAACTAAAAACAATGTCTGTGAGAAACAGAAAGGCTCATGCTGTGTGCGGCATGACAGCGCTCACGCACAAACACACACTTACACAAAGTTAAGTCTCCAAATTGAGATGGTTTCATTGAGCTTGTAATACCCGTATTGACCACACGAGGGCAGTGTTTGAGCACAGTGGTCCCAATTGCCACGTTTGTTTTCTTCACTATTTTATCAAAAATTAAAAGCTCTACGGGGTAACTGATGATCTTTTTTCATTCACTCTTTTGTTTAAGGTTCTTAACTCTGACCGTTATGTTGTTTTCCTGAATATTTTTTCAGTTTTATACAAAACGCTTTTCTTTTTCGCTGTTTTACTCCGTTTGTTTCTTTTTTGTGTACTCAATACTTAATATTATTTACTGTTTGACTCAATTCTCTTTACGGTTCTCTTTACTATTTCTACTATTAATTACTGCTGGTCCTCATGGTGGT
This sequence comes from Syngnathus floridae, assembly GCF_059516105.1. NCBI lineage: Eukaryota > Metazoa > Chordata > Actinopteri > Syngnathiformes > Syngnathidae > Syngnathus > Syngnathus floridae. The sequence goes on along the minus strand of NC_142426.1, from coordinate 7,885,974 downwards.
CTTTGCTATTTTATTTAACGTCAAGCACTTTTCTTTTGTTTCGCCATACAGGGTCCTCGAGGTTTGCTCGGCCCCAGAGGTTCAGCGGGTCCCGCAGGACAGCGCGTACGTACACCACACGTTCACGCTATATTATCGTGCTTGCCTTGCTCTCTGGAGAAGAGCTCTAACCTGTTACACCTTTCTCTTTGCAGGGTATTCCTGGACTTGACGGTCAAGCGGGTCCCAAAGGAAATATGGTGAGAACTGTTTTTTTTTGTTGCTTTAATTTTTTTATTTTATTTTTTGTTTCACTACAAAGAGCCAAGGTGAGGACAGTTTTTTTGAGGGTCTTACCAGGAAAATGGATTGGGGTGGGGTCATGGGTCAAGAAGTCCACGCATGGTTACTGAGTCACAGACATGAAGATATTCATAAAGCCAACATGTTATTTGGTTAATCTCCATGAGGCCTCATTGTCCTCACACATGGATGCTTCGTTAGTCTTCTTTTCCTTCAAGGTTGTCACGACTTGTTTATACAAAGCTGGGAACATCTAAAGCAGTCTTCCCCTCTGGGAGGCCTTTTCTGTCTGTGTGTGGTTTGTGACACATTTGAAAGTGGTCATCCACTCCCAGAAGTTACAGAAATAAACACTGTACCTATTAGACACCTCAGTGTGAAATTGAAACACAATGATGGGACTGCACAAAATACTTTTCTCTGCGTTTCCATGAAAAGTTAACATTGTATTGCTTTGCAAACAACAAAATCCCATCAAATATTAATGACGTGCTCCTCGGTGTACTTCTAGGGTGTACAAGGAGAGCCAGGTCCTCCCGGACAGCAGGGTTTCTCTGGACCTCATGTAAGTCCTCCATTCAGCCGTCTATTTGTCAGCGTGCTCTGTTTTCTAACTCAACATGCTGACTTCCTGCCTTAAATTCTACCCTTTGCTATTTCTTGATTCTCCTCTTCAGACGTCTGTTTTCCCCATCCAACGTCTGCCCGAACACTTTGCTCTCTTATCTCCTCCCCTTTTTTTAGCCTGAGAAATTCACACGAGTAGTTGACTTTGGTTCACTTCTCAGGAGGAACAGCAATAATGTCCTTGATTCCATTGGGCTTGTTTAATGATCCCAGTGGCAGGAAATCCCAATAAACTGTTTATGTCTCATTAACCCTCATATGAACAATTAGAATTGTTGTTTAGTTTCTTACATCACATTGTTCCGTGAGAGAATTCATTGAAAAAAATAATAACTTGGGTCACAAAGGCCTATAAATTTGAATATCATATAAAGAATATAAATAGACCAATAAATTCAACATGGAATATTTTTCAATTGTACAATATCTAGAATTATTAATTATGAACAAACTTATGTGGCATTCTTTTATATATACTATACTATATACTATTTGTTCTTGGGGTGGAGACGGGATGTCAAATATGTTCTTGAATGCTTATTCTCAGGGATAGAATCCTCGGGAGTAAAATCAAACGACTTAAAGAAATAATCATAAAAGTCCATTTGCATGGGCGGCTGAGCGCGTCTGAATAAACACTGCTAAAGTGCTTCCAATGTGGAAGCAATGAAACAGGCAAAAATAAGCTAATTAAAACTGGCAACAGACTTGACAGGTGCTTTTTTTTTTGCACGTTGTGTGTAACGCCCATTCTCTCTTTCTCTCTCTCGCTTTCTTTTTCAGGGTCTCATTGGGCCTCAAGGTCCAATCGGGCCTCCTGGTGAAAAAGTGAGTATTGCCTTTCTTCTGCCTAAAAAGTCCATTTGGACTTAAAAGCGTTTCAGCAGATGTGCTGCTGTGGAAGAAAGCTTCAAGAGATTGTCCTTGTCTGACTCTGCGTACCTCTCATTTGACAACTTTGAATTTAAAGCCATAGAATTACATGCAGTATATATAAGTAGAGCCTCTGAGATGGGTTTTGTAGGAATTAAAGTAAATTCTTTTTCCGCAAATTACAAACATTACTACTTTCCTATTCCCTATTATTATGTTTTTGGCTCATTGGCACATACTACAGATACTTTTCTTATATGGTATTTCTAATAAACAATAATTGATTAGGTAATTTTACAAAGTCCAAGATGATTTTGATGTTCTTCCTGTATTTTATGCATCTCTCCATTCATCATGTGAATGTAGGGACCTCAAGGTAAACAAGGTTTGGCCGGCCTTGGTGGTGCCGATGGACCTCCTGTAAGTAAAGTCCCTTCTCACTCTGTTAAAAATGGTAACAACTATTATTATATCCAACTAAGGAAGTGTTTTTTTTTTTTTTAGGGTCACCCAGGTAAAGAGGGTCCTCCAGGAGAAAAAGGAGCAGCTGTAAGTGATATTTGGACTTGTTACCATGCCAAAATAATTATGGATTGTGATTTTTTTATGCAAAAAAAAGTTCACCAATTACTTTCATAGGCTTACACCCCAGGAAGTTTAATTTTAAATATGTAAAATGGCAATTCAATTTTTATTTTATAGATTTTTAATATGAATTTAAAGTTTATACATTTTGAAAATATATATATAACTTTGCATCCAATTCCTTATTTGATCTTTTTATTTTGAATTCACAGTAATCATTATCAAAGAAATCCAATTTTAGCCAAGCGGCAGCAATGTCAATTGACAGAATTACTTGGATTCTTTCAAATAGTCACTTGTTGCCAGGCAGAATTCAAAGGGCGTATTTCTTTCTGCCCAATAAAAATAATCCAGTCAACTGACTAAACTATTTGGTTGACAACTTGGGGCAGAGAATTCCTCAGCCCACACAAAACTGGAAAAGGGAAATGGCAGCGTTCAGTGACAAAAAATAGCAGTTAGCTTTTCACTGCGGCTAAATATAACAGCCTTTTTTTAGCACGCTGCCATCTGCTGGATTTAGTGCTACATTGCCCAACTCGTCCTTATTACGTATATATGAATTTCACCTAACTTCATTGTCTACTATTCAGTTCTGCTTCTTGTCAGTTTTTCCACATGTGTAACTTGTTACATACTTCTGTGAAATCAATAGAAATATATCGAATTAACTTGATTTTTTTCCTGGTCCTTAGGGTTTCCCCGGACCAATGGGATCCATCGGCTACCCCGGCCCTCGAGGCGTCAAAGTGAGCGCTCGTCACATTTTGGACAAAACTGATAAATACATACAGTAAGTTCAAATGTAACAGTATTTGTGGTTTCCTCCAGGGAGCAGAGGGAATCCGAGGCCTTAAAGGTAGCAGAGGAGAAAAGGTAAACATACAGGAGATTGTATTTAACCAAAACAAAAAATCACCCCTCTTTATTTTTACAAATTGTCACATAAATGTGACTATTTGGAATGTGCATATTGAATTACAAATATGATTATTATTTATAATAATTACATTGTTTTGAAGAGACAATATTAATGGTCTTCCTAATCAACTATAACTGAACGATTTTGTTTGTTTTTGCAACCTTACGTTAATATTTTCAAAACCTTACAGTATGTTTTTATATTTATTTATGATATTTCATTATATTAATGCATACTCCTTTAAATAATTTAATGTCATTTATATTTTCAAAATATTTTTGCTGATATTGTTTCATTCATTTCAATCATCACTGTTCATTTATTAAGTGTTGAATTTACAGAATGTTTATTACCTTAACGTTTTAAATTTTCCTAAATCCCATTAACTCTTACTGTACGTTCTTGTTCAGCCCCACGGAATATAAAGTTTCAGAAACACGATGCTGCACTTTTTTTCCCAAACACCAGATGTCAATAGAGGAACAGAGATATTGTGGTTTAGCTGTTTTAATCCAAAACGCCACTAGAGGTCATTGTCGGCTATTACACGTTCTTCCTGTGTTCATGTTCATTGTGCTCTCAACAAACTATACACTATCATCAATATATTGATTGATATCTTCCATCTAGGGAGAAGATGGCTTCCCTGGCTTCAAAGGCGACATGGGTCTGAAGGGCGACAAGGTGATTTTTTTTTCCCCCCCAATGCTGTCAAGTAGGAAGTCTCAAAGTAAATACTAATGAAAGTTTGTTTTGGGGGCTTTCAGGGTGAGGGGGGTGTAACTGGACCCCGAGGTGAGGATGGCCCAGAGGGCCCCAAGGGCACATCAGGACCCAATGGTGATTCCGGTCCTAACGGTCTAGCCGGAGAAAAGGTCAAGCATCCAATCACACATCACGATCGAGGTCCAAATGAAAGTTGACTTTGTTTTAAAGATTTTTTTGTTTTTGTTCCTTTGTCCTTCAGGGAAAGCTTGGAGTGCCCGGCTTGCCCGGATACCCCGGAAGACAAGGTTCTAAAGTAAGTGCGCTTTATTATTTCATAACGTTATCAATAACGTTGTCAATTTTTGGCTATGTGAAGCCCTTTGAGACTGTTTGTGATTTAGGGCTATACAAATAAACTTGACTTGACTTGACTTGTTACCTAATTGGGTGGAAATTAACATTTGACCAGACATACATTTAATTTGTCTTTAGATTGTGAATGAATTAATCATTTTATCTTGTGTCATTCATTCATTTTTTTATTGCTAACATGTTTCAAGTGGATTTTCCTTGGATAAATCATTGTTTAAAACACCATGTGTACCTTCTGAGCCCTTTTTTTTTTACCTGTGCCGTTTTTCAATTTGCTCTTTGTATTTTTCTCGCAGGGCTCCAATGGCTTCCCCGGTTTTGCCGGCGCCAATGGCGAGAAAGGCGCAAGGGTCAGTTTTGTTTGATGCTCAAGACCAGCCTACAGCTAATTTATTTGTTGAACACTTCAATTGATATGAAATTATATATAAACCTATTGTTATGCTTTGTTGTTGTTTGCGTCTCTGTTTAGGGAGTTGCTGGCAAATCCGGACCTCGAGGCCAACGCGGCCCAACGGTAGGCAATTTCATGCATCTGAATCATGAATCATTTATGATGCCCAAACATCAATAACAGTGGTGTTTTTTGAAAGGGGATCAAATTGCTTAGTGGACACTACGCATTCATTTTGACATATTTTCAACACTATATTTAGTTCCTCCGATGATGACAGTATGTGCAATTGTGTGTTTAGGGTCCACGTGGTGGGCGTGGTGCCAGAGGACCTACAGGAAAACCAGGAGCAAAGGTGATAAGCCAGTTCAATTGTTGACTGTGTGATTAAGTCTAAATGTGATTTTTAATTGCAGGAAGTTGACAATGTGTTATCTTTTTGTTCTCCCTCAGGGCACCTCAGGCAGTGATGGACCCTCAGGACCACCCGGAGAGAGGGTTAGTTTTACACTTTCTATTTGTTATTTGTATTTTGGTCCAGAAAGTGTCACCGTTTATTTCATATTATTATTTAAAAAAGTAATGTCTCATGTAATTGAATTGCATTTTTTTTTTTTTATTTACCAACCACTTTTTCTTATTAAAGGGTCCTCAAGGACCACAAGGACCTGTAGGCTTCCCCGGACCAAAGGGACCCAATGTAAGGAATTGCATTCACGTTGTTATTATTTCATTTTTTTTTTTTATATTAATTTCTGATGCTGTCTATTTGACCCTCCATCCTACTCGTAGGGCCCCGCAGGAAAAGACGGTCTGCCAGGTCACCCAGGACAGAGAGGAGAGACGGTCAGTTAATCCTAATCCTTCTGAATTCCCAATTGACCTTTTGCTAAAGTACATCCCAGGAAATGCTGACTAACCAAAGCAATATTTTATCTCATACACCAGCTAAGATAACAATTTAGCATGATGACTTTGAATAAAACTGAGCTGTTTCTTTCCCTTTTAGGGCTTCCAAGGAAAGACCGGACCACCAGGACCAGGCGGCGTAGTTGGACCTCAAGTATGTTCTTGTTGTGAGATACGTACTATAAAATCTGCACCAATAGCAGGAAAAATTAGAAGGAAACGTTTTGAAATGTTGAATGAAATCTGATTAAAATACTAACTGAATAACTTTGCTGTTGGTTGTCAGGGTCCAACCGGAGAGACTGGACCTAGTGGAGAGCGAGGACACCCTGGTTCCCCAGGCCCACCTGGAGAGCAAGGTTTGCCAGGTGCTGCTGGAAAAGAGGGTGGAAAGGTAATTATTAAAAAAAAAAAAAAAAAAAAAAGTTGTTTTGTTTGGATTGTCACATTGAAACCTGTGGAAATCTTCCAATTTCTCAAAACATTTTTGGCACTATTGAATGAATATACTGAAGGATGAAGAGGGTTTTGGGTTTTTTTTTGCGTTATTTTAAAACCATTGCATCCATTTTGCTTACCCTCAAGTGTAACATGACTTCATCTCTCTCTACAGGGAGATCCAGGTCCTCAGGGGCCCAGCGGTAAGCCGGGTCCTGCAGGTCTTCGTGGCTTCCAGGGAACAAGGGGTCTTCCAGGAGCCATGGTAAGAATCATTCACTGACATACTTAATTGACTTTTTTTAAATGGTCATACAAGTGCAAAACATAAGCACTTCTAAAAAGACTATCTTATTTGTTTCTTTCATGTATTCTCTAGTGTAGCTAAGCAAAATATTAGGAACACACACACGTACCCATACAGTATATCATTTCTGAAACTAAAGCAGAGCAACACTATATGAGGCAATGATTCTTTTTCAAAAAGTTTTGCGTGTGGAATCTTCTGCTCGCTCGGCATCCTTCATGCCCGCCGGTACTGTCTGAGGCCCGCGAATGAGTTCCGGTAATAAAAGCCCTTTATTGCCTTTTGCCTCATGCCTCCCGATATGCAGCAGAGGCGATTACACAGCACTTGCTGCCGAGCCAAGAAGCCAAACTTCCATCCTGAAATAAATGGATCCAAAGTTCTAAAACTTTTTATCTAAATGAACCTCAAACAGACACTTCCAAGACTTACTGTATCTTTTTAGAGATTGATTTTTGAGGCTTTTATGTATTTTTGAATTTTCACAATTCAGCATCACCTATCATCAACACATTTTTTTGTGGGACTGACACCAACATCTCCTTTCTGTGTGCTCTCAGGGTCCAGGTGGCTTAAAGGGAGGAGAAGGGCCTCAGGGCGTCTCCGGCCCCATCGTAAGTAATTTGCACCGTTTACGTGATTCTTGTGTGTAGTGTTGATTCTAATTCCAAATGAAATGTAGGGGAAAGATAGTTTCCCTGGTTTGTTCCTCGAAAAGGACACCCTCCCCATTAGTAGTCACGCTCAGATTAATAAGTGTTTCTTGAAAGCCTCTGAGGCGGCTGAATGGTGAGAAAGCTGACTGACATTTTGTCAGCTCGTTAAACGCGGCCTTCCTTCAATTATACCATTAAAAGCGCCTCTCCAGCGTCACGGCATCAGATGACGGCCCATTTGCCGAGATGAAAAGATCATCTGTGAGTGAGCTCCATGAGGCACTTAGCTAAAATTGCTGGGAATATTTTGGGACGGTGAAGGCGAGACATTGACTTCCTGCTGCTGTCGGAAACGTCAGCGAGTGTGATTACAACATCAACTGCTCGAGTCCTTTTACTTTGACGGCAAGTTTAGCTTGCGGCATATCATCATTTGGACCAAATACACCAGCTTTGCCTTCATGCCATCAATAGTGAGACACATCCAAGTACTCCATTTTCTCGCTACCATGATTTGCCACTTGAATGAAACGCATCTCCGTCACAAAGTAGGAATCATTCTCGTTGTGACCGGCATGTTCAATGTGACAGGGTTCCCCAGGTGAGCGAGGCGCGGCCGGCCCCGGAGGTCCCATCGGACAGACGGGACGCAACGGCCCCCAAGGACCACCAGGAGCTGCTGGTGAAAAGGGAGCTCCTGTAAGTCGCTTTCCCCCACCATATCGTTCTCGTAGGGGATCATATCCTCCATTTCATCTGTCTTTTATGTGTTAGGGAGAAAAAGGTCCCATGGGTCCCGCTGGGCGCGATGGCATCCAAGGTCCCGTCGGTCTTCCCGGTTCAGGCGGACCTCAGGGCCCACCCGGAGAGGACGGTGACAAGGTGGGTGTAAAGTAGTCCTCGTCACGTACGCCGCAATCAATTAAGTGCAAAAACTCACTTCAAGGTTGTTGTGGAGGCCAATTAAATTGGAATCTCTGGAGAAATATTTACCTGGCCAGCCGCGGTCATGGTGACTTTGAAAAGTATATTTTAAAGATGGTGGATAGATTCAGGAAAGTGAGCTCTGCTGCTTTTGTGTCGTCCCGCAGGGAGAGGTTGGCGGACCTGGACAGAAGGGAGGCAAAGGAGACAAGGGTGAACTTGTAAGTCCCTCGCTTTTGTATAAGATTTGCGTGAATATATAAGGATGTGTCATTGTCCTCAACTCTCTAACTGCTCTTCCGACAGGGTCCGCCAGGCCCCAGTGGTCTTCAGGGCGTGATCGGCGCTCCTGGTCCAGCTGTGAGTACCACATCCTATTCTGATGAGTAATTAATACAGAAAAAATCTTGGCTGCAAAATGGACCCCCAAAGAATCAGTGAATAGGCAAAATCTGCTTGAAAATCATAAAAAAAAAAATAATCCTAGCGCCAGACTAATTGCCAAGTCGTGGATGGAGAAATTCAGTGCAAGTGTAAATTAGCACGCATTTCGAAAACTCTGCAGCTAATGAAAGACTCACTTGATTATGCAATCCCCTCTTTTGACGACCCAATTGAATACAAACAATCAAAAAGTTACTTTTGCAGAATAAATCCTATTAGAATTGCATCCATTGATTTCAGAGTTTTGTCCCACACCCAAGAAACTTTTTAATGAGCCGCGCTAACATTGTTATCATAAAAATAACACAGATGCACATCAGCATGCCGAAGCTGTCAATCTCGTGCTGGTGGGGGAGAAAAAACGCCTCAGCACATTTAATGTCGGCGAGCCGCCAAACACGCTCGCCAGCGCGTCCGCCTCATTAACGTGAAGGCTTTCGGCAATAGGGGATGATCCAAAGGGAGGGGTGAGCATACAAGCGGCACGATCTGGTAAATGCTTTAGTGGCCAAAAGTCGGCATCCGCGAGGGGCGAAATTGACAAAAATAAACACGAGGAGAGACTGGCCGAGAGCAGGTAGCACGGCTGAGCTGAACGAACATTGATTTGTCCGTTCAAATCAACATCGTCCGCGCTCCATTTGCTGTGCTGCTGCAAGAACGCTGTTGATTATTATTCGGAAAGTTTAACAAGATTCTTGCTAAGGTCAGGCCAAGTAGTTTTAGAGATAAGATATTTTTTCCTTGTAAGTTTTTGGGTGGGCAGCATCCAGTAATTGTAGGACAAACATTTACAACTTTAGGAGAATAAAGTTATTTTGTGTTATTTTATCAATTTTTTGCCATTTATAAAGTTACAAAAAAAAAATCTCATTTTTGGAGGACTTTTTTCTAGAGTAAAGATGTAGTTTTACGACTTTTTTACAATTTCTCGTTAAGGGACCCATCCGCCCTGATTGAACATATTTCTGCATTGTAATTTACTTATTGGCCCTCCCCTCGACTCTGTAACCTTGAATATGTCTCTCGTTTGGGCCTCGTGTAGGGCAGCGATGGCGAAGCCGGCCCCCGAGGACAACAGGGAATGTTTGGCCAGAAAGGAGACGAAGGATCCAGAGGCTTCCCCGGTCTTCCGGGACCCATCGGACTACAGGTAACCTTGTTCATCGTTTGTTTCCTGAGCACAAATGACTTCCCGCAAACGACATTTCATCTCATTTACATTTACATGACTTGGGAACAAAAACCTTCATCATTTATTCATGAAGTCCTGGCTCCTGGTTAAATCATGTTTGTTTCCCCTCCTGTTTCCCTCTGCTTAGAATACTGCAGGCTGTTACAAATCAATCAGCGCTAACGTAGCGCCTGGCGTCTTGCCAAACTATTGTTAGGGCCGAAGTTTATTTTACACACGGAAAACATTTCTCTTCCACAATAACAGTACAGGGATCCCTTGTAACTGGCTACCTAGCTCGTTGCTAGCGCGAGAAACGAACACAAGTACATTTTTGTCCATTTTGCAATCACAAAAAAGTGACAATTAAATTAAACAAAAAATTTATATAGTAATTATAATTTAATTAATTATAATTTTTGGATGAAATAAGGTTATCTTTGTGGGATTAACATGTCTTTTATTTCATAAGGGATTATTATACATTATGTTACAGAACTAAAGCTGTACAAAGATGAAGCAGGCTCACCTCTTGCAAAGGACATTTCTATGAAAAGAAACTTGAATATTTCAAAGTTCATTACCTCCATACCCGGCGTGCCCCCGCCGGCCCGCCGGACAGTGGGGCCTAGTAACATCGTTATTCAGCCTAATTGACTTTTAATAGGGCCTCCTGCACTCCTCTGATCTCCCCTCTTTTAATTAAGAATGCCCTTCAGTAGATGTCCATTCAACTCAGAGCACAGCGCTAATGATTTTTTCACTGTGGGCTGTGAATAAATAGATGATTTTTTTTTCTCATGTAGCTGAATATTTGGTGCAGGATGTGGAGAGGGTGGATGTATCAAAGACAGAGAAGCATTTGCAAACATACACTTTAGAGGTTTTCCAAAGAATGCATCTTTCTAATCCATTAGTGCGTCAATGTCGTTATTTATCGACCCGCACGCTATAAGATGCATTTGACTGTCCGTGCTCGCCAAACTCAGGAATGAAACCTCAGGTCATTATGATTTTGCCTCTTAGATAAGAAAATCTGCAAAATCATTCTGTTAATATTGCTTGTTTCTTAGCAGGATTTAAAGTCACTGGTTGCTTTTTAGGAAAATAGTCGCCAGAAAGGTCAAAACAGTGATTTTTTTTATTGCCCTACACTTCTCTAACAAACGACTCTCACCTCTTCCAGGGTTTGCCCGGCCCTCCAGGCGAGAAGGGAGAGAACGGAGACGTTGGAGCCATGGTGAGTGTTTGAGAATGAAATGCATTTTTGTATTTCATAATAATAATAATGATGTAAATGCCTGTCTTTTAACAGGGTCCTCCTGGACCACCAGGCCCTCGTGGCCCCCAGGGACCAGGTGGAGCCAGTGTAAGTTTGTTTTCTCTGTTGTAAATGTCAACACTTGTATTGCTCTTATTGCTTCACTGTAAAGTATGCTTCATCCACAGGGAGCTCAAGGCCCCTCCGGTGGAATTGGAGGACCAGGAGCTGTCGGTGAGAAGGTGAGCAGGTTTTCCACGTATTGTGTTATATCATGAGGGTGTACAATCCAATAAGACCAATTCTTGCTTTTCGTTCAACAGGGAGAAACTGGAGAGGCCGGCAACCCAGGACCACACGGAGAGCCAGGTTCAGTCGTAAGTCCTTTCCACACCAAATTCGAATGTCATCTGAGATATTGTAAATGGTGTTGAAGTATCAGTATGACCCTTTGGTGTGTGTTTTTCTTGTTCAGGGCCTCCGAGGAGAGACCGGAGAGAAGGGAGAAGCTGGACCTCCTGGAGCTGCAGGACCCGCCGGGGCCCGCGGACCACCTGGAGATGATGGTCCCAAGGGTAACGCTGTATGTGCAACTTGTTCGACATCACCACATCAATAATTTTTCCAAGTTAAAATGCTGAGTCATTTTTTCACTGTCTCTGCAGGGCCCTGCTGGCTTCCCAGGAGATCCTGGTCCCCCTGGTGAACCCGGTGCCGCTGTAAGTATTAAATAATTTCTAATTTATCCGTAATAATCTAGGCGGTGGTGTTTGCTTAAGCACCAATGTCGTCATGACTCATTATTCTGCACCATGTATTTTGCGGAGCAAGAAATTTGCACTGATTTGAATGTTTGGAAAATGTCTCATTTAGGGCCTTGACGGTTTAGGAGGTGACAAGGGAGACGATGGGGAGGCCGGTCAACAGGTATGTTGTGACATGTCTGAAGATAAATTATCAACATGTTACAGTAGGTTACAATTTTTTTCTTACTCTATTTAGGGTCCCCCAGGTCCTTCTGGCGAGGCCGGCGTACCAGGACCTCCTGGCAAACGGGTGAGGAGACAATTTTAAAAATAGGCCATGTTGAATTTCAATGTGTGCCAATGCATGCACATGTTTGATGATGGCCCTAATAGCACATGACGACACAAGGGTGCTGATGACCTGAGGCGGTTAGGACAGCTTTTAGCTTTTAGCATGTTTAGAACATAATGGGAAATCTCTTTCAAGGTCACCGCTCGCACGAGCCGGCATTGGATTAAATGACAGCGGCATCAATAATTGTGTGCGTGTTTGTCCCCCTGAAGGGACCCATTGGACCAGCAGGACAGGAAGGACGACAAGGAGAGAAGGGATCCAAGGTAAAATGTGGATTTAAGAGCAAAATAAATGCCTATTCGCATTTGATCAGTCCTTGTTAGAAATAATACCTGACAATTTTAGCCCGCTGTCTACTAAGATCTCGCAATGTTAGCATGCCTACTGTTAGCATGCCTACTGTTAGTATTTAATCAATTCTCACAATATTATTCGATATGCCTAAAAACAATGCCTTTACCACATTAACACTCTTTTTTTTCCCCCACAGGGAGAAGCTGGAGCCGAAGGACCTCCTGGAAAGACCGGTCCTGTGGGAGCCCAGGGGCCCGCCGGAAAGGCTGGTGCCGAGGGTCTTCGAGGAATCCCTGGCCCTGTTGTGAGTCTTGAGTTTTGATTTATGAAAGACTGGTTGTGATGAGTATTAAACTGTTAATGTTATCCGCATCTGATGCACATGCTATATTATTTCATCTTAGGGTGAGCAAGGACTTCCTGGTGCTTCTGGAAAAGATGGACCTCCTGGACCTCTTGTAAGTTTTTAAAAATAGCTCAATGCAGGTTGTTTTTTTTTTCCACTCATCATCGTAACTGTCCACAGGGACCACCTGGACTTCCTGGTATGAAAGGCGCCTCTGGATTCAAGGGAGAGAAGGTAAGATGCTAATGCTTAGTATCGCTAATCCCATGAGAAAGAATAATTGACACATTGTATGGAGTTGTTTTATTTTATTCAGTAAGTTTGTTTTGATTCGTTCACGGACAGGGTCACCCCGGTCTCATCGGTCTCATCGGACCGCCTGGAGATTTTGGAGAGAAGGGAGACAGAGGTCTGCCTGGACCGCAGGGACTTGGTGGTGGCAAGGGTGAAGCTGTGAGTTCATATTAGATTGACTTCTCAAACAATGTTATCACATTCTAATTTATGCTTTTGTGTCTACCCTTAGGGTATTGTGGGTCCTCAAGGTCCTCTTGGTCCTCCTGGTCCTCCCGGTATTCCTGTAAGTTGTATTTTTGTACATTTTATTCTTACCCTTTTCTACCTTCATATTCTCTCATCTCAACTGCTTTATTTTTATTTTTACCAGGGAGCTCATGGACAAAAAGGCTCCAAGGGATCAAACGTAAGTTGAGATTTAAACAATCACTAATTCGTCATTGCAGGTAATGGATTATTTTTAAAGTGTTTGTGATGTTGCTTTTTTTTTTGCCTTCAGGGTGGAGCAGGTCAAAAAGGAGACCCTGGAGTGATGGGACCACCTGGACCTCCTGTAAGTTTCTCTTGTTTTAATGTGTCAAAAAAAAAAAAAAAAAAACTAATGAGCTAGCACAAGAAATTAAGAAATCAGTCTTCACTCAACTCTTCGGATGCAAATCATAGTCCCTGGACAAATGCTGGAAAAAATATGCTGGACAAAATAATTAGCATTACTCTTAGCATTTGACATCAACTGTTCTAACAGCAAAAACACCAAACGTTTTTCTTGTGCCCCGCAGGGCCCAGCAGGCGACATCATCCAGTCGCTGCCAATCCAGCACGCGTCAAGGAAGAACAAGCGGCATGCCGAGGAGCAGGCGGACGAGGCGGCGGACGACTACAGCGTTGACGGCCTGGCTATGGAGGACGTTTTTGGCTCCCTCAACAACCTCAAGCAGGACATCGAGCGCATGAAGTTCCCTCTGGGTACCGCCGACAACCCCGCCCGCACCTGCAACGACCTGCGCCTCAGCCAGCCTGACTTCCCTGATGGTAGGCATTAGCATCAATATATTTTGCCAATATAGTGAGTTTTTTTTCTTCATCTTCATGCTTGCCCCCCCATCAGGTGAATACTGGATCGATCCCAACCAGGGCTGCATCGGAGATGCCATTAAAGTGTTCTGCAACTTTACGGCGGGCGGCGAGACGTGTATCAACCCAGACAAGAAGTCCTCAGGGGTGAGTGTCGGAACGGAACGCGCCGCAGTGTGAAGACATCGCAGTGACCGTCGGCGCGTGTTCTCGTTGTTCTCCGCAGGTCAGAATATCCAATTGGCCCAAGGAGACACCTGGTTCCTGGTTCAGTGAATTCAAACGTGGAAAGATTGTAAGTCAAACTTGTAGACTCTCTTCAGAAATAGCAGCATGTTAGCATTATCCGGCATTGACTTGATCCTCCTCCTCGCCGTGCAGCTCAACTACATGGACGTGGCCGACAACAGTATTAACGCAGTGCAGATGACCTTCCTGAAGCTTCTGAGCTCATCGGCACGCCAGAACTTTTCCTACGTGTGCCACCAGTCGGCGGCGTGGTACGACGCCAAGACCGACAGCTACGATAAGGCTCTGCGCTTCCTGGGCTCCAACGACGAGGAGATGTCATACGACAACAGTCCCTTCATCAAGCCGCTCCTCGACGGCTGCGCTGTAAGTCCTCCACAACAAAACAATATTCAATTGCTAACATCTGTCATTTCAATTGGTAACAACTGTAATTGAAAAATAAACTTTCAAACCAAATTTGAATTTCAAATGAGAGAGGCTAACGTTGACATGTGGTGTGTGCAGTCCAAGCAGGGCTACTCCAAGACGGTTTTGGAGATCAACACCCCTCGCATCGACCAGCTGCCCATCCTGGACGTCATGCTCAACGACTTTGGCGACTCTAACCAGAGGTTCGGCTTTGAAGTCGGCCCCGTCTGCTTCCTCGGCTAGACCCCTGCCCCCTCCTCCCTCTCTGAAACCCCTCCCAACCCCTGCCTCCCACCTTAAGCCCCTTGCCCCCCTGCCGTCCCTCCCCTCCCCCCACTGACGGACAGGGTCGGACGGCGCAAAGCAAAGAAGATGAAAGATGTGGCGAGTGTCGTCGTGGCAACCCTCCGTGGGGTAGCAATCACATGACTGAGAAGTTAGTCAGAGAAAATTAAAAAAAGGACTTTTGATGGCGTGGTGGGCGGACGCGCTCGACCACAGATGTGCGTTTGCGCAAAACACTCAAGGTGCTACACAAAATGCTTTTTGATGAAACTGTAATTATTATAATAATTATTATTATTTTGTACAATATTGTGCCTTTCTGAATCCACCACCATTAAGAGACTTTGCATGTGTCCCAGCTCATAAATTTTGTTCCCTGTTAAAGTGTTAAGAAATTATCCAACCCGGACGTACAGCACGTTTGAACAAATTTGTAAGTATCAAAAAGTTTGTAAATAAAATTATGACAGCAGGCAAAAGTGCAACACAAAAGACATAGTATTTTTTATTGACTTATTGGGAAGTTGAGCCATAATAAAAAGTAATATAAATATTTTCCAAAAGTTCTTATTCTGTATACCTCAAACAAACGTGGGCCATAGTTGTTTGTTCTAGAATACATTTTTTTGCAAGAAGAAATGTTCTTTGGTGTTAATTTACCACCCAAAAAGCCTTGTTGACTTATTGTGTGCCTTTTAAAAATATTAAAACTGGATTCTGAAACTGGATGTTAATATTGGTCAGTTTTTTTCCCACCAGGGATAAAGAATACAAGCCTGTGAATGTTATCTTTTATTATTTTATTAACTGAGCCTGCGCCGTTCGTAACCAATAAATATCGCAAGTCGAGGACCCCGTGTCTCTCTGACCGACGGTCTTCTCGCCGGTGATGGGCGTCGGGCTGCGCACGAGCGGGCAGCTGCCTCTTGGCTTGGACGCACCGTCGCAAAGCGGAGGCTAGTAATGTGCATTCCAATTATTATAAGTGAACTGAATCTTTAGAATCAGTTCACACGAAAGATTCGTTCAAACAAATCGTTCAACAAATCGCACTTTTCACTTTATCTTAAGCTTTTTCCCTAATGAAGTGGCCTGTGATTAGGTACACTTCATGGACACTTCAATAGGTACACTACACGAGGTAAAAAAATAAAGTGTAGCGAACGATTTGGTGAACGATTCTTTTGAACAAATCTTTTGAGTGAACCGATTCTAAAGATTCGGTTCACTTAAAACTGGAATACACATCACTAATACAAAAGACTGCAGACGGCAGGTCGAGATAGCCGAGTGGTTGTTGTCATGGGCGCTTGCTCGGTAAGAACATGGTTCGATCTCTGATGTGAGCATGTACTCAGTGGTACTTTCAGAATTGGAACCTCCTTTTGTATGCAAACAAATGCAAGTATTTATGTGTACATGTATTATGTACATAAAGTGGCCCCGCCCCCAAGTTGGCAGCGCAAACCAATGGATCACGCCCAATCCCTAGGGGGCGGGGTGAAATCCAAACGTGTAGTGGGCGGGGCGAAGAGACTTAGGGTTTTAAAGTAGGGTTTAAAGCTAGGGTTAGAGTTAGATTCGTTCAAACGAATGCTCAAACTTGGCAAATAAAAATTGATTTGATTTGAAAGTGAAAAATGCCACACCCACCCTCACCCCCACTTTCTGATTGGCTGTTTGATCCGTGACGTCACTTGGACACTCCATTAGGTACACCGCCATTTTCAGGTGTACCTAATAACAGGCCACTTCATTAGGGAAAAATCATGGCCAAAGCTTAACTTAAAGTGAAAGGTGTCACAACCGCCCTCCCCCCCACTTTCTGATTGGCTGTTTGATCTGTGATGTCACAAGGACACTCCATTAGGTACACCGCCCTTTTCAAGTGTACCTAATAACAGGCCACTTTATGAGGGCAATATCATGGTCAAAGGTCACAGGTGTCAAGCTCTAGTCCTCGGGGCCGCGTTCCAACATGTTTCCCAAGATTCCCTCGAAAAGATCTAAAGATCTTTGTAGCCATGAGGGAAAAACTTGTGGTGGACCCGTTTGAAAATCATTGATTTGATATGACTCAAGAATTGTCTCTGTGCAACGGTGTGGTGTTTCTTAGCAACTGACTTGAAAATGAGTCCACGGGAGCACTGCAACGGCGGCAGAATTTTTGCAAGAACAATTCATTTTAGGATGAACTCTCGATACAAATATTTTCATTTGATTGAAGGCAATGGCGTTAACCACTCGACCAGAGCCTGCTCGGAAACCAAAGGAGACTTGGTCATATTGATAGGGTATCCTCCATCCAAACATGTTCGGTGTTGAAAGTTTCAACGGATAGTCCGAAGCAACCCTTTCCACAGTAGTCACCATGACAGGCGACCACCTGGTGGCGTCAGTGTGCCGAGCGCCGTTGGACGATCAGGAGAAGAAGATTTGAGTCGACGGATGTGACGTCAGGGCTTTAGGTCAATTGAAGACAGGTGTGCTCGCTCAAGGGGCGTTATCATATGCAGGTACCACCGAGCGCGGGTCGGCGGCGGACGGTTTCTCAGGTAAGCGAGCATGCTAGCAAATGTTTGTCATCTCCTGCCGTTTCTCACGACGGCACGCTTTGTTGCTTTTTCTCACAAGCCTTTTTTTTTTTTAAATTTATTTTGTTTGTCGCAGGATTGTCGTACTCTCGTGACTCTCCACCGCGACGGTGGGCCTGGAGGTAAATTGTAGGCCGCAGGCCATTTAGCCCGTGAGCAAATATTTGCAGTTTCTTACGATGCCATTTATTATTTCTTGCAGGATTTTCGCTGTCTAGGGAGTGCTTGAGGTTTCGGCACGGCACGCCACAATCCACTTTGCGTCGCGTCGCGTCGTTGCGCGTTTTGGTGGTATTTTAAATGTCTTTCGCGGTTGTTTTTTTTTCATGCTGGCCAGCATTTTTTTTCATTCGTCTGTCTGTAGACGGTTCGTAAATGACGCCGCCGATAAGCGCGTGTTTGTCTGACTATAGGAAATGTTAGTTTGACTCTAGTCAACTTAACCATTTTTTTAATTATTTTATATGATGCGTGTGCCATTTCCGTGTCATGCAAACTGGTGAATGCAAACTGGTGAATGCAACGTATATGTCACGTCATGTCCAAATCGGACCAAATCCATTCAAAGATGGCGCCCGCCCGCTCTCGTTCCGTTACGCAACAAACATTTGCCCGGGTTATTTTCTCCCGTCTTGGACGCCGCCAACCTGGATCATCTGTCCAATGTGAGGGGAGTTGATGAATGATGAAATTAAAATATGAATTATAATCCTGAATAATTATCATAATTTACTAAAATGTGATGATTATATATTTTTTCAAATGTAAAACTCTACTTAGAATGTATCAAATTCAAAGATGAACTATAATTTTGATCAATTATCATAACTTACTACAATATAATATTTTTTTTCAAATGTAAAACTCCTAGTATGTATAGTTGTTGGTAAAAAATCATGCCATTGGCACTCGACTCAATGTCTATTTTTGTTGCAATCATTTGCTTGTCTTTTGTAGCACTAAAAACTGCCGCCCAGCCAGCATCCTTCTATACAAAGCAAGCAGGAGGCTCTTGAAGGAGCACTTTCAGTGATGTTGAGGACACTGAGGAAGAGTAGTCCTAAATCAGGTGAAAACCTGTTTTTGTCAAGTTTCAACTTCCCAACACACAATGGTTGTCGAGTTTTAGCTTCCCAGCACACAATTAATGGCTGTCTGTGTTTTTGTAGGCTGCAAGAGGAGCCGAATGGGACAATTCCATATGAAAAGGCACAATGGCCTATCCAAAGGAGCCATGGCCTATCCAAAGGAGCCATGGCCTATCCAAAGAAGCCATGGCCTATCCAAAGGAGCCATGGCCTATCCAAAGGAGCCATGGCCTATCCAAAGGAGCCATGGCCTATCCAAAGGAGCCATGGCCTATCCAAAGGAGCCATGGCCATATGCAAAGGAGCAAAGGAGCAATGGCCATATGCAAAGGAGCAAAGGAGCAATGGCCATATGCAAAGGAGCAAAGGAGCAATGGCCATGTGCAAAGGAGCAAAGGAGCAATGGCCATGTGCAAAGGAGCAATGGCCATATCAAGTCAAGAATCAAGCATCGCGCTGCAAAAGTCGACGTGTGCGGATCATGTGCCCAGGAGGGGGCAGTGTGGTTGCCTTTGGTTATGGGTGCACGACGGAAAGGTTGCAGGTGTGGACAGTGTTTAGGGCTCTGATGGTTGGTCTTGCTTTCGAGGTGCGCTGTGGTTGTGGCTGGTCTGGATCCAGCGTTGTCTTGTGCTTGGTTGCCATTGACGGCCCACTTAGGGGAGGACGTGGTTCCGTGGATGGACACAAAACTGAACTTTGACGTGGAGCTGAATGTCCAATTTTGCCATACGACTTGTACCATTGTGTATCTTTTTCTAACCTGCCACTGTCGTAGTTGCTGCGTTCTTTGTTCTTTCCCCTCGGTGTAGGGTGGCGTCGGAGCGAGCCGATCCCGAATGTCCAATTTTGCAATTTGACTTGTGACATTTTCCTTTTCTAACCTACCACTGTTGCACTTCCTCTAACCCTAACCTACCACTGTGGTACTTGTGTTCTTTGTTCTCCCCTAGGTGTTGGAGCGAGACAGTCACGTTGTGTCTTTTTCTAACCTAGCACTGTCGTGCTTGATCGAAGCCTAATGTACCACTGTGCGTCCTTTGTTCTCTAGGTGTAGGGGGCGGTGTTGGGGCGAGCCGGTCCACGGTGAAGACTTAATGATGTGAGCAGCGCCCAACTCATAGCGTGTTCTACCTTTTGCAGGCCGGACGCAAAAGGGGGGTGCATGGCCCGATTCGACCCGGTGACCGTCACCAAGAGTACCTAACCGCTGTGATCAAGTAAGCAAGTGACCTACAACTTGGGGTGCTCTTTGAGTTTCTAACATTTGTTTCTGTTTGTGCAGATGGCGACCGGGACGCGACACGATCTGCTCAGAGGTGGACGGACCGCTGTGGCATCGCTCTGAAGTAGCAGAGTTCTGAGGGAGACCCGCTTCCCTGGAGGCGTCGACCTGCGCAGCTTCAGCATGTGAAATGGTTTTTTTCTTTTCTTTTTAGTTCACACCGGCGGTGTCCAAATGTCTGTTTGAGGGCTGCATACTGAATCAAATTGAGAATTCTTTGACACAAATTCATTCAATCAATCACAAAATGTTGCCATTCATATTTTGTGCTACAGAGTAGTGTTGCGTTCATTCGTGTGGTGTGTTGATCAAGTTGGCCCGAGGCTACCATTTGGACACCAATGGTGACGTGTGTGTGTAGGGCTGCACCTGGATTGGAAAACCGTCATATGGTGGTATAGGTCGTTGACATGCACTTTAGGAAAACAAAGATTTTTTTCTATTCATGTGGCAAATGAAACATGTTTTCTGGCCTCCTAACTATTTGTAATGAGTTTAGAAGATAACAAGTCATTGATGCAAGTTAAAGTTAACTGGTCTAAGTGATGTCATTGCGATCAAATAGTTCCTCTCCATCCTAGAATTTTGCACAACTTTGCTCAATGCTGTGGTCTGGCCCAATACTGCCATATCGTTGGTATTCCAAAATGTTGTGCAGCCCTCATTGAGTGCCAAACGCGCAGCGACGGCAAGCCCAAGCGACGGCAAGCGCAAGCGACCGCGCAGCGACGGCAAGCGCAAGCGACCGCGCAGCGACGGCAAGCGCAAGCGACCGCGCAGCGACGGCAAGCGCAAGCGACCGCGCAGCGACGGCAAGCGCAAGCGACCGCGCAGCGACGGCAACCGCAAGCGACCGCGCAAGCGACGGCAAGCGCAAGCGACCGCGCAAGCGACCGCGCAAGCGACGGCAAGCGCAAGCGACGACGCAGCGAGACTTTTGTGCTTGTCTTGCAAGGTGGAAGAGACGATGTATGAAACGAAGGCCACCAGACCCGCAATTGGTGAGCGGGGTGCAAAGGAAGGAATCACCCAAAGAAAGCAGTCGCCAAGTGTTGAAGAGGAGCCTGATGCATGACTGGCCAAGGCTGGCCAGAGGCGGTGACATGGCAATCCAATATGCAACGCACTTGTTAGTTTTAATTTCATTTCCTCATTTGTCTGCCATTCAGGGTTGCCGGGGCGGCGGATGGGACGAGCGCCAGCCTGCACCCAGAGGGACTGGGCTGCACCCACAAGACCAGGGAGGGGGCAGGTCATGAGTACGTTGACAGATGTGAGCCGCATGCAACTGAGTGCCGTTTGTCTTTTTGCACTTGTGCGAGGCGGAAGACGAGTCCAACACCGGCCGGAGCAGACCCGGACCTTGGCCCGTGACGAGCGGCCCACACGAGACTGATGGGTGCAGATGAGGCCAGCGTTTCAGGGGAGTATGACTTTGTTTCTTCTTTTGTGCATTCCCTACCCCTGTCTGTTTGAATAGGGTAACTAGTAGCACGCACGGGCAATTGGGTTGCTGTGACCCTCTAGATACAAATTGACATAGTAGACAGCCCCTGCCTCTCTCCCTGCCACCCCCTCTCTCGCTCTCTTTCTCCAATGTGCCCGGCAGTACCTGTATGGCCTGGTGCGCTCAGGGTGGAACGTGCACAGCAAAAGCAAGCCTAAGCCTAACACAAACCCTAACCACAGCAAGAGCAAGCCTAACCCTAAGCCTCAGCACAGCAAAAGCAAGCCTAAGCCTAACACAAACCCTAACCACAGCAAGAGCAAGCCTAACCCTAAGCCTCAGCACAGCAAAAGCAAGCCTAAGCCTAACACAAACCCTAACCCTAACCACAGCAAGAGCAAGCCTAACCCTAAGCCTCAGCACAGCAAAAGCAAGCCTAAGCCTAACACAAACCCTAACCCTAACCACAGCAAGAGCAAGCCTAACCCTAAGCCTCAGCACAGCAAAAGCAAGCCTAAGCCTAACACAAACCCTAACCCTAACCACAGCAAGAGCAAGCCTAACCCTAAGCCTCAGCACAGCAAAAGCCAGCCTAAGCCTAACACAAACCCTAACCCTAACCCTAACCCTAACCACAGCAAGAGCAAGCCTAACCCTAAGCCTCAGCACAGCAAAAGCAAGCCTAAGCCTAACACAAACCCTAACCCTAACCACAGCAAGAGCAAGCCTAACCCTAAGCCTCAGCACAGCAAAAGCAAGCCTAAGCCTAACACAAACCCTAACCCTAACCAGAGCAAGCCTAACCCTAAGCCTCAGCACAGCAAAAGCCAGCCTAAGCCTAACACAAACCCTAACCCTAACCACAGCAAGAGCAAGCCTAACCCTAAGCCTCAGCACAGCAAAAGCAAGCCTAAGCCTAACACAAACCCTAACCCTAACCCTAACCACAGCAAGAGCAAGCCTAACCCTAAGCCTAAGCACAGCAAAAGCCAGCCTAAGCCTAACACAAACCCTAACCCTAACCCTAACCACAGCAAGAGCAAGCCTAACCCTAAGCCTCAGCACAGCAAAAGCCAGCCTAAGCGTAACACAAACCCTAACCCTAACCACAGCAAGAGCAAGCCTAACCCTAAGCCTCAGCACAGCAAAAGCAAGCCTAAGCCTAACACAAACCCTAACCCTAAACACAGCAAGAGCAAGCCTAACCCTAAGCCTCAGCACAGCAAAAGCAAGCCTAAGCCTAACACAAACCCTAACCCTAACCACAGCAAGAGCAAGCCTAAGCCTCAGCACAGCAAAAGCCAGCCTAAGCCGAACACAAACCCTAACCCTAACCACAGCAAGAGCAAGCCTAACCCTAAGCCTCAGCACAGCAAAAGCAAGCCTAAGCCTAACACAAACCCTAACCCTAACCACAGCAAGAGCAAGCCTAACCCTAAGCCTAAGCACAGCAAAAGCAAGCCTAAGCCTAACACAAACCCTAACCCTAACCACAGCAAGAGCAAGCCTAACCCTAAGCCTCAGCACAGCAAAAGCCAGCCTAAGCCTAACACAAACCCTAACCCTAACCACAGCAAGAGCAAGCCTAACCCTAAGCCTCAGCACAGCAAAAGCAAGCCTAAGCCTAACACAAACCCTAACCCTAACCACAGCAAGAGCAAGCCTAACCCTAAGCCTCAGCACAGCAAAAGCCAGCCTAAGCCTAACACAAACCCTAACCCTAACCACAGCAAGAGCAAGCCTAACCCTAAGCCTCAGCACAGCAAAAGCAAGCCTAAGCCTAACACAAACCCTAACCCTAACCACAGCAAGAGCAAGCCTAACCCTAAGCCTCAGCACAGCAAAAGCAAGCCTAAGCCTAACACAAACCCTAACCCTAACCACAGCAAGAGCAAGCCTAACCCTAAGCCTCAGCACAGCAAAAGCAAGCCTAAGCCTAACACAAACCCTAACCCTAACCACAGCAAGAGCAAGCCTAACCCTAAGCCTTACCTTAGTCAAGGTTGGGGGGGTGCTAGTGAAATTTTTCCCCTTGCCTAAACCACCACAATATGTCTGCCTTTCAGGATGGCTGGGGCGGTGGATCGGACGAGTGCCTGCACAGAGGGACTGGACAGGACCGCGAGACCAGAGGGTAATAATAAAAAACTTTATTTGTAGAGCACCATTCATACAAGAAATGCAGCTCAAAGCACTTAACAACAAAGAAAGAAATTATAAGCATTGAATTCTTCATATAGGAACAGACATAAAAAGAAAACAAAAACATTCATGTATGCATACGCAATTAATAAAGGCAGCTTAAAATAGGAGCAAGCTTTAATAGACAGGTAATAAGTACGTCCACAGAAGTGCACCGCGTGCAACAGAGTGCCGTTTTTCTTTTTGCAGTGGCACGAGGCGGAGGAGGAGTCCAAACGTCAAATACCGGCCGGGGGGGAGCCAACCTTCGCCCGTGATGAGCGGCCAACACGAGACGGACGGGTGCGGATGCGGCGAGGGCAGAGCGCCCAGCCAGCATTTAAGGGGAGTATGACTGTTTTTCCTTTTGTGCTTTCTTTCTTTCCCTCCCTCCCTCCACTTTTTCACTGGGTGTGCACACTGGCCGTTTGCATGAGGCCTCTCTTTCTCAGCGCTGCGTCATTTTGCAATATTGTTGTTTTATTGTTATTGTGTTTTTTAAATACATGAAGTGAACTGTTTGTACTGTAATTGTGTGTGGGTGTACCTCTGAACCTGAATTAAACTGTGAACTGAATTCAAGTGGTCCATTTTAAACATTGGCATGGGCAGTCTATTGTGCATACAAACTGAAATCATTTGAGACATTCTCAATGACAAGACATTTGTAAAGTTAGTCTCAAACCAAATTGTCTTGTTAATTATGCAGTGTCAGGCTTTTTATATTTTTTTACTACACAAAGAAAAGCTGCATGCATTCTAAATTGTTGACAAAAGCCAAGTAGCCAGACACCCATAGATGCAAACGACAAGCGTACAAATGGTGTCTTTTGCGATCAATAAGTCATCTTTGGCAACCCTGGTTTAAAATGGCTACCGAACTCAGAATCTTGCAGAATGTTGGTACATTTTTCTGTACGAGTAAAAGCAGGTATTTTAATCTCGTCGGAGCCATTTTTTGGTTTGTTTTGAATCGTCATGCATCATGTGGGCATTCTTGTGAATAAAATCAACAGTGGTGTGTTTGCTTCCTGTTGGTGGTCTTGTAAATAAAGTCAACTTTGGTGTCAGTCATCATTCGCGATGTGCCTCAATCGATGGTGCATCTCTTGAATGTGAAACTTCTTGCACGTTTTGTTGCAGGGCTGGGCGTCCCCATTGGCTGACTACAAAGAAGGCTGTTTCTCTACAGTCCAGGTTGTTGCTGAGGTCAATTGAATGTGTAAACATAGCGTGTAATGTTTAGGACCTTGGCTTTCCATTCAAAGCACAGTTTCTTAACTACACGGCCAGCCTCGGTACATGTACTGGGTGGTATCACCCAGTTCAGAGTAAAGTGAAGGCCAGAGTGGTCGTCTTAATACCAGCATCCTCATGAAATTGACCATATCAGAAAGGCTAGATGAATTCCAAGTGCTACCACCGGGTGGCAGCATATTTACCTCAAGCTGTCTGGTGCTGGGTCAACCTAATACACAATATTTGCCTCAACCTGTCTGACACTCTATTGAACTGTATGCAATAATTTTTAACTTGAAACAACTACATTACAAATTGTAGGCGCCCTAATTAGACAGCTGGGTCAATGTGACCCGTCTTTTGCGGTTTGTTTTGCCCAAAGCAACCTAACAAATACGCATAGGTACTGCCGCTATCTCGTCGATGTGCATGTCTCTAAAATGTACAAAGCAAATTCATTTGCATAATAAACTTACAAACCAAGCAATGCTTCTTTCTAGGTCTCCTCATGTCCTCAGCACTGCAAACTTTTGTGCCGGTACACCATATGAAGTAAATGACGGAATGTTTTTTTTTTTTTACACCTCTAATGTGTATCAAGCATACCAGATGATGTTTTAGAACAGCCTAGAATATTAAGTTACAAAAAGTTAAAAAAAAGTTATTGATTATATATTTGCTCCAAGGAGGCAGTATTGACAAACGTCACCTCCTTCATAGTCTGCGCATTGTTTTGTGCTTCGCAGCGCGGTGTAGACAGCAGGTAGCGTGGGGGGCGCAGGCGGCGCAGGCGGCAGGGGGCGCAGGCGGCGCATGCAGCAGGGGTGGGGAATCGAACCCTGGATCTCAGGTGTTCGAGCGCAGCGACGGAGCCACTCGCCAAGCGTGGCGAGCTCGGCAGTGACCCCGCTTTCACTTCGAGTCATTCTTATACCTTCAGTATTGCGCTCCGCGCGCGCTGGGTAAGTACAAAAGAGAACTGGCGGCCACCAGCTGCCATGTCACGCTGGCCGACCGGTTCGTGATACGGCCTCATGCCCCGTACAGCCCTGGTTCGATCCCAGTGGTGGGAACTTTCTCCGGCCCACTTTTGTAAGCGTCTGAATACATGCATATAGGTTGCATGTCGACGCATTTATTTATGTGTAAACGCCCAGTGTGGCCCCGCCCACCTGCAGGCGGGGCGATGCAGCTGGCCCCGCCCCCATCGAAATGGCCCCGCCCCCTGCCCTACAAAAAGACAGTAGGGTAGGGGGCGGGGCGAAGCCCCTGCCCTACAAAAAGACAGTAGGGTAGGGGGCGGGGCGAAGCCCCTGCCCTACAAAAAGACAGTAGGGTAGGGGGCGGGGCGAAGCCCCGCCCCCTACCCTACTGTCTTTATATACAGTATATATATATACAGTATATATATATACAGTATATATATATATATATATATATATATATATATATATATATATATATATATATACTGTATATATATATACTGTATATATATATACTGTATATATATATACTGTATATATATATACAGTATATATATATATATATATATACAGTATATATATATACTGTATATATATATATACAGTATATATATATATATATATATATACTGTATATATATATATACTGTGTATATATATATATATATATACAGTATATATATACAGTATATATATACTGTATATATATATACAGTATATATATACAGTATATATATATACAGTATATATATATACAGTATATATATATACAGTATATATATATATATATATATATATATATATATATATATATATATATATATATATATATATATATACTGTATATATATATATATATATATATATATATATATATATATATATATATATACTGTATATATATATATATACTGTATATATATATATATATATATATATATATATATACTGTATATATATATATATATATATACTGTATATAAAGACAGTAGGGTAGGGGGCGGGGCTTCGCCCCGCCCCCTACCCTACTGTCTTTTTGTAGGGCAGGGGCTTCGCCCCGCCCCCTACCCTACTGTCTTTTTGTAGGGCAGGGGCTTCGCCCCGCCCCCTACCCTACTGTCTTTTTGTAGGGCAGGGGGCGGGGCCATTTCGATGGGGGCGGGGCCAGCTGCATCGCCCCTCCCACTTGCGGGCGGGGCCACACTGGGCGTTTACACATAAATAAATGCGTCGACATGCAACCTATACGCATGTATTCAGACGCTTACAAAAGTGGGCCAGAGAAAGTTCCCACCACTGGGATCGAACCAGGGTTGTACGAGGCATGAGGCCGTGTCACGAACCTGTCGGCCAGTGCGACACAGCAGCTGGCGGCCGCCAGTTCTCTTTTGTACTTACCCAGCGCGCGCGGAGCGCAATACTGAACGTATAAGAATGACTCGAAGTGAAAGCGGGGTCACTGCCGAGCTCGTCACGCTTGGCGAGTGGCTCCGTCGCTGCGCTCGAACACCTGAGATCCAGGGTTCGATTCCCCACCCCTGCTGCCTGCGCCGCCTGCGCCCCCTGCTGCCTGCGCCGCCTCCTCCCAGTGACGCCTGCGACCACTATGAAGGAGGTGACGTTTGTCAAAACTCCCTCCTTGGAGCAAATACATAATCAGTAACTTTTTTAAACTTTAGTAAGTTTTTTTTAGCGGCAGTATTTATGTGTATTTGTTAGGTTGCTTTGGGCAGAACAAACCGCAAAAGACGGGTCACATTGACCCAGCTGTCTAATTGGGGCGCCTATCATTTGTAACGTACTTAAAAATTAAAATGATTAAAAATTATCACGTAGAGTTAAACAGAGCATCAGACAGGTTGAGGCAAATATCTAGCATGTGGTTTAGACGTCTATCAAGCAAATGAGTTTGTTTTGTACTTTCAACACACATGCACATTGGCGAGATAACGGCAGTACTTCTTTATTTCTTAGGTTGTGGGCAAAACAACAAAAGGTGCATCACATTGACCCAGCATCAGACAGGCTGAGGCAAATATGCTGCTACTCGGTGGCAGCACTTGGAATTCATCTAGCCTTTCTGATATGGTCAATTTCATAAGGATGCCGGTATGAAAAACACTCTGGCCTTTACTTCACTCTGAACTGGGTGGTACCACCCAGTACATGTGCCGAGGCTGGCCGTGTAGTTACGCAACTCTGCTTTGAATTGAAAGCTAAGGTCCTGGAAGTTACATGCTATGTTTATAAATTCAATTGACTATAGCAGCAACCTGGACTGGACAGCAACAGCCTTTCTTGTAGTCAGACAGCCAATGAAGACATCAAGCCCTGTAACAAAACATGCAAGAAGTTTCACATTCAAGAGATGCACCATCGATTGAGGCACATCGTGAATGATGACTGACACCAAAGTTGACTTTATTTACAAGACCACCAACAGGAAGCAAACACACCACTGTTGATTTTATTCACAAGAATGCCCACATGATGCATGACGATTCAAAACAAACCAAAAAATGGCTCTGACCACATTAAAACAGCTTTTACTCGTACAGAAGAATGTACCAACATTCTGCAAGATTCTGAGTTCGGTGGCCATTTTAAAGCAGGGTTGCCAAAGATGACTTACTGATCGCAACAGAGACCGTTTGTACACTTGTCGTTTGCATCTATGGGTGTCTGGCCACTTGGCTTTTGTCAACAATTTAGAATGCATCCAGCTTTTCTTTGTGTAGTTAAAAAAAATAAAATAGAAAGCCTGACACTGCATATTTAACAAGTCAATTTTGTTTCAGCCTAACTTTACAATTGTCTTGTCATTGAGAATGTCTCAAATGATTCCAGTTTGTATGCACGATAGACTGCCAATGCCAATGTTTAAAATGGACCACTTGAATTCAGTTCACAGTTTAATTGCAGTTCAGTGGTACACACACAATTACAGTACAAACAGTTCATTTCATGATTAAAAATACAACAGTAAAACAACAATGTTGCAAAATGACGCGGCGCTGAGAGAGAAAGAAAGAGGCATCATGCAGATAGCCAGTGTGCACACCCAGTGAAAAAGTGGAGGGAGGGAGAGAGGGAAGGAAAGAAAGGACAAAAGAAAAAAACAAAGTCATACTCTCCTTAAATGCTGGCTGGGCGCTTTGCCCTCGCCGCATCCGCACCCGTCCGTCTCATGTCGGCCGCTCATCACGGGCGAAGGTTGGCTCCCCCCCGGCCGGTATTCGACGTTTGGACTCATCCTCCACCTCGTGCCAGTGCAAAAAGAAAAACGGCACTCTGTTGCATGCGGTTCACTTCTGTGGACGTACTCATTACCTGTCTATTAAAGCATGCTCCTATTTTAAGCTCCCTTTATTAATAGCGTATGTACACATGAATGGTTTTGTTTTCTTTTTATGTCTGTTCCTATATGAAGAATTCAATGCTTATAATTTCTTTCTTTGTTGTTAAGTGCTTTGAGCTGCATTTCTTGTATGAAAGGTGCTCTACAAATAAAGTTTTTTATTATTACCCTCTGGTCTCGCGGTCCTGTCCAGTCCCTCTCTGTGCAGGCACTCATCAGATCCAGTGCCCCAGCAATCCTGAAAGGCAGACATATTGTGGTGGTTTTTGCAAGGGGAAAAATTTCACTACCAACCCCTCCCCCCCCCCCCCCCCCCAACCTTGACTAAGGTAAGTTTGAATCAGGTAACTAGCGGCACGCACGGGCTGGCGCATGTCTCATACGGCCCTCCCGCATTGGAGCGATCCGGGTTATGAAATGTTTAACCCCTTACAAAAAGGGAGGGAGGGAGGGAGGGAGGGAGGGAGAGAGAGAGAGAGAGAGAGGAGATGAGAAGAGGCTTTGGTGCGCACTTAAGCGCAACCGGCCAGTTCCCCCTGAGTAGAGCTGGCTTGGCCCCGAGTGGAAACAAAAGAGGAAAACGTGACCTCACGGACAGTGTCACGGAGAATCTCCTTGTCCTCGACACCGTCGACGACACTGGGACCCAGTCTGGCAGACATTATACCCTGGTATTCCACAAAGGGCAAGGTATAGCCACGTTCCACCCTGAGTGCACCAGGCCATGCAGGAACTGCCGGGCGCGTTGGAGAAAGAGAGCGAGAGAGGGAGGGAGGGGGGCAGGGAGGGGGTGTCTACTTTGCCGATTCGTATCTAGAGGGTCACAGCAACCCAAGTGCCCGTGCGTGCTACTAGTTACCCTATTCAAACCGACAGGGGTAGGGAAAGCACAAAAGAAAAAGTCATACTCCCCCAAAACGCTGGCTGCATCTGCACCCATCAGTCTCGTGTGGGCCGCTCATCACGGGCCAAGGTCCGGGTCTGCTCCGGCCGGTGTTGGACTCGTCTTCCGCCTCGCACAAGTGCAAAAAGACAAACGGCACTCAGTTGCATGCGGCTCACATCTGTCAACGTACTCATGACCTGCCCCCTCCCTGGTCTTGTGGGTGCAGCCCAGTCCCTCTGGGTGCAGGCTGGCGCTCGTCCCATCCGCCGCCCCGGCAACCCTGAACGGCAGACAAATAAGGAAATCAAATTAAAACTAACAAGTGCGTTGCATATTGGATTGCCATGTCACCACCTCTGGCCAGCCTTGATCAGTCATGCATCAGGCTCCTCTTCAACACTTGGCGACTGCTTTCTTTGGGTGATTCCTTCCTTTGCACCCCGCTCACCAATCGCGGGTCTGGTGGCCTCCGTCCACCGGCTCTTCGTTTCATACATCGTCTCTTCCACCTTGCAAGACAAGCACAAAAGTCTCGCTGCGCCGTCGCTTGCGCTTGCCGTCGCTTGCGCTTGCCGTCGCTTGCGCTTGCCGTCGCTTGCGCTTGCCGTCGCTTGCGCTTGCCGTCGCTTGCGCTTGCCGTCGCTTGCGCTTGCCGTCGCTTGCGCTTGCCGTCGCTTGCGCTTGCCGTCGCTTGCGCTTGCCGTCGCTGCGCGGTCGCTTGCGCTTGCCGTCGCTGCGCGGTCGCTTGCGCTTGCCGTCGCTGCGCGGTCGCTTGCGCTTGCCGTCGCTGCGCGGTCGCTTGTGCTTGCCGTCGCTGCGCGGTCGCTTGCGCTTGCAGTCGCTTGCAGTCGCTTGCCGCCGCTGCGCGTTTGGCACTCAATGAGGGCTGCACAACATTTTGGAATACCAACGATATGGCAGTATTGGGCCAGACCACAGCATTGAGCAAAGTTGTGCAAAATTCTAGGATGGAGAGGAACTATTTGATCCCAATGACATCACTTAGACCAGTTAACTTTAACTTGCATCAATGACTTATCTTCTAATTACATTACGAATAGTTAGGAGGCCAGAAAACATGTTTCATTTGCCACATGAATAGAAAAAAAATCTTTGTTTTCCTAAAGTGCATGTCAACGACCTACACCACCATATGACGGTTTTCCAATCCAGGTGCAGCCCTACACACACGTCACCATTGGTGTCCAAATGGTAGCCTCGGGCCAACTTGATCAACACACCACACGAATGAACGCAACACTGCTTTGTAGCACAAAATATGAATGGCAACATTTTGTGATTGATTGAATGAATTTGTGTCAAAGAATTCTCAATTTGATTCAGTATGCAGCCCTCAAACAGACATTTGGACACCACCGGCGTGAACTAAAAAGAAAAGAAAAAAGTCCATTTCACATGCTGAAGCTGCGCAGGTGGACGCCTCCAGGGAAGCGGGTCTCCCTCAGAACTCTGCTACTTCAGAGCGATGCCACAGCGGTCCGTCCACCTCTGAGCAGATCGTGTCGCGTCCCGGTCGCCATCTGCACAAACAGAAACAAATGTTAGAAACTCAAAGAGCACCCCAAGTTGTAGGTCACTTGCTTACTTGATCACAGCGGTTAGGTACTCTTGGTGACGGTCACCGGGTCGAATCGGGCCATGCACCCCCCTTTTGCATCCGGCCTGCAAAAGGTAGAACATGCAATGAGTTGGGCGCTGCTCACATCATTAAGTCTTCACCGTGGACCGGCTCGCCCCAACACCGCCCCCTACACCTAGAGAACAAAGGACGCACAGTGGTACGTTAGGCTTCGATCAAGCACGACAGTGCTAGGTTAGAAAAAGACACAACGTGACTGTCTCGCTCCAACACCTAGGGGAGAACAAAGAACACAAGTACCACAGTGGTAGGTTAGGGTTAGAGGAAGTGCAACAGTGGTAGGTTAGAAAAAGAAAATGTCACAAGTCAAATTGCAAAATTGGACATTCGGGATCGGCTCGCTCCGACGCCACCCTACACCGAGAGGAAAGAACAAAGAACGCAGCAACTACGACAGTGGCAGGTTAGAAAAAAATGCACAATGGTACAAGTTGTATGGCAAAATTGGACATTCAGCTCTACGTCAAAGTTCAGTTTTGTGTCCATCCCCGGAACCACGTCCTCCCCCAAGTGGGCCGTCAATGGCAACCAAGCACAAGACAACGCTGGATCCAGACCAGCCACAACCACAGCGCACCTCGAAAGCAAGACCAACCATCAGGGCCCTAAACACTGTCCACACCTGCAACCTTTCCGTCGTGCACCCATAACCAAAGGCAACCACACTGCCCCCTCCTTGGCACATGATCCGCACACGTCGACTTTTGCAGCGCGATGCTTGATTCTTGACTTGATATGGCCATTGCTCCTTTGCTCCTTTGCAT
This sequence comes from Syngnathus floridae, assembly GCF_059516105.1. Classification (NCBI taxonomy): domain Eukaryota; kingdom Metazoa; phylum Chordata; class Actinopteri; order Syngnathiformes; family Syngnathidae; genus Syngnathus; species Syngnathus floridae. Next base: position 7,853,553 of record NC_142426.1, on the reverse strand, counting down.
ATGGCCATTGCTCCTTTGCATATGGCCATTGCTCCTTTGCTCCTTTGCATATGGCCATTGCTCCTTTGGATAGGCCATTGCTCCTTTGGATAGGCCATGGCTCCTTTGGATAGGCCATGGCTCCTTTGGATAGGCCATGGCTCCTTTGGATAGGCCATGGCTCCTTTGGATAGGCCATGGCTCCTTTGGATAGGCCATGGCTCCTTTGGATAGGCCATTGCTCCTTTGGATAGGCCATTGCTCCTTTGGATAGGCCATCGCTCCTTTGGATAGGCCATCGCTCCTTTGGATAGGCCATTGTGCCTTTTCATATGGAATTATCCCATTCGGCTCCTCTTGCAGCCTACAAAAACACAGACAGCCATTAATTGTGTGCTGGGAAGCTAAAACTCGACAACCATTGTGTGTTGGGAATTGAAACTTGACAAAAACAGGTTTTCACCTGATTTAGGACTACTCTTCCTCAGTGTCCTCAACATCACTGAAAGGGCTCCTTCAAGAGCCTCCTGCTTGCTTTGTATAGAAGGATGCTGGCTGGGCGGCAGTTTTTAGTGCTACAAAAGACAAGCAAATGATTGCAACAAAAATAGACATTGAGTCGAGTACCAAAGGCATGATTTTTTACCAACAATTATACATACTAGGAGTTTTACATTTGAAAAAAAATATATTGTAGTAAGTTACGATAATTGATCAAAATTATAGTTCATATTTGAATGATACATTCTAAGTAGAGTTTTACATTTGAAAAAATATATAATCATCACATTGTAGTAAATTATGATAATTATTCAGGATTATAATTCATATTTTAATTTCATCATTCATCAACTCCCCTCACATTGGACAGATGATCCAGGTTGGCGGCGTCCAAGACGGGAGAAAATAACCCGGGCAAATGTTTGTTGCGTAACGGAACGAGAGCGGGCGGGCGCCATCTTTGAATGGATTTGATCCGATTTGGACATGACGTAACATATACGTTGCATTCACCAGTTTGCATGACACGGAAATGGCACACGCATCATATAAAATAATAAAAAAATGGTTAAGTTGACTAGAGTCAAACTAACATTTCCTATAGTCAGACAAACACGCGCTTATCGGCGGCGTCATATACGAACCGTCTACAGACAGACGAATGAAACAAATGCTGGCCAGCATGAAAAAAAACAACCGCGAAAGACATTTAAAATACCACCAAAACGCGCAACGACGCGACGCGACGCAAAGTGGATTGTGGCGTGCCGTGTCGTGCCGTGCCGAAACCTCAAGCACTCCCTAGACAGCGAAAATCCTGCAAGAAATAATAAATGGCATCGTAAGAAACTGCAAACATTTGCTCACGGGCTAAATGGCCTGCGGCCTACAATTTACCTCCAGGCCCACCGTCGCGGTGGACGTGACGTTGCCGAGTCACGAGAGTACGACAATCCTGCGACAAACAAAATAAATTTTAAAAAAAGGCTTGTGAGAAAAAGCAACAAAGCGTGCCGTCGTGAGAAACGGCAGGAGACGACAAACATTTGCTAGCATGCTCGCTTACCTGAGAAACCGTCCACCGCCGCCGCCGGCCCGCGCCCGGTGGCACCTGCATATGATAACTCCCCTTGAGCAAGCACACCTGACTTCAATTGACCTAAAGCCCTGACGTCACATCCGTCGATTCAAATCTTCTTCTCCTGATCGTCCAACGGCGCTCGGCACACTGACGCCACCAGGTGGTCGCCTGTCATGGTGACTACTGTGGAAAGGCTTGCTTCGGACTATCCGTTGAAACTTTCAACACCGAACATGTTTGGATGGAGGATACCCTATCAATATGACCAAATCTCCTTTGGTTCCCGAGCAGGTTCTGGTCGAGTGGTTAACGCCATTGCCTTCAATCAAATGAAAATATTTGTATCGAGTATATTTGTATTGTATATTTGTAAACGTGCTTTTGTTGTGCAATTAAATTTTTTTTTAACCTCGTGTAGTGTACCTACACATATTGTCATATAAAATGTCTGATTTTTATGTTTTAATTGGCGAATATAAAAACAAGGAATAAGACGCCAGACACGTTTTAACATAAATGTTTATTAAAAATAATAATATCAAAAGCAAATTTCAAACCAGCAATCTAATGTGAAATTGCAGTAGATATATTGGATAACAATATTTAGGCGTATTATAGGTATACACGTTATTTAAAAACGACTATAAGTGTTATACTACGACACAAGTGTTTACCAGCTCAGTGGCCTAAGAGGAGAGTGTCCGCCCTGAGACTGGGAGGTTGTGGGTTCAAACCCCTGCCGAGTCATACCAGTGACTATAACAATGGTACCCATTTCTTCCCTGCTTGGCACTCAGTGTAAGGGGTTGAAACGGGGCCCCCCCCCTGCTGCTCACTTATACTCGGGTGCGACTTACAGTCCGAAAATTACGGTAAGTTAAAAAATATCAGAGGAAGTGATAAACAACTGAGGTGATTTGGTTGCATAAGCAAGCCTAACCCTAAGCACAGCAAAAGCGAGAGCAAGCCTAACACAAACCCTAACCCTAAGCACAGCAAGAGCAAGCCTAACCCTAAGCACAGCAAAAGCGAGAGCAAGCCTAACACTAACCCTAACCCTAACCCTAAGCACAGCAAGAGCAAGCCTAACCCTAAGCACAGCAAAAGCAAAGTGTCCATGAGGTGTACCTACACAGGTCATGTAGTCATATAAAGCAGTTAACCAAATGCACCACTTCAATGCACATTACTGACACCTACTGGTTGAAGTCATATGAACTGAAAAAAGAACGAATCACTTTCGGAGGTGATTCGTTCACTCTCGTTCACTGAAAAACATCGTTTATTTGACCGGATCGTTCACTCACGAGCCAACACTCGCGGAGACAACAGAATCAAGTCACGAGTGGACCACCTTTGGCTCACCACTGCCGCTTTTTTTTCCTTCTTCACTCTACCCGTTTACTTGAAATTATCTTTTGTGTGTCTCTCTTCACGTCACGAGATGTGGACGCCGTCTCCGTTTGTGTTGCTGTTGTTTGGCTACTGGCCGCCTGTGGTGAGTTCAATGACACCTCCAAATGACAGCTCGAATCAGCGAAAGTCAAAATTATTATTTTTAATAATAATAAAAAAATGATATGGATAATCCTTCCTACTGCTGCCTGATTTGTATATTATCATATGATAAACTTGTTTTTATTAAATGTAGTTTACATTGTTCTTATTTTATAAATTTATTTATTTCAGCTATTTTTCTAATTATTCTTTATTATTATTGTACTAAAGAGTCTACTGTTAATTGATTTGCTATCTTGACCAATTAAGATGCTCTACAAGTTTATGTATTTTAATTTAACTTTGTTAAAAAAAATTTTGTTAATAAAAGATCAGCATATTTTATTGTTTGTTGACAATAACGTGTCTTTCGCTGTGGCGACCCCTTTGGAAAAAAGCCGATAGGATCCACCACCAATGTGACTTTGTGCATGTGTGTCCAAGCAGACCACTGTGGGGCAGCGGGATGGCTGGCAAGTGTTCGATTCTGCCCAGGATGCCGCCGGCCGCTGTGTGTGCACGGTAGTGGCACCCGGGCAGAGTCTGTGCTCCCGGGATGCCAAAGAACGCCAGCTGCGACAACTCCTGGAGAAGGGATGTGGAAACGCTCATGCACACACAAACGAATAGACGCTGAGTCATTCTCTGTGCTGGCAAATTCTAATGCCTTACTTGTGTCAGTGTGAAGAGACATCAAACATAAATAAGTTGTCAGAAATCATGGATGGACGGACGGATTGAATGAATGACATTAATCCTTAGTTGAATGTTGTTCCCAAGCAGGTCCAGAACATGTCTCAGTCCATGGAGGTTCTCAATTTGCGTACTCAGCGGGACTTTCAGTACATTGTGAGGATGGAGAGCCTCATTAAAAGTCTGCGCTCCAAGTTCAGACAGATGGACTCTGACAGGAGGACGCTGGCCACCAAAAACTTCCAGGTGCTCTATACGGTCCGTCCTACATTGCCACCTCAAACGCTAGAAGATTCCCATGCATATTCCTGACGTCTTTTCAGGAGCTGAAGGAGAAGATGGACTCACTCCAGCCACTGATCCCCGTGCTGGAGCAGTACAAGACGGACGCCCAGATCGTTTCCCAGTTCAAGGATGAGATCAGGAATCTGTCAGCCGTCTTGCTGACCGTGCAGGAACAGATGGGAACATTTGACTATGACGAGCTCAACAAGAAAGTCCTCAACTTGGAAAACCGCCTGAGGAACTGCATGAGCAAACTCAGTCAGTTGGGGGCTCACTATCATACATTGTCATATTTTTCTTAGAATTTCTGTGTGGGTGCGTATTCATGTGTATGTGTGTGTGCAGCATGCGGTAAGCTGCTGAAGATCAGCAGCCCGCTCACAGTGAAGACCTCCGGGACCAGGTTCGGCGCATGGATGACAGACCCGCAAGCTTCTCCTGAAAACATCAAAGTAAGTATTCTTTTTTGTGAGGCAGACTTCGGAAATTTCTGTTGGCAGGACTTTCTTGGCAAGAACATTTCCTTTGAGTGCAGAACTTTTCCTGAAAAAAAAATAAAATAATAAAAGCTTTTTCTCAGGCAAATGCAACTTGCTTCTAAAAAATGGACATATCTTTTGCTGGTGTTGCTGGCCTCTCTCCGCAGGTTTGGTACATGGACGGCTACACCAACAACAAGATCGTTAAGCAATACAATTCCATGGCGGACTTTGTGTCGGGCGTGGAGTCTCGCACACACATCTTGCCCTTCAAGTGGGCGGGCACCAACCACGTGGTATACAACGGCTCGCTGTACTACAACAAGATGCAGAGCAACATCATCGTGCGCTACAGCCTCGAGACGGCCCGCGTGCTGACCCAGAGGGCGCTGGACTCAGCCGGCTTCCACAACGTCTACCCGTACACGTGGGGCGGCTTCTCCGACATCGACCTAATGGCCGACGAGCTGGGCCTCTGGGCCGTCTACGCCACCAACCGCAACGCCGGCAACGTGGTTCTGAGCCGCTTGGACCCAGACACCTTGCGGCTGCTCGCCACCTGGAACACAGAGTACTCCAAGCGCAACGCCGGCGAGGCTTTCATGATCTGCGGCACGCTCTACATCACCAACTCGCACTTGACCGGCGCCAAGGTGTACTACGCCTACTCTACTTGGACATCCTCATACGAGTACATCGACATCCCGTTTCACAACCAGTACTTCCACATGTCCATGCTGGACTACAACGCCCGCGAGCGAGCGCTCTACGGCTGGAACAATGGACACCAGGTGCTCTTCAATGTCACGCTTTTCCACATCATCAAAACCGACAACGACGCCTAAACGCAGACATTTTGTGGTGATATGGCTTTTTTGAGTCCAATACCGACAAAGTAATGAATAATCTGCCGATTAATTGGAAATATGTTATTCCTGTTCTTTATTAAACATAATATTGTTATTCCTCACACTTTTTGTCCTGCATCTGGGCGGCCTAGGTTTGATTCCCGGTTAGGGAACCATATGCAGCCATAGGGGGAAGAGTGTAAGATAAACTCACTTGTGCATCAAAGGGTTAAATGACGGTTGGACATTTTGGAATATACATATAAAGCGTCTACTGTTTTATTTGTGGTGAATATAAAATTGTGATCTGCACTTGTCTACACTGCTTTCTCAGAATGAACATAGCATTACATAATCAAATATTAAATATACAGCATGCACTTTCATTTGTAAATGTCGTTTACATAAAAATGGGACGTGCAAACATCCATTAAAAACACCACATCTGTACAGCCTCCGGGTGCTTGCATATTCATTTGTCAGTACTTACATACAATATATATTTGTACATGTGTAGCTTGTTAAGAAGTTCATCTCAGGTTTTCCTTTTCACCGGCGCGATTTTGACATCCTTGCGTGTACCCACACGGCGTCGCTGCAGAGTGACCACGTCATCCTCCGCCGTCTGCTGCTTGGCGAAGTTGACAAACACCTGCAGGTGTCACACACACACACACACACAAACACACACACATACATTATCGCTATAATTCAATACATAAAACCAAACGTAAACAACACAAAAAAGGTACACCAAACACAATGGTAGAGTACACAAAAGGTACTTACCTGGTCTAACGTGGTCTGCGAGACGGAATAGTCCTGAATGCCGAGTCGCTCCTTGTTGGAGACGACCAGCTGGAAGATCCTGGCCAGCGAGGATGAGGCGATGTGGTACTGTAGCGTGTTGTAATGTTTCTCGCGCCGCACGCACGCCGGGAAGCTGCTCTCCATGAATTCCTCCACGGGCCCCAGGTCAGGAGGTGCACCCGCTTTTGCCGCCTTCATTTTCATGGTCAGCACGTAGCCGTCCCCGAATCTGCACAAAGGAGACGTCGCCCACCGATTTATTCTCGATAGCAACAAGTGACAAATGGCGTCACTGGTTGTCTTACTTGTATTTGAGGTGCTGGATGGTACCCAGACACTTGAAGGTGCCGTTGACCATGATGGCGAGTCGCGTGCACAGAGCCTCGCATTCCTCCATGCTGGTGGACACGAAACAGAGAGAGCTAAAAACAAACTGAGATCATGTGGTTGCACAAGTGTGCACACCCTTGTATAACAGCAATGTGGCTGTGCTCAGAATTGCATTTTCAAATTTATGTTAAATGGGAATCAGTACACATGTGAGTATGTAAAGTGCCTATAATTAACCTGATATTTTTTTGCTTTCTAGCATAAGCTGTAAGATTTTGTGCCAAAAATGACTAGTATTCTCTCCGCCTTGTCCACGCTATCGCGTCTTCATGCTAACATGTGATCAACGACATCATCCAACCTGTGCGACGTCAGCACGACAGCCCGCCCATCACGGATGACACTCAAAATGGCGTTCCACAGGAAACGGCGGGAATGCGGGTCCATCCCTGTGGTGGGCTCATCCTAAAAGTCAAAGATTTGCACAGCTGGAGAAGCACGCAGTGATGCATATAAATAATTTCAAGGAGCCGATTGGCTGACTCACCAAAAGAACTAACGCCGGGCAACCGATCATGGCGATGGCGGTGGACAGTTTGCGTTTGTTGCCACCGCTGTAGGTGCCGGCGCAGCGGCCGGCGTACTCCGACAAGCCCAACTTCTGGATGCCCCACTCTGCCACCTAAAGCAGGGGAGGGTGGTATTATTATTATTATTAATATTACCATAAAGCCCTGCTGCTCAAGGAGGATCAGGAGCAAGACATAGCAAAAATCGGGAATAATTGACACCGTCCCAAAGTGTTTACAATTTTGTTCACGGAGAGATCTCAACTTCTCTGGGCTCATCAGTACAGCACTAATATTGTGGCAAGGTCCTCCTTACCCTGGGGATCTCATCCTCGGGCACCCCCCTGAGGCGGGCGTACAGGTACAGGTGCTCCCTGCCCGTCAGCAACTCGTCAATGGCATCGAACTGCGGACAGTATCCCATATTCTGGTGCACGTCCAGAATTTCTTTCAGGATGCTGTGACACAACATGACAAGTTACACCCTCGACACTCATTTTTCTTCTTTTTTGCTGGCTTTGACGTTTAAATGTGACTTTTACCCTACAGAATGTTAATGAGGGAAAGGAAGAAAAATGTTGGCCCAAAGCCATTTGCAGCGTCTCCACAACCATTTGTTTTCATTTAATGTATTCACGTTCATATTTGTAGTTATTACGATTAGTCACACTCATATTTCAATTAGTGTGACCTTCTAACGTGCTGGATGGCTTCCCAAAAATGGAAATTTGAATCGGAATAATCATCAACAATGGGAGGACTCATGACTGTGGAACCCAATTCAAGATTTTTCTAACCTAACATAAAGTCAAATCCAAATTTAAAGATATTCTTAAAACTTATCCCTTTACCATAAGATGCTTACGATAACCTAAACCCCATCCTAAGCTGAAGGTTTGTGGTTTTATACCTGTAACCAACCACAGTAGCATCCCCGGAGCTGACGTCAGTGTCGCCTGTCAACATTTTGAAGGTGGTCGTCTTGCCGGCGCCGTTGACGCCTAAAAGTCCGAAACACTGAGAAGGCAAAAAGAATGTCAGCTCATTTGCTAAATGATGATAGTCGACTATTTCATGTTACCCGATAATATTCGTTCATTAATTCATTTCATTACTGTGTATTTTTTCTATGTACAGAACTCTGCCTCAGTTGTCTTGAGTTTAGATGGTGTTGCCTACCAAAAAAAATAAAAAAATAAACAGCAAGCTCACCTCACCGGCGGGAACACCCACACAGATCCCATCAACAGCCACCCTTTTGCTGCCCACATAAGTCTGGGAGAAAGAAAGAAATAGAAATAAACAAACGCACTGACTTAGTTTTTACTCATACTTTTAGCATTAAGTTGCAAGTGGAGGCACTGCTGACCTTGGTGAGGTCTTGGATGTGCAGGATGTCCGACTTGCTGCCGCCGTCGTAGATTCTTCGTCGCTCACATGCCACGTCGTCGTCCTCGTCTACCGCCGGGCTACGCTTCCTGTCTGATAACCTGCAAAGACGTTAAAATTGTTTCTATTTAAAAAAAAAAAAAAATCATTGGAAACAACTGTGTAGTCATGATGATGTGTTACCAGTGGTCCAAGAAGAAGCGGTACTGGATGAGGAGGTTGAAAGCAAAGAAGATGAAACCTTCCGCCGCCATAAAGCAAACGTTCCGCCCAATAAAGTCCCATCGGAAGGGGTTGTTTGTGTGCTCCTCACCTGCCCAAGCATACACAATTATCTGACCCGGGAAGATTACAACTCAAGTCACGTGCGTAAAAAAAAAAACGTGATTACCGAAACGGGCGTAAACGTCGGTGACCGCCTGGTTCATGGCCATGTCGATAAGGCCGCGACCCAGACAGAAGTGAGGAAAAACCAGCAGGCCTTTCTTCAGCCACTTGTTGAACATCAGCAGCGACTGATGACACACCGAAAAGTTAGCTAGGGAGTTAGCTAGAGAACTTTTGACCCTGACACAATGTGACTTTCCTTACCCGGTTGTTTTCGAAGAGCTCCAGGATGAAAGTGACAGCGCTGCTGTTGATGCCGATGAACAGGTTGATGCAGGACAGCGACACGTAGGCAGTGCTCGGGATGTTGAACAGGTACGACATGGGGTACATCATGGGCGTCACGGACCACCTGAATGTGCACACCAATTGTTCTGTTAGGTCCTTCTGAAGCATGAGTAGTTTTAGAATACAATGGTAATAATGTTACCCATAGAGCAGGAGCAGCGCTACAAGGGCAGGCAGGTTGGCTGGGGACGTGTAGCACTTTTTGTCAAATGCGACGAAGATGACGACCACCATGGCAGCGCTGATGGAGTAGTTCACCTGGATGAAACACGAAAAGTAAAAACAGAGCAATAATCCCTCAAACTGTTAGGTGTAGCTTCCCCCTCACCATGTCCCAGAAGAAGTTGGACAGCCAGTAGATAAAAGGGCTAACGCCGCTGACAAACTGCAGGTGCTTGGCTTGGCTGGCACGCTCCTGGATGAGGTAGAGGACAAAACTGGCTGGGATGAAGGACATGGCGAAGATTACGCAGATGGCCACCACCGCGTTCACTGATGTGGTCAGTCTAACGGGAGCAAATGAGCCCAAATGGTCAAATTTGCAACTGCCGGCATTCGATTGAGAATTTGTGTGTCTCGGGCTCAGCACTCACACAGTGACCTCGGAAAGCTGCTCCTTGGTGAGGTTTAGTGGGTGGTTGAGGGCGGTGATGCCAAACTCGATGGGCTTGGCACTAGTGGGCAAGAACGCCCGCAGGATGGCGTTGTTGGCTACATTCATGAAGGCCACCATGGCATGCCAGCCTTTGTTGTTGTACCACACCTGCCAGGGAAGAACCATTTTTTTTGTTACTGGTGTGCTCCATTTATTACCGTAATTCCTCAAATAGCGCCCACCTTTACGTTAAATTCACTCTCCATATATCGCAGGAAAGGTCCGAGCTCCCGCATTGCCACTATGGAATTTGGACCCTGCCAGAGGACATTTTTGATGAGCAGGCTTGGAGGAGGTCAAACGACACGCTAACGACTCAAATAACGGCGGGACTTGTTACCGCCGTGATGTTGAGCATTCGCCCAAGTTGACGGAAAACGTTTTCAATGTCTCTGGGCTCCACATCCAGGATAGGAAGCTGTCCTCCGATGGACAGGCCACCATATCTGAGGAGAGAGTCCATTCATTTGGGACACGTGGTTCTATGGATTTTATTTTGGACCTTACCTTTGTTCATTGACCCAGTATTTGCTCTTCAAACTGTGAGATGAATCAGAGAGAAATGAGACATTTACATTAGCCAAGTAATATAGCAATGCAACATTTGACTTCCAGTATTGGAATGCATAGAGCTGAGAATTAAAAATTGCGCATTCACCTTGTTCTGATGACACTTGGGTAAGTTTTGACTAAGAAGTCTGAGATGTTGCGCTCAGTCAGATCCATCAAGGTGTCCCCCGTGGCTTCCAAGCGTTGCACGGGCGGGAGGCCTCCAGCACCAGCGGGGCAGATAGGCATCATGGTTAGCTTTCTGCTGCTGCTGCACAGGCAGGAGGGCGACGGGTTCCTCTGGTTCCATTCCGGACTCTGCAGGATGTTGCTCGTCACGGCATCCACGTCGGGACGTTGCCACTCGGACGGCTCGTGGTCGCATGGCAGCCTGGATGGCAAGTCAAAGGTGGAAAAATGCCCAAAATCCAACTTTTATTTGATTCTTATCAGTTTACCGCCAACACCAGCCTCCTCTGTGCTACTCACCCCAGTGGTTCCCCTTGCATGCATCGGGTTCCAAGACCTGGTTGCCTTAAGAAACGTTCTACAAAGTGCCTCATGGTCGGGTCCAAGGGTTTCTCATTACTGCGTTGGAAAGACAACCATGAATAAGGTCATTGCGGTATTCGAGCAGACCGTCTCAGAAGAACAAATGTGACGTCACATGGCTGGCAACCTGAAGAAGAAGACTTGCGGTCCGTACATCCAGGGGCTCAACGTCAGGCTGGGGTACTCTCCAAAGGGTGGAACAATGGTGGTGAAGATGAGCGCTATGAGGACGAAGCTGGCAGGTAGGACAATCTGAACCATCATAGAAATCAAACCACAACAAATCTAAAATGAAAACCCAAACCACTTTTAATCCAGATTCACATCAGTTTTGTACCTGAAAGACTAAATTCAGAATCTGATCTAGATTACTTTTTATATTGCACACAAATAAAAGTTGTAAAAAGTGGATTTTGATGGAAATAAGGCCAAAAGACCATATTGTACCTGTGCCACAAAGTCTTTGCGGCTTCGAGTGGCGTGATGAAATCTTTTGACAAGTAGCGCGTGAAACTGCTTCAGGATCAGCCAGGCTCCTTTCACCTGCCTTGAGCCTTTGCCAGCGCTGCAGTCTGACGCGGCCTGCAGCGTAACGCTGTTAGCTTGCATGGCATCGTAGCGCTCTGTGGTTGACACACACGCACAGCGTTTAAAAAAAAAACATTTACTAAATATGGACGAGCGATGCAGCGAGGAAGCATTAAACTGGAAGGAGCAGAACTCGGGGCAACTGATGGCTACAAATCATTAGCCAAATAGCATTATTGCCTAAGTCATTTTTTATCTTACTGTTATTTAAAAAAGCTAGGTGGTAAAATTCAATAAAAGCTTCATTTGTCCCATGTCTGACCTTCATCTACTTCCTTTTTCCTTCTCCGCAACATCCAGTCTTCTACAGGTAAGAAGTGACATGGGGAAAAACACAGGTGACAAACACACAACACGTGTGACGGTGGAGGGCTAGAACACGTGGGAGGAAGGTGGTGATCATTACCAGCCGTGGTGGGATTGCTCGCTAATGCCTCGCCATCTGCTGTCACCTTTAGGAAGATCTGCAAAGGTTGTACATTCATGAAAAATATTAAAATACAAATTTACCAACTGTGGTTTTGAGCTCTATTCATAAGGCAGGTGTACCTCCTCCAGGGATGTGTCGGAGATGCCAAAGCTGCTGAGGCCCATGTCGGCGAGGGTCTCCTCCAGCTCCCTGAAGAGGCTGGCGTAGGCGCGGTGCTTGAAGCACCGACTGGGCAGCAGGAAGGTGAGCTCTTGACCGATGGCTTCGATGAGCTTGGCGTCGGGGACGTGGTGGTGGATCAGGCCGCTGATGCTGTCCAGGTTCCCTGCGGACATCACAGATGGGCTTAAGGTGAGGCATTTTGATGCTTTGGTGACACTTGGATCTCACCCTCGAGGACCCGTTCGGCTGTCTGGCACAGGTTTTGGGACTGATCCTTGTGTCTGGTGCAAATGGAGCAGGTGCAGGAACAGTCGGAGGCACAGTCACAGTCATTCTGGCGCAAGAAGACAAATCATTCACAACAATCTTCATAGCTTTTTAAAACGTTCTGATCTAATACAAATATTTCAAAATATATATATTTTAATTTTACACCGAATATACAAATCTGCGTCGAAAAGCTCACCTCTTTCTTCTTGAGGTCCTTTATGCGCCGAACCAGGGTGAGGTAGAAGCCGGCACCAAAGCAGTTCTTGAGGAAGAGCGGTGAGCCACAGCAGTGCAGCTGGCCCTTGGAGATGATGGCGATGCGGTCGCTCAGCAGGTCGGCTTCGTCCATGTGGTGCGTGGACAGGATCACCGTGCGACCTGCACAGCATCCCGTTAACATAAGTAGACAAAATCCTGTTCAACGTAACTTGATCTATTTGTACCGGATCTGTATTTCAACAGGAGGTCCCATATAGACCTCCTGGAATAAGGATCCACGCCGGAAGTGGGCTCGTCCAGGATGACCACCTTGGAGCCGCCAACAAAAGCCATGGCGACCGACAGCTTCCTCTGCATGCCACCTGTTGGTGCAAAACAGAGGCTTGCTGAGCTTTTTCTCATTTCCACACAAAAAAATAGGCAGAGTAACTCCGAACCTGACAGGTTCTGGGCTTCGTCTTCTCGCTTGTGAGGTAGGCCCAGGTCCACCAGCATGTCCTCGACCTCCTTCTGCGCCTCGGCGTGCGTGCGACCCTTCAGCAGTGAGTAGAACAGGATGTGCTCTTCAACTGTCAGGCTGGAAGCCAAACAAAAAGCAGAAATCTCTTTTTAAGTATTATTTTACATTTCAGTGCGAACACAATACTGTCCATTCAAAAATTATTTTAGTTTGCAGGAATTATTATTTTTTTTTATGAATATCAAAACTGAGCATTATTATTACGCTTGTAAAGATAGAAAGCATTTGTTGTATTGGAAGTATTTCAAACACACGTGTGTACCTAATAAAGTGTCCTGTGAGTGTGTCTTCTGTGGCAAGAGAGGTACTCACTGATTGAAAAGGATGTTGTATTGAGGACACATCCCCAAGGAGGACCGCACGGCGTCCATGTCGGTGCGGATGTCTCTTCCGTAGATGTAAGCAGAACCGGACGTGGGCGGGAAGAGCCCGGTAAGGATGGATCTAGACAGAAGACCAAAAAAAATAAATCACAACTTGGGTAAACAATAAACATATGATGGCGTGGTCTTACAAGGTGGTAGTCTTGCCGGCCCCATTGTGTCCCAGGAAGGAGGTGATCTGACCCTCGTAGAAATTGAGGCTGAGGCGGTCGACTGCGGGGCGAGAGCCTCCTGGGAACACCTTGACCAGCTCCTGGATGCAAACCCCCAACTCCAGACCCAATGGATCCGGCTCAAACAAAAGCAGGCCTACCGGGATGAAGCACCTTTGTTGAATTTCCAATTTATTTTCAAAATACGGTACTGTTAAAATTCTTAAATTAAATCACTAATTAATTAAATTAAAGAGGAATTGAAGTACAGTGTTGGTATTCTATCAGACATGTAACATCTCTTTTGACCACTAGGTGAAGCTCTTAGCATATTCTCCACAATTTTTTCCTCACGCTCTTGAAACTGAAGAACAGTATTGGTAGCTTATCAGCCATGTAACATCTCCCTTGTCCACTAGGTGAAGCTCTTAGCATGTTCTCCGCAATTGTTTCCTCACCCTCTTGCCTCCCGGAGGCATTTTCCTCCTCCTCCTTCTCCTCTTGCTCCTCCTGTAGCCTCAGCCACTCTTTCTCCTTCTCCAGGCGCTCCCGTTTGCTTTGGTGCTTGCAGGTTTTCCTGCTGGCTGAGCCGTTACAGGTGTTGCCAGTGTCTGCAGGTGTGCCGCCACTTTCAGGGTCCTTTTCTGCATTGTCCGCTTCTTGTGCAACTGTGAAAGGAATCAGTTATTTAACCATTTAAACACTTTCAAGGTATTGCAGTGACGTGTCTGCGATGTTATTTTTTAGATAAATAATGTTTTCTTTTTAACACATTCATTTTGTGCATTTGTGAACTAGCAATACCTAAGTCATCTGTGGCAGCAGCTGCAGAGGAAGATTTGTGCCAGTAGGAAGGCTGCAGGGGGAAGTAGAATGGCCGACCAATGCCATACTGACCTGCAGAGAATCACAAGAATGTATTGGTTAGTTAGTTATTAGCTGAATAATTCATTTATGTTGCTATTCATATTTGCAAAGCTGTCAAGAAGGGGATATAAGAGTGAGTGAGTGAGTGAGTGAGTGAGTGAGTGAGTGAGTGAGTGAGTGAGTGAGTGAGTGAGTGAGTGAGTGAGTGAGTGAGTGAGTGAGTGAGTGAGTGAGTGAGTGAGTGAGTGAGTGAGTGAGTGAGTGAGTGAGTGAGTGACCATTTCAGAGCACCTCAGTCCCAAGTTCTCACCTGGAAAGACGTTGTCCAGGTACCAGGCCAGGATGCCGTAGAGTATGGCATCCAGCGCCATCATAAAGATGGAGGTAAGGAAGGAGTAGTTGTCCTTCTCTAGCGGGCTGGTCTGGATGTTGTCCCACTGCAGGCCCACGCCCTGCTCCTCGTAGCGTGACAGGTACTCTGTCCCAAAGCCAAACGCCACCTGAGACAGCAGGCTCTGGAGGGGAGATGGGCGAAATCGTCACCATCTTTCTAAAAAGTGTTTTCTTTTTTCTACGTACGGCGGCCATCTTCATGTTGACGGTGAGGCGGTCCTGCCAGGCGTAGCAAAGCACGTGCGGCAGGTAGAGGGTGAAGTAAAGCACACCGCTGCACGCTGCTGCCAGGTTGGCCTTGTTGAAAAAGACGCTCATGAGGAAGCACTGCATGATGGTGGCCACGGTGAACGTCAGCAGGAAGAGGTACACCAGCACCGGGTCGCTGTAGTTCAGCACCTTGCCGCCCTGAAAGTAGGTCATATGGCATGTAGCTAGGTAGTTACGTAACTACTTACTGGTCCAGCTATCATGTTAGTAAGTAGGTTAGTGAATTTGTTATAGTTATCTGGTCAGGTAGCTACAGTATTTGCTATCTCGTTGGTCAGTAACATAGATGCTTAGTGAGCTAGGTAGTTACCTACTAACTCACCACAATGATGGAGGTGAGCAGCATCGTGCTGGCTGCCATGGTGACAAAGCTATCGATGAACCAGGTGCACCAAAGGACACCGTTAGCCACGCCCATGGCCTTGAGGGTCTCCTTGAGGCGCAGCTCCTTCTCCAATACAATGCTCTTCACTGTCATGGACACTGAGTAGATCCACGCCAGCACCATGAACATCGGGAAGCAGCGGTTCAGCGTGATCATGAAGCTGATGGCCGGCCAAGGAGAGGTTACGCTTTGTTAACAAAAATCTTGTAAAAAAAAAAAAAAAAAATCTACTCACTCAGTTAATGAGTTAGCCACGAGGAACTGTTAGGTAGTTACGTAATTATCTATGTATGTACCTAGATATCTTGTGGGTTACCAACTTAGCTATGTTCTCTCTAGATATGTAACTAGCAGTGCAGACTCACAGGTCATCCACGTAGCAAGGGTAGGGCATCTGCTGCACATAGACCCCTAGTGGCCAATCGTGGCCCGTGTGAACTTTAATGATGCCATGTTCGATCATGTCTTGCAAGTAGGCAAAGCCACCCCAGATGTATCTCTGGTCCTCCACGGGGTCCGCCCTAGGGCCTGGATCCCAGTACCTGAAAACAAACAGAGGACACTCGCGACTACAACTCTGTTGTCACCTCCCAATAGTACCAGGATGTAACTCAGAACATCCTCACTGACCTGTCTTTGACCTTGTTTGTGCGCTCCACGGCGTCGATGTCCATGCGGATCTTGTACTTGACATGTGGTGGGAGACTGGTGGTCCAGGGGTATATGTCGGCGAAGACCACGCCGGCCCAGAACTTGTTTTCCTCCAGCAGGTACAAGGCCTGGTGGATCATCTGCGACTCGTCCGTGTAGGCCACAAACTTGTCCAGAGTGATGCACTACAGTCAGGAAAGGCAATGTTACAGTAAGTTTTTTTTAATTAGCTATCTAGCTAGGTAGGTTAGGTAGCTACAGACAAACAGGTACACACTAATTAATATATGCTTCATTCTCACCTCAGCATATCTGTTGATGGTGTGCATGATTTGGTCAGTGACGTTAAAAATGTTCCTCCAGTCAAAGCCGGACATCCCTGCCTGTCGCCATTCTTCTGAGCCACTGTACAGGAAATTGAGGATATCTCTGGTGGTCAGGTTGGCATCCTCCAGGCTCGTGTCCATAAAGTTCATCACCGTGGGGTTTGCCAGTGTGTCCTGTGGCCATGACACATACAAGAATACATCAATGAAAACAAAAATGATCATCATAACGAGATCATTTTAAATGATTTGAGGATATTCCTTGTAGTGTTTGAATATGAAAATTATAGATCATTTTAAGTTTTTAATACTTGCAAGTCTGCAGTGTCTAGTTGTTTACTTGTCAGGCAAAGTTCATAGGCTTCAATTTTAACATTTTTAGTGAGGTGGAATTTAGACATTGAGGAAGTTCATGGTCGTTGTTTTCATAAATAATTTTAGAGTCTTACTCTGATCACATTCATCTGCACGCTGTTGTGGAAGAAAGCCCACAGCTGAGGTCCCACCTCTTCCCACATCTTGGCAATGTTGCGCAGCCTCTCCAGCTCCTCGAAGGTGGTGTTCGCCTGACGCACACACAAAACAAACAGTAAGGATGATTAAAGTGTTGGAGGAGAGGGGCGTCAGAGGGGTCAGTCAGGATGCCGGCAGGCGGGCGGGCGGGCAGGCAACTCCTCCCTTACACTTTTTAATATCTTCCGGGCGGCAGGGGAGTCAGGAGTGTAGAGGATCTTTCCCATCAGCAGGGGCTTGACAGAATTCCACACCGCTTTGGTGACCGGGTTAGACTCCAGCGTCTCCATCAGGCTGTTGCAGAAGCCAGCTGCAAACGTCAACAATATATCAATGGGGGGAGGACATTAAAACTGAACTCAGGAAGATGTTTTGGGTTTTAATTTAGATATTTTGGAAGGTAATTGAATTTCAAAATTATGTTTGGGTCATGATTTGAATTTAAGAAGGTATTTTGGGTGCTTAATTGGATTTGGTTGGCATTTTGAGTTTAATTTGAATTTAGGAATTTAGAAAGACAATTTGGGTCACAACTAGAATTTAGAAAGAAATTATGAATCTTAAATTGGATGAGGACATTTTAGATTTAATTGGGATTTTCCTCATGGGTGACTGAAAATGTTAAGCCGAATGAAGAAAATATTTGTTGGCAGGTTGAACTCACTGGTAGTGTAGTCATACACGTAGGTGTCACGGGCACGGCTGTTGTTGACACCCAGGAACACCTTGTAGTTGTTGTCCTCGTACCAGTTGAAGGAAAGTACACGTGCGCCGCCGCCCTCCGGGTAGCCACAGAAAAGGCTGGACATGGACGCCGTCAGCTCCGAGAAAGAGGCAGGGCCGCCATCGCCGAAGAGCGAAGTCACTGTTTTGATGAGTGCCCGGGAGTTGTTGCGCTGCATCAGCTGATGGGAGGAAAATTATATATATTTTTCCAACAAAATTTGTCAAAAAATATTTAATCACCATACTTTTATTTAATTACCTCAAAATCATTTCGTAATCTTTTTAATATTTCATTGTTTTCTGCTTTATTTGAATTATTTTGTCTCATAGTATTTCCTGACATTTGATTGCTCTGCTTTTTTTCTCGCCGTCTTGGCTTTTGATGATGTCACCCACACATTCCAAAGAATACATGAAGTCAGACAGGAAGCATTTGGCGCCTTTCTGTCACCACGGCGACAAGAAGGTCCCACCTGGCTGGATGTGTCATCTCCGTGGAATGTTAACACACCCACCCGCTATTCTTACTCATCTGGCCTGAAGTGATGATGATGACCCCTGACCCCCCCACCAACCCACCTCACGTATAGAAAATAAGGAAGAGTAATTAAATTTTCATGAGGTTAAAATTGATGTTAAGGGAAAATAAATCAAGGCCTCAAAAACTGTAGACTGGGCCAAACAAACAAACAAACACATCCGCTTCTTGGCAAAGGTAATCAGAGGACCACTAAAAATACAACAGGGGTTAAGAGGCTAATAACAGCCTGCAGGACCTCAGGAGTGGGTGGCTGAAGGGATCGGTTGGGGTGGGATAATACAAGGAGCGGCAGCAGTGCATTGTGGGCAAGCTCACCTCTCGAATCCTCTCTGACGACGCCCTGAGGACGCGACCCCACTGCCGCAGGTCCACCCCCTCGGAAGCGGCGTCCATAATGCGAGGCAACTGAGGGGAGAAGACATGTTGAGTCATCAGCTTTTTCTTTGTCTTGCTGAAGGGAAGTAGGCCGGGGGGTGATGTTGTTGAGAAAGGACGGGAGGGGACGCCAAGACAAATACGCCAGACGTCCTTCCTGGCACATTCCCCACGCTTGCAGCTCAATGAAGAGAATTTTTGGGCAAGGGGAAGTGAGACTGACGAGGGAGCGTTGGTGTGAGGTGGAAAATTGCAACAACGTGCTTCATAGTCCTCTGGAAAGGTTGACTCTAAATATGAGCCTAAAAATTCAAGAGTATTGAGTCATGTTCATAAGTATACAAACTCTGACAAGAATTGTAAAATATTGGCAATTTTATGGAAAAATTACGAATATCATTGCAGTTTATTTAGTCACTAAGAATACATACACTTGGGTTGTCTGTATGAGCGTCTTTTACTGCCCCTTAGTGGTCAAGGTGGGCACACCAAAAGAATTGAATTGAAGCATTAAATCATGACGCAAAAACTTTAATTATTTTACATTCTATTAATTTTTTATTATTATTTCTATTCATTTTGTTATTATTTCAGTGGTGCGCCGCTTCTCGATGTTCTGGTCGGGGGGTGGCGGTAAAATAATTAATGATATCTCTATTAATTTAAATGGCAGAAACATTAGGTTATGAGCATGGTGCACAACTTGTTTAATCTGTCAGCCAAGACAAGACGCTGTGGGTCACTTCTTAGCCTACGTGGGTGGGGCCCAACCTAAGCCCATTAGAGAAACAGGGGCAAGACGGATAAAGCCTGAGTCACCTGCTGAGCGCTTCCAGTCACTTTATTAGGTACACTATTACATCGCAAGTCTCACCAGTTGGAAGATCTTGAAGAAGTCCACGTTGGCGTAGAGCGCATCCTCGATCTTCTGCAGCCGCTGTTGGCTGAGAGCGCACATGGCATTGCGGACGCTGTGGAGGCCGTGGCGGCTCGGGAAGAGGATGAAGCGCTCCAGTAGTGCCTGGCTGCACGCGATGTCCTTCAACTGCAGGTCCGGGATGCCTGATGCGAACTTCCGAGGAACAAGACGCAGAAAATAAACATATACATCAGGTTGATTAAAAAAAAGAAATAACTTTTGAAATGTCAGCTTTATTCTTCCCATCGGATCATTGCACACTAAGTTTACTAAACTGTAGCAGATTGAAGCTACAGTTGGTTGCCATTAGCAATAGCATTAACGTCCACCAAGCCTCACCTGTTCTATTCGGATTTCCGCATTGGTCAACTGGTAGACAACAGACTGGGGGAGCTCGGCATCTCGCAGCAAGAACGCCGTCAGAAGCTCGTCGTCCTTCAGGATGTCCTCGATCTTTAGACCGCGACCTGAACGGATTTTAAGACGGTATCAATCAACTTATTGTGAACCAATAATTTTCATAGGGATTCCCTTGCTATGACTCTCAGATGACTAAGCAAAAAACTTTGATTTGAATTTCTGCCAGTGTTTGGCCAGCATTTGAGATTTCCATCGCACCTGACACGGCAGCTGGATTGGTGCGTAACGTGTCCATGAAGTCGGAGAAAGCAGACACCTCGTGCCACATACGTCTCAGCTGGTGCACCTCCGTGTCGTTAAACAGCTCCAAGATGTCTGTGTAGAAGCGTGACAATCTGAAGCAAAAACAAAAAAAAATGTTAAATGCCGTCCAGTGTCAATAAATAATGACGCGAGTCACTCACATTGAATTGTTATAGTTGGAGACGACCCCTGGAGACTCTCCTCTGGTGGGGTGTCTGAAGCAGGGGTTGTTGGCATTGCAGAAGATGCCCTGGATCCAAGGAAGCACGCCCGCAGACGGCATGGCCTTGTTGGGGAAATGACCTGGAATGTCATGGAGAGCTAAATTAGGCTAAAATATTCGACCTCAGCAAAACTCGTGTTCAAAAGTTTATGAATATCAATCCATCTCCAATTGCGTGCTCTTACATTCATGCTGCTGGTAAAGCGGGTTGGCTTTCCTCAGCCACACCAAACCAACGAACAGCAAAACGGGCCACAAGAGCTCCACCAGGAAGCGAATCTGCAACAAACAAGCGTATTAGCGACAGAAAGTACTTTGAAACAAGATTTGAGTGCGCAAGCATTAATGTTACCTTCTGCCTTTTGCGTAGGGTCCAGTTCTTCCAAAGCAATAGGCGGATTTGAGAGCCCGTCTTCATGGCTCACCTTCAAATGGGGTCATGTGACTTTGCTAAACCTGGGGAAACAAGTCATGTCCTTTTTTTTCCCCCGCAAAACCTGAAGTAAATAATTATATTAATTCATCCAGTATTTAGACAGTTGAGTGTTTACTGCTGTGCCAATTTGAACTCTGTTGCTAACCAAAACAGCAGCATTTACAGAAAGACTTATATTGCTGTAATACTGTAGCTTTTTAATTGTTACGTCATATATTTTTCCAAGTCCCATTATTATGATGATACAATCAAATCAAAGAAAAGATACGATAGCAGGCTGCCATCTGGAATAATTGGTTGTGTTTGAAAGACAGCGCAGAGAAGAATGCAACAAAGTAGCAGGAAATTATGTTTTCCTTTTAGCCGTGTTTACAACACGGCAGATGTTTCGTGAATGAAGATTTAAAACGCAGGCTTTGGAACAATAACATCTATGCGACATTGTAAAAACTTGTAAATCCTGACCAGATGAGATGCAGAATACATGACGAGTAATTTGTTTGGAATGATGCCTACCAGCTATGTCGAGCGTGCAGGTGGGGGATTTTACCTATTGTTTTGTTATGGCTCTAAAGTTAGATTTTTTGTGACGAAACTTTTTTCAAGACAAAAAAATCACAATATTCTAAGATTACCGTAAATCCACAAACATTGAGAGCAAATAAAAGTCTTTGTCAACACACATAAATCAATTTTGCATCCATATTTTTCTTGTGGACACCAAATAAGCAATAGCACAGCAATCGTCCCACATTTGACATTCTTACACAGAGGTTCATGCTCCTGTTGATACAAGACAATAAAAATACAACTGTGTGAATGTGTGTGAAAGTTTTACCTCAGAAGGAGCGCCGGGTCCGAGGTACGCTGCATGTAGACCACCAGGATGCAGGAACAAGGTAGACTGTGCTGCAGAAACACACCCGACGGACGGATGGATGGATGGACGGATGGATGGATGCCACTCTGCTCAGCAGTACGGCCACAGAAACAGCAACGCTCCTAATCTGATTGCTCTAATCTCCCGGCTCAACTAAAAAGAAAAAAAAAAACAACAGTCATCATCCATTTTGAAACACAACTCATAGAGGAGAGAGAGTGCAAGTGTAACACAATATTAAGTGTAGGTTATAAAACCTATAAATTAATCTGTTGATTATCACGGTCATTTGCTGGGTTTATTTCTTTTTTTTTTTAATTTGCCATATAACAAGAAAGTTGTGTTTGAAGATTTATACATTATTTTCAAAATAGTTGCAACATCCCACTGACAAGGAACAAAATATAGGCTTTGACTGTAGACAGAAATAAACGAGAAATTTGCTGGTAGACAACTTTTTTTTTTTTTTAATCCGCGGCGAGCAGTGCCGCACATCGTCTGTGAGGTCGCCAAGGCAACAAGACGCAACAAACATGCAGTATGAAGGATGGAGAGGAAAACAATCCATAAATATGCTTTACATATCCACAATCGGAGGTACCAATCATAACAGTAATATTACCAAGGCAAATTAGAGCCACACGAAAGAGGAACACATAAGTACAAAAGCAAAATCGTATCGTGATGGAAAGATAGGAGCAAAGAAAGATGTAATATTAAAATACTTTTTGAAATAGAAAGTTGCTTTTTTTCAAGTTGTTCTGTTGAGAAAATGAAATCGGGTTTGAGATAACGTTTTTTTTCCTGATATATAACTTGATATGTAAATTGATGTATCTGGAAAGAACTATAGGTGCAACCATTAATTGACAACCAATCAATTGATAATTAGTAAAAGCCTAAATAAAAAAATAAAAATGTTGTGCCCCCCCTCTCCTGTTTATTTCCGTGTGGCCCTTACGCTCTTTGGTGCAGGAACATTTAAAAGGGTGCAAAGACATTTAGCTTGAACATTGTGCTGAGTATAAAAGCTGCATTAAGTGCATTGCAGGATGCCAGGAAAACTCAGCGAGGACACAAAGAAAGAAAAACCATAGGCTGGCTCTTATTTCAGTGGTTTTGTTCAGTGAGAAGATTTGGGAACACTTTAATGGCATGTTAAAAATTGTTAGACAAAGTGGGCCTCTCTGTGCTCCAGCTCCTGGAGGCGGCGAGGTCGCAGTCTTTGGTAGACAGCCTTGGTCTCGCCGGGGTCGTCGGGGCTGCCAGGGGGTGGCGATTGCGGGGGCGACAGGGAGGTCGCCCCGGGGTCAATGGCGCTGTCGGTAGAGTCCTGTGTTTGGAGGCGGCCGGGCGGGGGGCTGGGGGACGTGGTTGACGGGGCTGTGTTGGCGACCACGGCGGGGGTGGGAACGGTGGTGGTCCAGTCGGGGACCGGCCTCGCTCTGCCCGCAGGGGGCTTGTAGAAGGTCCCCGGCGGGGGCTGCAGAGTTCTTGGGGGTCTGAGCGTTAACGGTGAGCAGGAAGACGGCTGGTCATCCTGTGCAGCGGACGCCCAGGCGGGTTTGACGGACAAGGCGAAGGGGTTGTTGTTGAACATGGTGCCGGCGGAAGTGCTGGCGGTGGGCAGCTTTGCCATGATCATGGCGGTCCTGGGGGTGACATCGTAATGTTTGTACTTCCTGTCCCACGTCCGCCGCTGCATGGTCCGGGTGTCGATGAAGGGCGTGATGTAGTAGGTGCTGACTCGAGACGAGCCTGCGCGGGCAGCCGCCGGCTCCACGCCCGGCGTCTCCGCGATGGCTTCCACCACTGGGTCGATGCGCTCCACAGGTGTAGGGAGGCGTTCCAGGGGCATGCTAATAGGACGGCACGCTGGCCGAGAGCGATGGGCTCGGAGCTGCACCATTGATGCCAGAGTGGATGACGTGGAGCCGGAGGGAGCGGCGTGGCTCGATCGCTTATCGACGCCGTTGACGCCGTCCGAGGAGTCCGTCCGGTCGGTTCCGGGCTGAACCTCCTGGACCTCGTCCAGGATGTGAGAGGACGGGATCACGGAAGAGAACCTCTTGTACACTTTGGCACTCTGGGAAAAAAAGTTGGATGAGAAACTGCGTGGACTGTGTGAGACGCCAGCCGCTATTTACCTCTTTGATGTCCGTCAGGGAGGCAGAATGTCTGCTGAGGCGTTGCAGCTTCTCTTGCGGGGTGAGGGCAGGGGAACTCCGGCCGGCAGCAGCAGCGTCCGACCCGCTCGACGGCGAAGCATCAAACACCACCTGGAAGTGTCGCACCAGCAGCTCTACCATGAGGGCCTGGTACGGGTAGTCCACCAGGGATGACAGAGACACTTCGGCATCCGCCTGCCGCGGCTTCAGCAGCGTGGGGCCAAAGATGATGCCCAGATTGCTTGCCGTCATCTTGTTCTCTTCTGCATGTTCTGACACTCTGCGCAAGACCAACATGACTTTTTCAGATGATACGCAGGAGCAATAATAAGACACGTGAAGTCATATTACCAGATTTATTTGTTTGTTTTAGTATGATTGTTTAATAAAGTGAAAATAAAATTAGATCTAATCAAGTACTATTAGTAGTAAGTAGTCATTTTTTTAGTATTTGTAATAAATAGCAGTTTGGGGAATAACAAAACCAGTTTGAAAATTTGGATTTCATTTCGCTACCTGTTGAGGTGCGTGGCGAGGAAATGCAGTGTGCGGTAGTTGGCGGCGGGCAGCTGGCGCAGAAGGTCCCGAATGCGGAGGACCACACGGTTGAGGTGGACGCTAAGCCCGTCGGACTTCTTGGAATCGCTTTCCTGGGCCTCCTCCACCACCAGGCGCTGGTACTCTTTGGCCAGGCCGATGAAGTCGTTGTAGAAGCGGTAGAGGATCAGCGGCTCTGGTAACTGCGCAAGCAAACACGTTTCGGCTCGGGAACATATAAAGGCTGTCGGATGATGTCACCTCTCTCACCTGTCTCAGGTAGAGCTTGAGCACGTTGCTGATGTCGTGCGGAGACAGCTCCGACAGCTCCACCAGGTCTTTGCCGTTCTCAAAGGCCTGGCACAGCTTCTCCACGCGCGACTTGGCGCCATTCACACGATAAATGCCCTACAAATAAAAAAAAAAAACGCTTTTTGTACCATTTTTCTGGTGGCTTATTTTTCTGCTGGACAAATCGCTATGGCTCACCTTAATGTTGAGAGCGCGGCTTTCGATTTCAGAGGTGCACTTCTTGATGATGAAGGGGATTCCGTCTGCGCTGTTTTTGGACGCCTGGGTGAAGTTGATGCCAAAGAGCTGCAGCCTGCCCTGCAACTTCTTGTGGCCACACTGGATGGCCAGCGTCTCTAGACACTTTTTGTGGCATGCCAGTGAGCACTGGAAGACGGGGAAGGAAAATAATTGAAACCAGGCAGCGTCATTTCATAAAGAGCTTGCGGCCGGATGTTACCTCCTCGCACTCGGCCCCGTGGAAGACCACCAGGCTATCGCACTCGCGGCACTTGGACGGCGCTCGGAGCTTCCTAAGTTTGTGCGTCTGCGCCGCTTTGGACATCTGAGCGTTGCGGAAGGGGCCGGGAGAGCTGGCCGTCTCTGTTACCATCTCGGCCAGACCTGAAAAGAAGAAGTACTTTAACTCTGATGATGGGTCGTGAGAGCAGATAGAGGAAGTCAAGCATGGCCAAAAATAACAGGGATCTCAAACGGAAAAGAACACAAAAGGATCGGTGTGTATTTCTGGTTAGCATATCATCCGCTTCCTAAAATAATGGCTTGAGTCATTTTTATCTTTTTAGGAAACATGAAAAACTGAACCAAACACTGATTATTTATATTATATTTCTTATAGATTTTATATAAGATGTAAAACTTTTGGATTTGACAAATTGGTGGATGGATCATACCATTGTCCAAAGGTGACAGGGGTTCTCGCTCGTCCAGGTCGTCAGCAGAAGACATGGTGCCGGTGGAAGGAGTTCTGGGCAGGCGTCGTTTGAAGTCACCTATGTTGAAAACAGTGTCATCATATTTTATTTAGATATTATTTGTAGTAAGGATTCATTCCCGGAGGTGACCCTCTTTCTCTTCCTACCTGGACTGGCAGATGGGGAGTCCATGGACCTGGACTCACTGCTGCCGCCCGCGCTCTCAGAGTCACTGCACATCCCACCCTGGCTCCCCGGACTGCCGGAGGTCCAGGCTCGGAGCGGCGGGGCCTGCCCCCTCAACCCTGCTGGAACAAGTGTCATTAGTCCCGACAAAAAAAAAACAGACTCCGCTCCTCTTCCGTTTCGTGGATGATCACCAGGGATGTCGGTGCTGCTGTTGGAGCGGCGCTTGGCGATCCCTGGCCGGCGGCGAAGCGGGCTGTCCACCTCGTCGCCGCTGAGGACGTCGCAGGAAGTGAGCGAGGCCTGGGACAGGTTTCCGTGGGAGGAGTGGGTGCTGCCCACTGACCGCTTGGCAAACACGAACCTGTAGAAAAGAGGAAACATGACAACCAGAGTTGAGAGTAGAACGGAGTGGCGCCGTCCGTATACCAGGGACTGGACGCCAGCCAATCACAGGGCACATACAGACACAAACACTCACTTCCAGGCAATTTAAATCATCAATGTTGCTAACATGTATGTTTTCAGAATGTGGAAGAGAGATGAAGCTAACACTGAAAGCCAGACGTTGTTCCCCTTTTCTTTATGTTTGAGCATCAGACAGACGTTTTAATGACAATGCCGCCTTTGATGGTTTGCCACACACATATACGAGAGAGGAACTTAAACTCGACATGTAACGACACGTGAGGTTTGTCCTCGCTTTCATCTACCGGGTTGTACAGCTCAAATCAAAGCAAAAGGGTATACGAGTTATTTTTAGGGTTCCGAAACCTCTATGCTGAAACGTAAACACTTTTCAAGTCCTTTGGAGATTGATGTTTTTTTTCCATGCTTGGAAAATGAAAGAAAAGCAGGCAGCTCCAGATGTTCAGGTTTTAATTTCATTTTCTCCACCCCCCCAAAAAAAAAGAATAAATAAAACAACAATCTATGTTATTATTGTTATTATGTATTTTTTTTGAAAAAACAAAAAACAAAACTGGAAATGTGCGCTCTGCTTTTTTTTTCATGAAATACTAACAATAATAAGAGTAAAGAAAGTTGATTAGTAGAGAAAAAACATTATGATTATTTAGTAGAGAAAAACCATGGATTATTTATTAGGAATATTTAACGCTTTTGAAACCCCAAAAAACAACACAAGCATTTTCGCATGTTTTAAGCACCTGTGTGTGGACTCTGGTTTTTTACTTTTTAGTATTTCCCTCCGGGTAGTGTGTGTGTGTGTGGGAAGCGACGTGTTTGGACAGAAACGCGAGAGGCAATCTTCTCACACTCGCAATCTGCCCGCTTGCACTCTAAGCCTGCGCCACAGATATTTCCTGAGAGGAAGGCCAACGCATTCACATTCTCTCTCTCTTCCTCCCAGTCTGACTCATTGTTACTCTGCTCTGAAAGAACAACCGCACGATGCATTACGACGTACACACTATCAAGGTGCTACTTGTACAATCGTGTGATTTAAAGAGCTGGAAAAAGTTTCGAAAGGACTTGGAAATGCTTCAGTGTATGGCGTGGTGCTGCTGTTTTGGTTAGCAACGGCGAACTATGAACTGAAACTCTTGCATACCTGGCGCCGTCTGAAGAAACCGAGTCGGAGTGCATGCGCTCCCTGGGCAGGTGTCGGGGAAGGCGACGCACAAACTCCGAGTAGCACTCGCCGGGCTCGTACAGCTTGGCGCTGTCACTCAGCGCCTGGTGATGAGCGGGTAGCAGCGCCATCTGCACGTGTTGCATCTGGAACCAGTTGACCGTTACCTGAAAGCAGGAAGAGCAGGGCACAATGAGATCGAATCAATTTGATCATTTTAGGATAGTTTTAGAATTCATTTTTATTTTAGAATTCTACTGAATGATGACAGAATGTGGCCCACCGCCTTGAGCGTGAGGTCGCACTGGAAAACGGTCTCTCGGATTTGGGTGAGGATGGTGCGCTTGACATTGGCCAGGTCCATTCTCCTGACGCCTGCGTCAGCCATGCTGCTCTGGTATTGTTCCTGGGCTTCCTCGGCCTAACGCGGCAATGCAACGAACGACGTGATCGATAGCAGCATGAAAAGGATCATCGTTGGCGTACCTTCTGCAGGGCCTCCTCTTCCAGCCTCCTCTTTCTCTCCAGCTGCTTGTTGCCAGCGTTGGGCTGCTCCTCCAGGGAGCGGCTGGTGGACGAGCAGGCCTTCTGATACTCTTCTCGCCTCTGGGCTTTTAGCGCCCGAGCCTTTCGCAGGCTTGTGTCCGCCTCGTGCTGGAATAGAAGAGAAATAATGTTCAGTTCTTTCTTCTTGTATTTTTTTTTATTCATTTTGGACTATCAGTAGAAATTCACCATTTTCTTCTGCTCCTTCTGCCACTGCTCTTTGAGGTCTTTCCTCAATTTGTCCAGTTCATTCTTACGGCCCAAGAGAGGCTAGCAAGGATACATAAGAAGGGAAACAATGTCATTTCATAAACTTTAATCTTTACACTGACAAAGGTTTGTCAAAATCCATTTGAAATACTAAAAAAAGCAAAAAACGTTAAAAAAAAAAAAAAAAGCTAAATAAATAAAAATATGTCTAACCTGTATGAATTTATTGGTCTGCAAGGCCATGGCGGTTTGCACGAGCAGTTGGTTGTACTCAATGTCGTTCTTGAAGGTGGAATTGTAAATGTCGCTAAAGGGCATGTAGTCCTGCACGGAGCCAAACACGCATTAATCCATCCACTCTCAAAACATAATGACACACAAGGAGGTGCGTGGAATTGTAAATAAAATAAAATAAATAACCTGCTGTGTCACCAGCGACTTGGCCGACTCTGCCAGTTTGGCGTAACTTTTGGCACACTCCATATCTGAAAGCCACAAAAGGGTTTTTCATGTCAGTTCATCCAATTTAAATTTCAATTTCATGAGTGACAGTACTGTACTATATGGAGCGGGCCTCACCCATGGTCACTCTTTTCTCCATCCAGCCCAGCAGGTCCTTGATGTACTTGGACCAGGCTTTAGCGTAGAGCAGAGCTGACTCCACCCCGCTGTCATGCTTCAGCAGTGTCAGGTCCACCTCCTCCTCGCGTGACAGGGGAACATCTGGGCCTGAGGAGAAAGATTAGCTTTAATGAAATATGAAACGAAAACAAGAATAGTTCAGATTGATAGAGGCTAAAACAGAAGACGTGACCATGAAAAAGCTGATGACACTGCAAGAGGATGTGATAATGCTGGCATCTTCTAAAAAAAGACAATGGCCCCCCCACACACCCCCACCCCACCTCCCGCCATTTCTACTCAGAGCTCATGTGTTTCCCATCCGCCGCAGACCCGCTCCCGAACAGGCCTCGGAATGTCAGACATTCAGGCCAGCGGGGAAAACGTGTGGTCCGGCAGAAATAACAGGGCGGGTCTCCACCTCAGGCATTCCTAAATCACGCCGGGAGCTCCAAAGTTGACAACGTTGGCCTGCCCTTGGCCGACGTGCCGTAAACACGCGACGAAATCCACACCCCTTGAATGATGGAACGCGGACGCCCACTCACCAGCAAGGTCGTTCTTCTCGGCCGCGTAGTCTTCGGGATCCACGGCGAGGTTGTCGAAAGACTGCGAAAGACGAGGAGGACACAGTTTCATGTGACAGGAAGGCAAAGGCAGACATGCAATTAACAAGCAGCTGTGCTCGCGACACCCAAATTACAGTTTGCCTTTGAGGCTTTTTAAGTTTACTGGGAACAACGCTTTCAATAAAAATAACAAGTAAAAGGAAAAAAAAATTAAGAAGGAAAAAAAACGGCTTTACCCGGCTTCTTCTGGTCTGGGGGGTCCCCAACCCTGAGCCATTGTCCACATCTCCCATAAGGAAGTCAGAAACTCTAAAGCACACACCCACCCAAAACAATTATTAATACAGTTACAATATGTAAAATATCATCTTAAAATTACAAAATATTTTGTATTGCTATACTGGCGAACTCAAAGGAATGAAATAATGTTTGGCATTGGTATGGTAACCCTAATTGCATTTATTATAAATCATGGATGAGTCTGGACAATTTAGAGGCTGCATCAGTGCTAGCATTAGCGCTAATGTTATTTTTTTGATTAATTTAGCTGGGTTGAAGTTAGCCTCTTGTCATTTTCTTTACAAGTAATAAAAGTTGGAGACGGCGTCGCACTCACACATTGCCGAAGGTGAACGCTAAGGTGTCGATGGACGCATGAATCTCGCCAAACGTGCTTTCTAGGTTGTCGGGTCTGATGTCATTGAAGTTGATGCCTGCGGAGGGACAGAAAATCTAAATATAACTTAACCTGGTAGTGGGTGTTTCATCCAGATGCAACATTTACACAGGATAGTTCAGGATAGTTTCCAGAGGTTGGATTAAGTCATGTGTCAAGTGTTAAACTTCAAGAAGTCCTTACTTGGGTTAAGCAAGTTACAAGTCAGGTCATACAATCTTGCTAATGTAGGAAATGTGTCAGAAAAGTTTTAGGACACTTCTTCAAGTCGTTAAAACGAGTCCCCTTGACAACTCCTTTTACTTTGGAAAAGGGGGGGCTCACATGACTCGATATTGGGTGAGAGTGTTGTCCTTGGTTAGGAACTGTCAGATGCTTTGGGATTGGTGAGGAGGGGTGTTGTAATGGTGAAGCAGCCAGTCCTGGAACTTTTAGGGAAACCACCCACATTCGCGCTTACCTTTGAGTTGCTAATGTTGCACATTGACATTCGATTTGCAGACTAAGAATTTTACCAAAATAATAATTGGATCCAAATGTAATAATCTTCAGTCGAGCCGTTCATAAATTGTCGCCAGGCAAATCCCAAGTCCTAAAACTGAGTGACGGGTCAAATCCCAAATCTCAAGTCCCCCACCTCAGAGTTTCTCTTCCAAAAATTCGTCATGACCGATCAGGCTATTCCGTCCAAACCCTTTAGTCACCTTTTAAAAAAATCTTGCATTCAAATCCAACCCGGGCTGTTTGTAATCCGCAATGAAACGGCGTGAACGCTCGCACATCCTCAAGACTTTTGCAGCTTGAACCTTGAGGACCGTCGAAGGTGGAAAATCTTCAGGAAGCACTTTCCTCAGCAAGAACGCCGTTTGTGACCAAAGTGGTAGTCAGTGACGTTGGACGTCGTGTTTCCTGTCTGCGCTGTAACAGGAAACGCTCGCACGTAGCTCCACTTCTGTCACTCTCTCGCTTACCTTCAAAAACTTGAATACGTAAAGCTAAGCTCCGCTATTCGATTTTAGCTCCGTGACGACCAATGCTGAGGCGACAGCACGTTCTCCCCTGAGCCGCCAAAAAGGTTTGATTTTATGTTTTGAGGAGACTCTCGAGGAGCGCTGCCGAACGCTGCTGCGCGACTCTGCACTGCATCGGCTTCTTCCTCAGGACATCCTGTGGCTCTCGGAACAATAATTCCAGAGCTCCCCCCCCCACCTCCCTCCCATCCCTCGGTGCTGTTGATTCACTCTCACCTAGTTTGCTGGCTAAAGAAATGGAACAACAAAGTGATGTCATCGATACATTCATGTCTTATATTTTGCTTTCAGTTTGCCTTTTACATCCCTCGCTACACTAAAACAAAGTAAAAGACAAAGGGGAGGTGTTTTTTTTTTTTTTCCCTTTCCCACTTTAATGGACAATTCATCGGAAGTGGGAAATGACGCCGCAACAATCCGTTCTCGTGCCGTGGCTCAGAGGCGAGTTCATTCTTGACATTTTCGCATCTGTGTAAAAAAAATAAGTCCCCTTGGGAGGCTTTCACAACAACAGCGCGACGAGCGGCACATGTCAACGCTCGGTGTCAGCGCCGTCTGCAAACGGGTCGGACGAGCGAGTGTTTGTCTAAGTACGTGCTGGCGGACTTCCAGACGCTGCAGGTGTCACGCTAGACACGCCGAGGAGATGCATCGAGGCCTGTTATCGAGCGAGCATGAAGCTCCTCGTCGCTTACTCATCTGTGCTCGCAAACGCTCCTCCTCACTACTGGATGCAATGTGTGAGTAGCCCCCCAAAGGCCTTTTTAGCCAATCAGAAGCCTGAAATAAGTTGCTTCCGGAAAAGGTTGAGGAAGCGAAGAAAAAAAAAGTTGTCTAAATATAAGCTCAGAATTTCTAGTAATACTTATATTTTTGATTTTTTTTTTTTTATTACTGAATAAAAATGTCAAAACCATGCTATATGTTATAATTTTAAATAATAGAAATAATATAATAATAATATGTTATCATTTCAAATACATTTAAAACATTTGAAAAACTTTACAGATTATTAAAATGTTATATTATATAAGAATACAATTTTTAATGTGTGTGCGGCTTCTGTTTAATTCTGTCATCTGTCCTCTCTTTATGAAACCTTTTTCTCCTCAAGAGAAAATGGAGCACACTATGTAGTAGAAATGAGACAGGTCCCCCCCCCACCAACCAAAATGCTATTTTTGCCATCTAGATGCACTTGGACACAGGCTAACTGTTCTCTTGAAAAGCAGACCATTAATAAGCAGTCACTATTCATCAGTTTGATGCTCTATAAATAATGTAAGCATCATTTGCAGTTCAGTAATAATTTGCTTGGACTGGTGCCATCTTGCCAGTGTGATTGAAGTGCAATGGACCGTGCTCTTTCCTTTCTGCCTTTGTACCCGTGCATACTCTGGCACCGGGTTACGCCTCGGAGCTCTCAAACAGAGCAGGTGAGCGCCCTGTGACATTTCTAGGCTAGGTGTCACGTATGTAGCATGCAACGTTAGCCACCGCTCACCTTTCACCTTGGCGATGAGCGTGCCCGCCTTGCCTAGGATGTCGACCGAGTTGAGGGCCTGGTGTTTGCCGATGACGGCCTTGAGGACGCGCAGCAGCTCGGCCAGACGCTCCTGGACCATTTGTTGGAGAGCTTCCGAGCCATCTGCGGAGGGAAGGAGAAGCAAAATTGCGGTCGGTTGACATTGTGGTCTTGAGAACTACAGCACAAAATACAAGTTGTGCTTTTATGACTCTTTAATTGGCTTCACGCACATTGTGACATGACCGACAAATGCTAATTTACATGCTCCATATGTGCTGCTGTTTTGGTTAGCGTTAGCAAGAGATTTGAAATGGGCTCAGCTGTCAATCGCGGAGCAACAGCCAGCAGCAGATGAAATGAGCTTGGGATGCGCAGTAATTGAGGGGCTGTCGAAGCCAAACGGGGGGCCTCAACCAGGCATGTAATCACACATGTGGGAATAGACTGAAAACGAGAGAGAGGAGGCTTTTTGAAATAGAACGATGACAAAACAGGAGATGAACAAAAAGGTATAGTTTGGTTGAGATGCAGACAGCCAAGAACAGTGACCCGTTGCATCACGACGCAAACGGTGATGTAACATCTGCCAACGGAAGAGGCTCGTGTGGCAGGAAGCTTGAGGACAGGACGATGTGATTTTTCTGCACTTAGGTGCTCGTATTTGACAACGCCCTGCACGTTGCGCCTCTTCAAGTGACACAGATACAAACAAGGCATAGTTGGCAATTTCAAATACTAGACTGCACTGAATTAAAACTGTGACCAAGATTGATGGATTGTGGACCCAAGCATGGGGATGGATCGATGACAGTGCGGCAATCAGACAATGACAAACAATAGCATCATTATTACCTCAGAGACTGGTCGCACCCTTCTCGGCGCTGCACGCCCCTTTTACTGATAAAGTAGGTGAATGCTGTCACGTCTCGGCAATTTGCAACAGGTAAATTAATGTGTGTGTGTGTGTGTGAAGGAGGGAGGTGGGCAAGAGAGTCATCTGGTTTTCATCAAGAGGCGGGCGGGATGAGAGGCTGGATTTATTGGAACGCTGAAGGAATTACAGGGGGGAGTGAAAATGAGAGGCTGGGTGTTTTTCCTCAGCCCCTCCCTTGACATGACACATGCACTCATACGCACAAATACATCATACACACACAAACAGCTGGAGGAGGAATCTTCCAACTTCCATAGATATTCACCCCTAGGAGCTTTCTGTGTTTTTGGACAGCGGGAACTTTCATCTGAATTTAGGTTCCGGAGCCAAAATAAGCCCCTGTTTCAAGGGTAATTACTTTTTGCGAGTTCCAGAAAACCTTTGGAGGACAAGGTCTAACTCTTCTCCCAAGATCAGAGAACAAAGCTGACTGGAGAGACGTAGAGCTCACCTGCTCAACGTGAGACCCCCACCGTGCACCCCCGCCTGCACTTTGAAGTATGCCCACCCCCCACCACTTTAACCTTCTGACAATGGACCCTCATTAAAGAGCTCACCCTCTTTCCCTTTCGGGCATGTTTAGCTCACCGGTGCTTGAAGCCCTTTTAAAATCAAAGGAGATGCAAGAAGCACACACTCGGGTTAGCGTGACGCAAGACTCCGCCCCCTTCTTTGATTGGCTGCATGAAAAGGAATTACAATCCCAAACGTTTTGTCTTCTTTCCTGGAAGGTTTGGAATGGATC
This sequence comes from Syngnathus floridae, assembly GCF_059516105.1. Classification (NCBI taxonomy): domain Eukaryota; kingdom Metazoa; phylum Chordata; class Actinopteri; order Syngnathiformes; family Syngnathidae; genus Syngnathus; species Syngnathus floridae. Next base: position 7,819,198 of record NC_142426.1, on the reverse strand, counting down.
TGTTTGTTCACCAGATAAGCTCAGAAGAATCACTGTTTAATGGAAGCGATAACACTCCGTTACAAGTTCCTGATGTTGTGAAAGCATTCTAGAAACACCGCTAAAGTCAATGTAAAATCCCATTGACATGCTAACGCTGAATTAGCATCAACTTCCTAGACTAGTCCTGGGAACTGCAGCTATCTAAAAATTCCTAAAACAGCTCGTAAAAAATGATTCAAGACAATTTTGTCTGATTCTTAACTCAATAATAGTGTACTGTGTTTTTACTTGTGTTTGGATGTACAAAACAAAACGCAGTCGCCTACATGTGCATCTATTAGCTCCATGTCCAATTGGACCACTTAGATCAGTGCTCATTCACCCCCTTTCCCTTCTCCCCAGCACACACCCCAACGATCCACAATGACAGAAAAACACAAGAGGGGGAAAAAAAGACGAGTGTTTACAAAATAGAATGAAGCCATGAGCTCCGATCTCAAGTGACAGCTCACACTGACCGCTCGCTATTGTTTGCTCGGGAGGCTTGCGTGCTCACGGCGCAGTGACAGCACAGAGAAAGCCGGCGAGAATCAGCCGTGAGTGCTTTTGTCACAACAATGGCTGGAGAATAAAGAGGCCTGGAAATGTGTTGCCTGATTGCAGTGATGGTGGCTCTGGTGGTGGTAGGGGAGGGGAGGGTCCGTGGCATTGTTTTGGTAGAGATAACAGCGGTCAGGGCTTGCATTGTGGAAAGGAAGAGCACCCCCCCTGCCCCCCTTCCAATCAGTCAACCCCACCGTCTACCATCTCATTTCCTCTTGCCGTGATGAGCCCGTGTCCCACCCAGACTTTTAGGAAAATACACACACCACAACAAATAGGAACCATGTGACTTGTGACATACAAACATGGAAAAGGAGTTCAGAACATTTGCAGCAGTCAGAAAATGTCTATTTGGATTTGCTGAAGTTCCCTTTGTGGATATTTTAAGTGACAGAAAAATGTAGGATTTGCATATGTGTTTATTTGGAATTATTTTTTAATTAGACACTTTTAGCATCATTCATCAGCCCCCTCTTCACTCCACCAATTGCCACTGACCCAGAAAATGATAGCTGTTCCTGAGAAACTTAACAGGCCTACATTTTAGTGTGTGTGTGGGGTGGGGGCAATCTAATCCAAAACTTCAGGTGGCCTGACAAGAGGTTACAACCCCCATCGTGCCCCTCTCTCTGTCTCTCTGGCTGATAACAACCGACAATCAGCGAGCCTGTCTGGACACGTGATGAGTTTCACGCAAAACAAGCATCGACAAAAGAAATGGCTGCGAGCGCTTTTTTTTTGCCAAGTGGTTTATCCCGAGCCCTTCCTCGAGGATTCCGGCACGGTGACGCATGTTGACTCAGTCCACCTGACAGATGCTGCTCTCCCGACCATTCATTTTGCGTCATTCCTACAGAGAAACATCTTCTAAATGGTATTTTACAACAAAATGGCGATGTGATACCGCAAACGTTGCCCGGCCACATGAAACGTGATCTGCGGCAGGTGGAATTGTTTCCATCAGTAAACATGTCCCCCCCACCACCACCACATCCAAACAATTTTGTCCGCTCCCGGGTGTTCTGCATGCCTTGTTTAGAAGGTCGAGTGGAGAACACAGACGCCGGGCAGACAGTAAACAGCAGGCGCTCCATAAACAGCTACCTGCTTGGGAGTGTGGAGGGGTGGGGGGCAGCGGGGTCACGGCACTGTGTGAGGTCTGGCCTCTGTCCTGGATGCACCGAAACAACCCCTCCCCCATGTGAAAATCCAAAGTCATACTTGCACACCTTTAACAACTGATTTGTGTTTCCGTCTATTTTGCTGTCATTTATTACCAATACCATGGAAGGGGGGAAAAACACGCAATGCGAAAGGCCGGACAGGAAATTCTGTATCGGTGGTCTACGTCAAAGGCCCAGCGACAGAATTTTCCCTTCCGAGATAATAGCAAAGGCCGAAAGGGAATATTAAAAATCTGGAGTGAGCGCTATAACACCTGGTTGTGTATTTGATTCTATTTCCGTGAAGCACTGAGGTTGTGAAGTTTAACACCTGCTTCGTATGTATGGCAACTATGAGAATGTGTCCTGGAGATGACTTTTTGCTTCAACAACAAAGTGACGCACAAAGTTTGGAAAAAAACTGCTCCCAGGTTGTAAATTTCTCGCCTCCCATTCACCGCGACCAATCTACTACACAAACATCCCCCCCTGGCCCATAACCATAAATAACCACCCCAGGAAAGATCTTGCACAAAACATCCTTCACGTGGCATCACAGGGAGGGAGGGGAGAGTTACAGCCCCCCCACCACCCCACCCCAACCGACAAATCCCACTCTTTTTTTTTTTTTCTCCCGGCCCATTAAGCCATTATGTCGTTACGACGGCTCGCGATTGAAGGCGCCACCCGCGAGCCGCCACTTGAGCTGGCACACTTGGGCGGGTATTCACAGCAACCGCTCACGATTTACGGCCAATGAACAAGGACGTAACTGGCGACAAGACCTCTCATTTTTACTCTCAGCAATTTCCATAAAAAAATAAATAAATAAACCCATCCCTTGTCTAAAATTTGTTTTAGGTCAGTAGTACCTTTCACGCGCACAAAAAACTACGATGAGAATCCCTTGAATTTTTTTTGTTTTTTTTTACAACATTGTGTTAAGGCACAAATACTTCCCCTCCCTCAGACAGATAATTGAAGATGATACAGAAGTCGAATACAATTGCTATCTCGGGCAGGTCGCGTGAAAGGGGGCCGCGGTGACAAGACGGCAGCATTGTAAAATACAACAATGCCGTTTGACTGGAACACAACACAATCTTATCAGCGTGTCGCAATGACACTAGCAAACACTTTTGCAGAATGAGGACACGCGAGTCAGCAGCGCTACATTTTGGCGCCCTCGCCAAATATTTTCAACCACAGTGGCTGCGAAAATAAACATGCCTGAGTACGTTTTCGAAGGCAACGTCCAGTACAACCGCCGAGGTGTTGAGTGGGCCCTGCGAGCAAAATTTAGCCGGCCGGCCGTGAGGTATTCCGGGGAAGGGAGGCTTTTTCCACGTAAGCGTGGCTCACAGCGACCCTAGTTCTGCTCTATTGAAGGCACTGCGCAGCCACAAGTGAACATTTGTTCTAAAGGAATGCTGAGTATGCGGGAGAGCGTGGGGGTGCTGGGGGGGGGGGGGGGGGGGGGGGGTGTCGGCTCAAGCCAGTACGTCGACGGCGGCTCCTTTATTCTTGTTTTTTTTTTCAACACCTCCCGACCCGATTTAAAGCATTAGCCAAGGCAGAAGGGGACACATGGACATAGAATGACAAGCAGATGCTAATAATGTCAACAAGGGGACAGAGTTATGTGACACATAAGGTGACAACAAGTGCATTTAAACCAAAACAAAATTCAGAACTGTCGTGAGAACACAACTAGATGGCATCCAGAAGCAGATTTGAATTTTCAATTCAATTAGATCTGTAAGTACCACTCGACTTTGAATCTGCAGTCAATCAAAATTCCAGACACAGACAAACAACAAATATAATGTTGGAAGCCGTAAAATGTCAGATGACCTAAAGGAACTTACAGGGGCGGATAAAGGCTTCTTTGAGACCGGGGTCAGGGTTCACCCATTGGGTCACAAGAGCTTCAACTTCTTGTCCTTAACACGTCAGACCCCGACCCAGCGGTTGCAGGGTGAGGGGTTGGGTTTGACAGCAATAGCTGCTAAACTAAAGCCTCAACGCGTCTCCGCTGAGGTGCTAAATAAATTCCTGGCCTAACTGGTTCCTGCTGTTCTGGCTCACGCTGCCGTTGGCGTAGCAACGACACGCCGGACAGTAATCGGGGGGGAACACGGAGGACGTCATCCTGTTTACCTTCAGCTTACACGTGGTGGCAATTTGCAAACGACTGGCATCAAATATTATCCAATTATGGGCTGTCTCTGGCCTGTCAATCACGGCAGACTTGCTAAAGGTTTTGAACACAGCATGCTCCCTACTATTTCATATTTAATAATGACAACGGCGAACATTTTGCTTTTCAGTGTGCATCTGGTTAACGACTGGTGGAATGAGTACTGTACGGTTCAGAACTCCCCCACAAATGAGTCCACACCCCGTGAAAAGTAAGCTTTTTATCCACTCGAAACAGACTGAGGGATTAAGCCTTGTGACGGCGAATGCTGCATAATGCCATTATTATTATTATTATTGTTATTATTTCTGATGCGTTAAGCTGCTTACAAAGTCAGGAGAGGACGTTCACAAACCTTCATTCTACACACACACACATGCAAAAACACACACGCAATGACTCACTCAGGGAGACCGGCCTCCTCCAAGCACAGGAATGGTTAAACAAATCACTCCCGCTGCCAGGACCACAGTGTGTGTGTGTGTGTGTGTGTGTGTGTGTGTGTGTGTGTGTGTGTGTGTGTGTGTCTAGAAGGGGTCAAACTACAGCTAAGACATTCTAGCATTACAAAGCAAGCAAATCAAAACATCGCCAAGGTGGGACAAAATATTGACATTGCAATTCATCTTTGTTTTTTTTATTCTCACAGTGTGGATGTTGATATTGATGGATGAGTGTCAAAAATTAGTTGTAATATTTGGTATCATGGAGAATCGTTTTTTTCTTCTTATGATGCAATATACTATCCACACGAAAACATGAAATATTGGTCAGTTTTGGGTGGCTTGAATCTGATCTCTCATACACGACGTTAAAATGTTTGTGAAAACGTGTGGCCTTTGTCTCACCTGGACTCTGGAAGGCTTCCTTGAGGTGCAGCAGCACATTGGCGAACCACCTGACGTCATTCACCAGCATCATGACATACTCCGGATCCACTCCGGGCGGGTATGACGCCGACACTGACGGATCCGAAGGATCTGCGCCGCTCAGCGGGTTGTGGGAGCGCCGCCTGTGCCCTGCATCCCAGGTCTTGGTAGAGCCGGCCGACAGAGAGCCCGTCAGGGAACTGGAGTGATGCCTGGAGGTAGCGGAAGTGTGACCACTCTTGACACTGCCGCCGTCGCTGCTCTTACGGAGCATCCTGGCGGCGGGGTCGGGGGGTGGGGAGCTAGTGTACTTTACAGCCACTCGGACCCTTAATGGCTTCCCCTAGAAACACACGGGATCAAGATGTTAATGATGGCCTAACTAAAGCACTAATTTGCTCAATAGCCACATTGGTTGATACAACGGCGACATAAATATCATTTTTGACACATCTCTTTTTCGACATAACTCATCATTCTAGTTGCAACATATTTCATAAATTCATGCCTTCTGGGATATTATTTTTCCCATTCTAAAATTCAGTTTTAACCCCAAATAAAAAAATTTGACCAAAAATACTCCATTCCATCCCAATAGCAACACACGTCCAATAAAAATTCCCCATTCATTTCCATTCAAAATAAATATTGTTCTCATTTCCATTCAAAATAAATATTGTTCAATGAGCCAACATCAATCCATTTATTCAAGGTGATTCCATAATTTTTCATTCAGCATTTCAATATTCACAGCCAAATTTCACAGAAATTGCAAATGTCTCGTATCATTATCACTACCATTGAAATTTTATAATTATTAGGTTTCGCTTCTAGTTTGTTTATATCCACGCTTACGTACAGAACTTTGTTAAAGCTGCGGTTGTGGTTAAAGTGCTTTATAAATTATATTAAGATGACCATTATGCATGATATCAGTCTCTACAAGGATCAGCACAGAAGTGTCACGAATCACCATTAATCGTTTAAACGTCATCATTTTAGCCATACTACCAAAGTATGTGGTCAGAAAATAACACAAAATACAAAAATACGTTCTTAAACGAGTTGCATTTATATGTCATACATTCCACAAGAGTGCAACATCATCGACATTTGATACTGATGTATCGTGCGATTTACGATGGAGATCTTGTATGATAAAAACGTGAATCGTGACGTAGAATAAACCTTTTATCCGAGGCCAGCGAACAAAAATGTTATTCAGTATTATTAGCTTCATTGTTAAGACTGAGTATATTTATAGTGTTTTGCGTGCTTATAGGCTTAGAATGTTCTACTGTATTCTAACTTCTCACGTCGGTCTAAAGTATTTCGCTAGCAATGTCTTAAAAAAACCCAAAATGAGAGTTTCCCCCACTCACCTGCACAGTACTGGTAGGACATGGCAGCAGAGATATCCAGACCAAGATTAAGACGAAAAGTATTCCCGTTTGGGGTAGTAAAAAAATATAAAAACAACTTTAAAATAGCAAAAAAGTGGGTGACAACGACTCGACTGTATGAGTACGATGCACCAGAGCCCAAGCAGAGGCAACGCTCAACTCATTCGTCATTACCAAGTCCGTTTGTCACGTGGTGATTGAAACGTGCGTTGGTTGGCCGAAGAGTACCGTAGAGGGCGGGGCCTCGGTGACGTTTAATGGACGAACTGACGTGTGGGGATTTAAAAAGCTTAATCATCAAAGGACCACAAAAAATGAGTGGCTTTTTGTCGTATTTGAGTACTCGTTGTTAACTTGAAGTGAGCAAAACGTCAGCGTACGAGTTTAAGACGTGACAGAAGGGGGTTGATCATTTTTACGAATTATACTTGTTTTGCTCAGTAAATATTCTTCTGTCCGAGTGACACATGAACGGCACCTAGATGTCATGAAAAACTGAATTTATAAATACTTTTTCAGTTATTTGAAAAATATTTGACCCAAGCCACTTTTTTTAAATAAACCTAAACAATGAAATAATTTATCAAAAAGTATGGTTAACAACTCTTGAGATTTAAATTTGGGTAGTTTGTGTTGCTTATGCTGCCATCTAGTGTGCAAAGGTGTCAAGCGCATCCAGGCCTCAGAGGCGATTCGTTTCTTTGGTATAACCACATTAGTACACCGCAAAAATGCAATACAAGAGTAATTATACAAAGATGCCTTAAGCAAGTTGTGTTGGGTGTACTTATTTCATAATAAAGAGGATGATGACAAAAGACTCATCATTTGCATTTGTATTTTATTTTTTTATATACAAAAAGATGTCATCTATTTTTTTCCCTACGCATTTTCCAAGACAAAAATCATACATTTTCGCACAGGAATCATCACATCAACGGGGAAAAATCTCATCATTCACACTAGAACAAGGACATTCTTTGCTTTCACATAGATATTAAGAATCATGGAAAAAAAAATTGAGCAATTTTGAACTAGAGTGGGCCAAGTCCGGCCCTTTTTTAAGATCAGAAATGACCAGTGTGAATACAAGCCCAACTCAAGCTTAGTTCCAGAGCAGCAGCCCATTATTGCGCTGCGTGTTTTTCAGGTTGGGTTGAGTGTTATTTCCCATCTTGCATTCTTGATAGAATTTCTTTTCAACTTCCGTCCATTAAAGGTGGCCAAAAAGGAGTTGGCTCACTCTTGCTCTTACTGGCTCACTTCATTATTTTTGTTCTTTTTACAGATGACGCTAAGTTACAGAGGTACTGTGTGAGGTAAGAGGTCAGAAGAACTGGAGGTGATTTTTGGGGGGGAGAGGGGGCATTGAAAGCACCTGGGTGGACCGGTAGGGTGGGAGTGGGGGTCGTTGTTGCACACACAGCTCGGTGACCATCAAATGATATTCAAATGACTATTGCTGTGTTAGATATATTGCTGGACCCTCGGCTCATACACACACTCCACTGTGCACATTATATAAAAAAAAATCCCCCAAAGTTAAACTTTTTTTTTGTACATTTATACCCCCACCACGACCAGCGAACACATGACAGAGCACTTTTTTTTTTTTTTTTTTTTTACAGAAATGATAAGAAAGTCACCATCTTTGCACAGCACCACATGTCTAAACTAGCACGTCTGAACGTCTCATCGGCAGGTTATGAGTTTATTTAGAGGTAATACTGTGGGGGGTTCAAAAGCATCGGGAATCTTACCTTTTGCTTTTACATACAGTTAAGGCCAAAATTATCTTTTTTTAAATTTGTGGAAGGTCCATTACTAAATGTATTTTTTTTAAATACCTCTATAACCCTTTTCCAATATCATGTTGTGTGTTTTACATGTACTGTATTTGTTCAGGATGTGGCAACAGCACATTTTTGTACATCTGGCTTGCTAAAATATTGGGTAGGACTCGGATTTTAAAGGGGCCGGAAAGTTCTATTGTTTCAGCTAAGGAAGGAACCATTCAGACGGTTGTCAACTCATAATAATTAATATTTGTCTAGAGAATTTAAAAATTGGTAGTTTTGGCCTTAATTGCTGTATATACAGAACCCCTTTAAAAAACATTTAGAACAGGGAATCCTTTTCCTTACAAAACAAAACAAAAACATTGCGTCCAGAGTGTATTTACAACAATCTGAGTCATTTTTTTCCCATTTTTTGTGGACAGTGTGACAACTGCTGGGGCTATGGTTAACAAAACAAAAAGTAAAATAGTTTTCCTTAAAAAAAGTTAAATTAAAACAACTTTCTTTGAAATCAAAAGTAATTAAAAATCTCAACACAAGGAGGCCCGTCCGACAACATTAAACCATCTGGACTACAGTATTTTTCTTAAAAATAAAACACACAATCAAATACATCTTAAGAACACAAGTCCATGTACATGTAGAAAAAAAAAAGCCTGAGGTACTTGTTCAGAAGATCTGAGGTCAGTCTTGGAGGAGAGGAAGCAGCTTGAGGGCTCACCCCTTCATCATCATCATTAAACACACGCACGCACACACGAACAACTACAAGAACAGAACGTTAGCCTCGTGTCACATCACTGATGGTTCTAGAGCACGCTAAGAATACAAATCCTTGAGAGTCCTGGAATAGTCAGAGCAGCATAAAAACGGACATTCAAAAACGTATGGTACTCGTGTTCGTATGACAGCACGTACGCAACCGCGGCGACTGCCACTGCATGGCATTGCATCGGCGAGAGACGAAAAAAAGGCAACCGTTTTGAGATCTCCCGGTGAGATGTACGTGGAGGACTGAGGTATCCGGGGACAAACGACTGACTTGAGCGAGTCCGTTCGACACGTCGAGAGAAAACACAGAAACAGACATGTTGCTTGTACTCAAGTATGGCGGCCGGGTCGGCTGTTCTCACTTAGAAACGCGAACGTGCAGCAAAAAATGGTTCATATCCCGGCTGCTATGTTTTTGTTGAAAGTGGAAATCATTCATCAATTAATCATCACGGGGAGAACATGCAAAGTCCATACAGAGAGGACCGGAGGTGGAATCGAAGCCCCTCTGAACTGTGAGGCAGACGTGCCGCCCCAATTTAGATGATCATTATTAGTTTACGTACAATGTGGATATAAATTTTTGAATATCAAACTTAAAAATAATTTTGAGTTTTGGGTCTGAACCGTTTTTGTTGCATTTGGGATTAAACAATTCCAGGTTTGCACACTGGTACATGATTCTCACTGCACTGTTCTCCAAAAAAAAAAAAAAAAAAAAAGGCTAACATTAGATTTTTTTTCAATGTAATCAAAACATCCACTTTTTCAAACATTATGGCCAGGATATGACTCATTTTGTGCTTAACTGCATGATCATTAATCGCACTCACACACAACAGCTCAAAATCAAGAATGTGTAACATTGCAACTCCAGACAACATTTGTCAATGCCCCCGGCACTGGCTAAAGGAGTAACTCTACAGACAAAAACAATGCGAATGAATAATAATAAAAAAAAAATAATCCTCATTAGAATGGGGAACAAGTCCATAATGACAGCTAGCTTGGCTCTCCCTCTCGCATTAGAAGACAATCTCACACACACCCACACGCACAACCAAAGAAGCCTATTGGATACCTGAGAGGTAGTTCCCCGCGGGACCACACGGTGTCCCTAAAATCTCCAAACAAGTCCAGCACCCATTTTAGCTTGATAAAACCCACTGTGCTCCATTATATCTATTTATATATATTGTCTGTTTTTGTTTTTTTCCTTAACTTTTCCGTTGGGAGGGAGGCATTCACAGGTTTGAAAAGTAGGGGAGCACACTTTGAAGAATTTCTTTCAAAAATTAGAGAAGCTTCGTCGACCCCTGAGGAAGATGAATCTATTTTGTTCTAACAGTCTCAAAATCCTCCAGAGGTTTTGGAGCTTAAAAGTTCACTTGACGGGGGAAAGGGGGTGGGGAGAAAAGTTTAAAAAACAAACAAACAACCAAAAAACGTTTCAAAAATAATGAGGTAATTAACGCAAAACAATACATGAGGTAATACCGACTTAGAGTGTTGCCTGTCGTATAGCTTATATACTACGTCCAAACTACAGCAGGTGGATGTGTTAATAAAATCCGACACCCCAGAAAAAAAAAAATATATACCAGTGTTGGGGATAAAATAGCAGCTGCATGTTATTAAATATTCACCGAGATCCACTGAGTTTGGGTTTGAAAAAATAAAATAAAAAAATGTGAGGAGCACTGTCCGTGTTCAGGTACTGGACTCTTTGGGAGGTAGGTCCTCGTTGGTGAGCGACGTAACGATGGAGACGGGGCCATCTGAGGTAGTGCTGCCGGTGGTCCTGGCGATCTGGCCGATGCGCTCCTCCACGCAGCAGGCCGACAGGCGGGCCTCGGCATCGTGGTCCCAGCATTCCTCGATGGTCTCGCTCAGTTGGCTCAGACCCTGCGAGGGAGAGGTTAAGGTACTCATGTCATTTTTTTTGCTTTTGCATATTCATAAAGAAATACTCACAGGATGTTTTAGCCAACAGTCTTTGATGGCTGGGCGCATTTTCTTGTGCACGACCACATCCTGCAGATCCTCTAGGGTGGGATGCTGCCCTATTTCGTCTTCAAACGGCAGAAGGTATTCACCCACGGTACCTGAGAGGGACATTGGAACAGAAGAATTGAGTCCCACGTCTTAACTGGTACAGTCCTTTCAGATGGACTCACCCTCAATGTCGCTGCAGCGCGACACCAGTTCCCACAGCACCAGACCCATGGCGTACATATCGATCCTCAGGAAGGCGTCTCGTTGGAAGTTGATGGCTCCCTCCAGCACCTCGGGTGCCATGTAGCGTCGCGTACCCACCTGGTGGAAGCACAAGTTGGAAGTTAGATACAGGTTTAACGTGGCTATTTTCTAACGCAAGACTCTGTAAGCTAGTAGTGTAAGGCTGACGGCACACGGGGCGGGCTGGTGTCTGACATGCGGCAAACGTGTTTCGGTTGGGTTAGCATGTGAGCCTCGTCTCCGTGCCGATGATTCACTTGGCTTTTACTGGATCACTGCATTCACTGCTACGGGAGCAATTTTTAACTTGAGCTGACGGTTTGCGAGCTATTAGAGCCTAGATTGCAGGAAAATGGCGTGTTCTAAGTAGGTGGGTAAAGAAAAAAAAAAAGGGCGGGGGTGTAAAGGTTATCATTATTTCAAATATAGAGTGGAGGTCTGTTTTTTTTTTTTATTACCTGCCCATGAGTGTCTCCTGGAGGTTTCCCTGGTTCAAAGCACACAGCGAGCCCAAAGTCTCCGATGATTGCGGTCAGGTCGTTTCGGAGCATGACATTCTTACTCTTGAAATCCCTGATGAGAAAGTAACGGTCACCGGCTGACCCCATGACAAGACGTTTTCTCAGCCGTTATCTTTTTTGCGCCTACCTGTGCGCGATGGTGGGTTTGGGCTCTTCTCCCTTGTTGCTGGGAATGTCCTCGTGGAGGTAGGCTAAGCCGCGGGACATGGTCTCGGCTATGAGGCACAGCTCCCCCCAGGTCACAGTGTTCCCCTTGAGGTGGTCGGTCAGTGAACCCTGAAACAAAACAACAGGAGTGTGAAAGAGGTGACACGAGATATATTTTTTTTCCACATAATAAATATAGAATGTTTCCTGTATGCATTAGCTTTAGATACCAAGTAGCTTGTCGCTAATTAAACAAAGATGGGTATTATGGCTCCACAAAAGGCAAGAAAAAAATCTGTAACATATCCTGACCAGAATCTAATAAAACTGCGCTTTTAATAAAAGCAGCGATGCCATTTTCCAGAGGTAAACAAAAGGCCTTTGTCAATATCGGCGCACACACGGAAGGTCTGGCCAGGCCGGCATATAGGCGACTTACAAGTATAGCTGACATTAAATAGACTATGAATTCTCACTCTTTCGTGGAACTCTGTGATGAGCCACAGTTCCGTCTCCAGGTTGCTGCCGTGCTTCTCAGCGGCAATATAGCGCAGGATATTCTCGTGCCGCATGCCCGCTGTTAGGAAGATGTCCCGCTCGTTTTGCCACGACTGCTTATCCTGTGCAACAACAATGAGGAGGATGTCAACTTCCAATCTGAGTTTAAGGCGCAAAAGCGTTGACCCACCTGTACAGGGAAGACCTTGACTGCTACGTATTCGCTCATGAACTGGGCTTTCCAAACGCAACCAAAGCGCCCCCTGGCTTTGATTTCCAGCAGCTGCAGCGGTTTAAGGCCCACCAGGGGCGATGGAGGGGTGGGTCCAGGGTCCTAAGGCACAAACAAAGACATTTTTGATTTTCAATATCTTCAATACTGATTAGGGTCGTCTGCAGGGGGGTTACCGCGAGAGACAAAATCCTGTCTTACCTCGCTCAGGTCCACGTGGCCGTAGGGGGGCTTACGGTGACGGTACATCCACAGAGCCAAGATGATTGCCAAGGAGAGCACGCAGAGCGGCAGCAGGGAGTAGACGAGCACATTCAGCATAGACGGCACTCGGGGCGGAGGCCGGATTTTCACTGTGCGGGGGGAAAACGCCATTGATGATTATAAACACGCCAAATGATCCAAATCATCAGTATTGCATTAGGGAAACAATAATTGACTGCAAGGAAGTGTCTGCCGGTTGTTGCTAATCTTTTAAATGACCATTATTGCGATGAGTGTATTTAGCATCCGTAAATTGAATTTACCTTGTGGCTTCACTCTGATGTGAAACTGATGTGTTTTATATTTATGTGGCACGTTAACATTCATATTGAACTGGAGCACATCATCCCAAGAGCAAAACTTGTGTACACGAGTATATATACATATATATAAAATGTCCTTTGCGTTAATGCGAGAGCTATTTTCCGCCAGGTTGGCTGCCCACCTCGGTTGCCGATGCCGATCAAGTCGGGGAGGTGGGTGAAGCGCTTGTTGCAGTAGTTGCCCTCGCAGCAGCAGAAGAAGACCTGAGGGTTCTCGTCCATGGAGACGCACTCTTGCCTGAAGCCACGGGATGACACACACATAAACACACACACACACACACACTTGTGTTAGTGGTTCAGAGGACCATCGCTGCTATTTTTAATAGCGGCGAATACACGCTAGAGAACGACAAGAAATATGATTATTTGTTCCTTCCCTGGAATGTCATTGAACAACCTTTTGCATTTTTAACCCGTTGCTTTGAGAAGAAAAAAAAAAAAAAAAAAAAAGAAGCATCTCCATTCTTCAGCTGCAATTGAGAAGGGTCCAGTGGAGGTGCAGCCTCAAATTGTATATTTTTTCACTCTCCATCAACATCCTAATAATGACCTAGTGACACTATTTTTTCTACAGTCACAAAATCCGCGATTAACTCGTGCAGCAAAACCCGCAAAATCGGATGAGGAAGCGTTGCAAGCTCCTGAACGTTATTTTGCACACACAAATCTCTGCGTATGTACATATCCACCCGTGTCTAATTGAGACCTGACCCCAATATTTTCAAAACCAGATTATGAAAACAGCTTTCATGTCGCCTCAGCATGTTCTCCCGCTCTCACGGCGTACATTATGCAACACTGAATTATTTAAAGCTGGCGTTTTCTATCTATGTACATGGCGGTGAACTTACATTGCTTCGTGTATGGCGGGTATTTACTTTGGACACTTACCAACTGACAGAAATGCTAATCACATGAATACACAGTCACGCTGTGTTCAACTCCAATCCCGTCGGATGCGTACATTCGAAAGGAGTTCAACGTGCGGCCAGCAGATTCGGTTGGGGGCTGCCCCATCTGGATGGATGCCAGCAAACCGAAACGCTGGAAATGTCCCACTGCGTGAAAATTGGCGCGAGGGCTTATGGCATCGTCATCTTTCCATCTTTGATGAGCATCGTGAAAGGAGCTTTTGACTGGTTGCCGTTCGACAAATTTGGCAGGCCGTAATTGTGAGCATCAGGTGGTAAAAGTTGACGGTGCGACTCACCTGTCATAGCAGTTGAAATCGTCCAGCCAGCAGCCTTTCTTCACCAGCTTGATGGTCCCTGAGGAGTTGAGCCAGGAGGCGTAGCAGTGCAGCCGCTTGTCCTTGTCTTTGTCCTTGTCGTCGCAGCGCTCGTAGCCGCTCTGGTTGGTCTTTTCGGCGCGCCAATTGTCATTGTAGAACACACACTCGCGTGTCTCCGCCTCGCCCACGCTGTACCCTGTTGAGATACCAGAACAGACCAGACAGTAAGCAATCTCGCAAAGCAGAAATAAGTACGGATGGACGGGTGGCATAGGGAACATCTGAGAGTTATCGCTTTGGCGTGCCGCCAACTTCAGGCGTTCCACAGGGGCTCGGAAGTTGCCACCCAATAATCCGCCTCGCTTAAAAGATCTTTTTAGACTTTTAATTAGCCGCAAAACAAAACATAACAGGAACACGCCAGACGCTTCACGAGATAAACACGGACCGAGGGATTACCCCCCTCGAGTACATACTTCACTTTACATCCTGCCTGTGCTGTATATCGACTTGGATTGTCAGTTACCAGTTATGACATCACAACTTTGAAAAATGTGTTTTCATTTTTGAACATACCAATGAATGTCAAAATCTATTTACAAATCTGTTGTAGAAAGACTTCAATGATCATCAACATTGGTAAAACCCGCTCAAAAATCAAAAGTAAATATGACTGAAAAGTCGAGCAGTCACTAATAAATATCAAATTCACTTACTTTATGATGGGGCAATTTCTACACTCATCTCAATGTGCTTTAATGGGGCTGCATTTATGCCACACCTAAACAACTAAAAGATTTTCTTTGCACTTTTGCAAAGCATAAATCCATACCTGGGAGTAAACATTTAAATACCGTCACTTCTCCCATGCTGGTGTGTTGAAATTGACATTGCACGACAAGTATTTTCTACATAACACCACGCTACAGTTTTCACCGTTTCCACAGAACAAAAATATGCAACTATATGCTTTGCAAAAATGTTTTGTACTACACCAGTTGAAAAATGATGAATGAAATTTGTCATCCATTGTTCTCCCACAGAAAAGGGAGATGTAAATATATGCCAAGCGAAAATAGCTTCGTTATCAGGGGGAAAAAAATAGAACCTGTATCTTTAAATCCTTTTCTGTAGGAGACTGCCCCTCCCCCAGTTATGCCCCCACTACTCACACACATTTAGATGTCCAGCAGCAAACAATGGACTTCAGATACTACGAAATATTACCTTTAAAGAAGGTACGGGTGGGGGGAAACACGACAGGATGATGCTCCATCCCGCCCATATTGGTTGCCACGTTATGGAGAGGACTTTTACTACAATATCCCTCGCTCACACCCTCCTCCCACCTTCTGTCACTTCCCACAACATGGATTCTAGAGGAAGCAGCTTACTATAACATTAATCTACAAATCATGTAAGAATGAAAATGGCAGTGTGGCACACAGACACAAACGCAGACAGATGCATATATAAAAGGGGGGCAGCTGAGTAGACATTTTATTGTCATTCTAAACGAGAAAGGGGGGGCGGGGGGTTAGAGGGGAGGCCGTATGTTCCAAAATAATAAAGAAGGTCAGAGAGCAAGCCCACGTTGTGGAGTCACGTTATTGAAAGCTGTGGGGGGAGGACAAACTGAGGCCCCTTGTGCAATTTCACTTTGTTGTATTTCTATTGTCTGTTCGAATGGATCGATTTAGGCTTTTTTTAAAATATGTTTGGGGGGAAACGCGTTCCTCTCTTTTTGTTGTTGTTGGGTAAAAAGTGTTACGGAGCATATAAGGTTTCAGGATGTTGCTGCAGCTGCTGCTTTCTATTCCTGCCCTGGGCTCACAAAAGGCATCGAACGCAACAGTTTTAGCACGAAGCACCTTTTGTCACAAAGCACACTTTCGAGCATTTATTTTTAATATAACCGATGTTAACATTGGACACATACAGAATTGGGTAACACGCGGACGGTGGGAGATACTTACAGGATAAATATGTGGATAAAAGTTGAAATAAACACTCGAATAGGTGACATTGTCTATGGTGGGAGCTAGCCCCTAGCGGCCGCTTACCTGCGCATAAAGTTCCCAGCAGAAGTGAACAAGTCAGCCACGAGAAAGACATGTTCCGTCTTTAAAAAGCACCACCACAAAGGTCCGCCGTTTTGGTTCCGTCCCGCACATCCACCCCTCAGCACCGGCAGAGTCAAACCGACCGCAGGCCCCCCCTCCGAGCTAAAGCCTTTCGCGGCTTGTAAGCGCCGCCACCACCAACAACCACCACCACCACGGAGAAGAAAAGACGGAGGGGGCAGATTAGTCGGGCCGCCGGCTGGCTCGTTTAGTCCCGCATGGCTTGAGAAAAAAGAACGTGGAAGGAGAAATGTGCGTTTATCGTTCTTTCTGGCGGTGAACAAGCGTGGAGAGCGGTGCGGTTGGCGGCGCTGCGTCGCGAGGTCGTCCGGGGTTTACGTGCATGTTAGTGTGATGTGTGTCCAAAATGGCTTCGAAATGGGGAGCGGGGGGCTGCGAGCTGGGAAAACCCGGATGTGTAAACACAAAGGGGGGAATTCAGGCAGCCACAGCAGAAGTGACCTCAATGCAACTCTGCTAAATTCAGCTAAAAACGACGCCGTTTCACATCTAAATAAGCGATTTGTATTTCCCCCCCAAAACGATTGTATAAACCGATGACGAGAATGCAAGGGGGAATTTGGTTAGTGGAAGCCCCCCGAGGATTAACGCTCGTTGTCCTCGGATTACGAGTGCTAAAATTGCTTTTTTAAATTTTATTATTACAATACCCGAAACGTTAAGGGATTTAAATATGGTCAACATATAAAAAAATATAAACGTATGATGAAAAATGATGAACGATTTGCAGAACTGCACATTATTTCAAGATAGTAATATGTTAATATATTTTATTTAATATCTAATCATTAGATATTGCGCAAACAACATATTACCGTCGATATTCAACCCAGGTAAATCCCCGTAATAGTAAAATTTAAGCAACACTCAACTTTTCCTAATTCCTAATATTTTAAATAATAATTCGATTATTATGACCATATCTAGTTTATTACTGAGTATTTGTTTTGATTTTTGATTCCTCTACAGTTCTCCAAGAAGCGAAATCATAGCTCATTTGAGTCATATTACATTGCGCAAGTGAACTCTTGACATTAGATACTTCCCACCTGTGTCGTGCAGTAAGTGCAACATTTCTTTTGTTATATATGGAGGCTACGCCACTTCTATGGCACGACAACAGCACGCTACCTTTCGAGGTTTTTTTTTTCTTGTTAACATTGTGGCTGGATGTGACTATTCATCTGCAGCATTGCAATGGAAAATTTGATACCTGTGATTTTCCTATAATTTTCCGACAGACATGGATGCTTGGTGAAATACGGGTAAAGAGAGATGCGCACACATCGTGACATTTGAGCACTGACAGATTACGTTTAAATTGGCTTCACCATTCACTTTTGCGTTCAACTATAAAAACTGCAATTGCGTTTTCTCGCCACTGGAGGGCAATGTTTTCCAGTTTTTCATGGCTAAAGACGATACTGGTTGTCTCATTGTCTAAAAAACAAAAACACCCAAAACACTGCCACCAAAATTCCAAACAGAAGAAATGCATGGGAAAAAAAGAACTTTCACAGGGGATACATTTTCTTCAACTAATAGTTTGATATACATTGGATTTGAGTAGGTGTAAACCACCTCAGTGAGAAAAAAAAAAAAAAAAAACAGCCCCAAGGGTATGTTTGGTAACTTCCACTTGATATCAGGGTGTGTGTTTTGTGCTTGTGCTTATGACAGTGTTGTGGGTGTGCCAGGCAGGATTGGACAAATAAAGGTGAGTTTGTTGCTCATGTCCGGCCAGGAAATGATTCACATGTTATGATTTTATTAGCCACGTGTGTTATGACAAAAGATATCATGCTGCTTTGTACATATCGTATTCAACCTGGAGGAATAAAATTGTTGCATAATCCACTTTGATAGTGTAATATTTTAACTGGGGATCATATCGGCAATTTATATTGGTACACTGGAATTGACTCAAATCATTTGTTAGTAAAGGTGAAATTGCAACAGTACCAGCTGAAGAAGATGTGTAAGCGTTGAAGATTTAGGGAGTGACAGGGCGAGGTGTCAGACTCTGGTCATGAATTCATCCTTCATTCCTTTCCGGCATGTTGGGACTCATTCCCGGCCTCCCATCCTACTGCACTTCTTCGCTGGAAAACAATTCTCTTGTGCTCGGATATCTTTAAGTCAGACTAAAAAGCTACAAAAATGTACGCTGTCACATTCATCAAAGCATGCTTTGCTGTATTCACACCTGGGACGGAACTGAAAAACGTCTAGATCACACTTTTCCCATAAATAAGTGAACAACGAATTGTCTAAACATCTAACAATGGGCCCTTCATTTTCATTTTGATATTGTTGTGCATAAAATTCTGTCAATTTTTTTTTTTTTTTACATTCCCATATGTGGAAGTTGTGATTTATCACACTTACCTGAGATACTGCTGAGGAAGGACCACAGGAATTCCAGGATTCCATGTTAACCTCAGAATACGATGAGTTTATCTTCAAGACTTGTGTATGCAGATCTGTCTGACTACATCTGCATCAACCACATTTGCTAAATATGATTCATGCAGTCAGTCACCTTTACAGAACAGACATAGCCAAAGCACCTGCGGGACAGTAAAGCAAGACATCATTTTTAAGTGAACATTCATTTTACTGGGGCATGTAGCTACTGGTTGATTAAAGGAGCATCTATGACTGGGCAAGAAGAATTGAGTAGGCTTAAAAACAGATTGCAGTGCTGCCTTGAGATACGACTGAGCTGTCTTTCGTTGAAGAACCACATCAATTTTCTGTCTGTTAGCTTAATGCTAATGTTAAATTATAAGGGTGTGCATTCCTCCAATAAAAGTCGACTCGATACGTACGGTATATTGATACCGATACATAACACTAAATAAATGGTGGAGGAAAAATACGATATAACATCCTCTTTGCAGCCTGAACGCATTTTGAAAGATAGTTGAGAAAATGGCAGATGTAACATCCAGCTGTGCCATCCCTTCAGCCTTTCATTCAGTTTCTAATAATAAACGGGATTCAGCATGGGGATGTGATTGAGTGGGCAATGCATGAAAAAAATCGAGCGCATTGAACTCCTCGATACGAGAGGTGTTTTGTCGTGGTGTGTCACAAGCTAATTTGGAGGAATGCAAGCGTGTGCAACAGAGCTTGACTTTGTAAACTGAAGTCACCCGACTGGTGCAAGGAGGTTGAGGGAGACCTTGATTGGCACTTAGTTTAAAAAAAACCTTGTTTTTTTCAACTTGATTCTTTTATTGCCTGGAATGTTTTTCTCTGTTTTTAATTTACTAGCACTTTTCTTTTGTCTTCTGAATATCTCTGTTAATTTAATTTAGTTTAGTTTAATTTTGTTTTGCTTTGTTTTATTTTATTTTATTCTAAAACAAACGAGTGTGTGTGCATGTGTGTTTTTGAATTAAAATGAGTTCCACCGCATAGTGGCAATAATGGTTCTCTTTGGCTGCGGGGCAATCTGGTCTGCTTTGTGCTGGTGTCAGCTTTAGGTTACACACTATTCAAATGCATGTGTGCGAGCGCATATATACTCTGAGCTCATTCCATAAAATTTGTTGCAACTCCAACTTACATCGCTTCCCGGTGGAAGAAATGAACAAAACTAACCCGAGGGTATTAGAACACCACTGGATTGAACAGATTAGTAAATTTGATTTACCTGCAATCAATACATGTCATGGTTGAGTATGCCTATGTTTTATTTCAAAATTAAAATGCTCTGAATATGGAATTGTGGCAGCTATGTTCAGTAAACGTGCACTACCTTGTCACAGTTGTGAAAGATCTTAGGCTCAGTAAAACAGACTACTGCGTTTATCAATAACCCAAGGCTATATATTTGGACAGGGCCATAAAAACACACAAACAATTTACACCTCTATGGCCATTATGACACTCCCCGCACTCTGTTTGTTTGTTCCTTCCACAAGTTGTGATTTTAAGGCTAAACAGTAGGCCGGGCCTCAGGCTAGTCTACGTGACAGACACCAAGTAACTCGTAATTATTTGGATAAAGCCTTTTTGTGTTAGTAAATACGTTTTTGTTATTCATCCTGTGAGGGAAGCTGGAGTGTGTATAAGAAAGGAAGGAGAGATATTTACTGGCAAATGTGTGTGTGAGCAATTTGAAGGTCAGAGGGAGTTTTTTCACCCACCTTCGCCAACTTTGAACGCTGCTCTTTCAACACGATAAGGCTGATTCATGTTGCTGACTACTGGTGCTCCTCCCATGCTCGACTTTACTTGAACTAAAACAACAGTGACCATCAAGCAGTTTTGTATATTTTTCCATCATGTCAAATATGACTAAGTAGCATCAAACCTGTAGTGGGTTCTAAAACCTACAAGAAAATAAACAACATAGTTTTCCTAGAAGATTCTCAAAGCCAATCCACACAGTTCCAAACGGCGTAATAATTGGATGGATATAAGAACAGCATTCTTCCCACTTTGCCCTTTCTATGCTTGAGCACTCCCATCTTCCACCATTATTTTTGCCTTTTGTACAGTATGTGGGCGGCTTCTTTCTTTCTCCCTCTCCCTTTCTATCTGCCCTCTTTCTCTCCCTGCACACAAAGCCTGCGTTGTCTGCTAACACGTTTGGTTGTGAGGAACAAGCGGTGGGTTGCGTGAAATGCCTGCGACACCGTCATATAGTCAGGAAGTCGCCAAACAGCCACATAAATATTATTATTATTATTTTTTTATATATCAAGAATGGCATTTTGTTATATAATAAAAAAAACATACAGGTATACAGTGATCCCTCGCTACTTCACGTTTCATTTATCGCGGCTTCACTAGATCGCAGATTTTTTTCCCAAATTTAAAAAAAAAAACATTTATAAGTCAAAATAAAACTTCTAAATTAAGGAAGTATTGCTCCAAATTTTAGCTTACATTCCTTTAGAAGTCTGTTTTCGCGTGTTAGCACGATCGCGAATTAGCATCTTTCCTGCCCGGTACTTCTTGGTGACTGTACTTCGCGGATTTCACTTATCGCGGGTGGTTTTTGGAACCAATTATCCGCGATAAACGAGGGATTACTGTAGTCATTGTAAAATACAGGTACTTTTAAGTTCACAAAGGTAAAAAAAAAAAAGTTATGCTATTTTATAATTTGAGCAGTTGTTGCAAACTTGAAACAGACACTATCGTCTTGCCCATTACAATGTATTTGAAACTAATTTCCAGTTCTGCGTGGGACGATAGTGGGTTATCGTGTGTGCGCGCATATGCGTGTGTGCGGCTCTAGTGGAGGGAGGGGCAAACCAAAGTGAAAAGTGCACACCGCTTAACCCCTCCTTACATTCTCTCAGTGTCACTGCGCTCCTACAGCAAGGATTCACCTTCTCCGCAACTTTTCCAGAGAATTCGCACCGCATGGGTGTCATGAAAGGCAAAACGTCAGGTGCACTGCGGCTGCTGCTCGCTTTCCTGCTGGGATGCGCTCGACTGTCTTCAGCCTTCAACCTGGACACCGAGGACGTCGTGCGCAAGGACGGAGATCCAGAAAGCCTCTTCGGTTTCTCCATGACCATGCACCGACAGCTAGAGCCAGAGGATAAAAGAATGTGAGAGCAACTTTAATTGTACACTTTTCTTCTCAAATGTTACGTCATCATTTGGGTTCAGGTATAGATATCAGCACCTTTTCGACATGAATAGATCTGCGCACTTTACTTTTCAACTTTTGTTAATGTTTAAGAAGTCTCTGAAGAACTTCTCTGTTAAAGTTAATAATTTATGAGCCTTTGGCCTTGTGCGCGTTTGCGTGCGCGCTCACGTTGCGCGACAGGATTTTGTGGATTGTGACAATCCAGAAAGTAGCTGTCAACATTTTACTCTGTAATGACAACAGATCTTGTTATGGAAGGTTTTTACCCTGGCAGTGGTGGAATGTGAACCAGGTTGCTGCTGTAAAGTTGCTTTTTAGCTTTTTCTCTGCTATTTCCGTCTCACAAAGCAATGTTGGATCTACTTTTCAATTTTGGAATTAATTCAAGAAATAGGTATATTTGATTTTCAAAGTAAGTCCCGTCATTAGGATCAACATTCAAATACAATAGCACAGTAGGCCTAATCATATTAAAATAACAATCATTGTGTAAAGTTCTGCCACCTAGTGGAAAAGCATTTAATTGTTCTGCCCGTCACTATATGTCGTTGGCATAGATAACAGTCGTCTCCCAGCCACGTGTGCAACAAGTATTCAGTTATATCATATTCAGAAATTCACACCCTACAGCAATGTGTTGTGCGTGTACCTGCAGGTGAGGACACGAGGAGCTCTTACAGTTTGCGTGTGTTTGCATGAGTAGGCGTGTTCAATCACTATCAGACTGAGATGATTGTTAGTGAAAGTGGGGGTGTTTAAAAAAAAAAAAAAATCGACTGAAGTTTGACCATTGCATTCTTGTGAGTGCTTCAGTATTTGCTACATAACGAGGAGTGTCAGGTTTTTTTTGTTATGCCTCAGGTTGTGTAAGATTATCCAACATCAAATACCTTTCAAAAATGGTGGTGCTGAAAAGACAGGAATAATTTATTAATCTGGGCAGCAAAAAGATTTTTTTTTTTTCTTACCGGCTTGGGATGGGCTCCTGGCAGACATTTTGTGGAAAAATGGAGGTTGGGCAGCACATGGCTTTATGTTCTTTCTCTCGTTTGCACTCTCTCTCTCTCTCTCTGATAGGGCGCTGCCAGATGTTGCCAAGCAACAGGCTGTGCTCCAGGAAGCACTGCTGTGTAAAAAAAATAAAAATAATAAATTATACCGCTTTTAATGGGATGCCTCTGTTACGTTATGGTCACTCTGTTGCTCTGGCCTTGGTGTCCCGGTGATTCTGCACCACGGTATGTGTGTGTGTAAACAATACCACACCAACACAGACACACACTGTCTCTGTTTTTTTTAATTCTTTGACTGAGGGAACGTAATAGGGCTTCCTCCTCTGCTGCTCAATGATAAGTTCAACAACTGGGTCAACGGCGGGGTCATCGTATCACCGCTATGCTCCCGATGACAAGCATCCGTTCCATCCATGTTTTTAAGTAACACTCTGCCGGCTCATATTTAAAAGAGCTGGTGGCATTTGCCTCAAATCTTCAACCCACAAAGACATCCTGTGTGTGTGTTTGTTGCGAGAGATAGAACCCGTCTTTGAATAGCTGGCTGTGTGAAACGCTGGAATGTGTGCTAATGTGACACACAAGAGGAAGAGCTCATTGAGTGAAGATGACAGTTTAAGCTACTTAAACTGAACAGTGTGCAATTGATGAAGCCACAAATGGCGTTTTTTTTTTTTTTTTCTGAATATAATCTTTCTTGTGTCTGATCCAGGCTACTGGTCGGGGCCCCGAGAGCTAAAGGCTTTACCGGTCAAACGGCAGCAGTGACGGGAGGACTGTACAGCTGTGACATGAGCTCACCTTCTTCAGGCTGTGCGCGAGTTCAATTTGATAAAGATGGTGAGATTCTTGCTGACTGTATTTCTGAGCTTTTGAAAAAAAAAAAAAATCACTCATTTTTTTTGAAAAATTTTTAGAGGACACTAAGAGAGAAAGCAAAGAGAATCAGTGGATGGGAGTGACGGTCAACAGTCAGGGGCCAGGAGGCAAAGTTGTGGTAAACATCTTTTGGCAATTTGTTCTAAAAAGGAGTATTTTTAGCTGAGGATAACTTCAATTGTTTTTGTTTTCCCATGTAGGCCTGTGCCCATCGATACCAGCGCAGGACCAATGTGAGGACCCCAATTGAATCCCGCGACATCATTGGCCGCTGTTACGTGCTGAGTCAGAATTTGGAAATCGACCCTTTATCCAGCGAGGATGGAGGAACATGGCATTTCTGCGACAGCAGGCCAAGAGGTCACGAGATGTTCGGCTCCTGCCAGCAGGGCCTCTCGGCCACTTTTGACAAGAACTATCATTACCTCATCTTTGGAGCTCCTGGAGCTTACAACTGGAAAGGTAACACATAAGACTGTGCCATATCTGAGTGATCCTCTTTTGATGTCTAACAAAACATTGCTTTGCTTCATCTTCTCTAGGTGTGGTACGTTTGGAACAAAAAAATGACACCCTCCTAGAGATGGGTATTTATGACGACGGGCCTTTTGAGGCAGGGGATGAAAATGAGAAGAACCCCGATCTTGTCCCTGCACCTGCTAGCAGCTACCTCGGTGAAGCACTCACTCCTTACAATGTCATGTGTTTACAGTGGTGGCAAAATTGCTGTTAAAAAAAAAGAAAAATAATCATTAGAAAAAAATTGTGCAGGTATCAGAAAAATCTACAAGTACAATTACATAAAAGTAAAAAGCCACCACTGCATGTTTGTTAAGCCTCTGTCTCCTGGTCACAGGTTTCTCCCTGGACTCGAGCAAGCGTCTGACCAAGAAAGGTCAGCTGACGGTGGTGGCGGGCGCTCCCAGGGCCAATCACAGTGGCGCGATAGTTCTGCTCAAGAAAGGCCCCGATACTAGCAACATCTTGTTGGAAGAATACACAGTCGAAGGCGAGGGGCTGGCCTCGTCGTTCGGTTATGACCTGGCCGTGCTGGATCTCAACGGGGACGGGTGAGTCAAAATGAAAGAGCGTGTACGCTAGTATACCAGATGCTAATGGTGTGGTTTGATAGCTGGGATGACATTGTGGTGGGAGCGCCTCAGTACTTTGAGAAAGATGGCGAGATTGGAGGCGCCACGTACGTCTTTGTCAACAAAAACGGAAAATGGGACAAGACCACCCCCACCAGAATTGACGGACCGATGGACTCCATGTTTGGCCTGGCTGTGGAAAATCTGGGTGACATAAACCTGGATGGTTACCATGGTGAGGCCTGTGTGTTAATAGCTGATTATCAAACCACAAACGAAAAGAGATTGCCATAATAAAAGGTGTAATATTGCACAAATATTATTATAATTAATAATATTAAAAAAATACAAAAGAATCACTTGTTAAAACACAGCAGTGCCCTGAGGTACAAGTTTAATTTGTTCTTTGACCAAATTCATAACTCAAATCACCCACGTTCAAGTTCAAATCATCTTTCCCCATTGAAATGAATGGAAATAGCATTAATTCGTTCCATTGCACTCCCCTAAACAATGATTTTTTTTTCAGTATGAGAGATTGCACTGGATATTTGACTCTATAAATAAATACAGTCATAAATCCTCAGCAGTAATTTTTGGCCGAGTACCCCTTATATGTGTCCCTTGACCTAAATGTTTGAGACCCACTCACTTAAAGTCACAATTCTTCTTCACTGGAACAGATTTTGCCGTGGGAGCCCCTTACGATGATGACAATTCTGGAAATGTCTACATCTACCATGGATCAAAAACAGGACTCCATTCCAAAAAAGCAGAACAGGTTCACAAAAATAACCTCTTGGTCAAGTGTAATGTTGAGAAAATGTCAAAATTGCTGAACAAATTTCCCCGTAGATTTTGTCCGGCAAGCCTGCGGGAGTGAAAATGTTCGGCTACTCTTTAGCGGGTAACATGGATCTGGATAAAAACGCCTACCCTGACCTGGCTGTGGGATCCCTCTCCGATGCCGTTTTTGTGTACAGGTGAGTGCTCCGCTCTGCTTCCTGTCTATAGAGAAGCTCATCCTGTCTTCTCAGAGCCCGCCCTGTCATCGCCATCAAGAAGGAAGTCACTTACACGCCAAAACAAATCGACCTGACGAATAAGAACTGTGGGGACAAGTTCTGGTGAGTTTTGAGAAAATCCATGGCTTTCTTTGGAGAAGGTTGCTGTCCACATAATTTCCGATTGTGCTCCTCCCCCAGCATGAACGTTCAAGCTTGCTTCACCTACAATGCCAACCCCGAGAGCTACTCCCCGAGACTGAGTAAGAGCGATCATCTTTTCCTTCAAGAAAATCTTTTTGTACACCAAACTTGACTCCCTTCTCCTTCTTCAAGCGGTTGCATACACCCTGTCGGTCGACGCTGAACAAAGAAAGAAGAATCTCCTCCCCAGGGCCTCCTTCATTCAACAGTCGGCCTCTGACAGTGCATATGAATCCAAAGGGACCGTGGTCTTGGATACCAAAGGAAGGAAGCAATGTATCACACGGCAGCTGGCCATACAGGTTGACATCCCACTCGACATGAAAAATCATTTCCTTATTGATCTGTACGTAATGTTGTGCGTAAATCATCCTCGATAAGGACAACATCCGTGACAAACTTCGAGGAGTACCCATCGACGTGGATGTGGAGATCAAGAACGGCCAACGCAAACGTAGACAGAGCTCATCTGAAATGTCGCCTGTCCTCGACGCTAAAGACAGTGTGATGACACGCAGTGAGGTATGCAAGTGTTACCATTTATTTTTGGACGTTACATCACGTCACGTATGTGTTTATATCTCGCTAGATTCAATTTGTCAAAGAGGGTTGCGGCAGTGACAACATTTGCCGGAGTAACTTAAAGGTGGCGCACCGCTATGGCTACATGACAACTAAGGACGACACCTTCACACCGTTGCCATTGTGAGAAAAAGCAATCATGCCCCCCCCCCCCCCCCCCAACACACACATCTTGTTTTTTACTGTGCCATCCATTGTCTTTGTGGTAAGGGAAAATGGCGTGCCAGTGATCTCGCTTAGCAAGCAGAGGGATATCGCCCTGGAGGTGAAAGTGACCAATCAGAACGGAGATGATGCCCACGAGGCACGAGTGGTGGCTTCCTTCCCACGTGCCATCACATACTCTGCTTTCCGCAGCCCGCCCAACGTATGCCCACACACACACACACACAAACAAACAAATTCACTTACACATTTTTCGAATGTAATTGAACGACTCTGATTCCAGCTTGTAACTTGCACGGCCAATAAGAACGGCTCTCTGGTGACTTGTGAACTTGGGAACCCCTTCAAACGGGACGCTGAGGTAAGTGAACTCGTATTTGTGTAGAAATGTTCGACTTGTTGATTGCGGTTAGTTGCTATGGTAGTTTGGCAAAGTCGCGAAATCTAGCAACAAAGTGCTAAAATGGAATCCATGAAGAAACTTTCAGCAGTCAAACTACCATCTTGTGGTTTTGTCTGTATGTGTGTTTCTAGAAAACCTTCTACATTATTCTGGGAACAGCCGCCATCTCGGTAAACACCACAGAATTCGAGGTTGATCTTCGACCGGATACGTAAGTTCGCATTCGGTACACTTTCACTTTTATTGTCGTTTTACCATCATGTCGTTTTGGCAAATATGCACTTTGTGCTAACTTCAGTTTAACGAGTTTGAATGTGACTATTTCATTCTGAATATAATCACACATCCCAGTTCGAAGAGGGTGTGCACACTTATGCAACCAAACGATTGCTACCAAATATACATTAAAAAAGCAATAAAATTGAGTTGGTCATTGATAACATAATTGGTGATTTCTTTATATCACCAAAAAACCCTGGTATTTGATCAGGGGTGTGTAGACTTTTTATGTCCACAGTAGAGGATCTTCAGTGGGATACATTAGACTTGAGTCATTTCAAAATGAATAATTTTCACTTTGTATCATCTTTTTTTTAGTAATCGAACACTATATCATTGATCTTATAGTTTCCAAATGTGTTTATTTAGAAGTAGCTTTTTAAACAATTATCACTATTAACTATTTTGCAAGCGTAAGTTAGTGATCAACCATGGCGCTTTTGCGTTGAATTTATTAGCCGGTTGTGGCTAGTGTGGCTAATTACAAGCTGTTTACTTTTGATTCCTTGCAGAACCAGCGAGCAGCCAACCCTCGCCGGTGTTAAAGCCAAGGCCAACGTGGCCATCATGTTGCAGCTGAATATGATAGGGTAAAATATATATACTTTTTACAAATATACAACCGGACAGAATTGAAGGCAGTTTCCATTTTCCCAGGCAAGTTCAGCCCTCGCAGGTGCAATTCTCAGGAAAAGCCAAAGATCAGTCTGCCATGAAAACGGAACGGGACATTGGAAGTCCTGTCACACATCAGATCAGAGTGAGTACAGAAGAAAGTTTGCTGATTTCTTCTTCCTCATCTTCCTCTGCAATTGTTGATATAATATCATGTATTTCAGATCATCAACAGCGGAAGGCGCTTGACAGATATCGGCACTGCCACCCTGCATATTGACTGGCCCAAGACCACCGAGCAGAACAAGTGGCTTCTCTACTTGACAAAGGTCACCGCCACAGGCGTGAACCACATCGAGTGTACGCCAAAATCGGAGATCAATCCTCTCAAAAAGGTCAGTGGGTAGAAAATGGAATTTGACTCCATGTGACGTTTTTTCTTTTTCTATAATGCTCCAACATGACACTTGATGGCGCCAAAGCACTTTCTAAATCGGAGTTGATTTCAAGGATGTCACTGGCGGAGCTAGCTTTTTTTTTTTTTTTCCTTGAGGCGCACGGGGGGGCAATGGGACCAAGGATTTTTAAGGGTCCGTAAAACTACAATTTTTACAAAGCCCCAAAAAGTCTTCAGAAAATGGTGATAAAGATTCATTGTATGTTGGGTGGAATTGTTGGAAATATGGACAATATATATATATAGTATATTTTTTAATTTGAAAATCCTCAAAAGACAATCATCTAGTCTGGCACCTTGGGGGTCCAAGCATATTTCATGGTTTTTGAGGTACTGGCTCCTTAAGAGTCAGATTAACAAATATTTAAATCCAAAAGAGTATTTTATTCAATTGGCTACTGGTTATTTTGTATCTCATTGGCATTCTATGTTTGCGGTCTTACCTTTATTTGTCGATGAAGTCCATGCGCCACAAAAATTTCTTTTAGTTCAGACACATTTTCTTTCATTTTTGGCCAGCAACTCATGAAGCTTTGACGCTCCTCTATCATCACGTCATCAAATCCCAAAAATGTTTCCTTCACTTTACAGCCCACCTCATTTTTAGCACTATAGTGCAAAATAACAGAAAATCTAGGCTGAGTTTGACAGCTGTCGTCACGTCTACTTCTACACGCTACAAATGGGTCAGCATTAATTACCCGTTGGCTCACGTACGCCCCCTTTCAGTGTGGCAGAGTATTGTTTGCCTCAACCTGTGCCTTTTTAATGCGGTTTTATGTCCCAAGAGTAAAACAAAACGTTTCACCTTGATATTTGAACAGGAAATAGGCAATTTCAGCAATTTTTGTGATAAAAATGTTCAAAAATTGTCTTACACAAACATTAGTGGACAAATATCAATTTTATGTTATCTTTTTTTAAATTATTTGTCATGTCTTGTCCGTTGAAATAAATAAAGTTTTAGAAATGTTAGTGTGATCTTACTTACAATTTTGCAATTTTTTTTTTTTTTTTTTTTTTATTGAAGGACACCAGCAACACCAGGTACAAAAGGGCCTCACAAAAAACCCGGAAAGGTGACGAAGGAATTATTTCACGTCTAGTGGACAAGGGGAATGCTAAAGTTCTGGTAAAAAAACAAAATACTTTACCACTAGCGTTGTTTTATTTGAGTAATTTTAGTACATTTCATTAAATCGTTAACTTCTGTCCGGCTCTTTAATTTCAGTCTTGTGCCGATGGGGCCAAGTGTGTGAAGATCAAGTGTCCCCTGCAAGGCCTGGACAGTAACGCTGTCATCACCCTTCACTCCCGTCTCTGGAACGGCACATTGTTGACGGTAACAGCTCTCGATTAATCAACGAAATGATTTCTGTCAGACACAATTCCTCCATGACCAGGCTGCATTTGTCCTTTTGTTATTGTTGCTTTTCCAAACAGGATTACAACAATTTGCATCATGTGGAGGTCATCGTCAAGGCGACTCTGCATGTTGAGAGCTCGAGAAAGAACATGGTGCTGCAGAACGCTGAAACCGAGGTACGCCCGCACTATATGACTCAAATGAAAGAATAAACTTCATTTCTTTTTTTAAATTTTTCTTCCAGATGGCACTGACAGCATACCCTGAGAGGCGTGAGGCCCGAAGTGGAGGAGTCCCATGGTGGATCATTGTCTTGTCTGTTCTTCTGGCGCTGCTCTTACTGGCGCTGTTGGCTTTCCTTCTCTGGAAGGTAGAAATAAGCTCACGCACTGGCATTACATCTTGTGATGATAAAGATGAGCTAACAACTTGCCTTTCCTCAGTGTGGAGTCTGTAGGAAAAGGAACAAACGGGACCTGTCAGAAAAACAGAAGCTGACAAATGCGTGAAAAAAGTAAAAAAAAAAAGGAAAACAAAACGTGAGGCGAATTTTACCCAGCCTGCTATTAATGAGTGAAAATGTGGTGCTTAGTTTTCTGTCGCTTTTGTGGAACTTGAATTTGGGCTTCACTCAATACCATGAATGCTATTATTTCAAAAGCTGAAGGTGCTTTTTTTTTTGGGTCATGTGACTATCTCTTGAATTAATATACAGTGTTACCTTGACTTAAGAGTGCTTCAACTTCTCTTTTTGCATTGGAATTAAAAGTTAAAAGGAATGTTTTGAGGAATTGAACTCAGAAGACAAGGTAGCACTGTGCATGCTTGGCCTTGGGTTGGTGGCGCATAACAAGCAATGACATATTTCTTCAACATTTCATAATTGTCCTTCCGCATCTCTGTTTTGCTCTTTTCCTTGGTTGCTACTGCACTTATAGCCACTTAACACATTCAAGATTTTCCTCTTCATCTTCACTGATCATATATTTCTTTTGGTACAGTGCGGCTTCTTCAAACGGGCCAAACACGAAGACAAAGTTCCCAGTTACAACGGAGTTCGGATCAAACGTAAGGACAGGGATGCGAATGCTGACTGGCAAAACCTGGAAAAGAAATCCTGGGTGACAACCTGGCATGACAACAAGCATTATTCATAACCCGAATCACATCCTGGTGGTATGTAAATAGCAAGATATTCATTTGTACATTTTTTTTTTCTTCAAAATGTCCACTTCAGGTGAGGATTTTTAGTCTTAAATGAAAATAGAGACATTGTTCAGTTGATGGTCTTGAATTACTTTAGAGCATGTTTTGTACATTTTGTGTCGGGTGGGATGGAGGGCAGTGAGGGGGGTCAAGGGAATTTATAATTTTTTTTTCATTTGTTGCGTTTATGTATTTATTCACTTAAGGGGTACTTTGTTACGTTCGAGACAGACCAAAGAGTTGTATAATGCTAACAAGTGTGACTTTTAATTGCTCCCAACAATGCACATTGTGCAATGACTGCAGTGTAAAATTGGCAAATGGATTAAAATTTAAAGAATAAATTAAAGTTGCCATATCCATGCATGTGCGTGTGTAATCATTTTCAAGTTAAAGCTGGACGTTTAAAAGCATTATTTATTAAAAAAAGACATTTAAAATTCATACATAATTTAAAGTATAAAAACATTTGCGCAAGTGCTGTAAATGTGAAATTGTTGGTGTTCTGCATAATTTAAAAAAAAAAAAGTCCTTAAGGAAATGCCAATCTAAATCATCCTTTTGTGAGTGGGATGGTGCAAATGTACATCTGTGCTGGTGGGAACGTCAAGTTCTTGAGACAAGTTCTTCTAGAGGAGCGACTCGGTCCTTGCCGTTCTTCCGGTATGTCGTGACTCCAGAGCAGATGTGTTCTCAATCACCACACCTTCACTCGCACAATTCTTCTCATTTTGCTTGGATGACTCCTTGCGCCTTTTCTCTCTTCCTCGCTCTTCTTTTTCCTCCCGTTTCTTCATCTCCTTCAGCTTCTTCTTGAGGGACGCGCGGTCATTCTGACACACGCCCATGGCCTTGGAACAGAAGGGAAGCAAGATGTAACACGTTGCACCAACTTGCCCTAACAAAATGTCTACCACCAGAGGACGCCCATTGCTCAATTGAAGACACCGTATGTAAAAAATGCTATTTTAAAAAGTATTTTTTATGACATTGGCGGATAAATAAAAAATACTCAGCTTTAGGTCACAACGACAATTTTAGAAGACTTCTTGACAATCAAAATCTGAAATTAGGTAACTGATGATTTCAATATACATTTTTATACTTTTTTTAATACCCATTACCTTGAGTTTGTCGGTGTCCATGCTGAGCAGCAGAGCTCCATCCACTCCTCTGGCTGCAAAGTCGATCGTGTACTGCTCCATGTTGACGGCCGCCAACCACAGACACACTTGCTGGCTGTTCCACTCCAACACAGGTCGACTTTGCCACTGGTTGTTGTTGTTGTTAATCGGCAGAGTGTCATCATCTAAGCTCTGGTCGCGCAGAGCACAAAAAAAGGAAACTGGAGTTTAAGATGGTCAACAAGATCATCTTTGGAGAAAAAGTGCAATCAAGCAAGCGCCCTGTGCGAGGAGGCGGGAAGCGGGGAAGGCAAAGGGAGGAAAGGAAAGCCGTACCTCTGTGGACACAAAGGTGAAGGTGTTAGCGTGTTCGGGGAGAGAGTGATTAGAGCCGTGATCCCTCATGCTGAAGCTATCCATTGCAGAGCCAATACTCTGGAACCAACACAAACCTTCAAAGACTTGCCAACCATCTTGGTTTCTTTACTGCCCACTATGTCCCGTAAGCTAGCATGTTAGCGATGTTTTCTTCATACCTGATCTCTTCTACCGGAGGTGGTCAAGTAAGGCAAACTGCTACTGGACAGGGAACGCATCTTCTCTATGGTGCTTCTTTTCCTCTCCCCTTCCTCCTGTTTTTCTTTCTCCTTCCCTCGCTCTGCAAACCAGCCAAAGGGCAAGCAGGAGGGCACGGAGGTCACAGAGCCCGATGAAGAAACTTCAGCTGGCTCGTCCACCAGGTCGCCACAAGACGCCCTGGACAGATTGAGAGATTTGTTGTATGGCTCTTCAAGTAGCACCGTCAAGACTCGGATGGCAAATATCAACCCCACCTGCTGTTCATGGACCCTCTGTGCAGTTTTTCACTCTTCCGCTTGGTCAGAGATTTACGGAGGCCACTGTGTGGAAACATCAAACCACAGCGTCACATTCCGAAAAAGTTAAATATGTCTGGGCTCATATTGAGAAAGAGAAAAAAAATTGTTTAGCGGACCTGAAGTCAGGCATTTTTCTTTTGGATTTCCTGGAGGATTTGATTTGGGAGGTGATGACAGCGGCGTTGGTGTCAGTGATGCAAATCGGCGGCGTGAAGACAGATGCGTCGCCGGGACTGTTGACTGAGAAAGGGGAAGAACCGGAAAGTTCATCTTGGCTGCTCCTCTGTACGATGCCTTCGGACTGCGATTGGCTCTCCTGTAGCTTTTGACCTTCTTCCTGCTTTGGCGACAACGGGAAGCATCATTGGGATGACATTTAACTGCTGCCCGCCGGGGTTTTAAACCTCGCACCTCGTTCTTGAAGCTCTTCCTGAGTTTTTCTCGGGTGGGTGGATGGCGTTTGAACTTCTGGGCCAGCTGACCTCGCGCTATGTGCGCACTGCAGTCCAGTCGCTCTGTGTTGGGAATTGCGACGTACCACTCTGGATCTGACACACATATTTGTCGAACATTTTGATTTAAGGTGGTCAGTGTCTAAGTATGTTAGGTGTTCCCTACCCGGGACTGATGAGTCCACATCAAGAGGTCTCCCTGCCGCCCTCGGTTCTTTTCTCTCCAACTGAAAGGAGTACGTCATATTTACTATTTGTGCAATGTTAGGAAACTATCCCCACCTGAAGTTGAAGCCTTTCAACAGTCTCCCTGTGCTTGTTGTCTCTCTCCTCCATTTCTTTGCGCAAATCCGCTTCCCTGGCATCCGCCTCCTCCTCCCTGAGTCATTTAAGAGTCGAGTCCCTCAAGTGACGAGACAGCTTACTATCGTGCAGTGCAGTGCGGTCCAGAGCTAACTGGCTAATAGAGAGGAATTAAACGATTACCTGCTCTGGTACTCTCTGAGCAGTCTCTTGG
Organism: Syngnathus floridae; assembly: GCF_059516105.1. NCBI lineage: Eukaryota > Metazoa > Chordata > Actinopteri > Syngnathiformes > Syngnathidae > Syngnathus > Syngnathus floridae. The sequence goes on along the minus strand of NC_142426.1, from coordinate 7,784,952 downwards.
CCTTGTTGTACTTGATTTCCAGGCTGTCTGATTGGCTCTGGGCATCGGCCAGTCGCTGGCTCACAACCCTGCAGAGTGTCTGGGCCTCTTGCCAATACCTAGTAAAGCCAGAGAGGCTGTTAAAACAACAATAAGTCATGTACGGTACAACTTCACAATCTCTAACTGGGCTGACTATGACCCATCACAAAATATTCGTGACGACTCGTGGACGTCTTCTAACAGTAGCATCAACGCTAATGCTAAGTCCAAAAACAGTATCGGAAGTTTGTGTTGTGAATAGGGTCAAAATAGGGAAATTGATTCAGGACGCATGACAAAATCATGGACATATCGCACTTCTCAAGCTTGTCAACTTTGTCGGCTCCATCCTCCACTTTTTGTTGCAGCTCTGCCGTCTGGCTCTCCCATCTCGCCTTCTCCTGCTCGAACGCCTTCAACTACGAGAAGAACATTGGTTTAGTAATGTGCTCAGCATATGGCGTATCCAATACACAAAGGGAAACGCTTATCTCTTCAACAGTCGAATGCCCAAAGAGATATTTTTAGCAAACTGGCTCACTCTTCCTACTTTGAGACTTTGAAAACGCCAAATAAAAGACTCATTGATGTTCTGCGGGCGGATAGCGGAAAGACAGATTTTTGTATCGCGTTCCTATTTTTACCGCAGCAAGAAGCAGACATGGAGAGGTGCCCTGTGTCCTAATTATGCCACGTTGAGCCATCTCATCGGCCATTAAAATGAGGTCAGTCAAATATAAAAGTTTACGAACATGAGCATTGGATTGTGTGATTGATTGGCCTACCTTCTCTCGAACACTTTCAAGTTGAGCTGTTCTCCTCTGCAGTTTGGATTGAAGCTATCAAGATGACAATTGAAAAATGTGTGACACAAAAAAAATCCAGCTACATTTACAAATATTAGGAAGCAGAAATTTGGCATCTCTCCTTATCCAACTTTGTACCTTCTGGTATTTGAGACAAAGCTGGTCATTATCCAGACACGACAGTACAGACACGTCCTCTTCATCTTCATCCTCAGGTATGCCGAAATCAGTTTCTGAATCCCCACTCGTCCTCGTGCTCTGTTATGAGCCGCAATAAGAGAATAAATTCACACCATTCCCCTCCATCTTATTTTCTTGTGGATTCGGAATAATATTGCACATAACGAACTTTTTGTGACGCCTTCTCCATTTCCAGGCTTTCGTTGACTAAGCGTGCCACCTCGCTCTCCACACCCTCCTTGTCTCGGCCGATCAGAAACCTTATGGTGAAGTAGAAATCAATTGATTGCACGTAAGGATATTTTTGCAAGCCAAAAAAAAAACTTTATCATAAATTGCTGAGTTAGAAGCTAGTATGTAAAAAACTTACTTGACCAGGCCTGAAGTATTTTTGAGCACTGTGGCTGCAAACAGTTGCGACACTCCCACCAAACTGACACCGTCCACCTCCACAATCTGATCATTCACGTGAATCCTAAAAATCAAAATAAATATTTTTTTCCATTGGGCTCGATCTAAATTCATCACATTATAAATTATGCAAAGTTCAGTTCGTTATGTTCAAATAATTACGCAAGTGGTTCGCGTAACATGCATGGCGTGAAGTGTCTTAAAAAAAAATCCCTACCTTCCATCCTTATATGTTGCTCCACCTTCAGTGACCGTTTTGACAAAAATCCCGAGTTTCTCCAGCCCCTGGTCTGCTCCTACCCCCATTCCGATGATACTAATGCCCAGTCCATCATGTTCTGGAAGAGAGAGGAAAAAAAAAACCCCCAAGACCGTACAGTAAGGCTTCATATCATTTTAGAACTGGCAGAGGAAAAGACAAACCCTTTTGAATTTCCACTTCGAAAACATCCATCTTGTCTACTCTCTTCTCTAGCTCATACTCGGCCGAAGCGGACACGGGGTCGATATCGTCATTGCGTCTATTGTACTCTCCGTTGCAGTAAGTGGTGTAAACCTGGAGGACAAAGATGCGCAGAACGAAAAACATTAAAAATACATTTCACTCCATTTTTTGAAACGTTACTTGTTGGCGTACAACAAAGCGCGAGATTTGAGTCCTTCATTTTTGTGATTTCATTATTTTAATTTATGTTTGAATTAGCTTAACATTTTTTTTCTGGAATCAAGCTAATTTAATACTGTGTAAACCACCAGAGCAGAGTGCTTATATTTTAATGGAACTCTGACAGATTGAAGCATGTGCAATCTTGTCTTTTCTCCACTCCACTATAAACATAGCTGAGGGCTTGCATTTCTCAAGCAACACACGCTCAGAGATGCCGCAAAAAAAAAAAAATCTTAAAACATTTGCTCACCTTGATTGGTGCTGAGGAAAAACGGACTTTTTTCTTTGGGCCGTCTGCGTCATCATCCTGGTCAGACAGTTTAGGAATGCCGGGAATTTCTTCATATTCTAATGAAAGCCCGTTGCCTGCGTGGAGAGAATTTTCCACAAGCTCCGCGGAGAATTCCTGCTCTGAATTTCTATTTTCCATCCCGCAATGAAGCATTTTGTTGCTTCCGTTGATGTCAACTAGTCCCTCGCTGCTTTCTTCTTCTCTCCCGCTTTCCTGTGGCACCGCATTGGCACATTCCTGCATCTCACAAGCTTTCTTTTCAACTTCACTTTCCCTCCACGTCTTCTTAACAATCTCTTTGTCTGCATTTTCTTGCAAAACTTCACCCATGTCGCAGCGCTCCTCTCTTGGCTTGTCAGTACGTCGGCTCGGCTCCTCCCAACATTGTTCGTTCACCTGCTCGTACTTGTCTGCAATGAAGCTGCAGTCTCTTGCGATGAGTTCCATCAAGCAAGTATTTGACATTTCCAAAATGGGATCTTCAAAAACATCATCCACCAGGTCTTCAAATGATACATTAAGAATAAAAGCCCCCCTCTTTTTTTCTTTATCCTCACAATCATCACTCTCAGATGAATCCACATGGACAAGCTCTGCCCTGAGTGGCTCTTCAGGGGTCAAGCTCGAGTCAAGAGACGTATTATTGGCCTCCACTTCCTTGGACTCACCCGCTGGGGTGAGTCCATGCTCCTCAGGGCTGGAAGGAGATTTAATTGATTCCCCACTGAGGGCATCTGATGTAAGAGATTTAAGGCTTGTTGTTGGAGTAGGTAAGAGGATATTTATGAGGTGTTCTTTTGTGCCTTTGTCTTCACCCAAGTTATCCTTTTCGTCTTTGCTTCGAGAACATTTTGACACTTGTCCTCCACTATCAGCTCCAGTCACTTTGGTCTCAAACAATTTCCTGGTCACTGAGAACTTTTGTGCAAGAGCAGCCCTGTCTATGTCCTTTATCTCCTCTGATCTGCCTGGTTTATCTTGTAAGAAGGTTTCAGGCGTGGAAATGCTGCAGGCGGAGCCAATGAAGAGAGGTCTGCTGGTGGAAATTTGAGAAGTTTGGAGTTGCATGTTAGGATTCTGAGAAGAAAGAAGGGCCGTGGTGCTAGAACCACACTGCCCCGAGTCACTAATTTGTCTTAGCTGTTGTTGGCTGTCCATTTGGAGGAAGATGTTGTCCCTAAGTTTAGTTCCTCTGGTGCTGTTGGCTCTCCCTCGGCCACTGTTGTGGAGGGTCACAAGGGGATCAGAGAGGCTGGTTGGTAGACCTGAATGGTGCACACTAGGACACCGGGAGGAGGCAGCCCTGGAGCCATGCTTTTGGCTGCTCCCACTGTCAAATGAACATTTAATGGCACGAAAGTCAGACTCGTATGAAATCCTGTGAGGAGAGGCACTTCGGCCTTTGTGGTCTGTCCGCATCATGAGGATATGAAGGTCCACTTGAAGTTAGAAGAAACTAAATGGTAGTAAATCTTGAGAAGATGTTTTTTAAATATGCTGGTAAAATCAGATGATGTGCAAGAAGTTCAAAGAACTTCAAATTCTAAAGCAAAATGGACACAAAAAAACCCAACGTTAAAAGCACAAATTACTAACTTGTAACTGTAAGCACAAAAGTGAAAAAAGGACACGAGAGCTTGACTCACCGAGCAGTAGGAAGATGAGTGACTTTCTTCGTTTGTGTCGTCGAGCATAACTAAGAACCCACTCCACGCAGGTAGATTTCAATTACCTTGTTTGCTGCGTTCACTAACAATGGGAAATTGCCAAACTTATATTTTCTTTTCCTGTAATGTTAAAAAAGATATACCAAACAATACTTAGTATTTCATTTGACACATCATCTGTCAAATAAAATGCATTGTAGCCCTGCATTAAAAAAAATATTTCCCGCTGAACGTCAATGTCTGGATTTCGGAGTTGACGACCGTCATGAAAGCAGCATTTTGATTTCCCTCTCCTGTAAAGCGCGCTCATTTTAAGGCTAACTCAATGTTTTGTTTTGTTCATTTTTCCTCAAAACTCTAAAATAAAATCTTTTTACGTCTTACCGTGAGTGCTCTCGCTCCGGAGTCATGTGAAGGTGTCTCCCTCACTCCACGACCAAGACAGACAGATGGCGACTCATGCTTCTAAATACTGTAAATGGATAATCCCAGGTAATCCTGTGTAAACGACTCCAGTAACTGTGAAACACTGATGACGAATGGGTACCAACACGGGGGCATTTATTCATCCATCTCTTCGTCCATATAGATGAAGAGATGGATAAATAAATGATAAATAGATACATACGTATCTATCTATATACTGTATATGTGTATCTGTATCTATGTGTGTATCTATGTATGTATCTATGTATCTACCTAGTATCTATCTATGTATGTATCTATGTACGTATCTATCTATCTATCTATCTATCTATCTATCTATCTATCTATCTATCTATCTATCTATCTATCTATCTATCTATCTATCTATCTATCTATCTATCATCATCATCATCCTATCTATCTATCTATCTATCTATCTATCTATCTATCTATCTACCTACCTACCTACCTACCTACCTACCTACCTACCTACCTACCTACCTACCTACCTACCTACCTACCTACCTACCTACCTACCTACCTACCTACCTACCTACCTACCTACCTACCTACCTACCTACCTACCTACCTACCTACCTACCTACCTACCTACCTACCTACCTACCTACCTACCTACCTACCTACCTACCTACCTACCTACCTACCTACCTACCTACCTACCTACCTACCTACCTACCTACCTACCTACCTACCTACCTACCTACCTACCTACCTACCTACCTACCTACCTACCTACCTACCTACCTACCTACCTACCTACCTACCTACCTACCTACCTACCTACCTACCTACCTACCTACCTACCTACCTACCTACCTACCTACCTACCTACCTACCTACCTACCTACCTACCTACCTACCTACCTACCTACCTACCTACCTACCTACCTACCTACCTACCTACCTACCTACCTACCTACCTACCTACCTACCTACCTACCTACCTACCTACCTACCTACCTACCTACCTACCTACCTACCTACCTACCTACCTACCTACCTACCTACCTACCTACCTACCTACCTACCTACCTACCTACCTACCTACCTACCTACCTACCTACCTACCTACCTACCTACCTACCTACCTACCTACCTACCTACCTACCTACCTACCTACCTACCTACCTACCTACCTACCTACCTACCTACCTACCTACCTACCTACCTACCTACCTACCTACCTACCTACCTACCTACCTACCTACCTACCTACCTACCTACCTACCTACCTACCTACCTACCTACCTACCTACCTACCTACCTACCTACCTACCTACCTACCTACCTACCTACCTACCTACCTACCTACCTACCTACCTACCTACCTACCTACCTACCTACCTACCTACCTACCTACCTACCTACCTACCTACCTACCTACCTACCTACCTACCTACCTACCTACCTACCTACCTACCTACCTACCTACCTACCTACCTACCTACCTACCTACCTACCTACCTACCTACCTACCTACCTACCTACCTACCTACCTACCTACCTACCTACCTACCTACCTACCTACCTACCTACCTACCTACCTACCTACCTACCTACCTACCTACCTACCTACCTACCTACCTACCTACCTACCTACCTACCTACCTACCTACCTACCTACCTACCTACCTACCTACCTACCTACCTACCTACCTACCTACCTACCTACCTACCTACCTACCTACCTACCTACCTACCTACCTACCTACCTACCTACCTACCTACCTACCTACCTACCTACCTACCTACCTACCTACCTACCTACCTACCTACCTACCTACCTACCTACCTACCTACCTACCTACCTACCTACCTACCTACCTACCTACCTACCTACCTACCTACCTACCTACCTACCTACCTACCTACCTACCTACCTACCTACCTACCTACCTACCTACCTACCTACCTACCTACCTACCTACCTACCTACCTACCTACCTACCTACCTACCTACCTACCTACCTACCTACCTACCTACCTACCTACCTACCTACCTACCTACCTACCTACCTACCTACCTACCTACCTACCTACCTACCTACCTACCTACCTACCTACCTACCTACCTACCTACCTACCTACCTACCTACCTACCTACCTACCTACCTACCTACCTACCTACCTACCTACCTACCTACCTACCTACCTACCTACCTACCTACCTACCTACCTACCTACCTACCTACCTACCTACCTACCTACCTACCTACCTATCTATCTATCTATCTATCATCCATCCATCCATCCATCCATCCATCCATCCATCCATCCATCCATCCATCCATCTACCATACAAATGTAATACCGTCAGATAAACTGTCAGCAATGCAATATTGTACGTCCACTTACCTTTACTTGTGTTGCAGCATCCCTGTTGAGACGGTCAGCTTCTTTTCATCTAGTGATATTCGTAGAGAATGAAAACCCACCTGTGTTCATCAATGGAGGTTAGTGCATTCAGATACTGGTAACCTGCATGTGTGCATGTGAGGCAAATAAGAGCAGTGATGCAGGACCTACTCCGTGTGTGTGTGTGTGTGTGTGTGTCGTGTGTGTGTCTCACCTGTGTTGGTACAATATACTTCTTGTGTCTGTGTGACGCGAATTTGTGTGGCAGATGGACTCAACTGGACTGGACTGAGCCACACAAAGCAGACTGGTTTCACTCAGTGTGACCTGGATCTGAATGGAGACCAATGTCCCAGGTGGCAGTGGGACCTAGATGATATTAATAGTGGCCAATGAAAAAGCTGTTGATGAAATGAGGTGAACCAAAGGAGGGAGGGAAGGGATGGAAAATAAATGAAGTATTGGAAGAAATTAGAATAAATTGAGATGGGTGTGAAAGTAAATTATAGCAAAAGTTTTGATTATTAACAGTAAGCTTTGAGCAATTGAGATGGTGGGTTTTAAACATGGTCTTGATGGAAAAAATAATGGACACAGTCACATTTACTCAACACTGCAGAGTTACTTCCTCTTGCCATTGAATATTCTGGATTATATAATCTTTAAATTAGCAGTTTAACAATTAAAAAAATCTTAATGCAATGGATAGGCAATATCTCAGAAAATGTTGCTGTGATAATTTGTTGAAAAAATTAGCCCATTTTAAATAAATAATGAATAGAAAGTATGGAGGTAAACGTGTTTAACTTTAGAGAGGAAAAATCCTTCATAGTCATTTAAAAAAATAAATAATCAAAACAATCTACCCAAGTATTTGAAGTATTTGTAGTTTGTTACCACTTCCAGTATTCCATAGAGTAACAAAACTGTTCTACTTCATGACAAATTGACAATATGGCATCATTAAATTTTCTGACATTGATAATCATTTCAATGCCCGATTTCCATCACATTCCATATATGCAAGTGTACCTAATATTATGACTGGCGTTTATATCTGATGGCTTCCTTTACTGCAATTTTTTATTTATTTATTTTTTCTTTGACGCCATCCAGCTGCCCACCCCAGTCAAGTCTGACAAGGCACGTACGGCTCTGAAAGGCAGCGGCGTCGTGCAGCAGCAGCAGCACAGCAGTGTGCAGCTGCGTACGGCAAAGCGGGAGGGGCCGCAGCCACAGCTCGCATATATTAACCGACAACCGGGTAGCATCCCAAGCGAGCATCACAGTGGCAGTGGAGGACAAGGATGGTCGCGGTGCAAACGTCCCCCAATCTATCTCCATCCCCCGAGTGGGTCTGCTGTCTGGACAAGAGGTGGGTGGCACCGTCCTACGCCGCGCGTCAATCACCGAGGCGGGGATCGAGGTCTCCCCGGTACCCTCCTCCACCCCTGGGGCCTGATTCATTGAACCGAAGCGTTGTGATTGATCAGCACCGGCGATCGCCTTGTGTATGCAATGTAGCTCTGCTATGAAATCCGCCTGGCTAGCAGGATTTAATTTCTCTTGGAATGCATAATTAGCGCATTGTCAGTCATAGTAAAGGCAGATATGCACGCCACATGTTTCTTGATATTTTCTTTTAATCATGCGTCTTCTACGGTGAGGTGGCGGCTTCGAGGAGGAGCATACTGCACTGCACACGTTGTTGCACGACGCACATGGTTTTATGCCCGTGACAAAATAGAAGACTTATGGGTGCACGTTTAAGAGCATTCAAGCATTTTATGTCTGTTTTTCTATTGTCAGCATCTTTGTCTCATTTGAGATCAGCCTTTTTTGCTGACACCCCCCCCCTTTTCTTGACCACCCAATTGATGCTGCCTAATTGGCATTAAAATAAAGAAAACAAAAGTGCTAAGCAGTAATCACGGGAGGTTGTCCACACCTGAAACAATAAATAAAAAAATTAAAAAAAGATTGACATGCAACCCACAACTCTCACACCTACACCCGACGGACGACACATCCCCAGGTTACCATTAGCAACGTGAGCCAACCATCTTGTCATCATCATCATCTGTGTAAAATGCTGCAACCAGCACACATTGTGTGATGAGAAAAATAATAATAATCCATCCATACAGTTTGTATAGTGATTATTCTTATTAGGGTCACCGTCGAGATATCGTGATTAACTTCCAAGCTGATGGAAGGTCATCAGCTTGATATTTTAAGAGATGTCAAATATGATTTTTTTTAATTAATTCATAGAAAATTGCAATGCTCTCCTTTAGCAAGTTACTAGTTTTCATTCAGGTTTTGAATGGTATATAGAGTCTTCCTGACAGCAGTGAAGGCAGGCTTGCTGGTGAGATCTAATTGAAGAAGATCTCATCACTCAGTGATTCTCACTCATTCCCTTTATTCAATCACAATCCAACTGAGCATTTGGTAGCATTTCATCTACACTAATGGAGGAAGTGACAAAACTCCAGATGTTAAAAAGTGACCTCCCATATATGCCTTTGCAGACAATGATTGCAACTGAGTGTGAAATATGAGATAAGATCTGATTAATTTTGGGGCGTCAAGCCTAAAATTGCATTAAGTTCAGCATCACAAACATTTAAATGCCGCACAATACAGATTGTTTTATGGAATTCAGTAAGTGGCAGATTGGATGATGTGTGACTTTTTTTTTTTTTTTTTACAACTGTGTTTATACTGATTTGTATTCAGTGTTGCTTGCAGTCTCACGGGTTGGTGGTGGCACAGATGGTTGTTGGGAGAAGTGAGTGAACAAGTTTCTACAGTTAGTGTTTGCCATTCTCCTTGGAACTACCGTCACCATCTGAATGACTGGTAACAACAACTGAATGGAATACCATAAGTCTGTTATTTGATGTGAAGTGAAAGGTGACGCTGCTACGAGACCCTCGACCCTGAGAAGTCAAGCGGCGGTTCTCCTTTCCGTCGCCACCTGTCTTAAGCATTAACCCTTGTCTCCACCGAGGAGCATTACTCTGTGGAAAAAAGATGGTGTAAGGGTGAGGAGTCACAGATAAAAAAAAAAAAACATGGCTGCAATGTCTCTAAGCTCACGGTAGATGTTGCAGTCCATCTCAGCCCCTTTTGGCGGGATCTGCAATTTGCAAGTGCCTCCCTTGAGGAGTAACAACTGCTTGGGGACGCAAACGTGTTGTGCATGCGTGTGGGAATTGGAAGAATCATCTGGTTTGCCTGCGAGCTTGCATAGCAGACATTAATGGAGGAAGAGCTTGTGGTGGGTTAGTAGTAATGGATGGAGGTAGGAGAGAATATGGCAGTAATGGAGTGCTTGAGGGAGAAAAAAGTCTCTGCCTTTTTTTCATGATGTTTGATGAAAGAAGAGTGCAGATTGGTGTTGTCGAGAAAAGGGAGTTGTTGAAGGCGCACATGCACGGATGAGTCACCGGCAAGGAAAAAAAAATAAGTGAATGGATGACGTAGCGTACTCGTTCCTTCAGACGCCGTAATTGTGGAGCAGAACGGCACTCTGATCAAACTCGACGAGATGTCTCACAATTAAGAGCATTAGAAATAGAAGCAGGACTTAAATGAGATCCTACATCAACACCCACCGGGAGGTCTGAGATGAGAAGGAACGCTCGCAGCTCCCTACTGGTTGAGCTCAGACAATAAAGACAGAGTATTAAAATTGTTACGTTGTTCCTGGCTTCTTCTTACGTCGCTTGTCTTTTCTGTTTAGGCCCTCGGAACGCTCGGGAGAGGATGTGGATATTATTCTGACCAGACTGAAAGAGGTTAAAGCCTTCACCAAGTTTCCACCTCCACTCTTGGTGCAGATCTGCACCTGTGCCTTCTATGAATGTCTGGAGAAAGGCATCACATGTATGTAAAACAGCAAATAGAAATGCAACCGTCATAAATTGACAAACTATTGTGGTTGCAGTGTTTCGACAGGGAGACATCGGCACCAGCTGGTATGCGGTTCTGTCCGGTTCTCTAGATGTCAAAGTGTCCGAAACTGCTAATCATCAGGTAAGATGCAACATAGCGCTCACAGGCTAACACATTTTGCCACCACTCATACAAAGTGATTTTTTTTCTTACTATTATTTTTGTGGCTGCTACTTCAACTTTTATTCTTAAATGTAGAGGACCAAAGTAGGGAAAATTGGACATATTACCGTATTTTCCGCACTATAAGGCGTACCTAAAAACCTCCAATTTTCTCAAAAGCCGACAGTGCGCCTTATAATCAGGTTCGCCTTATATATGGACCAATATTGAGCCACTACAGCAGGCGTGTCCAAAGTCTGGCCCGTGGGCCAAATGTACTATATATCTTATATATGGACAAAGTTTTAAAATGGGCCATTCATTGAAGGTGCGCCTTATAATCCAGTGCGCCTTATATATGGACAAAGTTTTCAAATGGGCCATTCATTGAAGGTGCGCCTTATAATCCAGTGCGCCTTATATATGGACAAAGTTTTAAAATGGGCCATTCATTGAAAGTGCGCCTTATAATCGGGTGCGCCTTCTAGTGCGGAAAATACGGTAATTTTTAAATCAATTTGGGGATAAGGCTGTGTGGGGGAAAAAATGAAGCGCTTTGATTATTTTCTAGTTGTAGTTGAGGACTGACACATGAGAGAAGAGTAAGAGGATTTGTTCCAGTAAAAGGCTACGATAACAAAGCCCGTCCATTTTAAATGGTCGTTTTCATGAATGCAACCCACTTGGTGGCCTAGATTCAGTGTCTATATTTGAAATGACAGTTTGGACAGCTTTCTATAGCTTTCAGGATAATTTCAGAATATAAAATGAAAGAGTTTGTGCCTCTCAGCATTCCAATTATGTCTACCACCTAGAGATATTTACGGTAAAATCATATTTTCTGTCCCTCACGCGTGAATACATTTGCATGAATTACCTCGTATTAATTTGTGTGGGTGTGTATGCACTTAAACGATGAAAACATCTCTTTGCTCAACATGTTGTGTTTTCTTGTTTATAGGATGCAGTCACCATCTGCACTCTGGGGATCGGGACAGCCTTCGGGGAGTCCATCTTGGACAACACGCCGCGTCACGCGACCATCATCAGCAGAGAGACCAGCGAGCTGCTTCGAATTGAACAGAGGGAGTTTAAGACCCTCTGGGAGGTGAGATGGGATGCAAGACCGGATGTGTTCGAAATGCTTGCGGAAGCCATGTTTGGACAACCTTCTATGCTGTTAATGAAAATTATTTAGTTTTATGTCATTTAAGATTGACTTTTGTAAACATACTTTGTGTGAAAATGCAAAGCTGCACCTTTCTGCTGTTCTTTATGGCTCCACATAGTAGTCGCAGGGTCCCTGCGGGAGTCCTTGTTGAAGTTGGGCCTCCCTGAGGCTGCTCCATTCACAAGGTCGCTTGTCCTTGCCAGAGCAGCCGCTCTCTAGCTATAAATTCACTGTAGTCATTCGAGAAGCTGCGAGTGGCCATTTTGTCAACTTGCACCCTCTAAATCACTAAGTTATGCAATTTTACTAACATTGGCATATTCAAGACTCTCATATTGGAAATTCTTCACTCTATAATATTTATATTGCCATATCGATAACAATATGGTTTTGTCATTTATGGAACAAAAGTGTTCTGAAATTTAATCGCCATAGTAAAAGTTTAGCTCTGACTTTGTGATATGAGACCAAAGTAGGTCATGAGGCCACGACTCGTTTTTCAGCTGGTGTGTGCACTTAGTCAGTCTGTTCCTGCGCCAGCTTTTTTTGGTCCATAAAGCAGCAATGGCAGCCCGAGGTTGTGTTGGTTTTGATCTTATTCACGTCGTTGCAAAAAGGCTCTTTGTGTTTCCCGTGTGTTTGTTTCACAAACAGGATGAAGGCAGTCATGTGTTTGTTTGAAGGCGGAATAAAAGAAAGCGACACTGATGCCTTCGTTCTCACTGAGCAGAAATGACAGGAATGAGCAAGATGCGGAAATGTAGAATGCTGTTCTTGGTGTCCGACTTGACTCAAAGGAGTGTTTATGGACGGTCGCATTTTGTCTTTTATTCATGTGCATCTATCTGTCCTCCTCACTTCCTCTCTCTTGTGTTGTCTTTTCTCCTGGCCTCTGGCTCCATCCTCCTCACCCTCATTTCCTCTTTTCTTTCCTCTTCACCCTCCGGAGTAGCTCGGTAACAGAAAGACTCGGATCACTGTGGTAACCTGGGAGAGAAAAGCGGTCGGGTTCTTGGCTCGGTCACGGCGGGAGAGTGGCGGAGAGAGCGAGAGAGAGGAGGGAGGCGAGCAGCTTGCGCGACGTACGATGCAATCAGGCGGTGTGTGTAAAGCGTGAAGGAGCACTGGCCAGCTCTCGGGGGGTGGGGGGGGGCTCGGTTTTTCACTTTTAGACGAAATTAGGTTGTTTACTCAGGTGAGTCTGAATTATTGCCTGTAGCTGTCGTGTTTGTCATTTTGTTTGTGCTTGTTTTAGTCGCACAAATTTACTGTCTGTGTGTGCTTGACAGATGTTGCCGCTATTCTTTTTTTTTTTTTCATGTGTGTCTGTGTTCTCAGAATACACACGTTGCTTGGTAATGACCATGCGAAAGGAGCAGTGACACATTCAAACCTGAACTTTTAAAAGATTGTTTCAGAAGTAAACGGGCAAACATAGTTTAAGGCATTGAAAAAAAAAAAAAAACGTCAACCCATTCAAAGTGAATTTTACTGTAACGCTAACAGTTCTGCATCTAAACCGGCTCAGCTATACAAAGGGCTTTGTTTTGACATAGTGCCGTCTGTGTGTGTCTGTTTGACAAGCGTGTGGATGCCACAGACTGAATGAATGACGATGCATAGCAAACGTATCCAAAACATGTCGCTTTGTAGTTTCATTGCTGTTGCTTGGATACAGATGTGACGGAATTGCTGAAATGTTTTTATTTATCGGTAAACCAAATGTAATGAGACCCACTTGTGTGTTTTTGGATGTGCAGAAGCATCGTCAGAGCCTGGCTGGACTGTTGGCTCCTCCTTATGGGGCAATGGAGAGTGGATCCAACAATGACAGTGAGTAAACTGATGATGATGTAGTACACGACCAAAAATGTAATATATTCTGAAACAGACAATTAGCAGATTGTACATATTTACATGTACATCATTAAATTGAGCATTTGCTGCTGCCCCTCCTGATATGCATGCTTTGGCCAACAGGGGGCAGTGTAATACTTATATGGATACATTATAACTCATCTCCCGTTTTATGCTCTTGTTTTAAATACACATGTAATTTCGTTTAATGTTTTGTTTGATAGTAAACTTCGACTTGGAGTGGCAATAACTCCTAGTAGCTCATGCCTGTATCTCAAGTCACCACTCTCGTTAATTTCCATGGATGGTAACTAATTAATTTTGCAATATGGTTTTCTCTCCAGGAGCCGCAGACAAAGACAACATGAACTCAGACTCTGCAAACAAATCTCACAATAAGGTAATTATTCAATGTTTCAAGCTTTAAAGTCTGCGAGGAGCACCTGATTCACAAATAAATCGATTCTTGGAAATGTTGACATCCCCAAGGGCAAATATGCTGTTTGCCATTTATCATTGTTTGTTTGGGATTACATAGAGACATTTTGCTGGGTGGAAAAATAGAAACATTTTGCACCACTGCATACTTTCATGTCTGCAAATTAACGAGAATGCCAAAATAGTGGTGTGTGTCTGTGTGTGTTCTCTGAGCAGAAACCTGTGATGACTCACCACTGTGATCCTCTCTAGTTATGCTAATACTAGTTAATACATGCACATGGAAGAAAGATCCTATCGGGCCAATTAGTGCATCTTCCTTTGTCGCTTTGAAGCGTGGTGGTGTGAGCGTACGAACATCTGCCTCTTTAGATACAGTTTTTTTTTTCCGGCTGCCGTGCATGCACAGCACAGACTTCCGCCCTGGCTTGATCATTAAACACCTGTGAAATGAGTGATTGAACCAAGCTCAAGCTTTGAATTATTTTTATATTGTAGATGTTGTAGAAATACTAGAAGTAATCTCCTTCATGTTGCCTTTTCCGGTATTCCATAGATTCCCACAGAGAAACTCCAGAGAGCGGGTAAAGTTCTCCGCAACGCCATCCTGTCCAGAGCCCCTCACATGATCCGAGATAGAAAATACCACCTCAAGACATACAGGTGATTGTATCCAAAATGTGGAATCATCTTCTTCTCCTTGCTGGATGCTCATGTGGTTTCTTGCAGACAATGCTGTGTAGGCACAGAACTGGTGGACTGGCTTGTGCTGCAGAGTGCATGTGTTCTGACCCGTTCCCATGCTGTCGGCATGTGGCAGGCTCTGCTCGAAGATCAGGTGCTGAATCACGGTAGCCAACATTCTCTCATCCTCTTTCGCTAGTTTTTCACCTATGCGCAGGAACTTTGGACTAAATGCTCCGAGGATTGCTTTTTGTTTTCTGGCTTCCTCGTCTAGTGGACCAGGAGCTGGGCTTCCAGGACAAGTACCTGTTCTACCGCTTTCTCGACGACGAGGAAGAGGACACGCCGTTGCCTAGTGAGGAAGAGAAGCGGGAGAGTGAAGAGGAACTGCCAGAGACCATCCTCTTCCTCGCTCAGATTGGACCCGATGCACTGCTACGCATGATCCTCAGGAAGTCGTAAGTGACAAAGCATGAAACCTTCTTTGATGGAGATGGAGAGCTGCTTCTGTCACGGCTAAATAAGATTTGTTGGTATGTGCGTGTGTGTGTTTGTGCAGGCCTGGTCAGAGGACAGGCGATGACCTCGAGATCATCTATGACGAGTTGCTTCATATCAAGGCCTTAGCTCACCTCTCCAACACTGTGAGTCAACCACTGTGCTCCATTCAGATGACCAAAAAGCAGACCCCTCTGATTTTCTTCCATGTTGTCACTTGCAGGTGAAGAGGGAACTGGCGAGTGTCGTCATCTTCGAGTCACACGCGAAAGCTGGAACTGTGTGTAAGTGCACGCTTTGCTATGGACTTCACTTTCTTTCCCTTCTTTTTGTGACACGTGCATTTTTCTTCTACCAGTGTTCAACCAAGGAGAAGAGGGCACCTCGTGGTACATCATCCAGAAGGGCTCCGTTAATGTGGTTATCTATGGCAAGGTGGGTAAAATGCATCTGTCACCATCAAGATAGTGTCTGAAGAAACACACTGGATGAGTTCTTCTAAATTCAATCATGCCATCGCCGGGAAATGGCTTCCAGGCAAATTCATACAACACATCGCTTTGCATCCACTGTGCACACTTGTTTCGATGAGTCATTCCACTTGTGAGTCTTCCAGCACATTTTTTCTTGGAATATTGTGTGAATTTCGATGTGTGTTTGGGTCAGGGGGTGGTGTGCACACTCCACGAGGGTGACGACTTTGGAAAGTTGGCCCTGGTTACTGATTCACCTCGCGCTGCCTCCATTGTCCTGAGGGAGGACAACTGCCACTTCCTTCGTGTGGACAAGGACGATTTCAACAGGATTCTCAGGGTACGTGGATCATAACTACATAGACATGATTCATTTACAGCAAGCGCTTTCTGTTTTACTAATCGTGATAACACATGTTTGTCTCCCTCTAGTGGCAGAGAAGCGCTCCTACATCTTAAATACAGTAGTTAATTGTGTTTTAATTGCAGGATGTAGAGGCCAACACGGTGCGTTTGAAAGAGCATGACCAAGCTGTGCTGGTCTTAGAGAAGAGTCCTCGAGCCTCCACCCTGGGAAGCATTAAGTATAGATTTTTTCTTTTTAAATATATTACTGTTCCTTCTCCTGAGAGTTGTAATCATCGACTTTTTTTTTTTTTTTTTAGGTACACTGTGATCTCAGGCACTCCAGAGAAGATTCTTGAGCACTTTTTGGAGACCATGAGAATGGACATACATCACAGTGAACCAGGTTGGCAAATATTGATTTACTTTCTTCTTTCTTGTCCTCTAATTCTTCCTGTATTTTTGCTCTGTTTTTATCTCAGACCCAGCAGTGGACGATTTTGTCCTCATGCACTGTGTCTTCATGCCCAACAGCCAGCTGTGCCCTCTTCTCATGGCACAATATCCTTTTCGACTTGCCATGTTCTCAACCTTTGTCCGCCTCTTTACACTTCTTGGTCTGTCATCTACTTCCTCCTCCTTTTACATTTTTTTTTTTTTGTTTATCCTTAACCCGGTGTGCACCTACCATGCGGCCTCACCGCCCGGCTCTGAACAGGAGAGACTGGAGCACACGCTCAACTGCAAGAGGAGGGCTCTCATTCTGGCTCTGCGCTGGGCTAACACACACACGTACCTCCTACAGGAGGAGCCTGCTGCAATTTCTTTCCTGGAGGTAGCAACGGCATGCTGACTTGAGCAAACCACTCTGAGACTTAAATTAGACATCCATGTTGTTCTTCTTTTCTCCACAGGAGTTGCTTAGTAGTGTATCAAATGATTCACGGATGCTCAGAGCATTGAAAGACCTGGTTCCTGATCTAGAGAAAGTTGTCAAACTACAGTACGTATCTTAAAATCGGTGATATTGTAAACCGCAGCTTCAATTTATTCCGTTAAAACCGCAACACTGTCTGTTTTATATAGTTCAGAGGAAGCCAAGGCCACAAAAAAGGCGAGTCTATATCAAAGATGTGTAGGCGGAATGGTGGTGCTGTATATGCTGATTGTGTTTTTTTTTCATTCAGCAGAAGACTTTAATACGGCAGTTCAGCAACGGGGAGGAGAGGCTGCAGAAGAAACAGGCCATTAGAAATCAAGATGACAGTAAGTGACTGTGAGATTGGATAAAAAAAAATATTTATCCTAATTTGCGTTTTGTGCTAGTCCTATTGAAGGTGTACTGCAGCGACCACACTTACACCACCATCCGAGTTGCCGTGGCAGCTACGGGCAGAGAAGTTCTATGCGCAGTTGCCGACAAACTCGGTTCCACTGACGAACTCGTGTTGCTTCACCTCAGTTCTGCCGGCGGTACGAAAAAAAGCTGAGACGCGACACAAGAGCATGTGATTTAACGAAATGATGTGTTGCTTCACAGAGAAACAAATCCTGAAGCCTAATGATGTGTCGGTGTTTTCGACTCTGAGTATCAACGGGAGGTTATTCGCCTGCGCGCGAGAGCAACTCAGTAATCTGGTAAATTTGGAATTATAACGAGGAGGCAAGTATTGATATTTGCTGATTCTACCATCTTTGTATCAGACTCCTCTCACAGAGCAGGAGGGACCCTCAGCGGGTTCAATGTCCACTTTTGAGCTGATGAGTTCCAAGGATCTCGCCTATCAAATGACAATGTTTGACTGGGAGCTCTTCAGCTGTGTGCATGAGGTACCGCGCAGTACATAAAAGAGCTTGTCAAAATAGGAAAGTAGTAAAGTTAAAGTCAATGATCAGCTGTGTCGCACATGCACATATGAAGTGATATTTTTTTATTGCTCGTCACAAAATTTGGTATCTTTACACAACCCACAGCACGAACTACTCTATCACACCTTCGGCCGCCAGAGCTTCAGAAGAACCACAGCCAACCTGGACCTTTTCCTGCGAAGGTTCAACCAAGTTCAGCTATGGGTGGTCACCGAGGTGTGCCTCTGTGGACAGCTCAGTAAGAGGGTCCAACTCCTCAAGAAGTTCATCAAGATAGCCGCGCAGTGAGTGGGAGGAACATCTTCGAATTGCCAAATGGGAGAAATGAAAAAAAGTTATTTTTCTGTTTTGTCTGCAGTTGTCGGGAGTTCAAGAACTTGAATTCGTTCTTTGCTATCATCATGGGCATGAGCAACCCTGCTGTAAGCAGACTGAGTCAGACATGGGAGGTAAACATCAATTCATACTTGGCGCTGAGCAGTTTCACCACACAGTTCGGTCAAATTGTTACGTCTTCCCTCATCAGAAGCTGCCGACCAAGTTTAAGAAGTTCTACGCAGAATTTGAGAGCATGATGGTGAGTTTGACTTTTCATATCAACATAAGGAATTGACCTTGATCTTACTTTTTATGTTCAGGACCCATCCAGAAACCATCGATCCTACCGACTAACCGTTACCAAGCTTGAGCCGCCAATCATTCCGTTTATGCCCCTCCTACTCAAAGGTAGCGTTCTTGGACGGCCCATTTTGTTTTGTATCTTACCACACTCGTTTCATTGCAGATATGACTTTTACGCATGACGGGAACAAGACATTCATTGACAGCATGGTGAATTTTGAGAAAATGGTAAGAACTATATTGCCTTAATGAATCTTGAACATGACTCACGAAAAATTGTCATTCAGCAACAAGTATTGAAGCAGTTGCAATCAAATGTTTAGAAAAAAAAGACAACTTTCACCACAACTGTAAATGACTGAGTAAGCTACGAGTTGTTTTTCAAAGAGGATAAAGAATATATGCCTGTGAGTATTATCTGTCTACATGTTCTGCTGCACCGTTTGTGTTCAAATAAGTTTTGCTGTTCATTAACCCTAATGTTTCGTGTACCGTGTTAAACTGTTAAGTGGTACCTTGTTGGTAAACAAACCGATGAAAACAATGGTTCATATCTGGAAAAATTTACATGTCAACTCACAAGATCTAACGACATTTGGGTTCCCTTTTCATCAGCGTATTATAGCAAACACAATCCGGCAAGTCAGGCACTGTCGGAGCCAGCCTTTCAGTAAGTCTTTCGATTTTCTCGTTTCCCCTTTTCTTTGCTAAATAGCAATCTACGTACTTATCACTTTCTCTGTTTTAGATCCCGACATCTGCCAACCCAACAAGAATCAGGCGGAGGTCAGAGGCTACGTCAGGAAGCTCTGCGTGATCGACAACCAGAGGGCGCTGACGCAGCTCTCCTACAGGCTGGAGCCTCGGCGGACATGAGCTTCGAATCTTTCACCACGTCGCCTTCCTCGTGACTACACACAAAGCGGACGCGTCAGCAACTGCGCGCTAAGTAGCAGCACACAGTGACTTTGACAACTCATAGGACAAATACCGTGCCATTAAAGGCCTCTTCCTATCGCCGTGTCTTAGCCTCAGGCAAAAATGAGGCTCTTGTAGTTGTTACTGTTTCGGGACCTGTTAGATAGAACTGTCATGTATAGAACTTGAATCAATATCCTGCATGAGTGAACTTCATAAGCTCGGTGTTCTATACAGTGGATTTCTATCAGAGTGTCCTGCAATGTTGTGCTCCCCAACAAGTTCTTGTTAGATTTTGTCCCAGTTCTTTATCTTTAATGCTTCTTTTATTCTTCAAATGCGCCAAACTGAAATATAATCTCGATTTATTAATCACCATACTCAGTACTCCATTGATCTCAATATCGAGGGAGCTTTTTATTGCAGTTTTCTCTCTTCCACACACTTTAAACGCAGTGCAAGTTCCTAAAACTGATTTACTATTCTTGGCTTTCTCACACAGTTTATTTGCCATTTAATGTAAAACTGGTGCATAAAACAGAAGGGAATTAAATATCTAAAAAACGGTTAACGTAAATCACATTTTGAACTAAAGCGAGCATAGTTTTAGCATAGCATACAGAATCCATTTCGAAATGAATCCTCTTTGAATCATGTCGCACCACATATATCGAGATACCTAAAAATATTTTTTTGGAGAGATGCACACCCCTAACAATTAGCCTATCTAGATATTTATCAATATACAAACGGGGAATCTGTAGCATCTTGTGCCCTTTAGATGAGTGTCAATGTCTTTCATAACAAATTAAATGGTGCTCAAAAAGCGATTGAATTTGTCACAGTAGTTAATTTTTTGCCTCGGCACAAAACTCTTACTACCCCTCGGTGATGTTGCTGTTCCAAAGTCAGTTGTCTGTGTCGAGTTTATCATTTCAGGAGAAATCTTGCCAACCCTTGCAATTGTGTTCCGTCTGTATTATTATTTTTTTAACGTGTGTAGGTTTTGAGTGTGATATTGACAACTGTGATTCTTTTTCGTTTGATCTCAGGAGCTTTCAATGTGTTGGTGTGTATCGAGAACTGCCCGGTGGCTTGCTTCCATCATGAGCAGCTGGTATCTGTGCTGTACATGTTAATAAAAATAGCTAATTTAACAGACACCGTGACTTAATCATTTTTTTTTGGACATCAGCAGACCTTCAAGCAACATTTGGATATCAGGTAAAACCTTCTTTTGGTGTGAATTTGCCCTACATGATGCAAATGTAATGATAATTATATTATAATAATAATATTGTGAGACCTCCTTGTGATAACCACTGAGAATCCTCCACAGTTGATCTCACCAGCCCCTCGGACTCAGTGATGTCAAACGGCTTTCCTGCCAGCTGATGTCACGGGGTCATTCCTGTCGGGTTGAGTACCGCACGCTGCAATTTGTGAGGTAGGGTGGCGTATATGTGCTAGTTGCTAACTGATTTACCGTCTGTCACGTTATGGTCTGAGAGTTTGTGTGTGTGTTTGAGTGTGCACTCACGCAGTGCAGAGAGAGCTTTATATAGCCACACTCATCCAGGAAGAAGGAATGCCCTGGATGCCACTGACCATATTTGAACAGTGAGTCTGCTGCAGAGTGCACGCAGCAAACCGTAACTCAGACACAGAGGTGGCAGAAGTACTCACCATTCATCCACTGTTTGGAAAATAAAATTATTTATCGGAGGACTACTTTTTAATTATATTTGAGTCCTATTCTAAAATAACAGTACTATTACTTGACTATAAATATTGACTAATCACGAGCTTTGCATGTGATTTTAAGTTAGCGAGCCATGGCAGCTAATAATTTTTTAAAGAAACCTCACCTCATTTGTATGTGTTTTTTTTTAGATAAAATGGAGAATCTTGGAAGATAAAAAATTAAGCTGGCAGAAGACAGCCCATTGCAGATGCACTCCGTCGATTATTTGTACCTCATCACAGCTGAAAGGTCGCTCACGCCATCATTGGCTGTAATTCCACTACTCTCCACTACAAGGCAATGTAACACCATGCACTAAAAAGCCAGGCAGGCCATACCTCCTGCAGACTTTTTTTTTTTTTTTTAACAGAACCCCCAACCAGCCCTCCCCTCACTCTTTCCAGTACTTTCTGGTTTCTTCTCAGCGACGATCGCCCCTGCTGACTTACTGACTGACAACATTGGCGTTCATCCTCAGTCCTCATCCTCTGCGTCCAAAGGTCACGGTGCGGGTCGAGCACGGCGGACGCTTTTCGGAAATAGTGTGTGTGTGTGCAAGTGTGTGTGTCTATGTGTGTGTGCTTGCGTGTGAGAGCCAGTATGCCATGTCGTCCCCCGGCTCGTCGTTTGTCCAGATAAAGCACGAGGACCTGCTTTACTATGAGAACTGTGGAGGAGGCAGTTTTGGCAGTGTCTACAGGGCCCTCTGGATATCCCAAGACAAGGAAGTGGCAGTGAAGAAGCTTCTGAAGATCGACAAAGAGGTAGGACATCCATATACACGTACCGAGACATGCAGTCACTGATGATAGCAAACTGGCAAAATGTCATAAAATAATTAAAAAGTTTCAAATCAGAGCAAGAATCCCTTCCCAGATTCCCCGAGAGTCCCCTCCTCCCCTGTTGTGTTTATCTAAAACATACCTCTCCGTGTGTTCCCCACCCATGCAACACTTAATGGAAGAAGAAATGATCTATGACGGGTTCCTCCTACGTATTGTACATTGGTGCAAAATGTACATTAGGGACGTGGTGACGTCACACGGCGAGGAGAATCCAATCGCAATTTCCAGCCGGCCGTGCTATTAATATCAAAATAGTAGAGGGGTTGTTAACCGGCGCGGCAGGAAGTTGGCTCCTATTGGTATTGTTGCAGCAACTCAAGGAAACAATGTCGTGTCAAGTGTGTCTGATGATGGAGAGAAAACAAAGAGCAAGTTGATTAATCGGCACACTTGTTTCGTTCTCATTGGGCAGAAAAGGAAAAACGTGCGTATGGAGGTCATCCATCAGTAACGGGCTAATGGAAGGAATCCTTCAAAGGCATTCCTGCAACGCTTTATGTAAACGGGTGCTTCGTTTTGTGAGCAGCGTTATAACTTGTCTTCTGTACTTTTAAAGTGCCTTTGGTTTTGTAAAATAACTGCTCTTGCAGTCCTTGTCCATAAACAGACTGTTGCAAAAATTATAATCATATACCTTCTGCCGCTTATGCCTGCCTGTCGCTATAAATCGTAAATAAGTTGAACAAAGATTAAATGACTAAATAACCAATTTAGTCAAATAGCATCATTTCCACGGCCCACTAGGCCATGTTGCTCTTGTGGCGCCAAGTCTCAAACATTGCATGAATGACACAACATTTCAAGGATTGAAGTTGTACGCTTCCAAATGATTTACACTCGATTATCTCAAAGCTCAAGTTTCTTTGCTGCGGTCATGGGAGAGGAGGAGGTTAATAATGTCTTACACTTGGCTCGTCTTCCCATGCAGGCTGAGATTCTCAGTGTCCTGAGTCATAAGAACATCATTCAGTTTTATGGAGCCGTGCTGGAATCTCCCAACTATGGCATCGTCACAGGTCTGACCCTGTGTGAGTGTGTGTATGTGTGTGTAAGTGTGTAACATTTTGGGTTTTTCAAGAAACAAGCTGTTTCCAAATTATCGCTTTGACTTGCGAACAAAAATTTCCAAGATGGTGGCAGTAAACTCCTCACTTCACAGCAAGTAAACAATCCTTGCTCCAAAAAAAGTCTTTAAGATGTCAATTCCCAATCCCAGTTTAAATGTATCGATAAAGTAAACCGAAAACATAAGCGTTATGTGTTTCAACAACCTGGTAACTTTATAGCCAGCTTAATGCTAACACACTTTCCTGTGTAAACAAACAACTCAAGCTAGCATGCACTCCAATACAGTAATCGTCTACAACGTGATGTACAATTTGATTTATGAGTTATTGCTGCTTTTTCTGGCTGGACATTTGAAACTGATACCAGCATGTTGTAACGATAAAGCATGACTTGCATTTGGTCAAAGCTGACGTATGAGTCAACATCGAGTCGGATCCAACGTTACAAAAAGCCGTTACATCATATTGTGGGATGATACTTGACTTTGGGTCCATGTAAAGAAATGCCGCTTTAATTTATGTGCAGAATATGCCAGTGGTGGGTCTCTTTTTGAGTACCTATCCAGTGAGCAGAGTGAGGAGATGGACATGGAGCAGATCATGATGTGGGCTATACAGATGGCTAAAGGTATTCCTAAAAGACCACCACCAAGCTCCACCACTACAGAACAGTCGATATATTATTGTGCAAAAATAATGAGCTTTATTTATCATTTTATACATCCAGTTTTTAATGATGCTGTCAATTGTAATTATTAGGAATGCACTACCTCCACGCAGAGGCTCCCATTAAAGTCATCCACAGAGACCTCAAGTCACGAAATGGTAATATTATTATTTCTTCTTCCACTTCCACATTCTAAAATTGATTTTTTTTTTTTCCAGTGGTCATGACAGCAGACAAAGTGCTTAAGGTGAATGTTAAAAAGTCTTCCTGATATATTCAAGTCATCCATGCCTTTTGAGAAATTATTTTGATTATTTTTGTTTTAATGGAATTGCAGATTTGTGACTTTGGTGCATCCAAGTTCTTATCCCACACCACTCACATGACCGTGGTGGGCACTTTTCCCTGGATGGCTCCGGAGGTCATTCAGAGCCTGCCTGTCTCCGAGACCTGCGACACGTACTCATATGGCGTGGTGAGATACTTCTTGCTTCAAAATTTGATGACGGAATTCCAATTTAGGACAGAATGTAATTACAACAAACACAGATATGGTAAAACTATCACCACAGTCGATTTGACTAGAGAATGTGAGTTATGTAAGTAATGTCTCCGCTGGTTACAGTAAATTTGTCAGACAAGTGTTGCGGAGTCCCAAACACGCAACGACGGCCTCGCTGTGTTCTGTTATTCATCAATGTGTCATGCAGGCAATGTTCTTATGCAAAGATGTGTGAGCAGGTGCTGTGGGAGATGCTGACTCGTGAAGTACCTTTCAAGGGTTTTGAAGGGCTGCAGGTCGCATGGCTGGTGGTGGAGAAACAAGAGGTACACACACATGTGAACAAACACACTATGAACATGTAAAGTATACACACAGCATTTGAGGAGGCCGGATGAACAATGTGATGCTCTCATGGTTTCCACTGTGAGCCGCTGAAGTGTATTTTTAGTCCTGACGTCAGTCATGTGCTCTGGTAAGGTCTCCGGTGGAGCTCGGCCAATCTCTCCACTTTTGCTACTTTTACAGCTTGAGGAGGAATATAGAAGAAAGGATGTTGGCGATAAGAGGGCCGATTGATGACGTTTATTGGAGATGATGTTTATACAGCGTGTGTTTTAGTTGACTGCCGCACTCACTCGCACACACGGACGGCGGGGGCCAACAAACAACCCAGAGAACATGATTCCTTGTAGCTGTTGGCAACTCTCCAAATTCTCTCCCTAAATAAACCCCACCAACTCCTCTTTCCCAGTGTCTCTCTCTGCTTTCCCCCTCCGTTGCTTCGCCACTCTTCCGTCCTGACCCTCCTACTTGATCTCTCTCTCCTCACCGAGTGGCTGATATTTTAGGATTAATCCCCACAGAAAACAGTTTCCATTTACTGTCACGGTACTATGAAGTTGTCTGGTTTCATTCAGACCTGGAAGTGATTTTTTTTTTTTTTTAATGAAGTGGCATTGTTTTTTTTTTTTATTTAAAAAAAAAATATATATACTTATTTATTTATTCATTTTTTAAAATTTATTCTTACATGTAACACCAATGAAGTGTTTTGTAACATTATGCACAGTTTCAATACTGCACCTAAATATCATCAAATGATAACTGTTATAAATTTAACACTTTTCAATGGTAAATTTTGGAATATGTTTGTTCCAAATGATTTCTTGTAATCAATTCCTTGTGTAGAGGCTTACCATCCCCACCAGTTGCCCAGCAAGTTTTGCAGAGCTGATGAGGAAGTGCTGGCAAGCCGAGCCTAAAGTAAATCAATGCCTATTGCATCTCATTGTCATAGATAATAGAATGTGATGTCATAAATTAATTGATCATCTTTGTGTTAACAGGAGCGTCCGCAGTTCAAACAGGTGCTGGTAACCTTGGAGACAATGGCGAATGATAGCAGGCTACCTGACCAGTGCAACTCCTTTCTGCATAACAAGGACCAGTGGAGGTACACACACACAAGCTCAACCAAAAAAATCACGTTGTGTGAGAGGTGTTTCATCATCATTTTTTTATGGCTCCTCATGGTAAATTACCTACATCAAATCATGTTCCAAGCATAAAATTGCTTTGGTGGCAGGTTAAAAAAAAAAAGTTGACTTTTATACACTGCTCAAATGTCTATTCT
This sequence comes from Syngnathus floridae, assembly GCF_059516105.1. NCBI lineage: Eukaryota > Metazoa > Chordata > Actinopteri > Syngnathiformes > Syngnathidae > Syngnathus > Syngnathus floridae. The sequence continues at coordinate 7,758,706 of NC_142426.1, read as the reverse complement.
ACCCCCCGCCCGCCCCATATAGAGGTCTATGGGCTATTGAGCTCAGGATTACTGACCCTGTACTCTGCTCCAGTCTATAATAAGCCCCCCTGCCCTGCTAAGTGTTCACGATTGAAACTCCTCTGCTCCCGTCGTCCCTCCAACGAAGACAGAGACGTGACAAGAAAGAGTGGCCATGAGAATGTGTTGGCTGCATGTGAGCTGAAGGGGGGGGGGGGGGGCATGGCAGCTATTGTGATAGATAAGAGAAAGGTTGTGGCTGCCCTCAGCAGAAAAAGGAAGGTGTGACATTCTGTTCATGTTTACAGCAAGACTGTCATTTCGACATTTTGGTGTGGGGTGATTGAACAGGAACGCACACTATGACAACGTGATTGATTTGTTTCGTGTCCCTGAGAATATTTTGGAACATAGCATTTGATCACTGGGACTCTAGCGGCCTCTTGTGGTAATGGACTATACTTACAAATTAAATGCAAAGCATTTAGTGCGTTCACAGATTTGTACGCTTGAGAGATGAAAATGTATTACGCACACATTCCAGGTGTGAAATTGAGTCGACATTAGAGCGCCTTCGGAAGCTGGAGAGGGAGCTCTACTCCAAGGAGAAGGAGCTGGAGGAGCGGGAGAGGCGGCTTCGGCTGTGGGAGGAGAGGCTGATGGAAAGGTCCAACATGACTCCGAGCCCCACCTCTTTACTCATGGATCGATCCAACATGTCGCCAGTGAGTCACGTGGTGAAGTCATGTCCATCTCGTTCTGATTACGTGTCACTGATTTGGTCAAACTGCTCATTCAAATTCTGACACTTCTCTGTTTCTGCGTCCCATCAGTTCTTCACGCCAATGTCCATCGGTTCCACCGGTTCCTTCTTCCGCTCGCACTCTCAAGACTCCAGCAGTGCAGGGCTCAGCAGTGCGGGGCTCAGCAGTGCGGGGGTCAGCAGTGCGGGCGTCAGCTGCCTCCTCCGCACTCTCAGCAACGGCGACAGCGAAAGGGGGGGCAGCGGTGCGGTGGGCTCTCTGGACAGCGGGCGCTTGCACGTCATGCTCCGAGGCTTGCAGGAAGAGGAGGGCACCCTGGAGGAGAAGGGCTGGGGCCAGAGGGATGAAGGCGGGAGCTTGGAGGGAGGAAGGGTGCAGGTGACGCTCAGGAGCTTCCCGGGGGGGAGGCTGGAGCGCGAGGAGAGGACGTGGGAGGAGGGGGACGTGGAGAGAGGTGGGATGCAGAGGAGCAGGGTGACCACTATCCTCCGAGGCTACTCGGGCGGCTTCGGAGAGGCGGAGGGGGAACAGGATGGAGGGTGGGAGGCAGAAAAAGTGGACGAGGGAGGGCTTGAAGGAGGGAGGCTTCCCGACATGCTGAAAGGTCTCAGTGGGAGTTTAGGGGGCTTGGGGGACATGCTGACCTTGGACGGTATAGGGGAGATGGACAGGCTAGGCGACATGGACGTGAACATGGGGGATGTGGGGATGGTGAAGCTCAGGAGCGAGATGGGGGTCAGGGGTCACTCAGGGGTGCAGGTGAGCATGCGGGCTTCCTCCAATCAGAACTCTGTGAAGAGCTGCAGCGTGCGACACGGATCCAAAATCAACATGGCCACCGCCGCCATGGACATGATGGAGCTCGACTGGTCCGACAGCGATTAGAAGACACGTGGCCATAACACAAACAATGTATTAAGTTACAAAACACATCTTTTATTTGTTCAAATGTTCCTTTTTTTTTTTTTTTTTTTTTTTTATCAAAGCAATAAACGATACCATTGTGTATGTACTGTGAAGACAGAAGACACAGAGATGATTGCTGTCAATGTTAAAGGCTTCACCTGTGTAATTTACTGTACTGCTACATAACATATTGTATGTCTGTGTGTTTTTTGCTTAGTGTGTAGATTGGAGTAGATTTGGATCAGATCTAACTGTGATCTTGTGTGATTTTTCATTTTTCAATAAAAAAAGTGATACAAATCTCACCACAATATGCAGTAAGGTATTGTATTTATTATTAAAATAAATGACAGAGGAGCAAAAAGAGAGACACACACGCACCAAAAAAAAAAAAAAAACGAGTCACACGCTAAGCAGTAAAGCCACTCCGGCCAGGATCCATTTGGCAGGGCGTTCCCTTGTTTTCAGACTCAGAGTCCACACATATGTGGGCCCTCTGATCTTGGTCTTATAAAGAGGACACTCGTAGATGTTCCTGGTCTCCTGTCGGTCGTTGGGCACAGCTCGGACAGAGATGACGGGCATGGCTGGGGTCAGCTCCTTTAAACGTGCCTCTGTGATCACCCCGGCCTGAGTATCCCATCTGGCTCCTTTCAAAATGATCATTAATTTAATAAAAACTAGAAAAAGAAGCCGATCCATGTTGAAGGTAACTCCTACCTTCCATGTAAAGTCCATATACATAAGCGCCCTCTCTTGCAGCCTGGTTGAACTCCTCCTTAAACTTCTTGGTCACGTCCACAGTCAGGTTGACCTTATCCAGGGGCCACTCGTTCTTACGAGCCAAGCTCTGCATCACGGCTAAAGATGAAGAAAAAGATTTTCTCAAATACTAAATTCAAGGTGGTCTCATGGGATGGAGTGTGTGGTACCGGTGAGGAACGACTGTGGGTTGAAGAGTCCACTAAGCCACACGACGGTGGGTAGTGATAAATCCTGAGTCCAGCTGTCTAACTCTTTACAACGCTGCAACACATCATTGTACCTAAGACACACACACACGCACACACACAGACTTGTAAATTAAATTTAATCTGTCAATAGCAATAAATAATTTGAATAAATTCGTCGGGCCACTTGTTATTCAGCACCACCACATACCATGTGGCGAGGGTGTAGGTGGACGGATAGGCCAGCTTGGTCCAAGCGTCAGGAACATTGTCAAGAAACAAAGCCACCTGGAGCTTCTCCATCTCGGGGGAGATTGCAAGTTCTCCCTTGACGGAAGGACATGGTGATTACGCAGAAGGTCACCCACACAAAGATGCAGCGAGGGTTAAGCATACTCTCAGTCCCAGGTCAAGCTCCTTGAGTGAGCGCCGTATCTCGCCGATGAGCATGTTCATACGCTCACACTCCTGGAAGCAAACCAGGATGTATGGAGACCTTTCAGTTGTCTTGGCGGTGATGTCGGTCATGCTGTACTGCTCTGGAAGCTTCTCCAGAACGTCATCCAACACTGTTTTCACCTGTTGTTGCCGTTAAAAAAATATGTCAAAATGTTGCCGTTATGGAAATTTCATCCTACCTTCTCCTCCAGTGTCCCAGAGGTCCCTTCCCCTATCACAGCATCAGGAGACTGTAGTTCCAGCAGGGTGCGGAAAAGATTATCTGACATCACGGTCAGGAAATCGATTTCTGCGTTGGGGTGCAGCCCATAATGCACGGGACTTTCGTGGGGCAGCATCTCATCTATGAAGTCGTGGTAGCCCTGGGAAGACAAGTTTTATGGGGATGGTATTGCACCAGTGTTGCATCTGGAAAGTCTTTTCTAGAAAAGCCTTACCTTGTAGTCCAGGTTGGATGGAACCAAAAATCCTGGAGCCAATGCAAGCTTCCTGTCAAACTAAATAAAAACAAAACAGTTTTTCCTTCAATATCGGAATCCTGACATTTCCCTAGGCGCCAACCTGGTTGGTCTGCATATATTCTTCCAGGTATGTTCTGCAGAGCCTTCGGTCCCAGTCATCCGTGATGTGTCCTCCGTACATGATCTCACCAAAAAGATATCGCAGGTCCTCCCATGGTACCTTCATCATGAACACAATGGACATGATCATATCAGAGACACTTTTCCCATCAGTGTGGAGGAGCCCACCTGAGCATTAGCCTCCAGGTAGTTGTAGAGGACATTCACCGATATGGTGAGGTCTCCAGTATTAAAAGGGTACTTCCTGTTCCATCCCTGAGGTCCGAACTTCCTCCGCTCAGCCACGCAGGCGTGGAAGTAACACAGAGAGAATAGGATGGTCTTAAACTCCTGCTCGCGACTACACTGGTCCAAGATGCCCTGGTCAAGAAACGACATCATTTGGTTAGTGAAGAAACATTGACTGACTGAAGTATGGGAGACACTGACCTGGTCAAAGTTATCCAGAGCTGCATGTAAGTTAGCATGCATTCCTGTTGGAGGCTCATTAGTGACCTTGATGGAATTTTCTAGAATACCCTGGACAAAAATAAACATTTGAATGCATTTCAAATAATAGAAGATCCCTGCAATTATTGTGTTCACCTAATGATATCCTGTACCTAATATTGTGACTGTATAACAATGAAATAAAGAAAATATTATGCTGCTTGCTGCATGTACCTGAGGGATGATGTGTTCCTGGGTGCTTGGCGCGGGCTCAGCGCTCATAAATACTCTGTAGTCGGGATGACTGCCTTCGCAGTAGCGCTCCAGAAGCTTCTCTAGTGAGCCCAGCCAGCGAGCAACCAGATGGATGTTCTGCACAGATTATTACAGAGGTTAAGAGTAAAGAATGCTGTATAGAGATTTTGTTATTCATATGGAATCCCATCAGTCATATGTCAAGTGCACCTGCAATATGACCCAGTGACCCTCCTTTGCAGCGGTTTCCATGGCAACCTCAGCCACCGCTTCTTGCCCCTGACCCAAGGACACGTTGTGAAGCTTGCCAAGGTCGATGGTGAAGCCCAGCTTTCTCCCTGAGCGGGATAAGAAGTAGCGGAATAAGTGTTTGGTACGGTATGTTTACCCAAGTTCCCTTTGTTTTACCAAGTGACTCTACATCTTGAAGTGGGTCCACTCCAGGAGATAGGATGAAGAACATGGGAGAAGCTGGACCACTTTCTCTGAAAGACTTTGCAAATTCTGTCTTACGGCCTTCTGTATATTTCACCCCAAGCTTCTCCTCCACAAAGTTCCTACAATGGCAACAAACCAATTGCAATAAGAAATTGTGCTTCTCATCCGGGAAAAAGCGAGTATAGATGCTCCTCACTTGACAGCATATGTCATGCGGTCAGGTCTCAGGGCTCTCATCATGATGAGTTTCTGCAGGGAACTTTTGCCTTTCCACTCCTGAGGGAACTTCTCCTTCTCTGGACACTCGGATTCCACCATTTTCTTCCAGCGCTTAGGAGAGCCTTCAATGTCTCGGTCTAGACCTCGAAACTCATCAGTGAAACTCATCACCTAAATGTAAGGTTCAGATGGGCTAAATTTATGGAGCTATGATTAAAAAAATAATTTTGTACAATTTTAGTAAGAAATGTGAGATGTACCTTGATGGCACTCCACGTAGCGTTGGAGAGAAAGTCCAGAGGGCTTAGGTAGGAGTGATCGATGTTGAAGCGTAACAGAAAGTCAAGCTCTCGCACATCTATCTTCTTACTCATTAGGAGCAACTGGAAAGAGAGAGATTTTTTTCAGCACTGGCGGAGCTATAGGGGGGGCGGGGGAGGGCACTATCCTCCCCAGCCCTGACATACAAGTAAAAAGTGTTTTCAGAACTGTTTTGGGTGCATGTCAATTTTTTTCGTGTGTTCTGGTTGCCCTGAGATATCCTTGGCCCCCCCGTGCCCCCCTTTCCAGGCCCCAAGGAAAAAAATGCTAGCTCCGCCAGTGATTACCAGCGATGATACAAACACAAATGCACACAAATACCTGAAAAGCCAATTGTGCCGCAAATGTGAGCTTGTCCCTCTCAAAGAGCCCCATGCTGATGTAATTGAAGGTGGAATATGTCACACAATCTATAAGCGTTTTCACTCTGTTGGTCACGTCCTCGCAGGGCGCCACCATGTCCACCGCTTTGTGGAAGACCATGTTGAATGCCTGAGGACGGTGAAAGGTTTCTTTTTGCAGTGACCAATCGTGTGATATCTGCTTACCTTGAGGCTAAACTGGTACATGGGGTTGATCTTGTTGAGGTCGTTCATGATAAAGTAGAGCAGTGACGCTCTGACAGCCACTGGACGGTAATGTTCTCTGGCTTGGTTGATCTTCACCTCGTTGACTTTCGCTTCCACCACCTGGGAAGGAGGTTGAGTTCTCCGTGTTTTCGACTGACTACTATGGGTGGTGTCTCCCGATAAATACCTTCATCTCAATCTCAGCGGCTGTGTGCTTGGTGCTCTCGAGCTTCTCTACCAGCAAATTATCGCCCAGAAAGTTACTCTCGGCTGCAGACAACCTTGTCAGCAGCTCGTCCTCCAGAAGCTTCAGCTCAATCTTAAAGATGTTCTGCTGCTTTGTCAGTTCGCTCTGGAGGAAATTCATTTTTTATGTCTATAGCCGTCAAAGGTAGTAAATGAGTGAAAATCGGATACCTTGAGATGTTCAAGGTCCGGCCTCTCCTGGTTGACAACTTGAGCAAGGAGCTGGTCCTCCAGTCCATCTCTGGTCACAGTAAAATTAATAAGAGTGGTCTGAGCCTGAATTTCTGGCTTATAGTGAGGATTGGCCAATTTGGTATGAAGGATGAGTCTGAATCCAGGATGAAAGACGCACTCCTTGTCGCCCACCTTGATACAACTGTAAAACCATTTGAAAAGGCTCAAGCAAGGTTCTTCATCCACAAGGTAAATCCAAGTATTTTCTTACCTGCCCTTTTTGATTGTGTGTCGACCCAAGAGCGGGTCAAGAACCGGGTCAAGAGTCTCCTCTATATTCTCGATGAGCACGGTATTTCCAGCCACGACGGCTCCCTCGATCACATCCACGTAACTGAAGCAAATTTGAGTCAAGTGCAAAAAGGAAACCTTCAAATTGTGCGTTTTGATGGGAAAGGATCACAAGAGTTACGTGATGAAGCAGACGGACCCTTTTTGACTCAGACTGACAACCTTGAGGCTGTTGCCATAGCGACTCTTGATCCATTTGATGCCTTGTAGCTGAGGGTCTATGAGGAGGGGCCAGCGTTCACCTTCAGCAAAACTCATTAGTATGTTTTTTTTCGTCTTAAAGCATTAATTAAGGCAATGTGGAAGTGAATCTTTTGTCATCACTCACAATTAGTGTGGATGGTAGCATTCTGGGTGGACATTTCATCTCCTGGCAATCCTTCATTGTTCCACTGGGCTACCATGGCACCGTCGGTCAGCATGCACACAGGATCCAAGTCGGCTGTCATGGGAATGGGGATCTTTTGGAAATCAACACCAAATGATCAATGCTTGGTAGGTGGAAGATTATCTAGTCCTGAACGTACCGTATTTTCCGGACTTTAAGGCGCGCCTAAAAACTTGAAATTTTCTCCAAAGCCGACAGTGTGCCTTATAGTCCGGTGCGCCCTTATATATGGACCAAATTCCTAAATTTAAACTGGCCCGAAGCATTGTGTCATGAAATCAATCATAAGTGGCCCGCTGAAGACTATGAATCATGAATCGAAAAGACTATGGATCATTATTTTGTGATTATAAAGTAATTTGTTGCGTCTGAAGTTGAAATAAAAAAGATAAAATGGAGAATGATTTGATTTGGATTCAAAATCTGACATGATGCATTAATGGTGTGCCTTATAGTCCGGTGCGCCTTATAGTCCGGAAAATACGGTACTGATTATGTTCAACACCTCTAGGGGGAGCCCAAGAGCAAAACAAACCAAATTTGAGAAGAATGATATTGACATAAATTTGAATCGGTCACCTTCTGGCTGCGGAGGAAAGGCCTCCATAGGCTGTCTACCAGCTCCCTGCGGTACTTCTTGGAGAAGGAGCCAGCATAAGATATGAAAGCTGCAGTTAGGAGGACATCTCCACAAAGTGTGGCCTCCTGCTCATGGTATTGAGCCACTGAGTGGGCCCAACGTACGTTTTCACTCTGACAGAAAAGACAAAGCTATTAAATGAAAGAGGCTATTTTTACATAATTCAACTCAAATAATCACCGAGCGCTACCTGTAAGCCTTTGACGAGCCGATTGGCTAATTCAATCGTCTTGTTGGTGGAGTTCACTTCTTTCTGAAAACGCAATTTCTCTGATGTGGCTTTCTCATATTCGCCGGTCAAAGCTTCCAGGTTGCTGTCTAATTCCTGAAAAACATTTGCGAAATAGTTTAGAGCAAGTTTTTCAATTTCAAGCATGGCCAAATGTTCAGTGAGAGACGCACAGCCAGTTTCTTCCTGATGACCTGGAGCTTCTCTGCAGCCTCGGCGAGGTCAACGTTGGCTTGCGACAGACACTTCCTCTTCATCTCCACCTCACAGAACACCTGCAGAAAAATTCTCTTCATTTCCTCCCAGCATCGAAATATTTTTTTTTCTTACTGAATAAAGATTGAAGATGTACTCACAAAAATCTATCCGTAGCAGCGTAAGAATTGAAAGTAGGAAAATGTTTACACAGACACACACAAAATAAAACAATAAAGATAAAACACAAAGTGTCATTGGGTCCATCCTCGTACCTCATGGAAGCGGATCATATTGATCACCCAGGCACAGAGCCCAGCGGCAGCGGAAGATTTGTGATGCACAAATTCAGGGTTGAACTCGGGGTCACTAAGGTAGTCATCCCTCATGACCTTTACTGTGGCCTCGGGGATGTGCTCCTTGTCAAAGTTCACGAGGGCCTGCAGGAAGTCATCCACCTGGACAAACAAGGAAGGACACCTGAGAGGATACCAACATGATTCCTTCCGGTAATCAAAGATTGGAATGAAAGAATCACCTTGCTCATGACCACCTTGGAAGCCTTCCAGCTACGATCTTTGGGGATCTTGCCCTGAGGAGCGAGCAGCACCAGAACCGCTGCTGTGACGTTGGTGACAATCGCCGGAGGGTTTGGGAACGTCCTCAGCTCGGTCAGATTCAACTGGACGGTGTACACAAATACAATTTGTGGAGGGTGGACTTAAAAATGTGCTCATTCTTTCACCCTATACTAAATACTGAAGAGGAATAAAACCTCAGCATAGTTTCGATGAGTAATTGTTGATGTGTTTTTTTTTGGGGAGATGATGGTGTAACCAAGTTAAAAATATTTTCAAGTGAATATAAATTCAAAAGGGCATAAAAGTTCAAATATTTTTATCAGCAATAAAGTTGCAAGGTTTGTCAATGTAAGAAGGTTGAATATTGAGTGATGTTAGTGATTAGCAAATATATATTGTTTTGCATAATTTATTTTTGAATTTGTCTGTACATGGGAAAAAAGAGGGATGAATAATACATTTGTGTTGTATTATTGTTGCAAATGTGTCAATCACATCCGGGGTCAGAGGTCATAAGGAGGGGGGCGGGGCTTGACAGAGGGAGATGACAAGATGGTTGAGTGAGAGACAATCAAGTGGATCCAGAACTCGCAACATAGAAAGTAAGGCACCTTTGTTTATTTAATATTGGTGTGTATGGATCATTTGTGTTTACTTTGATATCATTTAAGAGAGCAATTCATTTTTTAAAAGTTTGTTCATTTGGAAAATTGACTTCATGTTACCCTATTGAGTGTATTGAGGGCCTCATTGGCGGCCTGGAGGGCAGGTTCAGCCTTGGCTAGGTCCTCTTCTGTCTCTCGCTGCTGTTTGCTCACCTCAGCTTGAATGGCCTCCACCTAAAAAGAAATGTTAGATTTCACCAGAATCCATCAAGCTATTTTCCCCAGTGCTCATCTTAATTAGGATCATCATGGGTTTGGTCTTCAATGAATTTAGATGTTTTGGAGACGTTGGAGGAAGACATGGTATGCACAGATTAAAACTGCATAACCCAAACATCTCTTTACCTTTTGCTCCTCAGCATCAGCCACAGCTCTCTCTTGGTTGACCTTGTCTGTCTGTTGTCCTATTTGAGCAATGAGAGCCTCAATGTCCGTGTTCCTCTGACACAGTTCTACCTCCTGCATTGCTAGCTTAGCTTTAAGATCCTCCACCTGGAAAGCAAGTGAAGAAAAGCAACTTATTATCATAGTATGTACCGTATTTTCCGGACTATAAGTCGCTCCGGAGAAATTTCATTTCTGAAATAGAAGTGGGACTAAGTTGCACGTCTCACGTCTTAAGCTTCAACTCTCAAGCAAGTCCCAATTTATGCCACATTGACAAAATTCCTTTCAACTCTTTCGTTTACTGTCCCACCGCAATGTTATGCTCTCGGGAAGAGTTAAATGGAACAAAAAAAACTTTTATTGTCTCGCTTAAGTCGTGTCATGTGACTTGAGTGGCCGCCTCTGGTAAGAGACGATAAAGCTCACAAATGTTATCGCAGACCTGCGAGGCGGTGCTCTGCAGCTTCTGCAGGCCGTTCTCTAATCTCTCCGTCTTCTGACTGAGCTCTGTTCGTTTCTTCCCCAACAGGTTGCTGTAAAGCTTCATGAACTCCAGGAAACTCTTCGGCGTGGTGTAGTTGTAGTGCTTCTCATTTTGCTGGTACTTGGCACTGACCTATGATGGTGCCAGATGCGACGTCAGGAGGTGAGGTCTCCCTTTTTGTGCTTTACCAAAAAGCTTACCTCATTGACACTGGTGTGGGCGTGGGAGATGAACTCACTGATGGGTGTCCTCACATTAGGCTGCAGAAGATAAATTGTTGGAATACGTTAAATAATACATTTGAATAAAAAATCAAATACTCCATATAAAAAAATGAATGTTAGCAACAGAAAGACCTCCAGTCCAGGTATCTTCTCTATGAAAGTGTTGCTGACAGACTGCAAAGCGAGCTGAGGCCAAGGGTGGAACCAATCAATGGCCGTGCAGTTCACCAGAGCCGGAAACTTCCGCGCTCGTGTCCGCAGTGTGAAACCCACGGGAGAAAAACACAACACGACCTGTGGACGTAAAACAGATAGCAGATGAAGAATAAATTAAAAAGATCAAAAATGCAAAAATTGATCCCCCCACCACACACACTAAATGCCAGAACAGATGGCACCAAAGCAATACTTTTATATTAAACAGCACTGTGGACCTTGAGCTGCCTTCGTATTCGCTCAATGAAGAAGCTCCAGCAATTGTCTCTGGAATCCAGAAGTCCTAAACCTCGCAGCTCCATTCGCATTGATGTCAAAATTGTGTCCACTTCTTCATCACTGAACAGGTCTGGGATGTCCCCTGAAATGCCCAAATATTCAAAGTCACATCTTTTTTCCAATCATTAGGTACATTCAATCAAATTGAACCCAAGACCTACATGAAATAATCACATCCATCCTAATAGGAAGACATTTTTACCGAAGCGGCGGACTAACCTGAAGCCAGCATGTCATTGATGAGGACCAGGAAACTTTCATCGGGAACCTGGGCATCCGTATAAAGGAACACCGTGCCAATGTTCTTCACTCCGACCTTCATATACAACGCTGCTATGTCGCTCTGGAAGAACAATGCTGTGGTTTGGACATCAGTGATAGCAGTGAGTTGACATTTTGGTTTACTTTGAGGTCACTGAAGCCGTAGCCTTTACGCAGTGTTATCTGGAAGACTTCAAGCGTGCTGAGAAAGGCAGCCAGCCGACATAGACTTTGCTTCCCGCTGCCGCCGACCCCCACCAGTAGGGCATTACCGTAGGGAGCTTCCAGGATGCGGCTGATTCGACATCTGGAACACGTGCATATGCTCTCAGACTCACATCCATGTATGTTTGCATGTATGTGTTATGTTCTTACACATGCTGGATAGCTTCTTCAAACAGCACCAAGTCCATCACAGCATGCAGCTCATTATAATGCTCCAGAGCATCAACAAGCATCTTTTGGAGTTTCTCCCAGTCTGATGCCTGAGAAAATAAACAAGCTCGCAAAGTGCATCACTTTTGTAATTACTTCCAGTTACTCGAATCATTTTAATTTCTCATGGAGTCCATTAAATTAAAAGCAAAGCGTGCGGAAAGGTAATTAGTTTGCTAATGAATGCACATTCTTCTTCAGTGATTCAGACAGATTAGATATGACGGCTGCTTCGCTACATCAAGGCTTTACGAATATGAGAGCTTGAAATCTTCTAAATAAATTAATTGAAGTCCAAATCAATTAATTGCATCATGCTTGACAGACAATGAATGGATGATTGCAAAAGAAGCCCTGACCTGAATGCTTACCAGGTGATAGCGAGGCTCTCCTACCCCTTGAGCAAAGTGACAGTACACCAAAGGCTGGTGGATGAAAATGGACTCATCGATTCCCTGGACAGGTGCAGCAGAACCAAGCGTTTATTTGAGTGGTCGTCATTAATTTGACATTCCTCGCCGTGTACCTCAAAGTATCTCTTGCCAGTGTCCAGTAGGATTTTGTTGAAGAGCTCCACATCTTTCTCTTCCATTAGTTTATCTGAGTACACCCTGGAGCTCTCATGAAGCCACAGATGAACAAGGTCCATGGGGTATCGAATGCACTCGGGCTGGGCAAACAGGATGCCCTGTGCAACCATTCGAAAATGTTTCATTTGCCAATTTTTTTTTTTAAACTATTGATTTTACCTGGAAGATATTGGCAAGGTCTCTCAAGTTGAAAATGTAATGGAAGCGAATTGCAGTGGGCAGAAAGTTCTGACTGACTTTTTGGTGCAAAGAGACGGCAGCCTGCAGGGATCAATACAATTTGTCACAACATGTTGAGATTTTCATCGACACGAATATGATGCCGCACCTGTACGAGCGGTCCCACCGATCGTGAGACGCCGTAACTGAATCCACCCTGCAGGAAGTGAGCCGACAAGATACTGAAGAAGATAGTGGCTAATGAATCAGCGCCGGGGAAATGGACCGAAAAGACGGAGAAATGTCTCTGTATGAACAAAGCAGAGCGAGATGTCATCAAATAAGTTTGGTATACTTTATTTTTCCTGCAGTCTGCACCTGAAGTCGAGGGTTAATAGAGAAGCTCCCGGCTGTTGGGTTCATACAGGTGATGTACTGGCAGTTATAAATGTCTTTCAGGACCAGCTTTTGTCTATCATACCTGCAAAGAATCAATTTGTCAGTGGGTCTTGCATGCGGAGAAGACAAGTGTGCGTCTCACCAGTGGTTATAATCCAGGTGCTGACGTATGAGCGTGTGAGGCTGGACGGTCCCGTACACGTCCACCTTGGGCATGTTGAGGTCATCAATGAAGTAGATGAGTTTCTTGGTGGTAGGAGGTCCAAATTTTCGACCTGCTTTCTTCTCAAGTGGTTTCTCCAGTACACCTTCATGCAAAGTAGTGCTTATATAACAAATAAAAAAGCTAACATTCTTATTCCGTCCAAGTCTAGGATGGAATAAGATTATTAGCACCAAAGCACTACTTCTATTTCAGACAGTCCAGAGAACCAATCTTACGTTGCAGCATCGCTGAGGTGGTATAGTAGTTAAAAGGGACTTTAGCCACCATGTAGTCCTCCTTCAGTTTGGAGACCTTATCAGACACCAGGATAGTTTTCCCTACTCCTGCGTTGCCTACTAGCATAATAGGTTTACCTCTGTTGAGTAGTAGGTCCATGAAATAAGTCAGACAGATAGTTTCTGGGGTGTGGACAAGCACTGTCTGAAAAACAATCAAAAAAGGCCTTGTTGAAATACACGTGAGCACATTTTGTGGGCAATCATTAGTACAGAACCTGCAAAGGCACATCGAGCTCCAGCTCAAAAGGAACCATCTTCTCACTCCAGGGTGTGAATTTTTTGGTCTCCGGATCGATAAAATAGTCAAAGACGGTTCCTTGGGAGGGGAACTTGACAGCTCTCATTTCTTTTGACCACCAGCGGCTGAATTCAGCACGATAGTCATGAAGCTGCATCAGGTGCAAAAAGTTAGCACCGTTGGAATCTGGATGCGGTCATGCAGTGCTAGTTAGAAACCTACATGATCCTGGAAGAGGGCTCCTCCAAAGGCCCACACACAGGCGAAGACAAAGTAACTCTCATAAAGTTCTCTGGGGGAGTCAGGAGGAGCATTGTCATCTGTCAGCAAGCAGTCCAACAAGGAGCACAGTGTCTGATGGGTTACACAAGAAGACAACAAGGACATCAACCTTTTGCGCAGTGCCACAAATTTCTGTCAGTGTTTTTAGATGAGGACAAAAAGAACACCTTACTTGCACCATGCTGTTTTCCGGAATAGGAGTGATAGTTTTCAGGTTGCAGCGGACTTGCTCCAGACAGTACGGAACGTACTTGTCGAACAGAATAGTGAGGTTAGCTCGCTCTGACTGGGCCTGCCGGGTCTCTATCCAGCTTGTGACGAAACTGCAGACACAATCGTAGTTGAGGTGAACTGGATGGTGTCCATGAGGGTGAGCTTGCGCCTTACGAGGTCCAGCCCACGTCCTGGGGGTTGACGTAGAGGATTCCCGCTCTGGACACAGTGGCCGGTGTTGCGGCTTTCAGGTGGGAAATCTCAAAGAGCAGACGCATGGAGGAGGACAAACTGATCCTTTCATTACTGGCCAAAGTCAGTACCTTGACAAACAGAAGGGGATATTTAAGCTAATGCTTTTTGAACCTTTAAAATTGATTTAGCTTTTTATACAGGTTGACCAAAAATGAACAGGGTAAACTCTTCTGGACCTTATTGTCATCCATAACTGTGTTTAGTGACTCGATCCACATGGGGTCAATGTCCCCGTCCAGAACGATCCATTTGGGGCCATCGTGGGTAACTGAAGTTAGTTCTCTCATGGTAGTCGAGAACACGCCTGAAGCAGAAAATGCGGCAAAACGTTGAGCATGTGCTGAAAAGAATCGTGATGTTTCCTTACCATCCTTCCACTCTCTGGTGGCAGGGTGCAGATATCCAAACAACTCATCTGTGGTCACGGCTTTCGGGTTGATGTCATGCCATACTGGCTTCATCTTCATGTTTGCATAGGTTCTATGGAGGGTCTTCAAGATCTGGTAAAGAAGATTGATAACAATTAAGAAGCTGTGATAATAAAGCAGTAATGCGTAATTGTGTCAACCTGGCTCTTTCCAGTTCCTGGTCCACCCACGACAAATATTGAGTGTCGGACGGTCAGCAGCTCCTCCAACTGAGTTACCTGGAAGGACAAATTATATTTTGATATTGTTTGATTAAAAATCTTCTTGGCATACACAGTGAAAAAACAAAAATTAGATTTGTACCTTCAGTATGAAGTTTTCTTCTGGCTGAAGGATCAGCTCACTAAGTGATTGTCGTACAGCATTTTCCAATTCAGGGTCTCTTTTACGTGGAACATCCAACTGAGGGAAGAGGTCGCTAATAAGACCAAGAAATATGGGCACATCGTTGGTCACTATCTTTGGTAGGTTGAAGTCCCTTAACGCCCGCATCAGCACCTGAGGAGAAAAATGGGATGGTGGATGTCACCTGCAACCAGATGCTTGTCCGAACGTGACACTGGTCAAAGCGGCCACATTGATGCCCACCTGTTCCTCAGGTCTGCTACGCTCCTCTCGCTTCAGTGAGCCAGCTACCACCAGAACGGATTTGATGGCTCTTAAACCCCAATCATAATGATCCTGGTCCAGAAGGAGTCCAATCAGGCCATTGTTCTTTTGATGCCTTCAATGAAAATGATGTACCTGTTTGGACAGCAGTTCTTTACAGAGCGTGTAGAGGCTGATGAACTTGCGTGCCAGTAGACGAGCATCTATGAACCCCTCCGCCACCAGCATGATTTCACAGATGAGCTCAAAGTCCGGGATCACCATGGCACAAGGCCTGGATGGTTGGAAAGCCGCCTCATGATAATTTGAACGGTTCTCAGGCTATTGTCCAATTGACAAACCTGAAGAGTGCCTTGAGATTCTCCGGGAGCTCAGCCCTCCCTGCATAACCTGGGTTCAATGTGATGAAGATTCCCACTGTTTGCTTCAGCTCGATTTCTTCTCCAAGGAAAAGGAACCTACATACGCAGTGTTACATTAAATAATAAAACATAAGCTCCGAGTGGGATTTTTTAATTTACTTTTGTTTTTTGTTGCGTACTGCGTCCTGTATGGTTTTGACCTGCACAGCCACCACGGAGAGAACTTCCACAGAGATCCTGTTGAATTCGTCAAAACAGCCCCACACTCCAGTCTGAGCCAGACCTTTATAAATGTTCCCAATAGACTGGAGGAATATATGGTTATTATCACCTTTTTGAAAATATTTTATTATATATTTTCTTCCGTGTTGTTGAAATGATAAAATCAAATCTTGAGAAAAAGGATAGCGTTACCTTGTAGTCCATTTGCTCGGAACAGTTGAACACATAAACCATAATGCCCAGGGAACGTCCCAAATCCTTGGTTGTCTCGGTCTTACCAGTACCAGCCGGCCCAGAGGGGGCGCCACTCATCGTGAGATGGAGGGACTGGGTCAGTGTAATGTAGCACCTGATATGAGGAGGGTTTATTTCATATGTAAACTTAGTTAGACATGAAACCTACTTTTAATCCCCAACATGTCTCCTGGATCTAATGGACTAGTACCTGTCAGTAAGAGGTGTGATGACCAGTCTGTTGGTGTTACCCAGGTATTCATAACTGAAGCGGAACTGGGCGTCACAGATATCAACGTAACAATGTCGTGTTTCGTCGTCCCAACGATGCCGCAACTGGGAGAGCCATGCAAAAGCTTGTCCTGTTGTCACCTGCGTTTCAAACAAAGCCAGATTAAAATAGTCAAGAATTCCGGTGATATTATTGAAGCATTCAACCTTTTGAATTATGAGATTAGCCACGACATCTCGGGCGTGGACGTCAATGGTGCAGACGGTCATAATTTTCTGTCTGTCCCCGGGTGTCAAATCTCCCAGCAGCATATGGATCAGTGAGTTGAGCTGCGTGATCTGGCAAATCAACAAATATATCATTAAGGAAAAACATTTGCTTTTTCCTGTCATCTTTCACCAACCTGTTTTTTATTATATTCTTTGAGAGCCGTATCAAATCCTTCCTCCACCCTTGCAAATGCAATGCCCACATCTGTGGCCCACCACACCTGACTGCCAGTCAATCCCACCTACAGCATGAGAGCGGATTGTTACGTAAAGTGAGCGGCATGTTCTACGGATATAATTTTGTGGGACCTGTGCAGGGTAATCAAAGAGCCACTGATCTCGTGGTTTGTCTTCATAGGCGGCTACCGCCTCCTGGATTTCCTTCTGAATGGTCCGCCGCATGCTCCTCTCCAATGCACCCAACCAGGACTCCGCCTAGATTGAATGTAGAAAATACATGCAAAGGAATATGGATCTATGTTTAGCGACTCGAACAAATGGAGCATTTCAAACCTGTCCTTCACAAACACACGGCTCGGAGAATGGAACATATTCTCCCTCCCGGCTGTACATCCCTACGGCAACGGTGTCGCCGTCCATAGCTGCTCCTTCATCTCTGTGTGACTCCTTGAAGCGAAGGTCTGCTATGTTGTCAAATAGCTTGAGCAAGTGTTTGGTCACCTGAAAAACAGAGTGCATTCACTCAAACCGAGAGACTGGTTCATCCTAATAAAACTGCCTAGACCTTTGTGGATTTTTTTATTGGATTTGCTCCCTTGCCTGTTTGGGTTGCGTTCCCTTGGAGACAATCTCCAGCAGGTCGGAAGCAGACACAAAGTAAAATCTGGGGAATGTGAGCCTCTTGGTCTCCAGGTACTCTGCCAGGGCCTTCTCACATACAGACAGTCTCTGCTGCAGTGCCTCCAGGTTCTCCAGGAAGCTAGGCCGGTTGGTCACTTCTAACACATTACTGTTCTGCACCACCTGATTCATTAAACTCTAGGGAGAAGAAATTCAAATCAAAATGCATTGTGATGTTTGGCACTTGTGTGCTTCAAGTACCTGAAAGTCGTTGTGTATTCCCTGGAAGCGCTCAGCATCGCTGGCCAGCTGGCAGCGGATGTCATGGCTGTTGGTGAAGATGCTGTTGAGGTGGGCCCAGGTCTTCTGCACTGACATCCACAAGGAGATGACCAGGTCAGCCACCATCAGCTTCCTCTGCCATACACTCACTTCTGGCTGAAAATATTCCACATACTTGCTCATAAGGATGTTTTGCAGCTGCACCTGAAAAGAAATTCATCGGTCTGCTTTATGGTCATGAGGGTCTAGAATTGCCTCAACCATTATCTTCACAATCCATCCAACATGATGGAGTCTTACTTGGTTGTCTTCAAGGGTTTCTATCAGGTTCTCATCTGCTTTGAGGAGAGGGATTCCAGTATTGACGTGAGTGTCATAGGACAATGACATAAAACTCCATGTCTGCTTAATCTCTGACAAGACCTGACAAAATAGATGGTTTTGTTTATTTAATCAAATATCTCAAACAAAAAAGAAGGGTTGCTGGTCCTTTTCTGATGTTGAAAAAGGTCAATTCGGTTTGGTATTTCTCGGTGGCAAGGATTGCCTCTGCAGACTCAAAACCAATATACTGTACGTGTGGTGTTTGGTAACGCTGACCTTCTCTATCGCCATTTCTTTCACGGCCTTGTCCACTATATTTTTGACCTCGTCCTCCACACGGTGAAGCTGCAATTCCAACAGGTTTCCGAGAGTAGTGTCCTCTCCCATCACAAACGTTACCTGTGGACCAAAGGGAACCCAAGATGACCAGGACCACATTTCAATTCGTATGGGTGATTCTCAGAAAGTATGGCCCAGGTAGTATATTTGTAATATTAATCAAATCTGGTGATTGAAGGGGAAACCAATATTGACTCTCAACGTGGCCATCCATACCTTGGTTGTATTCATTAGCTGCTGCCAGTGTCTCTCCCTGACAGCAGAGTTCTGCAACTCATTGACCGCTCTCAGAGACGTCAGCAGGTTCTTCACCGTTGACTCCAGACCCACGTAGACATCCCACAAACGTGCATCCTTATCTAGCATCTTCATCTCCTAGAAGGACAAGCAATTGGATATGAGCGCTCCCATCTCCAACTGTTCATCACTTTTAGTTGTACCTTTGCAAAACGTCTCAGCTCCATGTCCATTTGCTCGACGTTGATCTCTTTCCATGGTGTCTTGGTCCAGTCCTCTATGCTGCTCTGTAAGGGAGAAAGAAAATTGTTGCATTGCAACCAGAATTTCGCAAGGTCTTGTGGATCTCAAATGAATTTCATACCTTGACAAAAATGACCATATCCCACACTGCTTTGACGAGGATGATGTCACTGCGACACTGGCGTAATTGCTTGTAGTCTGGGAAGCTAACCTCGAAAAGATCGGCGGTGTCCTGGAGCGCCTTCATTTCTGCCTCCATTGCGGCTACTGCACAGTTGGACTGGAGACGTGCACATACTCTTGATAGCATGGGGAGGATAATAATAAGTATGATTGCTCACCTTATCAATTTGCTTGTACGGCTCTTCCACACTGATCTTAAAAATCACCTCAGTATGGAACCGCTCCCTGAATTCATACTGCTTGACCTAAAAAAGTTCAAATATTTAAATAAGCAACGTTTTCAGAAGTTACCACAGCTCTGTAACGTTCATGTGGTGGTGATACTCATTTTTAATGCATGTAGGAAAATGAGAAGGTTTGTCAGGGTTTCCTCGGGGTCACTTTTAACTCACCTCAAACCGTGCACATTTCCTGCGGATAACTGAAACTTCGTTCGACTGCAGCGGTGCCACTTCGTGTTTAACTGTAAACGCGATTTTCTTCAAACTCTTCCACCTCTCTGGTAGCTCCTGCGTTTGTTTTGTGGTTTGAAAAAAATGGAGCGTAAGAATGCAGGTCTACCTATTTCCCCAAAAGTCACCATATGGTTCCATTTCCACTTTCTACTTGAAAAGAAATTAAAAAAGGAAGTATACAGTAACTTTTGGGGCACGCTATATTCCTGGTCATGCCATGTGTGTGCACCAACTTCTAACTGTGTGTAGACGCTCTCAGGAAGTTGTTGCCCATAAGTCTTGAGGAGCTCCGCGGTGGATTTGAGAGGTTTAAAGTCTTGTTCGTTGCTGATTTGTCTATCTCTCATGGCCATGAGATGTCCCATGATATCCACCAGGCCAGCATAGTCTCCATCCGACACCTTGTTAGAAAGACCATGGGCTGTGTTGTGGACAAAAGAGGACAGTTCCTTCACGCTGCAGAACAGAGAAGAACGGGAAAGGTATATTAACACGAATACTTGTCATTTGTGCTTTCAAAATTGGTGATGTGCTCAACCTTTGGTTGACGTGGTTGAGCAGGTGCTCCTTGAACATCCAACTCCATCTCTTGATGATGTTCATGAGCGTGTGCTTGAAGGGTCTGATGTCCAGCTGCAACCAGTTGCAGAAAACCCTCCCATCCTCCATCTTGCTCACTTGCTCATGCAGAGACTCAAACAGATTGATCTGCCGACAAGAGAGATTTTTGGAGATTGCTCAAGGGGGAATAATTGGAAAGGAGCTAAAAATAACCTGCTCTTTAAAGTTTTCCAGAGTGGGTGGGTTCTTCTTCAATTCATAGTCTGCATACAGCTCAGCTTCCTCCGTTGTCAATACGTGGCCATAAAGCAGGAACTGACTCATAAATTCAGACCTGCGCATGTCAAGAGCAAGAAACAATCAGCAAATCTCGCCTTGATCAGATGCTAACTCTACATTCTGACCTGTCATCAGTCCAGAGATAGCGGTAGCTGTTGAATGATGCTTGATATTCCCTAACCTGATTAAAAAAAAAAAAAATCCAGTTGATAGCCATAGGTGTGCCATCACTAGACATTCAGCTACTCACCTTGCTGATAGCTGCATGTGCTCGAGCGCGTAAAGTGTAACACATTTCGGACAAATCCTTCATTTCATTGATGTCGCTCTGCAGGAACACAAGGAGGGCCAATGTCAAATAGATTTATGTGTAGGGACATCAATAATCCTTCCGCATAGCAGAAAATTGTTTACCACTGAACTGAAACTCTGACTAAAATTCTTGAATCATTGTAAATGTTCTTTTACTACTTGCAAGTACTGTTGGTAGTATTTAGTATTTTGTTGGGATAAACGAGGCAAAATGATTTATGGCTGGGTATTTCGGGATTATTAAAAGGGGGTGGGATTAAATAAATTATATTTCTTTCCACCCCTTTTCAGGCATGTGAATTTGATTTATGGTTTCTTTTTTGGTTATATCTTGCTTGCTACTCTTTTAGTATATATATATATATATATATATATATATATATATATATATATATATATATATATATATATATATATATATATATATATATATATATATATATATATATATATATATATGTGTGTATATATATATATATATATGTGTGTATATTGTCTTTGTGTACAGTAATATTATTTTGTTTTTTTTCACGTTTGAAATAATCGAATAAACTCTACACTCTAAAACTCTACTGCACATGAGCTACAACTGAAAAAGTTCAGACATCTGTTGACCTGGTAGTTATCCTGATGCTTGTGCTTTGCAACTCTGGGGATGAAGGATGCCATCTTGAGAATGTTAGCAACCATGTTGTCCACAATATCAAAGAAGTTGCCTCTGTTGCTGAAGTCTAGCGGAGGGTTAAAGCACATCTTGCTGCCGTTCAACACCAACTGGACCTCAAATAATGGACTGACACGCTGGGCTGCATCAGTGTTGTCCAGCAGGTACTGTAGGGAGCACTGGATGGCTTGAGAGAAGCCTGCCAGGATCATGTGGTCCACATAGTCAGAGTAGGCCTGCCACTCACTGCTGTTCAGGTCAGACACTGCCAGGAGTGATTGGTTCTCCTTAAAAAAAAAAATGCAGAATTAGAAATGCTTCTCTCCCATTCAACCCCAATTAAACTCTACCTGCAGAAGTGCGTGTATCTGCTCGCCCGTGCTGCTGATGAGAGCGTGCTGCTTGGCAACATTTTCGTCAATGTCCGAGAAGAGCAGAAGAGTCGATTCGCGGCTCTTTCTCGTAACGCATGCGCGTTGACTGAATTTCCCCATGAGCGTCTGCATGGCCTCCACGTTTGCTTTGCTCCTCTGAACACGACTCCAAAGGCTCTAGTGATGTCAAAATATACAATTACAAGTTCTTATTTGAGGAATTTTTAGAGCAGGGATACAAGTGTTCGTCAATTCTTGCAGTTTACTGCGGTTCCTTAGCACACTTGGATTTTAAAGTAACCTGGACGAGATCTCTTGCGCTCTTAATGTAGTCCCAGACGTCATCCTGGGCCCAGGTGAGCTCTCGCAGGGCTGGATCCAGTTGTCGCCTGGTCTTTTCCATCTCAACTTTTACCAGTCCCAGTTCCACATCCAGAATAGTGCTCTTCAGCTGGTTGTACCACTGGGTCACCAGGATCAGTGTCTGAATTTGCTGCAGGGGACAATGTAAGTATGATTTGCTGTTTCAAGTTTTATTCGTTATCCGACCAGCGGCAGTTTGAACTCACCAAGCAGAGTCGTTCACGTTTCGAGAAGAGCTGAAGAGCTGCTTTGGGAATGTTCTGGCTCTTTAGCATTCCCAAATACTTCACCTCCTTGAGCACAGATCTCAGCTGGATGTAAAGTCCGGAATTATTAGCCAGAAACGTTCTGTCAGTATGATCTTCTGTATCTTGAGGGTGCAATCATATTTAATGGCGTCTGTTTCTTGATGCTTACAGCTAGACTGAAGTTGACGTGGAACAAGCCCGTGTTGGTGTCAAGAGTCAACAGTGGGTCCTCCAGATGTCTTTGACAGATTTCCTCCAGACCTTCAGTCCACTGTGAGAAAAGCTCCTGGTCCTGCTGCTCCAAAACTTCCAGGAGTCGTTCACACTTGTGGAGGGCTGCGTCCGCCTCAGTGCCAGCCAAAGGCCTGGAATGGACGGACAGAAAGACTTTGAGGTACAAATATAATCAAGGTGAGTGAGCGAGTCCTTGGTCCATACATATGAGCAAGCTGGCAAAAGTTGGCTCTGTTGGTCAAGATGCGACTTTGAAGCTCCTGTGACCATTTCAGCCTCCCGGCCACTAGGGGCATATTTTTCCCGAGGACCAAATTTCCTGATGTATGCTGAAACAAAACAGGTTTCATCCATTGTGATTCCTGTGCTTAAGATGCTTAGATGTATTGGGGTCACATGATTGGCAGTGATCAGTTATGAATATTAATCGTAATAATTCTTTTCAAAATATCGTCTCACCCCATCTCTGTGTTGATCAAACAAAAACTGGCAGTGGTTGATTTCCTGGTTGAACATGTCCAATAACACGGTATAGTTGGGAGAGAAGAGCTGATGGATTCTGGGTCTCTCCAGCAGGTTGCCAAAAATCTTCAACATCTGAAATGAAATCATTTGTTCAATGTAAAAAAAAAAATATTTCAGAAATTGGCAGGAGAGACTCACCTTGAATGTAGATTTGAGATTTCTTGAGTGCTGAAAGGCCAGATTGAGAACAGTTCCCAGTCTCTGGTCAAAGTCTTTGTTTTGTTCCATAAAACACTTATATTGATGAATAAAATCCTGCAGACCAAATTGAGACATATTATCATAAGATATTATTTAGATGATACGATATTGATTCTTCAACTTCAACTGATGCAGTCTTGCAAGGCCTCACATCATTAGTGTAGTCCAAAGGGTCATATTTGCTCTCTCTGAGGGCTCGCCAGCGGTCCTGAAACTCCTCGCTCATGTTGAAGACCATCTCGCCAAGGATCTTGCCTCTGGATCCACCGAGTTCCACCTTCTCCAGCTTTAGAAAGTCCAGCGCTGAGGCAAATAGTTCCTATGAATGACCATAAATAAAATCATATAGGCAACAATAGCTAACAAGATGATCGTTCAGTCAAAACTTAATCCTACCTCAATCATAAGCAGCCTCTCCATGATGCGGTCTGAGCGCCGGAACACAAGTGAGGTTGGAAAGTCCCACAGCTTGACGGTCTGGTCGCGTTGGAAGTAATTTGGAATTTTCTGGCGGTGAGTGTGAAACTGCTGCTTGAAGGTGCGCAGGACGTAGATGGTTATTTGGACTCTCTCCTGGCCTTCCTCAAGCTCCATCTTAAAGAGTTCCTCGGGGATCAGGTAGGCAAAAGCCTGTCAAGCAAAGACTTTCAATGTCAGAAATCACCTCTACCAAATCTCGGATTCATCGCTGGACCTTTTCCAGGATCAGATTGGAGAACTCTTGCAGAAGGACGACCATGCGTTGTGGAGTGCAGTAGTAGTGTGATCTGCTCCAGATGAGACAGAGGGTGTGGAAGAGAGGAGGCAGCAGAGTGTCCACCTGAGGGAAGCTTCTCTCTTCCAGGTTGCTGATGAGCCTCCTCAAAGGACGCAGATATAGATCGATATCCTCGGCTTCCAGCACCGCTGTGACAGCCACATACAAAAATCCTTCATGTAATAAGATCAGGCAAGGCCTTCACCTAACCAGAAGGTCAGAATCTAGATCATCACCATCGTTGACTTTGACAGAGATGTCCCAGAAGGAAGAATAGTAGCTGCTCTTCACTCTTCTCAAGATCTCCATGATCTGCTTCACTTTGTGACTTTGAATCTGAAAGCACCAATCATGATTGTCGAATTAAGTGGGATGGAAAAATCGAAATGTTATGCCAACGTTTGACTGTACCTGTGATTGAATTCCCAGAAGATTCTCTCTTTGTGAGCTCCAGAACTGGAGCTCCACATTAGGGCCTGGGTGCTCACCCTTAAGCAGCAGGGCTCCAGAGTCCTTCTTCAGAACATTCCATATTTGTCCAGACCACTGCACAATCAGCGTTTCGATGGAGTATAACAAGCCTTCATTCGGAATCGGACCTGCGTGACTGATGGAGAAACATTGACTCAGCATTTCTGTTTTAGAATGATCCTTGTTCTTAAGGCACCATTTTTAAATATCAAATCCGCCAACCTAATCTCCTGAGGTCCTGCCCTTTCCACACAAAGGGGGAGAGGCAGAAGAGTACGCCCCTCAGCATGTCCTCTCAGAGTGACCATGATGCTTCTTAGCTTCTCCAGGTGTCGGTGAATGTCCTCTGACACAACCTGAGGCCACTCCTCGTGGTTTAGACTGTTAGATAGCACGCACACCAGCACCTACAGAGGCAGTGGACATCCATAACTTCTCTTTCATATTTGGTCCAAATGGTGATTGAGTAGTTTTGCCAGCTCCGTGACATTGCAAAGGAGAACTTGGACAACTTGGATGTCCACAAGCCCACCTGTGAGATGACAATTGGTAAATGCTCCATCGGGTATCCTGGTACTTCCCCCAGTCGCAATTGGTGTCGGAACCCTTGGCGAGCAATTCTTTTTACGCCCTTCTTCAGCACACACAATATTTTGGTCTTCCACGGTGGGGATGTCTTCACAGATGCAAAAACAGTATTTTTTTTAAATTTAATTTAATTTTATTTATTGAATTTTCTCCATTCAATTTTATTTATTTATTTATTCATTTATCATCTCACCTGAGCATCCCCCACATGCAGCGTCCCTCCAGGTCCAGTGAAGAGCAGCAGCCTGTTGGTCCAAATGTGGTCCAGGTAGTCCAAAATGATTTGCTGATTCTCCTCTGCACAGATGAAGCGATTCCATTTATCTGTCTTAACGCGGAGCACACACACGACCTGCTCTCGGAGGAAGTCCACCCTCTCGTCGGATAACACCACTCCAGCTGAAGCCCTTCCACTAGGGGAAGGGTTCGTAGCCCTCGTGATGTTGCTGAGGGCCTCTGCCATGAAGGAAGACCAAAGATGAAAATGCCAAAAGACAATTAAATGTCTCCAGTTATTTTTTTATGACTACCCTGCAGCTCGGAAATCTACAAGTAAAGTGATACTTATGACCTTCTTTGTAACCGTATCCAGTAACCTGAGCCAGGTCCACAACAAAAGCACCACCCACCAGGAAAGGAAATATATTTTTTGCGAGCAAGTTTTTAACAATGGTGACAAAATAACTGATGGATGAGTCTTTGATGAACGTAAAAATATTTCATTCATTTTGTGCACAGTAGCTGGAGTGCATAACTTCTGACATGCAATACAAATAGTGACCACACGAGGGCAATGTGGCACAATGTACCAAACATGCCTCAAGTCTATGCTTGCCCAAAACATCACCTTCATGTAGTGCCATTTAAAATAGTTGTAACAAAATTTTGAATTTAACCCGAACGCATAGATGTTAGAAATTTTGATATAACAAACCCTAAATGCAAAAGATAACTTTTGGACACATGTCAGATTAAAGATCTGTAAATAGTCATTTTTGCTCAGCTATTTTTCAAATAAATGTCCAAGAACATAGATATTTTGCGTTGCATCATCATCCGACAGAATTTTCCTGTCCTGATTCCTCCAGAAACATACTGAAATCAATTGTATGGAGTTTATTTCACTCATGTTCTTCTGCTAATGGATGTTCATGACCTTTGTAGGCTTATTTTCAGTGTTCAGCATTCATCTTCAGTGAATATTCCAATTGTGCATAACCCACACTGTAAAAACTATAATCCATGGCAATTCTCTAAGGGAATTTGGTTTCAAAAAATACATCTGTAATTCCATGATATTATACACTCGCATGAGTGAAATAAAGCTCTCTAGTAAATGTGCTTTTGCGGCACGCATGGATGTTTTCTTTTGCTTTGTTGTTCCTATAAGTATGTTTCAATTAAAAATGTGTGGCTGAATGTATATCTACGCACAGCTCAAGGCCAGCGGAGTGGCTTCCCTGGGGTCTATCTAAGCCCATTTGAGCCAGTTGACAGTAAGAGCATGACTGCCCATCTCTTTGACCTCAAGTCCAATGTCAGCTCTGCTCCGAAGGGATGGAAGCATGGGGGCCAGAAAAAGAGATTGTTGAAGAATGGGGAGGACGAGAGGAGCATGAAAGGGAGCCGATGGTGAGACAAAAGAGGGTAAAAAAAAAAAAAAGAACGGCTGTAAGCCGAGATGGAAAACGAGGAGAGGCTGCGAGCGCACACGAATACAAATGAGTGAAGAGTGATGAAGGTGCGGCGGTGAGCAGCAGCGGAATAAATGTATATACTTTGTCAGCACACTCATTGCTGAGTAATGCAATCGGTAAAAGAGCAAATGGGAAAAATGGGCCTTCAGGTGATGTTTAAACTTGACTGTAACTGAAATATCACCCAAATGAGTACGCAATATATTCTGCTCCACTCTGACATAGCAAAGCACATACTAAACAGTGAATATCTCATTTATTCTTTCCCTTTCCTTTCATCTTTGCTTTGTCTATTTTGTAGTTGCTGGTGCAGTGACGTAGCTAAGGGGGTGAGCGCGGGTGCACTGCCTCCTCGAAATATGCTTGGACCCATGGTGCCAGACCAGGTAATTGACTTTTGGGTATGTTCTGAATTGTCTTTCTTCCCATAATGAACATAATGAGTCTTTTCTGAAGACTTTTTTTTTATTTATTTATTTTTTTATCTCTGCCAGGTGTCTGGGGGCTAAATAAATGAATGAATATATAAATAAAGAAATATTTGGAGGAGCCAAGAGAGTGACCAAGCAAGCCAATGCACACCATCATTTGAGTCTCACGTGAGGCTCGTGACCGACGAGCCATGCAAACGAGCATGTCTACGTTGGTGCTTGTGCAGAAGTCCAGATGGTGCTGACCAGCCGTTCCTCCCAGGGTAGATGAAGCAAATGGAGCGATTACGGTTATGACCGACACACAGTCTCACGGCCTACCATGGCTGCCGGCATTTTTTTAACGCATGCCCGCACTTTCACATTAATATATCTACGGTAGAGTCAGTCCGAACCAAACTGCAAATGAACCATACAGACTTTGATTTGAAAAATCCTTTCGTATGTGTTAATTAGATCTGACCTTCCTTGTCACTTTCCCGATCCCTCCTGTGTGCAATTGCCGTTACATGTCTCTCTCCCTTGTGTGTCTTTTATTGGGTCTCCACACAGAGCGAGTCAAGAGACGGGGACTATTCCGACTAACCGCCAGAGACAGGCACTCTGAAAGCTCCAAGCAAGGTGCTCCTTATCAGATGGCTCCTTTGTACTGCAAAGGTCCCTCTCCACTGATATCTACAGGAGGTGGCTAGAGGACATGGCCACCCTCCAAGCCTGCGGTTAGGAATAAGCAGTCTGCCGTGTACCCCAAATAGAAACATGTCGTTTTCATGGGTACAGTATATAAGTGCTTTTTATACTCCAGATGAAATACTATTGTGTTCGCGATCCCTATTAAAGCTTAATTAAGACAAATGTTTTTTTCCCATTCCATGCCAGAGAGTATTTAGATCCTGTAGATGGAGCTCTTTATCTACGAAGCCGCACGTAATGTCCGGATGAGCCAATTGAAAGTTGCCTCATCCAGATTTTGCTTGTGGATATGAGCTCAGGGGAGTTGTGCATCATGCAGGCTCATCATCTCAGGCTGGGATGGATTTGGCACAACAGCAATGCGGGTATTGAGTTAAAACAACATTATATACAGGCTGTAAGAAATCTGAATTTTAATATACTGAGTACGTTAGGAATTCCTTCTGCCTTTGACCTTGAGAAAAAATATGATGTCTTTAAGGTCATAAAATAAGACAATCGTGCGAGGCACAGTGTCTTGAAAGCATTTACCTTTCTTCCCAAACCTGGCGGCGATGTGATTAAAGCATAATATCATGTTCCACCTCATATTTTTCATGCTGTGAGTCAAAGGGGCTGAAAGGATCATTTCCATCGTTTCAATGAAATATCTGCGGGAACAAAGCAGCAAATTAGTCACACTAACTAAAGCACCAGCGCTTGCTATCTCTTTCAGAAGACTTTGTCTGGCTTTTGATTGGTCGCCACAGAGCTCGTTCATTACATGGACAAGAGTTGCTAATGAAGAAAATGATAGACTAAGGTTCCTCTCTGATGAATAAAAACGTGAAGGGGTGAGCTTGATTATGTGTCATTTAGATGGCCAATTATTTTAACGTTGCATATAGGTTAGCCATGGTTTTGACCCTCACTTTTGTTAATATATGTTTTGCCTGCATATTTCTATTTAAATGAATGCCGAAGCTTTGATTGATAACTGAGTTCAATCTAGCCCATATAGTTATCATTAAAATCTACTGCGGGGACTACTCAGAAGTTGACATTATCAAATATTGATTAGCATCTAGGGAATTCTCTGCCTGAAATGTGTCCATTCTTTTTTTCATTCTTCACCACATATTAATGTGATGTCATCTTAAAGATATTTTTATAGCACACCCATCTCATCACATGGTGGTCTCGGACTGCACAGCATCCGCAAGGGGGCATCTTGCAGTTTACCTTGGAATATAAACAAATATTTCTACTTAGGCCTTGATTGTTGCCTATCTGGCTTTTAACACTGCTTACTGTATATTAGCGCAGATCAGTGACATAACCTTTGCAAGTATGAGCATTTTCGACTGATTGAAATTGAGATGCATAAAACGCCACAAACAAATAGATTAGTCATTGATCAAAGGTAAGCTTTGATCCGTGTGTGAGAGCACGCCATGTCCAATCGATGCCTTTAATTCAGACTCCATTGTGTGTTTGCACGATTCCGGCTATGGCCCCTCTCACCCCGATACATCGTACACAGACGCACAAAAAAAAAGGAAAAGGCACATACACAGCAAACTGATTAGGTGAGCCACAGGGATTAGGCCTAATGACAAACAAACTCAGCGTGCGTTCAAGAACCTCAGCTTCGCAGATGAAATATAGATTTTTCTCTGTCCCAAAAGCTGATGAGTATTAGTGAAGGCATGTGTGTGTGTTTGTGTGTAATCTTGTTCTCCAGATTGTTTTCTACATATGAAGGGAATAGTCGTTTGGGAATAGAATGCAACTGATTGGGCAACTGCTTTGTTACGGTTAAAGACCCAATCCCAGGGGATGGAGAAGGTTAAATAACTGCCCATGTGTTTGTTTTTGTGTGTATCTTTTAAGATATGTTTGTTTGGACAGATAAATACAATTGCAGTCCCAGGAGGAATTCATCGTTATTGTTTTAGCTAATGACAAGTCTTCCCAATTACTCAAAATATCACTAATGAGGTGTGTCTATATGAGTGTGCTTGTTTGAGCAGCCAATACTTCATTTTGACTTAATTAAATCTTTTGCCCCTTGGAGAATTTGCCACAAGCAATGGCCCATTTGTTACAATTCATTATGCATGTAGGCATTTATTATTATTTCTTTTTTTTTTACAGTTTTTGTACAGTTTAATCAGCAGTCATTATTATTATTAAAACATTCATAGTTGAAATATGGAAATGTACAAAGCGTTGCTATTTGTATTGAAAACACATTTAATGCAAAAAAAAAAAAAAAAAAAAAAGGCCAGAAAATTAGTAGATGCAAAATAAACTTAGTGGGCAATTCCATCACATCGCATAAACTACTGGGAAATAAAATACAATATAAATTCATGGTGATATTAATTTTAATGAGCAGAGTCGTCTGCACATTGTTCTGTTTTTATAATTAATCAATATAATTTAAACGATTAATTTAAACAAGTGTGGTGCTGGAAAAATAACATTTGTGAACAGCCCCTGCCGGGTGAAAAAAATAAAATATAAAACTCTTCAACATAATTATCGGACGTACGGATTTACCTTGAGTCATTGAACGCCTCAACAACTCCAGGTGAACACCTTCAAAATCAATTGACAACTGAGGATTCGGCTTCAGTTTCACTGCACAAAGATTCAAGCTCAATTTACGGTGAGTTGCATTGCTATCTTTTATCCAAATTTGACATTAGAGTGATTTTTGGTGTTTTCTTGACGATCTGCAATTACCATTAAGCAGCAACGTACCTGCAGTTGGCAAAAAAAAAAGGCCTACTTTGTTTGTATTGTTACCATCAATCAGGCGCTTTAATATAAGCGTCAAGTTGTAAATGATGTCGCTGTATGCAGATTCAGATGTGAGTGGTGTTTTTTAATCATGCTTCAAAGTGATGCGTTCATTTAGCTGCTGCACTGCCAGTGACTCTGAATTAAGTCATTTGAGTGTATGCAAAGTGGTTTGTCATTTTTACTTTTGCTGATGAATGTGGTGCAGCATATAATAGACAGCTTGATATAGTGATTAATTAAGGTAGGTGCAGTTTTGTTTTTTATGGTTGTGGCAATGTGATTAGTATCCTAATCCCCCCCCCCCACACACACACATTTCATCAACAATTCACCAAAATACAACTGTCAGAATTGCCATCCTTCCCCAAGCCCTTAAATATATTAAGTCAAGTCAAGTCAAGTTTATTTGTATAGCCCTAAATCACAAACAGTCTCAAAGGGCTTCACATAGCCAAAATTGACAATTATTCTCAAAGCATCCCCTGATCTTAAGAACATTCTGAACAGGGTACACCAATCTTTACAAACACTGCAGCTCTGCTTATACATGGCTTTGTCCAAATTGGTTCCACCATGGTGGATCTTCACCCCAGCTGATGATGTCATTGCTGAGACAGCTCAGTGTAGGTTCCTATACTAATTATTCCCCCTGTTTCTCAACAGCGGGTGGATTTATTTGTTTAATTCCACACTTGATGGGTAAGTATAGCAGGCACTTCAGATTCAAATATTTGAAATTATATATAACATTCAAATTTCCATAATGTCTCTTTAAAAATTACCTACTTGTTGAATCCATGTAATATATAATCATTTTAATGTTACTCTTGGTCCCCTTGTATTAAAGTGAATGGCATTTCCCAGATTCCAACATGAGCCCAACTCTGTAGGGTAACTAAGTGGCTGTCTGCCACAGGCTTCTTTGATTATTTGTCCCTTGCACATTCCCGAACACATTGCTGAAAAGCTAATCTTTTCGTGCTAATGAATGGTATTGGCTTACCTAACAGGCTTTTAAAGAAATGTGATGGATCGGGGGGGGGGGGGCTAGCTGGGTGGAGGGAGAGAAGGACATGGGGAGGCGATGCCACAAGTGCAAGGGAGGGGAGGTGTCAATAAGCACATCAGTCCCCCCCCCCCCTCCTCGCTGCCAGATGCCTCTAATGTATGCATCCGCACTCATTGACATGCTCGCATAAGCACCTGCATGCGCCTTTAGTCGCTCATAAATCTGTGAGCAAAACACAAAGGCAAAGTCTTTCGGTGCCAATAAGCCGAGAGATGGATTGGGGGAGATGTCTCCACCTTGACCGTTACTGTGATGAATGCCGGAGAGTGTGTTTACATGCACTCCTGTGTATTACATCAGTCGGGAGATGTAGGTGCGTGCAGATTGCTGGGGAAATAAGTCTCCGAGAATCCATTTTGTGACCTCACTCGCAAGGAGACTCGTGTTTAAAACAAAATAGTAGCGCCATAATATTTTTTAATTTTATTTCAAAGTGCAGTTTCAAGGTAATTATGAATTAAAAGATGTCATCTGTTTTGTTCTCATTAGGGAAGGGATGTCAAACTCAAGGCCCGGGGGCCCAGATACGGCCCGCCATATCATTTTATGTGGCCCTCGAAGACAAATTCCACATCATGTGACAATACTGAAATTTCAAATTGTCTTCACTTTTGCGAGCATTTTTTATTACCATTCATTTTTAAAAATATTCGAATAGTTTTTACTAGTCTCTGATTTAAAAATTAGTAATTCATCATTTTGTTGTGCAGCCCGTGACAAAAACATTTTAAAAACAGACTTGTTAACAGACTTCAAATGAATGTAAAACAATCCTCAGTGTCGGTCTCCCCTTTTCATTCGTGTGACTTTGACAAGCCCCCGTTTCCTTCGGGGCCGCTTCTCTGCTTGAATGACGCTGATAATCCCGTGTTACCCAATCACATTAGCATGCTAGTAATGAGTAAGGCAAGTCCGCCATTAGATGATGATCCATAATTCATTGTTGACTGACATGATTACATTTCATTATCCCCAGTCTTCCGAATGCTTCACAACGGCGTATACATGTGTGAATGTCACACAGATTGTCTTTCCTATGTCGTTGACTTTGTTTGAAAGTTAAAAAAGTGTTTTGGTGTTTGTCGCTCTCATTTGGCTTCGCTCTCGGAGTGTGTCGTGTGTGTGACTGTGAATTAGACAGCTGTTATCTATCACTGACAGAATCCCTCCATCAACCCGCTCGTCCCGCTGTCAATCACCGCGTGTCGTCGCCATGCTTCTTTTGAAATGACTCTTTTCTCCTTTGTTTGTCCAAGAAATAAGTGTGTGTGTGTGTGTGTGTGTGTGTGTGTGTGTGTGTGTGTGTGTGTAATGTCCAAGCCCTCACCTTGAATCGTCTCATCCTGTTTTTTTAATCACGTTCACACAGAAAGGTTCCTCAATGATCCCTTGATAATTAGCGAAATTATTCTAATTTATTCTAATTTATTCAATACCAAGGTTATAATAGTTATTGTCTTTATTCTTGTGTATTTTGACGTATTTTCCACATTTGCCACGTGATGTCATCAAGCACCGAAAGTGATTATGGAGGCAAATTAGAAGGCTGCGTTCTTTTTGGCACACTCCGTTAGAAATCATGTCTCATCACATCTGCATAATGAGTTACCGAGTTAATCGGGATTGTTACATAATTCGAAAAGATTTAAAAAATATATACTGTTTGATCATGAAGATGAGTAGAAATGATCATTTATGATCATATATTTTTAAGCTAGTCGATATGGCTGCTGATTGATGGAGAGAGGTTTTATTGAGTCCCTGGCAAAAGGAATAAATATAATATTTCTCTCTGTCACACTTTTCTTTCCTTGCATCTCATCTGCATCCATCGTTGGCCCATTTGTCTCTCTTCGCTCGGGTTCACTGGCGCCTCGCGCCCTTGAAATTTCCTCACCCTTGCGTCATTGCACCTTATTTTCTGGCTGGCCATTGTTATTGCACACGTGTCAATCTCGGAAAAGTATCCACAACCTGAGAGCTTCAATTTGCCTAATTAACACTCCTTCATGCTTGCCCATTCTTTCCTTTTTGTTTACTGTTGGTTCCAACATGGCGCGTTCCTGAGAGGCACCGCCACAATTTGTAAGCGTGCATAACTGTGGCGAGCTTTCAAGTTCATCACGCTGGGTGGCGAGAACAATTGGAGAGGATCGGTCTTGCTCGTTAAGCTTCTGCGGGGAACAAACAAAGCGCCACTTGTTGACTCTTTTCCTCCGACACAGACAAGCTTTGAATTACTGTACAGTTAGACGTGATTAGAAGAATGTTGTTATTGTTAACTCGTGAGTTCATTTTTTTTTTTTTTTTTTTAGCATACATGCTAAGGTGTTGGGTATGGTTAAGATTTTATTTTTATATTAAACTTCCGCAACTTCCAACATCTTCCGACTTGACTACGTCCGCCACTGGTAGCGAACGGTTGGATTCCAGTTGACGAGTATAAATGTACATGGTAGTCAATGAGTCAACAGAGGGTCACTTTGAGATTTTGGAATAAATAGCTCTTGCCTGACACGTTTTCTGTGAATTATGCCCTTTATGGATTGAAATAAGTGTGTGGAAAAGATTTAACGCACCATTTAGACTTGGTGCATTTATATCTAATCAATGTGACTTTTAATAGGAGTCGCATTCCATAAATAACCAGCAGTGCTTTCATCCCATGTAATTATTATTGCAGTGAGTGTTTTTTTTTTTTTTTTTTTGTCAGCATGTGAGCTTGCCAAAGCAATCCACAGGGCAGGAAATGAACACTCTTTCTTCTCACTTACTTTACAACCACCCCCACCTCATGAAATGAATATTTTGCCCTAAAATGCAAATATGTACTTTTTTGGCACCATATACACTTTCCCTGACTACAAGGTGTTCTATGAAAGAGACGCCACCAGCAACATGATTTCATTTTGACATTGAAACAATCCCTTGACATTGACACACTTTTTGGGAAGAGTTTCCTAGAAACTAAGTTTGAACAAATTTATAAACTCCCAATGAAGAGAACTTTACTGATAACAGCCCTTTATTTTTATTAAACTCGCTGATTGGTCGAGTAAGAAAATATTGACGCTTTATTATATAAAATTCTTTTTCAGTTCCAGTATCGAGACACTTCCATATCGTGTGAATCATTTCTTCATTAATCCTCTGGCTGCAATGCTAAATGGCGTGTGAAAAGATGAGTTAGATGAAATGCCTCGGTTGACTTGCTGCTGGGCTTGTGACCTTTTCCCCAAAAAATGATTTTTGCCCTCACAGTATTTCTCCCGTTGAGAGCAGCTCTTCACTCCTAAATTCTCCAAATTAACATTGTTGAAAAGGTGAACCAGAAGAAGTATTGATTCAATATGACTGCAAACCCTTTGGTGAAGAGTTTAGTAGTTAAAAAAAGGAAACATTTGCAGCAATTGTGAATTGAGTTGGATAAAGCTGGAGGTGACTTTCTCCTTTGCCTTGTCATATTTATGCTGTTTGCTTCAAGGTGAATCTTTACGTCAATGACTCTCTGTCTGTCTCTGTTGTTTTATTTTTCTCTTCCCATGTTCTTTGTTCCTGCTCAGATCAATGGGCCAGTATGACGGAAGTAAATCTTAATGGTCAGGCATGTGTGTATTTAGATGTTTGTGTGTTTCTGGTGTAGGTGAAGTATTTGCTCGCTCAGCACCGGCACGCCCCTTGGGCACCAACACACGCCTTGCTGCCCGCCTCCTGGATAGCCACAATCAATATCACACATGTGCAAGCACAAATAACGCTTTGTGTGTTCAGCAAGTATATTTAACTCAAATGAGAACAGTTGGTTTTTGAAAAAAAAAACCCGAAACATGCAGAAGGTAAAGAAACAAGGTGCCAGGCCAGATAATTCACTTTTGGGTTGTTTTTTTATTTTGTCTGGAATTTTTTCACACTTTTCCAGTCGTCCCTTGTAGGAAACACAAATTTAATTCTTTTCAGTTTTTTTGGAAGAATTATTTGGGTTTTTATAATTTTTTTTGTTGGTTTGTGGACCCCTGAGATGACCTTGGCCACCCCTTGGCCCCCCCCTAAGGGAAAAATTCTAGCTCCGGCAGTGGCCTATTTGGTTGCATATAGTGGCCACTTACAAAGACCTAAATAATCAAAGCGTTACAGCAGATGCTACGATGCATCATTTTCTCAAGACCCTACTTTAATCATTTAACTTATTCAACAAAATCTTGTTGTCACAAATTTGACACACTATTTTTGTAAATCGGTTCAAAGTCACATTATGGTTGCAAAACGCCTAAGAGCCATCTGCATACATTGAAGAATCCTACAATTAACATGATTTTTTTTTTTTTCCTCTCACGAGTGCAACGTGGCAGCTGCAACCGCTCTCATCACATTTTTTGATTGCCACATTTGATATTTCCTGCCCATAATTGTAGATGGCAGCTTTGCATAGCTATATCGGTCGGCGAGTGCGCTCAGCGTGGGCTCTCGCTCCAATCAGTGTGTGAGTTCAGCGTTGACAGGTCTTCATCACGCTTAAGTGCAAAAAAGAGCCCGATGAACTGCATGGTGGAGGATGAGCGAAATGGAGAGGGAGGGGACCCCACTGTGGGTAAATAGTATGGACCAGGTGGTGTGAGCGTGTGAGATGAGGCGAAAGGATGCAGGGTGGGATTCAGTTGGCACCTGCCGCCGACAAGCTCTCACTCGAGACCCCCCTCCTTCTCCCCCTCAAGCTGCTTTCAAGGGCCTCGTGAACTTTCCTCTTCTCTCCTCTATTGGGATCCCATCATTACCTGCTGATTACAGAGCTGTCATGTCTTCCATCTAACAGGCCAAGATGGTGATTGGCACCGGAATGACTGCGCCTCTCTGGTGTTTGCTCAAGCGCGATGGCCTCCTTGTGTACACGACTCTGGAGGCTACCGCATGTGTGTTTAACAGTCTGATGGGCACACGTGTGCCGAAGACTTTGTGCTTTTCTCCTCACCTCTGGTAAAGAGGAGGTGAGAGAAGATTGTAGAGACAATCTAGCCAGACTGTGGCTGAGTGACTGTCAACGACCAATTTGCTTCCCTCGCTCGTTGTCGTTTCTCTAAAACTTCCCGAATTGAAAAATAGTCGGTGCACGCGGCATTAAGTCTGCAGACACGATATTAACATGTGAAGGTGTTAAGTGGAAGTGTCCTGATTGGCTGTTTGACCTTTAAAGGGTAATTGCTATTTTTTAAAAACTCGTAAAAGATTCGGAGCGTATGAAAAGAAGCCCAAGACATTTTTTTTTTACTAGAAACTCCAAACAATAAATGTATATTTCTCCATAAAACATGCAGCTAGTTATGGCCAACTGGCCTGTAAGAGAAATCAAAGTCAGATTGTGTGCCCTTAATCTTTGCTCGTAAATATTTCAATCATATAAAATCACCCTCCTTTATGTGGTAATGTGCGTCTTTTTTCCTTATTAGTAGAGCTTGCTGAATTTTTGAAACCATTTAACCCGTAGGATCCCTTAAAAAAAGTTTCTACAAAGCCTGTTCCATTTTCTTCTGTCTGCTTGATAGAAAATTGGGGTCTTCAAGTGAAAAAAAAAACTTTATGACAGTCATACTGCCTTCAAGTTAATAGGGGCCTTCCATTCACCTAGCATGAAAGTCTCAAGTTTGAGCTGTAGCATTTTGGAATATAGATTGCTTTGTGCACCCAGACCATTGATGCTTCAAAGCTGCCCAAGTTCTTCTTTGGCTGTCCGGCCTTTTTCAAATGGTTCCCCATAAAAGAAGAATAAAAATGGAACAATGGCAGAGTGGAAGAAGGGGTGGGAATAGCCTTAAAGCAGACGACAAGAAAAACTAATAGAGAAAGTTATCAATCGAGACAGGTAAGGCCATTCTGAAGGTTGCAAAGTTTGAGGAAATCGTCATGAAATTAGAATTTCTTTTTCCCTGCAATCTAAACACCCATAACATGTCCATAGATCAATTTCCAATCAGTTCCTGGATCATTCTCACAGTTGATGGCATGTTCTCCATGACCAGTGGAACCCCGCCAATGCCCGAGTAATCATTAGCATATCATTATTTCTGCTTAAATGCACCTATCTTCAGCGCAGACGCCCCGCTGCGCCGATTCAACATCATTAGCCAACTTGACTGGTTGGAGGCATTAGCAACGCAACATTACACAGCGCCACGCAGTGGGCCAATGGTTGGGAAAACGAGATGGCGACTCCTCACTTGTCATGTGTTGCTCAATGAAACCTGTGAAGAAATGTTGAGGAAAATTGGGTCAAGAACTGTCCGTCCTCCCTGTTATGTATACGTTTCAATATCGTGATGTAGCACGATTGATTTTTATTTTTGACTTGGTTCAATATTATTATTGTTTTGTGTTAAAAAATACATGTTGCTAGCTTTGCTCATTTGTGCCATTATGCTAAAGCTGTCACTATCGAATATTTTCAGAATTGATTATTCTGTCGATTATTCCATCGATTAATTTTGCATACATTTTTCCCCCAATTATTTATTTGATAGCGTATAGCGATAGACAACAAAATAATTAAACATTACACAAAACGAATATTTTCAGAATTTATTATTCTTGCGATTATTCCATCGATTAATTAGCTAAAATTATATTTTGCATACATTTTTTCAGCCAATTACTATTTATTTGATAGTGTATAGTGATTTGAAAAATAAATTAAAAATTAAATAATATCACATATCATATTTGAACATTATTTCCAACACAGTGACTCGAGCTGAGGATATTCTCACTGTATCGTTTCCTCCCTATCACATACGTATTTCATTGAACAAAAATCGACTTTGTGACTGTTCCACGTGCCAACTTTTAATACAAAGTCGGTGAGACACGGCAGAGAAACGGAAGCCAGCTCACACAATTAGATTCACCATCTGCATCGCCTCTCAACAATCCCCGGCGTGAGAAATGAAAATACCAGCCAAGTTAGTGAAGTCAATGCCACACGTCAGCTTGTTTGTACTTGGACTCATTGCAAGCCAGTGTGTTCAATGAGAAGGATGATTTCCACCAACATCCTATGACCATCCGCTAATTTTTTTTTTTTCTTCCCCTACCATTATCCTTTTGCACGATCTTCATAACAAACGTTTATACCCTGTGGCTGGTTTCATTTCTCTTTTCCCTCCCCCTCTGTTTTGTGCTACTACGCCAGACTGAACTGGGATGACTTAACCTTTCTGAGGAACAACACCATTACAAGCTTGGATGGATTCCACTATGTGTGCATGCGTGTGTTTGACTTGCGGACACACACATACGATCTTCCTGAGTCACACGGATGCAGCTCTTTTGTTTTTGCTCTTGTTCCTGATTACCATTTGTTTTA
Organism: Syngnathus floridae; assembly: GCF_059516105.1. NCBI lineage: Eukaryota > Metazoa > Chordata > Actinopteri > Syngnathiformes > Syngnathidae > Syngnathus > Syngnathus floridae. Next base: position 7,719,592 of record NC_142426.1, on the reverse strand, counting down.
TTAATGCTATGGTAATCTGTGTTTCCTCTCCTTCTGTCTACTGCCAGGGAGATATTCTCGAAAGACGCTCGATGGAAAAAGGTTCAGGAGGGATCCTCTGTCATTTCTTTTATTATTGTTGCTGTAGAAAAAGGACATTTAACTCGATCTTTGTGCAAGATTGTGATCAGATGCTAGTTTGGTGTTTTTAAGTGTACAATTTCACATCCTGTAGGTTGTATATGGAATATTTTGGTGTACCTGAGTTGTTAGTGTTGGTTAGATAACTGTGATTCACTACGCCTGTATTTTGTTTTAATTTCCATTCACCTGCAAGAAGAAAGAACATGAAATATTAATTAGGCGGCTCTCTCCAGGTGATGTGCTCGGCCTACTGAGAGCACTTTGTGTGCTTGTAAGTCTTTCTCGGGCCTTGTGTTCTGCCTGCTAATGAACACTGTTTCCGAGACCTCTTGACCTCTTTCTTTTGCGTCTCGCCGTCCTCTGCCCCTCTTGTCTCTCATCTCAGCCTCTCGAGTCCCGTTTTATTCTCACTGCTTTGTCTGGCTCCTAAACCCGATTTAAAGAAGTGGCCTTGAGCCATACCGGCGTCTTGTCAATGCAAATGGATCCCCTCGAGCACCTTCTCTCATTTCTGGACGTCCTCTCCGAGATGATGCGGTAATGAGGGTGTTTGGATCGTTCAGAGAGACTTTTCATAACCTTACCTGTTCTTGCACTGAAATCTGCTTTCTCGCTCTTTGCACTCTCATGTTAGCCGTCTGTAGCCTCCAGCGTTTTTGCTCTTGTTGCCTTTATTTGGTCGTACGTGGGCGTTTTGTATGTGCAGGCGATATACGAAGAGGTGTGAAGTTTCATTGAAATTAAAATTGAGCATCGGTCACTATTTGCCGAGGATAAAGAATACGTGAGTCTTGTAATATTGTCTGTCTACATGTGTTGCTTCACCGTTGCTTACAGTGGACGAACGCTGCCGCATAGATGTTAATTGCGTAATTGTCTGGCATATTATTCTGTGGCTTCATGAATAAAAACAAATTCATCAACTAATTGCTTACTAGGCCTAAAAGATGACTTGTTTCTAAAAGCAAGGTTTTTTTTTTTTATAGCTATGTGAAATCTTTTTCAACACATCATTTGACTTACCCTCACCCTGATATTCTAAGATTGTAGACAAAAGTCCATTTTATTTTCCAGTTGCTCTATATTATCTTGGAGTTGAATCCTGGACCAGATTTGTGCAGTGTTTGAAAATGTCACCTGTCACATTACATGATAATTTGAGTACGACAAAGGTAAGGGAGCCAGCGCTCCCCGCTAAATTATTCAGATTGTATCTTGAAACGAGACTCCATTTAAATGCATATATAGCATGAAGGATTTACCAAATACCAATACTTGGAAGGAATTATAACGCACATGCAAGATGGTAAAATATTTTAAAACCTTGCAATGTGAAATCAGGGTGTCAATTAAACAATAGTTCAAGTTGCAGGCATTTTGTGTCACTTCACAAATTCCAAATGAATGGACCAGTGTATGCATGTCCTTGTGTGAAATGCGTAAGCCTGCCATCTCATTAACATCCTCCACTTCTGCTTTTATAGTCAAACGTGGCACTCCTGATCAAATAATATGCAGCAAAAACTAGATTTTCATTAGACAGACCTCTGGAGTATGTTAATATTTTGTTGTTTGCTTCAAACACTTTCTTGTTGGGTTAGCGTAGTGGCTCTTTTATACGAGCACTCAAAAATGCATTATGATTTTTTTTGTCGTAGAGTCGTCAGGTTTTCATAAAGACAAGGTTTTGCTTGTAAAATATATTGCATTGTCTAGAATCACCAATATTTTTAGAATCGATTATTTCATCGATTAATCGGATACAATTTGGTTTTCTTTAAAGTGTATTGAAGATTTTTTTTTCCCGATTATTATTTGTGACCTGTTTTTTTGGTCTAGTTGACATTATTTAGTGATTAAAAAAAACAAATAAACAGTTAAGCAATACCACACGAGTATTAGTTGATTATTAAAATACAAGGCAATTTATTTGTTAATCGATTTATTGATTAATTTTTACACCTCTATAGTGGTCATCAATATTCTCAATGCTTGGAAAAATTCTAGCTGTATTCTGCTGAGTAGCAAGTGTGAATTTCTGCTGATAACGCTGAGCTACACTAACTCTACAATGTAAATAATTCTTTTGACAAGCGAGGAAAAATAATCCCTTGCAGCAGTTCATTGCTGAGACTAAGAGGTAAACTTGTTTTATGCCGAGAGGTGTTTAAAAGAGGGGGGAAAAGAGATGTATTACTTTGTACCTAGGAGAGGGGAGAAAATTGGTGACCAACGGACAAATAAATCAGGGGTCATTCCCGTGCTCTTGGTGATTCATGGCTCTCCCACTTCAAAATTGGGATGTGTATGAAATACCCTTGAACGTTTTGCCTTTCCTGCATCTGATGCCTGTAATGTGCAAGTGAATTATCGCTTTAACGTCAAGCTCGCTCGGGTGCAACCCTTTGGAGAAGGCTAGCCCAACTGTCCGAGGCTAAAGGAAGGCTCTCATGAATAATGGATGCGGCTACGGAAAGGCCACGTTGGCCTTGAATATGGATGCTCTCCCCTGGAGTCACCCGGAGATAAGGTCTCATAGCTACAATTCACAAATGTGCTCTGAATGTCAAAATACTTTTTTGGGACTTGCAGAGAATTATGCAATCCTCTCGTTGGCAACTTGATGGAGACAGAATGGTAACAATTTAAATGTGAGATGAAAAATCATGTGATTTAATTTTTGGCATGTGAAGTAAGTTGCCTTAGGAGGAATACAATTTAGGCAAACACAGAAAGTGTGCACAATATTTGGTCAGAGGCCATTGGTTTCAATATGATTACCTCTCTGCAGGACAAGTCCTGCTCTCGTATCCAAGGCGCGCTTGCTTTGCTTGTGAACGGCGGGGTTCTTATTAAAAATTGATCTGCAATCTGTTTTGTGTCGCTGCTGAAGAATTCATTAACTACACCCCCCCCCCCCTCCCTCCCCTTCCACTGGAAGAGGAAGGAGATGGAAAGAGAGTGACAAGATTGAAAGGTTCTTAGAAGAGAGAGATTTTGCAACACTTTACTATAATGTTGCTGATAATGAGGAAGATGATTGGGCGACGATGGCTGAGAAAAAGTTGTCTTTTCCCAGTTTGAGATGATTGTGGTTTTAAAGGCAAGCGTTTCCAGGAGACAGGGAGAAAGGTATATCTTCCATCTTCAAGCAGGCTTTTATCTTCCTAAACATACCACTTCTTTACAGCAGGGGGGTTTAAATGGTTCTGTCCAAGGGACCGCCATTATAACCAAGAAGCAACTCTGGGAGCACTGCTTTGGCAAAATATTTTATTTTGCACCGAAGGCTATTTATTTGCATCTGTAGGTCTGTTTTGGGAATCTCATCTACATTTGAACGGGGAAATGATTTACACAATTAGTAACTAATATCAAAATAAATCAAGTCTAAATAATGAATCAGTTTTATTTAAAATGTTTTACTTTCTTTTTCGTTGCTCGCTTTTCCTCTCAGTCTAGAAACGGCCTTCGCTTCTATTATTCTCGCAATGTTTTTCTTTCCGACCAAGTTCAAAGCTGTGATTATGCAAACATAAGCTGTCAGTGGTAGAAACGAAATTCTAGTTAATGACTGGCACCGCCGACGGTAATTAAGTTCTAACCCTCTTGACCTGTTAAGTGTTTTTAGCAAAGGAGGAGTTTGCAAATCCAGTCTTTTCTTGGGTCAAGGGTTAGGGTTAGGGTTAGAATTTTTGCAAGACGCTGATCAACTTTTAAAAAAATATATTTTATTTTTTACTTGCCAAGTCATAACAGGCCAAGTGTGGCACTGCAAGTTGCATTCTAAATGTGGATTTAAGTACTCTAGTAGGGCCGTATGTTCTATTCAAGACATTTTTGGAACCTCATTTATGGACAAAGCTCCTCCATTGATCAACAAGTAGGAGCCAGGAACCGATTCATCAACCTTCTTTGTGATGTTGTATTGCTCAGACGTGACTGATCCTCTCACATCTCGTCACGCGCAAGCTAGCAATCTCGATCACAAGCAAATTTCACCCTCGCGTTAGATTTTCACAGCACGCTTTTGATTCTGAGCTGATTAGGGGATTACAAAATGGATGTCGACACTATTCGCTATGTATTATTGTTACGCATTGATCTCCCGTTGCTGCCTGCATGCTGCATTAGCTGAGCGTGGGAAAAATCTTTTCAAAGTCAACATCCTCTTATACCATTTTTTTTGTGGGGCCTACTTGTGAGTTTACTCGTGGTCCACAAATGGCGCCACGTAAAACCAACACCAGCCAATCGATAGTGATCTGCTCCTTTGGATTGTCTGGTGATGGATCTATCCTCGCAGGTGGCCTCCAGCAACAATTTCCCCCGAATTGAAACGCCTCCGGGCCCTTTAGGCGCTGGTTTTATTAGGCTGCCGTTTTTCCCCCCTCATGGCCATCCATGAAGGATGAAGCCATCTATATATCATCAGTCTCTTTGGATAGAGCCCAAGCTCCATCACCATAGCGATGGATGCTTATCCGCCACCCAAGAGGTTTTTCCCGAGAGGTAGGAGATGGTGTGTCTAGCAACAGATTTCAAAGCTTTCAAAGCGCGTGTTGTGTGTGCGTCGGTGCGATTCTGTCTTCCTTCTGTTTGGCTTCCATTTGTCGGCATGAATTATAGATCAGGGGTCACCGTGGGATTTATGATAAAGGCGAAACAGATTCCCTGTCAAGCACCTGAGTCCTGGCTTCCATTTTGAAGCCAGCACTTTTCTCCAAGATGGAACGGCGAGTGGATCCTCCCTTCGCTCTGTGGCACCGTTGTTGTTTCTGTCCCCCAGAGACGCTCCCTTTTCTCCATCCAAAGTGGAATCCTGTCGAGCTGTTTGCTCCTTCATTACCTCATTACTTTCCCCTTTTCATTCCTCTCCTGCGTGCCGTCTCTCCAAGGATGGCTGCTCTGGGTTTTCATTACGCAACAAGTCAATCTTCATCATGGCAAAAAAAAAAAGGCCCGGCACGGCACATACAGAAGGAAAAGGCATACATTTGATAATAGTTTAATGGCAGATTTCATCGTATTCCGACCACCTGAAATCAATTTTCTTTTTCTTTGGCGTAAATGAAGGTTTACAGACCTAAAATTTACAAAGAAGGGCTTCCTTGCATTAGGGATGAACCCGTTTCTGCCATCCACTGGATGAGATACATGGTTGCCTCTTTTGATCCATGGGCGGTGCTAGAAGGTGGTGGGCGGGGGGGTCAACAGGGGCACCATCTTGGATGCCAGGCCACATCATTCACTTTTCTCTTCATCTATACAGTCCAGTGACAAAGTGAGAGATGATGACACACTATGGATTTGTAATAGTAACGTCATTTACTGTAGTTATTTGCCACTCTCCTCTCAAAGCCATCTCGTAATCTTTTTGTCGTTCAATACGCCAAGAGTCTACTCTTACAACTTGTCAGCACGACCAAGGACATGAGTTTTTAAAAACAAGAAATGAACTCTACTTCACACATTTTTTCACTTCTTTTTGAAACCCGCTTGAGAAGCAACAGCGAGCATCGTTTAGCATCTTCTTGTTTCGCATTCAGACGGACTGTTTAAACCAGTTGGTCTCCATGTGTCACTTTGTTTTTGTTTATGTACTATATTATATCAGCAGGTGGGTAGATTTCCATCCACTCAGTCTGAGTGTGTGTGTATTGGAATGTGTACGCCTGTGTGCATGATCTTAGCCCATGTTCCCTTGTGTGGTTCTTGCGGGTTCACCCGTGTGTGCACGTGTGTGTGATGAGCCGTGCCTAACGGCTTTCGGTGAACACTGAAGGGCAACTTGGCCAATGAGACTTGCTGAGGCAGTGAACCGGGGTCAAACAAAGTTACACATAAATCATTGAATAGCAACTCCGCCACAACGGTCACCCATTTCACCACGTTGCACCAGGAAATAGCCACATCCCATCAATATCAACTTTAAAATGGCAATTTTTCTTTTTCAAATGATTTGTTTTCATTGTTAGAAATGATATGGATGATAATTCCAAATGAGTTTTGTCAGGTTCAGTTTCTATTATGTAAAAATAAATAAATAAAAAGACCCCCCTTTTTAGTGAATAATTAATAGAGCATTTCAGAATCAGTCAAATCCGATTTTAAATGGCTGATCGGTCTGGAAAAAGCTTATGGAAGTTCTCTTAACGTCGACGTCATGTAACGCAAAGGTCAACTTGAATCGTCATGACGATTACATTTGTATCCACTCTCCCCATCAGAGCGCACATTGTTTACTTTAATAGTAGTTTGTGTGCACGCGGCACTGCCTCACCTCTGGTTTACCCCGAGTTCAACCAGAGTTCGCCGTCTCCCCTCCGCCACTTAATATGTGTGTCAGGGACAAAAAAAACGTTGTACCTTGAGTCTCCCCAGAAGCCACTTAGTCCATGTGCTACAAGTTATGACAGTGCAGATATAATTGGTCTGTGGATTTACTGTGTAATACTCAACTGTATACGTTCTCACATATGAAAGTGTGTATTTATGAGACGTGCCGAGTCTCTGATGACGTGGCATTCTGCGTTGTTGCCTGCTCAGTGCCTGTTTTATAGCCCGCTATGGCGTTATGGTTTCGACTATTTCCAAGGTTGACGGATGTTTGTTATGTGATGGACAAAATTCTCCCCGCTACTTTCCGGTAGTCTCGATAATGTTGAGGTTCATGTGTGCAGATGTCGGGGTGTGAATAATTGATCCGATCTCAATAATTGGGTTTGTAAATAAATGTTTGCGTAACCCCGGAGATATCCTTGGCCACCCAAAGCCCCCCTTATGGAAAAAAATCCTAGCGCCGCCAATGTCAGGCTTCACTCACTTTACTGTCAGAGCAGTTGACAAATCGCTATTGCTTTTGGATTAAAAAGAAAAATTTACTCAGAGCTGTCATGGGACCAGCTATAATGAACATACTATTATTTTTAAAGGCACACATAAAAAAATCAAAAATAAACTACTCAGAATTGTAAATGTTTGCAAATGAGCTGCTTGCCTTTTAAAAGCACACTGCAAAGTAAACATCAGGAATAATGTCAAAAAAATCCACATAAATAACTTAATCAGGGAAGACCTTGTTTAAAAAAAAAAAAAAAGAATCCACACAACCACATGGAGAAACAATTTACATGAAGGAGCTTGATTGACTGAAGCCCTTCAGACAAATAAGCCATCACCCGGATCTTTTTTGACTCTTATTTCTTTCAGAATATCTCAATGTGTGTGCGAGGCAACCTCATGAATGAATCCAATGCTTGGCCTCAGTTTGAAATATGAAGCCACTCTCAGCAGTACAATATTACAGCAATAGAACCGCAATCAGACGTTAATTAAATGCGGGTTAAGACTTTTCTGTGATCTCGCTCCGCTGACTTTCTTTCGCTCCCTCTCAGCCCCTCCCAACCCTTCTCTGTTGCTAATCTGCTTCCTCTGTTGCATCATCATCAGGTACGGCGTACCTTTTCGTTGCAATTTATACGCTAACGTCTTAATTAAACTGAAATTTGGTCTGTCCTCACGTAATGCATCACGGGGGCCTGTTGGTAACAAAGGAAATCATTATCTTGTGACTAGCAATAGATTACAGCATTAGCCAGACATTGTCACTTCCGAGAAAAATTGCTGAAGGTTAGATTATAGTTAAATATGCCGTGGAGGCTGTTCTGCTCGTATCCCATAATTAATGGATTCACCGAGTCCTCATAAGGACTGTAAAAGTACTTTGGCAGTGTGTGTATTTCCACTCTTTCATGGAACGGGAGACTATCTATCCAGGCTGACCTTTTCCTTAATTGCTTGGTTCGGTTCTGTCTCTGCTCATTTCAGGAACGGCGGCCTGGCTAAAACGACTGCAGACTCTCAATTGTCTGTGGTCCAAGCTCACTTTGCTCGTCACCGTTGCGACTCGCACGCATTTAATCAGAGGTGCAGCGAGACAACATCAGGTGTGGAAGGCGAGTCGGGAGTCAAGGTCACATGAGAGGGCTGCTCGAGAAGACTGATGTTTCTTCTCTGTCCTTCCACTGATAGATATTTGCGATCTTCTAGATGAAACTCTATTTCCTCCTGCGGACATCACTCACATCTTTGTTCGCAGGGCAATTAGGAAACTATTTTTCATAATGCTTCAAGGTTTGAATTAGAAAGCCAATAATCTCCTAATCAGCTGTAATCTTGAGGTGGTTCTAAAAATCTTAATGTAGCTGAGAAGCAAAGAGGATTTCATATTGTGAGCCAAACACAGTCATGCAACTTATGCGCTCGGTTTAATTGGCTATAAAACAAAAGTAATTGTTGAGAAGAATGAAATTCTTTGTCTCTCTTTACAACACCTCCTTCGTGATTTTACGTGGTGCGCTTGCTTTACATCGGTCTCGAGGGGGTTAGGTTTCAAGAATGTAGCGGTTCCTCGTTCTCAGCGGGTGATAATGAGGCAGTTATTCCTCACTTCTGCCAACCCAAGAGCCTGATCGCTAATCTGCTTGCTCCATATTAACCCCATTAGGCTGCACCTGGAGCTCTCCGCTGACTGGTGCTGATGTCCTGGTTGTGGTCTTCACGCCAAGCTCGCGTGATCATCAGCAGAAAGGTTTCAGCCCCCGCCCCCCAAAGTCCAAATGACACAAGAAGTAGTTTCATGACCTTTAACTTGACTTTGAATGCTGCAATACAGGTTTAGCTTCTGCTACCTCCGTCGACTTGCCTTTCTTGTCTCCGTTCTTTTCCGGCAGTCTAATTGTTACGCAGGCATCCTCTGCATGGATTTAGTGTTGCGCGTGCCTTAATTTAATTGAAAAGCTGCAGAGAGGAAGAAGAAGGAGGAGGGGACAGGAGGGAGCGGATGAAAAACAGATAAATAAAAAGCGGAAGCAATCTTTGTCGGCTGCGCTGGGCGGTAAAATGTCTGTGCGAGGTGAATAATGCATGCGGGAGATGGATAGGTTTGCTTGGTTAAAGCTCGGAACTGCTGGAGCTTCATTACCGAGATGTTTGTATGCTGATGGTGTGATTCCCGCTCCTTGGCTCTGACCGAATTGTGGCTGCAGCGGTGGCACCGCCCCGAGCTATCTCATACTTCCTTATTCATTTTCTCTTTAAAGCCCCCCCCCCTCCTCTTCTTGTGTAAATTTTAATGGCTCAACCAACCAGCGCATCTTTTCCTAGCTGCTTTTACAGTATGTAAATGAGTCGTATATCAATTGATTGCAAAGCCTTGAGACGTATAGAGAAGAAGTATGGCGTGGGTAAAAATGCAGACTGCTAGTTTAAAAATACTGCGCCGTGCCTCGAGATGCGAGTCGGCTATGCTCCAAATGCTAAAAGATTCGTGTCGCAAATCATCTTTCGCCGTTGAAATGAATAGGAATGCCATTAATTGGTTCCAGCGTTTCAAAAACATTTTTAATTTGATTTTATAAATAGATAAAAAAAAACAGTATTTACTTTGTAACTGTATTGTATTGACGCAATTAAAAATAATCCGTTTTTGTCACATTCGTTTTAATTGTCCATCTAACAGCAGGCATAAAGCTACACGCATATCAATTTGCATTCTTGTCCCAATACTTTTGGAAGGGAGTCTCTAACATACACTGTGAAATGTGTCGTCTGTTGATTTAACTAGATAGGCGGGGCGGAGTCGGGAAAAAAGCAGCAATCATTCAAAAAGGCCTTTATGGTAATGAGTAACAGGAAGCCCAACAAATTAAAAGATGACCTTAATTGAATGCGTGTGCTGTAAAGTGGCGGCGTTCAGGATTTCCAACAGCGCTTATGTCTTAATCTATATACACTATTGGAAACAATTTGTTTTCTGCTTCGTGTGTATTAATCCTGTTTTTCTTTCTCCATAAAAAGTACGCTACCAGAGGGACTGGTGCATATTTGTCAAAGAAAGTAAACAACCACTTTCACGAGCACTCTCTCTGGAGAGTTCCTCTGTGGGGTGTTGTTTTGGTCGCTGTTGTTATTGTTTCAACCTTTTACTTCTCTAACCTGACAGGGAATGCAAATAACATGTTCCACGCATGCATTTGTGATCATTAAAAAGTTCCTCGTGTTGGTCTTGCATCAAATTTTGCTGTCAACATATACAAAGAGCGAGGGAATTGATTTCCCGCGAAGCTCCCCGGGTGTACGCCGTGCCGTCACATTAGCTTGTTACTTTGACTTAAATGAAAGACTAAAAGAAAAAACGTCTTTCATGTTAGAGCGACGGCATTTGAATAGGTTGAAGCTCAAGGTGTGTTATTGTCGGAAGGCCGGGCCCGTGGCGCACAGCGTGCTGTTTTATATTCCATTTCTTTCTATCCAAGCTTCCTCATCAGTGGATCAGGGCTGTGCGGTCTCACGGGCACGCCGAGATATAATTACTTTGAAACGCAAAGAGAACTGGGAGAAAAAGACGAAAAGACGGAGAAGCTGTAGGAATGAATAATGAACTTTAATTATGCTTTATGGCTACAATTATAGAACCAAAACAGAAAGTCAATAAGCAGAAACATTGTCTCATTTTCTCTGGTTGAGGTGGGCTGCTCTGTGCCGCGGGCGAAGCAAAATAAGAAAGCGTCAAGGGGGGAAGAAAGAAAGAAGGAGAGGGATCGTATTTATCAGAGAAACAGAACAGCCTCTAAATGTTTGATTATTTTTGCTCTCATGTTGGGATGCTCCTCTTCTCATCGCTAATGGCAAGCTCTGCAAATAATAATGAGACGAATTGATTCGTACTTTCGCTTCTTGTTCGTGTTTTCCAAAGTGCGCTTGTGACGGCGAGGGGCCGAGTACGGCGTCAAACCTAACCTGACATTTTGTTGAATCATTCTCCGAGAATGAGGATCGTTGGGATTAGGGGTTTGATTATCATGTCCCATCGGCAGCGGCGTGCATAAATACGCCGATACTACACAAACTCTTCTTCTATCAAGGGCACATTAATTAAAAGGAGCAGTTCAATTAGTGTCATTAAGGAAGGGATAATAGAGAAAATTGTACGCAGCGATGATATGCCAGCTTGTCAATACAGTTTGTACTTGCGCTGTCCTTAAAAGAACAGGCTAATTTGTTTGGGGGATTTATTTTGTTGAATCAATACTGAACTGTCAACACTGTACACCTTTTATTATGCTCTGTGTGTGATTTTTTTTTTTTTTTTTGTGTCAAGTGGACAAAGCAAGGTTGCTATGAGCAACGTCCTCACAGTTCCCCAGATTATTATTTTGTTACTCGGTGATGGCAGGAATGTCAAACACATGTCGCGAAAAATCCTCAGCAGTAACAAATTCCAAGGCTGTTTCTGAATATTTTTTCTAGCAGTATCCACTTTAGATTTTTTTTTTTCATTTGAAGAGGACTAGGTCAAGATTTAATCATACGAGTGGATTTTGTCCGACGAAATCTCTGAAGTTGTTTATTTTATTATTCGTAGATCGAGGCTCCAGTAGTTAATTTATGCGAGCATCATGAGGCTACATGTCATGCTAATTTCCAACCATTTTGAATATAAGCAGGTTAATGTGTAACAAGACTTCTGCATGGCCTGTTGTGTCTCCCCTATTCTTACACGCATGATGTAAAATAATACACACACATAAGTTTTTTTTTTTTTTTTTGCTGCAGGCTGCGACAGTATGAATCAAGAGTGACAATAGCGTGCAGAGTGGAGCCCTGTGAATCCCATTTTCATCATTTACCTTAGGCTAAATGGATTTGAAACACTGTTGGATAGCTCACCCCTCACACTGCTTTGTCTACTTACATGTGAAAAATGGTTGAGTTCCAACTCTGCCTTACTTTTTCTGATTCCCTTACATTCACTCTGTCTCCATCCAAACATCGACTCAAGATTTGGGATTATGTCCTCCATTAAAATACAATACTGTGCTATCAACAATTCAGTATTACATATCTCTTATCAATTTTTAAATCTGTTTTATAGCTGTGAAAATGTCCATTGGTTTCTTCCTATTGACGGCCTGTGATGAGATCTTGCAACTCTCTGCAAAGACGATTATTGCTAACAGGAAATTCAATGTGATTGTTTTCCTAAATTCGGTCATTGATCCTTTAAAATCAAACACCCTCCGCTCCGTATGAGATCATAGCAAACTGTCCTTCTTTCTGCTCTTCTTTGTCCTCCTCCCTGTCTCCAAACCTCCTCCCCTCCTGTTTGATGGCAACATGTTGATCTATTATTGACAATCTAACGTGACTCGCTTGACGCCTCTCCTGTCGGCCCACTTTTCTCCGGTCTTCCCTAATTCACACTGAAATAAACACACACCCACTTGATAAGTCATGCATACGCATCCTCGCACAGTTTGAGTGTGCCTGTAAAACAGACTACGTCGTGTAGCATGAAGCGATCCTTATATATGAATATAAAATAAAATATATATAGAAAAAAATGGCGTATGTATATACAGTATATGGTATAAAGTGTGTGTGCATGCATACATGAGTCCATTTGAGTGTGTTTCCCCTGTGTTGACGCTTAATTGTTCTGTGCTTCTGAGAGTGTGTGTTCTGTTCTGCTCAGTCCACAGCAATTGATCTGGAGAATAATGGTTGGTGGAGAGTCTCAGGTCTCTGAAATCACTGTCTGAAACTCCTTGTAATTACCTTTGGGACCTCTTGCAATGATGAGTGAGAAGCAGAGAAAAAGCGAGAGAGGGGTTGGATAGTGATAGAGAGAAGAAAATGACAGAGAGATTGAAATAATATGTGCACACACCAAATGGAAACCTCATTGTTTTGGTTTTGAAGAGATTCCCATGGACTGGCTGGCTGAGCAACACAATTAAATCCCAATTGGAAACATCGCTCTGGTTTAATTGTGGTCATAATATGAAGCTTTTTAAATGTGAACTTACATGCAATTTTTTAATAGTGGCTACAAAATCCTATGGATGCTACACTGACTAATTCCAGATCACCTCTTTTAATTGTCTATAATAATGCTAGCTAGTGTGATGAGTTAGCTTTTGCACCAGTGAGTTTAGCACACACATATCAGACCCTTGCAGAGGGCAATCAATTTTTCCTCGGAGTGGATATTTTGATATGTTCTTAAATTCTCACAATGTTATATATATATAAAAAAAAAAGATGCATGTCTGTCTTTTCTATTGGCCCAGCAAGTTTGCATCATGCGTTCCGCCTCATTCCCCTTTACTGTGTGTATGTTTGTGTGGCCATCTCCTCTGCGGCAGACAAACTGCTGGAGAGCAGAGGCCAGACACAAAGCCACATACATCAACGCTATCGCTGCTAACAAGTGCAGGGCCACAGTCGGCTCCCGGTGTCGCCGCGGCTTTCGGGAAATCATTCATGCTTGCTGTTATTTCTGTTGTCGAGGCAAGGTGGCTTCATTCTGCAGCACAACATTCATATGTGAGATGAGTCGAATCTAATAGATAAAGGACAAAATTGATTCTTGCAAAGGGGAAACGCCTGCACATTCACCTGCGAGATGAACATCATCAGTAAGCGCAGCAGTCGGGGCGAATAGCATGTCCTTGTTTATGTATCATTTTTATTCCACACCTGCAAAGAGATTACATCAGAAGGGAGCGTGCAGATGAAACCGGAGAGCAGGAGGGCAGCGGCGGAAAGCGGTAGAGCCGAAATGAAAACAGGAGATTACTGATCAATGTGTAACACGGGATGAATTTTTCATTCGCTCTTTTGTGAGGTTTTCTTATCTGGAAACATGAAATGCTGATATTTTGGTGTTTCCATGTTTCGTCTACTGTATTGTTAGATGGATGAGAAAGCTGTCAATTCTCAGCATGACTGCGCGACGTATCAGCGGCATGATGTTCGAATTGCATTTCGACTAAGAGACTCCAGCTTGGCCTTTTGTCGTCGTTGCAGAAAGCCTTTTCGAGTTTTAGATTGTTGTCGGAGTTTCGACGACGTAGGAAATTCTAAAGATAAGCCAGCTGCTACCCTGCTCGGATGACACGGTTAGCTTGCGCTCATGTGGTTAGCATCCAGATTAGCTGGCACGGACAAGGTTGGTGTCCTTGTACTGGAGATCATCAGCGAGCGGCGATGCATGTCTGCATGCTGATAACATTTGAAACATTAATGCGACTTTGAAAATAGCACATTAGGGGTGTATTGACTTTGAGAGGTAAATGCTAGCAGGTGTGCCGCTGCGCGTACACACCACATGCATGCAGACGCGCTCAACACCCCCACGTCCTTGTAATTGCTCTTCTCATTGCCCCAAGGACGGCGTGAGGTGGCGTATAAGCTACATAATAAAACATATTCTCCAGGTTGGTAATGCATTTTTGCCTCCTCCAGCTTGATGACAGCTGGAATTGAGCTCCCCGTGTTGCGGAAGGTGATCCATACTAAATTCCTCCCGGCGGCTTGGAGCTCTGTGTCAGGGAGCTGACCTTCTCCTGACAAGTAGTATAATGAGTTTTGGAAAATAAACGCCCTCCACGAATGAGTAAAGTTGCTATTCAGCTTTTTCTTTCATATCTTAGGTAGAGGGAGGAGACGTTTGTATTTTAATCATCAAACTAGCGCCAAGCGAGCATCCTGATTTTTTTTTTTTTTGTCTAATAGAATCACAGCTGTTGCATTTGTCAAGTGGAAGATGAAGACTTTTTGTTTCCCGGAGATCACCTGTACTCCTTTTGGTGTAGCTTTGATAAAACACGAGATGTTTGGCGTAAATGAAAATGCTTTCAGTTCACCAGAGCTGTCATTTATTGCGGGAGGCGTCGCTGTCATCTGTGAGAAATGAAATCACTTTGCCATCGGTACCATTCACTTTTCCCGGCATATCTCCGCTTGAAAAGAAAAGAAAAAGTGAAAACCCTCCGACTGACAAGTAAACAACTCTTAAATCATTATTTGCAATGTCAGTTCCCATCATGAGTGACAATCGTACAAAGATGAAGACTTTGCCAGTCGGTTTTAATCGGTCGTGGACAAACACACTAACACAATTTGGTGTATTCAATTAACTAAGAATAAAATGACCTTAATGTAAACTTATTTAGACCAAGACATGTTTTTCTAAGATCGAGTGAGCCAGAGAGCAAGTGTTTAATGACCAATTCAATGTAATCCCCTTAAATGGGTGATTATTCACGGCAAGGCATTTCATTTACATCTTGTACAGCATTGCGGATGATAAAGAAGTGTTCACTTTATACGGAATTAAATTACCACATTGATTTTTTTTTTTTTGGACCCTCTTAAACTATTATTCTGCATAAAGGCAGCTTTGCGCATTAATACATCTTGGAGCATTAAGCGTCCTGCAGTTAGTCATTCCTCCAGGGTTTATCTTGTCGGCCATTTGCACGGTGTTAAACATTGTAGCTTGAGCTCTATAGTAATAAGATTCCGATGCCTTGCTCTTGCTAAGTAGTACAAGAAACGAAGACACTTTAAATGTACATTTGCTTGATGCTGAGCAGGTTCCACGAACATATACACACCAACCGCCTGTCTGTCAACGTCTTTTAAAGATGAAATTAAGTACTGCCGCTTTGATTCATAGCACTTCCAATTACAATGGAAGAAAAACTGCGTGTAATGACTGCAACCGTACTCCTGAGCTTGTCTCATTTATACAACGGTGACACCCGAGATGGTCTTTTCAGAATTTTGTGCTACTTGCTGAAAATTGGATAAGATGCTGAGATGTGATCTTAATGCACACCGGAAGCAGTGCGTCACTAAAATCTATGAGGTTAAACTCAGCTGTGTGTGTGTGTGTGAGTGGAATGATGCTGCAGAGAAAATGTGCCAGCAAAATAGTTGAGATCAATCTTAATTGTGTTAGGTGAACAATCGGGCAAAATACTTGACAATCAATTGCAGTAATTGATTATTAAGGCCATTCCTCCACTGAACTCAATTGAGTGCCGGGCTTTCAAAGCATAACACACAGGGTTGAGAAGACTCTGATTGAAAGTGAAGCATGTGATGCTCTTCTTTGCATTGGCTCCCAAAGCTGACCCGGGGTCAGCTGTGACGGATGCGTGCTCCTGTTTTGCGACTGACAGACGGGCGGGCATGAGGGCTGACGCCGGTGCAGTTTGAAAATGGATTGGCCGTGCCTCTGCATGCTGCCACGGCCATTTTGGCCAACTGTCTATCACGAGCGGCAGGTTGGACATTATCTGCTGAAGCCCGCTTCACGTAGGCGGGCGCGCTTCTCAGAGCTGTGTCTGCGTTCGAGCCGGACGGGAAAAGAGATAAAAGATGGAGTAGACTGACAGATGTTGTGATAGATGGAATCTTTGAAGGTTAAAAACATGAGGACGGGCAGCCCGAGAGATGCAAGTAATTAGTAAAAAAAAAACACACACACACAAATAGTCTGTCTATCAGCACGGGACACAAATGTTGCCTCGTCTTGTAGACTGACACGTAATGAAGATGGCTTTGGCTTTGCACCAAAACCAAAAGATGAAGTACAACAAGAGAATCAATTCCCTCCTCCCTCCTCTCCACTTCCACTCAGAGAGAGATTTACAGGCCAAGTTATGACAGCAAACAATAACGACAGCCATCTTTCACTCCGGTAGTCAGACGAGACAGTAGCCGCACACAATCGAATCGGCCGCAGTGTCGTATCTCTCATCTCGCATGTGTGTGTGTGTTTGATGTGTGTTTGTGTTTCTCCATGTCATCACTAAATGTGATTGTCCTGCATTGGATTTATCCATTCAATTTATTGCTGCCAAAGATAAAGCACTCATAGCAACGAAAAATTGACTTTTATTGGCAGTGTGGCAATGTATGGCAAGCAGAGATGGACGAAGAATGAAACTTGAGAATATGAACGGCAAAAAAAAACTAAAGGGCACTTTGGGCAGTGATGGGCTGAAAACAGGATGAGCAAATAAAGAATGGATGTGTATAAAAAGAAAGAAATGGACCAGAGTTGCTTAAAAGCTGGATCAAAGTGTGCATGGATCAATAGATATGGATGTGACTAGGGAGACTTTTAAATAAGGCCTTTGCTTATGTCCTTAGATCCAGTTTCACAAAGAAACTCAAACTGTAGCGATCAATAAAAAGCCGAGTGCTGTCCAGGCTGGAGCCGGTGGCTCTTCTTGTGTGGTCCTGTCTGTGTCTCGAGTTGGCTCGGTTAGGGACTCCTGCTTATGTCCGCACTCTCTGGATGCTTCAACAACACCATAATATTATATATATATATTATATATAACAATATATATGTATATATACTATGTAGATGAAGATATACATATACCGTATTTTCCGCACTATAAGGCGCACCTAAAAACCTCCAATTTTCTCAAAAGCCGACAGTGCGCCTTATAATCAGGTGCGCCTTATATATTGACCAATATTGAGTCACTACAGGTCCAAGGTCCGCCCCGCGGGCCAAAAATATATATCTTATATATGGACAACATTTTAAAATGGGCCATTCATTGAAGGTGCGCCTTATAATCCGGTACGCCTTATATATGGACAACATTTTAAAATGGGCCATTCATTCTCTCTCTCTCTCTCATATATATATATATATATATATATATATGTCCATCGTTTTTGGGCCAAGTGCAGCATTTGGCCTGTACGTTTTTTTTTTTTTTTAGTGTAGGAGGCAAGCCACATGAACCAAGTCCAAGATACAGGCATGGGGAGTGCTCTACATAATTTGTCAGTTTAACAACAAAATATTGTTCGGCCAATACATTGCTATTTTAGCGACACGGTCGGCTTGCCAAATGACCTTCGGGAAATGCCACAGTGCACAAAAACACCACATGAGACTGGTGGATTTCTTCAATCAAATTATTAACACAAGATGCAGCCACAAATGACTGTCAATGATATGATATTGGCTGAGTATGATTACCTTGATACTTAATGGTACTTTTGTGCACATGCAACTAATTCATTCGGAACACCACACACATACACGTACACACCTATGCGGTCTTTTTATTAATTCCTGACCAGCCAGCGTGAGTCATTGGCAGCCTGTGGACGTCTGTTATTAAGATGCAGAGCGTTGCTGTGCTCCAGTGCTTCACAGCAGCCTCTGGCTTGCCCTGTGTCAATATAAATACTAGGCTGCATTTGACTAGAATGTAAGTTAAGCCAAAGGAGAACTCAGGTCAGACCCTTGATTCCTTTTCAGGTTTCAAAATGAGGCATGCATCTTGTATGTTTTTCCCCACATTAACTTGATTTGACCTTCTCAAAACCTTTGACTGCACATGTTGAAGTGTTCAACACGTGTTCCCTGAAGGAGCTGAACGGGAAATTCTCAACAGGTGTTGGATCTATGAGAATTTCAAAAGATGTTCATTTGTCTCCCCAAACATTTTAGCTGGAATAGTCGTCCGCCTTTATGTCGGGTTTTCCACAGATCCTGCCCCAAGTCAGCTCGGATTAATTTTTCCCTGAGTCCAGTTTGGCTCCCGCTGTGCCAATGTCACTTTCCCTGACGACTCTTTGCTTTTTTTTTTTCCGTGTGCCCCTGCTGTCTCATCGGCCTCTTTGCCCTTTTCCCTGTCAAGAGACGCCCACATACTGTAAAACCATTTCCCTATCAAAATGCTTCAATATGGCACATTGATCCCGAACCAAATCTTTCTAACAGCTTGTAAAATTTCGGTCGCATTCCAAACAAGACATCCGGCACACTTATTATATGAAAGGCATACTAGAAAAAGTACAATTTGTATCCTAACACTGTTCATCATAAGCATGACACAAAAATCAATATTCTCACACAGAGGCACAAAAATTGCTTTGAGAAATGTCTGCCTTGCGAGTTTTAAAGTGCGTGTCAAATAATGTAACCGCCAAAATAACTACATGAATAATCAACTAATTATGTAAGTTACGGAGCGACTCTGAAGATTTGAAACTATTTATACGGCTTTCTTCTGAGCATGGCGGCAGCCTTTTTATCTGCATGTCAAAAGCAAAACAGACCGCCGAGACCCTCCTGCTGCTTGTGAAAAGGCAGCTAAGTGTGTTTGACTTCGGCGAACGATCAAAGCGAAACTGTTGGCCAGTTGGAGGCAACATCTGCATTGTCGTGGATGAAGAGCTGCACATGACATGACGTTCACGTGAGCTGCTGGATCGTTTGCTCCAGCCGGAGTCACGAAATACAAAATTCTCACCCAGGATTTCAGGAATCGTCAGAATCACGTAATCGAAAGCAAATCGAAATCAAATCGAACCCAAATCGAAACTAAATCGAAACTAAATCGAAACCAAATCGAAACCAAATCTTTCAATTCACTTTTCAGGGGTCTTTAAAAGATATAAGACAAAAAAAAATTCCAATTGAACAAATCCAGTTGACCTTCTCCTTACATGTATTTATAAAATTTCCGTCATCTGAATAATATTCCCTTTCTCATATCCAACCCAATTATTTCAGATGAACAAATCCAAATCAAAACACATGAAATAATAGTAGTGCCTGGTAAACATCACAAAGGCTGCACAACCTGTTTGGTTGAAAACTAATTTCATGGCAAGGCAATAACATTCCACGCCAGTTCATTTTTTTTGTCATGGATTATTACACAAAGGACAAAACTGCCTCCTGAAAAAAAAGAAAAAAAAACTGATTTGAGGGTATTTAGATACAGTCAATGGATAAATACTAGGAATTGATTCGGCGTAGCCCTTTAGCTCACTTTCAGTGTAACAAAGCCGAGAAAATGTAATAAATCATTCCAAAGGTGGGCCACAGCTGATACTTGCCTCACTTACATTTCATCTTCATGCTTTTGGTGTTGCAAATTTCTGCGTGCTCAGACATCATGAATATAGATGGGACGCATGCAAAATAACACATATCGTACATGTCGGGGATTTGATCGGGAGCCCTAAAGCGCTCGGGGCCTTAAAATCAGCCCCTGGCATCAATCATGCTTTATAGCTCGTCACACAGTGCAGCCCCTTGCTATCGAGACGGAAAAGGAGGAGGCATATTAAAAAGTGCAAAATAGAATGGAGGGAGAGATGAGGGTGTGAACGTAAGCAGGAAAAAAAAAAAAAAAAAAGAAGGCCGCCTGGGGAAGCGTATATATGTGTGTGTTGGGCTATTGCATCAACCTTTCCAATCAATATCCATTTCCCAGGGCTGTCACGGTGTCGTGAAAGAGCTTGCTACATTACCAAACAGAAAGCGTCTGATCCAAAATAAAATATCACCTTCGGTACAAACCGACACATTCATCTTCATTTAGCAAACACTCGGCTTTTGGTCAAAGCTTTCATGTGCGCTTTTTTTTTTTTTTTTTTGCTGTAGTTGAAATATGGATTTGTCAGATTGACGGAGCCAGGCGGCAGCGTGTTTTTGAAACACTTGACATGCGTGACTCCATATTTTTGGATTACACTGTGGGATTGAAATAATGGCTATGACTCATCCGTTTAGGAATACACACAAGAGAGACGATCCAAAAAACGGCAAGACATTTATGGAAGGCTTTCTCGGAAGTGCTGTCATTCCCCTACTTGTCTTTCGGGAGTCTTCAGATGTCGAAATTTGTGTGTCACGAATGTGATTATTTACACATTGTTTGAGTTGCTATGGAAACATTTCTTTTGCACACACAAAACTAATCTTTATTACAAGCTAGATTATTTTCTCAACTGTTGCAGTACCAATTATTTGGCTTTAATTAACTTTATTGAATTATTAAATCTGTCAGGTGGACATCAGACAAGGCTTCTTCTACGTCAGCAGTACCGCCACCTAAAGGACTGGAGCAGGGTTTTGGTTCCATTTATATTTTGCCAGGGCAACAAAATGTGGCTAGCTTAGTCACAGCTGATGCTACCTCGCTGGAAGTTAGCTCTGAGTGTACTTTATTTTTCTCCCCGAATATAATGATCCATAAAAGCTCTAAATGATCATTTCCTTTGTGTCACAATGACACAGTTTGACATGGAAATTTCCATATGAGAAGCATTTTTTCAGTCAAGATGTCGTTGTGAACGGAGCAGCCTTAAAAGGTGAACACGGATGGATCTCATGTGGGAACTCTTGTCATCCCAATTGTGCGCCTTTGGAGCACCTCTTCTTTCATGACAGCTTGTCTCTCTGATGTGGAGAAGCGTGACAGAAGCCTGATCCACCGACTTGCATCTCCACTTCAAACGCTGACCCAAGTGACCTGCTGGAGTGCATTCGATACGTGCCGTCCCGCACACAAAAACACAAACGCAGGGATTTCTCTGGCTTGACTTTTACGCCTGCCCGAGATGTCTCCTTTTCTGGTCGCTGCCAATGGTTCATTTGGACCTCTAACCCTGCCTGAGGACAAGAGCTGACAGCGGAGCACTAATGGTCTCAGTGGTTCATCACTGCCTCTAGGACTTACACATGGGTGATGACAAAATCAGAATAAATGAGGGTAAAACACAACGCCTTAAGATGCGGCTGGATGATTGAACTCCATTTTTGACACCAGTTTTATTTTATTTATTTATTTTTATTTATTTTTATTTATTTTTATTTATTTTTATTTATTTATTTATTTATTTTACAGGATGTCTCACCGCATCTTAGGTTTTTCATGTAATTTCAGAAGGTGCACAAAAAAAAAATCCAAATAGCTGGGAAAAAGTTTAAAAAGAAATTTAAAAAAAATGACCCACAACTCTGCACTACAGTTTTTACTGTTCCACTCCAGTACTGTAGGTGACAGTATTTTCAAATCCTAAATTTCAGTAACTCACTGGCTATTGCCGAATATTAATGCACACACCCCAGATCAAAATTCTAAAACTCAAATCAGTTCAATAAAGCATTTTTTACGTCGCTTTACTTCATGCACCCTGCATGGAACAGGCTGCGACAGCTTTTTGAGATGCTTCATTGTGTTGACTGTCTCTATTTTCAAACAACAGACGCGTGTCCTAATAAAACACGGGAACATAAACTAAAGCGATGTAGCTTAGATCCAACTTTCATTATTTTCTGTTCTATTTCCATGGTTGCCTGAAAGCCTAAAAGCCTTCATAAATTACGTTATTTGGGTCAAACCTCTGTTAGGAAGCGCCGGGATGATTTAGAGCCTCAACTGGCTCCACTAACTGCTGTGTTTGTGCTTCAGACACACTCAAAACACATTGGGAGGAAAATATGACAATGTTGACAACAAAAAAAAAGGGAAGCACATCATGTTTTTGTGTATTTAGTGAAACGGACCGCTAGCTGTGTCAGGGCTTCCTCGCTCTGTTCATCTTGTGTGGTCAAACATGAGCTATCATAGTTGTGTGCTCACTTGCATGCTTCGTGGTTATGGATTGTGGTTGTGGTTTTACGCTACCAAAACAGATTTAACTTGTAATTTGATGGAAGGAAAATTCTTGAACCGGCACAGGAGTGACACATTTATGACCAGTCAAATGAATAAGAGCATATCTTTAAAACAGATGTTATGACATTTATTGATACGCACCAGTGCTGGCATCACAAAGAGGGAGTGGGGGGCTGGATAACCCCCCCCACCCCCCCCCCCAACCCCGAGTGTCAGTGGTGGGAATTTACTTTTGGATATTTTCTATTCTTATTTTTTTCAACATTTCCACCCGTTGAATCTTCATTAGCGTTTTCTGAAAATTGGATTTTAATTATTTTTTTTTTTCTGTTTCACAGACCCTGCACGCCCCTCTCAAGGAAAACATCCTAGCTCCGCCACTGGTGGTATGTACAAATTTCAAAGACGTACATAAAAAAACAAAAATGTGTGATGAAAAAAAAAGTGTTAGAATATTAGGAATCTAATGAACGGTCCAATTGATGAATTACTTGATTCAATCCAATGCCAGTAGCTCGAACATTTTTCAAAATAAAAATTGTCGAATTTTTTGTAATGAAAATCAGAACGATTGGACATTTTATAGGATCTTGAATTTTATCAGTTGGATTGCTCAAGTGTCTGCATTGAATGTGCTTGAGAAGCTCAATGTCCTTGATTGGTTATTGACCCAACACGACCAATAGTCCTCTTCATCTGTTTCAGTACATTGACTAGCTTGCCAAGTGCAAATCACTTGCACTTAAAAATAGGCTTCATTTTTCTGCAGTCTCCACACTTTCAGCTCACAAAAGACAAAAAAACTCTTTCCTTTGGTATTGCAACGTTTTGTCGTATAGCCTCATATTTTTCAGGCGAGGAACAAAAGTAGGATAGAACAAACGCATGGGAGAAAATGATAAAAGACATTTGAATACAGAAAGAAGATCAGCGGTGCATCTTTGTCTTTTGATGCGTCGGCGTCTATTTGCAATAGTTAAGACATCTCAGTAGCAGACTGGGATTTTTTTTCGAAATCTGCCAGGGAGGATTTACACCTCTGATTTGAGAAAACATTTTGCAACAGACTTTTCCTGGCACACTCGTAGCCCCATAGAATTCAGTTTTGTGGTTTCAAGGCTTCCCCTTGTGTCGTCAATACTTACTTTATTGACTATAAAAACTGTGCTGGGTTATACTTTGAAAAAGGAAACTCAAAACCGTCGTCATTTATGCAGCCAAATTCTAGTCCTTTTATTTTTATTTTTTTTAAGTCTATTCATGCATGCTGGATTTACACCTCAACGTTCAAGTGACACATTTCCAAACTCATTCATGCCAACGTAATATAAAATATTGTGACCTGTTACCCAAAGTAGCATTTGTGATGTGCTCCAAATGCACAATATCAACACGTAGACTCGGATGAAACTCCAGAAATGAACGAGGGATGATTGATTTTTTTTTCTTTGGACGAAGCCGCCCAACAGCGCTTCAGCATGACTCGCAGCAGTCAAGTAGGATTTCCACATCTGTTAGGGATTATGTGGTCAAAATGATCTCAGTCCTTTCGCTCCTGTCTTGCTTTCCCCACTTTATTTTTTTCATCCAAGATCACACATGACATAGTATTTTATCCCTTTTAATCTGCCGTTTTATCTCGAAATCTGCTTTTGATTTCAGGTGGTTGGCCAATACATGAATTATTCCTTTTTTTTTTGGGCATTCAGTAAAGATATCGATCATTGTAACTTATGAGTGAACGTGACTGATGATGCCCTCAAGGGTTCTGATTTGGTCACCGTATTTTCCGGACTATAAGGCGCACGTAAAAACCTAAAAATTTCTCAAAAGCCGACAGTGCGCCTTATATATGGACCAAATTCTTAAATTTAAACTGGCCCGAAGCATTGTGTCATGAAATCAATCATAAGTGGCCTGCTGAAGACTAAGAAATATGAATCAAAAAGACTGTGGATCATTATTTTGTGATTATAAAGTAATTAGTTGCATTTGAAGTTGAAATAAAAAAGGTAAAATGGAGAATGATTTCATTTGGATTAAAAATCTGACATGATGCACTAATGGTGCGCCTTATAGTCCAGTGCGCCTTATATAAGGACAAAGTTTTAAAATGGGCCATTCATTGAAGCGCCTTATAGTCCGGAAAATACAGTACTAGGATTTTATACATTGGCAAAATTGAGCTGTGGAAAAGGCTTTGATAGTTACTTTAGAATTGAAATAGAGTCTGACTGTACATTGTGTTTCATTTGATTTGCATTCAAGTGGGTGGGGAAAGTAGATTTTGGTTGACAAGCATCCCAAATGTAATTTTGATACTAAATTCCCTGTACTGTATTTGTAAACTCTTTTCTGTCCTCCATTTAAAGTTCGAACAGCTTTGATTCTATTCCGTTAGCATCCATTTTTTTATTTTTTTTTTGGATGTAGTCACAACTCTCATTCCTGCGGTGAGAGTGAGGCATGTAATGTGATTTCTAGCGCCAAGCTCAGTTTTCAAATTCAATCAGGAACTTTGATTACTGTTAAAAATTTGAGACAGGAAATGGCTTTGATAGCAAACTAAAAATCCAGCGAGACAGCAGACGTGTGTGCGCGAGCGTGGAACGACCAAACGCGGAGTCATATTTGATTAGCGAGGACGCGAGTAACGACACAATCGCACATGACAAAGTTTAACAAGCGTCTCAGGGAGCATTTGCTCCGTTTTATATCTGATTTCTATTTTTTTTTTTTGTAACCCTTGGCGGTCGTGATGAATCTATAATCTTTTGCTCTCTTGTATTTTCATGTGTGTGTATGTCAAATCCACCCATGACAGCATGAACGAGCGCACCAATTAGCATTCCTTTGGGACTGGCCACTTGTACATGTATGTGATAGAAACATGACAGGCTCATCAGTCATGTGTGACCTTTTAAAGTGTTCTCCATAGGGACACGTGACCTTTTCACAATACGCCTATAGCAGCCGTGCGATGAATCAATTGCCCGTGCCATCCTCGGTGTTATTCGGACTAAACACGAGAAATGCTATCCTCCTGGTGTCAAGACAAAAGGCCTATCTTACTGTTTGGCCTTCATGGCACGTAATAATGGCTTCCATTGGAGTAGACGCTGTCGAACAAATAAGTCTCTAGTCTCACGCACCTGCCACTAGTAAACGTCAGAAAATTGGTAGTTTGTCTCGGAGCAATAACAAAAGCAGGATGGCGCCTGTGTAAAAAAGAGATGGCGGTGAATAGTTCCTACAATATGCAGCATTTTTTTTTTGTAAAAAGTAAAAAAGTCTAATATATTGTTATAAATAGCTGCAATGAACAAATTGTGTGAAAAATCCTTTGTATTAATTACCAATACTTTATCTGTCTACGCCTGCAACGTCGATTAGGGGTAATTGAAAATTGGGGAACTGCTAGCTTTCCGTCAGTCTGCCGCAAATGAATTACGACAGGCAGGATGGGAGCCCGTGAGGTCGGTGGAGATATTAAGGTGGGGGAGAGATTGAGGAAATCAAGAGCTGCCCTGCCCCTGGAAGGGCTTTTGTATGTCTCGCATGTGTGTGTCCGCATTTATATACGTGTGTGTGTGAGAGAGAGAGGCGGGGGAGTGAGTGATAGGGGAATATGGATAATATGATGGGCTAAATGAGGCGTAATGGCGGTAACATGGAGCGACAGCAACTGGGCCACTGCATTAAGAGGTTAACTCGGGCCAAAAGTCACTGACCTTCCCCCTCCCAGGAGACAAAATGAAGAAAAACAATGAATGTGCTGGCAGGCTGGACAATATTTGCCTTGCACAAATGTTATGAAAGAATTTCAGCCCACTATCATAATTGCAGCAGGGGGCGGGAGGGGGAGGGGGTGTGGTTAACTAAGCAACCTTTTATGCTGACCGGTCAGCACTCAACAAAGCATTTGATACTTTAAGGCTTTTTAGCAGCAAAAATAATTAAGCGAGCGTCTCGTATTACTTTCCTGTAAAGGCACTTTGAATTGTTTATGGTCTCTCTGGAGTTGTGTGTGTGTGTGTGTGTTTGTGGTAAAATGAAAGAAAGGGACAATGCAGGCTGCAGCTGAGAAATTAGAAATATTAGCATATTTATTACAGCAACATGAAAGACATGAGAATGCCTACACCCTTTACAACAAGCAAGACAGAGGAAACCGGCTTGGTGGTCAATCAATATTATTTGGTGGCCAAAGAAAGGAAAAGTGCCAGGAAGTTCAAATGAGTCACTCATCAACATTCACAATAACCGAGATGGACGACAAAGACTTTACCGAGTGATTTTGGGGCGGAATCTGGGATTTGAGGCTTTAAAATGAGCGAGTGGGTATGATGCTATTCCAGTCGTATCTGTTGGGGAAGGGGGCATTTCATCTTGATGCAACTACAATATGCAACTAAATCGACCAAAGGTGCGTAAATCAATCACATTCGCATTTGTTTAGTTCACAGAACATCGTAGCAATCCAATAAATAACAATACTGTCTGGTTTTCTTTTTGTTTCCCCACATAAAGTAAAAAAGAAAGAAATCATTGAAAGCGTGTCGATGCGTGGACAGTTGACGACCAGATAAATACTTCCTCTACATACACTTGACTCCTTCTAATAACCTCTAGAGGGCAACAAAAAGACCAAGAGCAAAATAAGGCATCCAAAAGGCCACCATTCAAGGGAACTCTGCCATGAAATCATAAATTTAGTATGAGTAGAATGCGCTCATGCTGGAATCTTTTTTGATATACAGTATTTGGAAATGATAAATAAGTTTATTTTTGTTATGGCATATTGAAAATGATAAGCTATTGATTTTCTGGGGTTTATATTTTGGCAATAGAACCCTTTTTTTTTTTATTTTTTAAATAGTCCAAAACTCATGAATTTTATTCTCCTCTCCAAGTGCTATGAACTTAACCCTCAAATAATTTCGTTCTTCCGCCGCAGTAAGCAATCCCCCTGCCCTAGCACATTTTGTTAATTGCTAGCAGGTCAACTAGGATTACTTTTTGATTTCTATGGTTGGGCAACCATCAGTTCGGGAGCGAGCTCGGTGAAGTGATATTTTTCAGTGCAAATCCATATTAAAAAAAAAAAAAAAAATCACATTTCACCCCTGCTTGCACAACCACAATAACAGAATCACCGTGCACAGCGGGACAATGACATTTCTGGCCTTTAAATCAGCTCAAGTCCATTCTACTTATTCTAATTTTATGTCCAAACCGTGATCACCGTTGCCTGTCACCAAAGACGAAGCTTCTCACTCATGCTACATTCCGTCGTTCAAACAAATATAAGTAGCTCACGCTTTTGCTCTTTTCCCCTGAACAAGCACTCGCAAATCTCCTTTTCATAACAAAAGTGGTCATTGGCATCATTACAAACATTCTATCATTGGAAAGCAACACTGTACATATTTTACACTATAATACAATCATATATATGGTGCCATATGCCACGCTCTGTCCTTTTACAGAATAAAACACTGAAAACGGGGCTCAGTGCCATCACAAAGTTTTCACCTGATAACCAAGTGCGATGCTCACAGAGGATGATCTTAGGTGTGGAAAGTACAGTGACAACAATCCAGCCATAGAAGCGGAAATCAGGAGTCGTCGTTGTCGGAACCTTATCGCTCATAATCAGTGTCAACTCTGTTTTGACATTTGCTGTCCACCTAAACGCGATTCCCTTCATTCAGCAAAAAAAAAGCGGGCAATGCTTCTTCATCCGATCGAGATTTTTCTGAATATTGCTGAAATGGAAGAAAAGTGACACCGGATGTGTAGCCAAAGTTGAGTGTGATTGAGGGAAGCACTTGCCCTTGTGCACACGTTTATAATACTTCCTCTTTAGGTCCAGTTTCGCCCTTACACCCAAACATTCATGTCATTTCTCTTTGTGTTTCTCCGAGGAATGGAAGATGAAATCACAAAAGCTCCAAAGCAATGCAAACGTTAGGTCCAGCTATACATCGATACGGGCGTGGGACTCACAGCCACCTACATACATACATCGACACATACACGTGTACTTGTGGCGCCTTTTCAAACTCTTCAAGGTGATAGCAGAAATGAGAAGACATCAAAACCAAATTGGAAACCTCACGTGAGAAATAGAATCCATTTTCTTGTCTTTCCTTTCTGAGTCTTTTTTTTTTTTTTTCTTTTTTAAGCTGTTGCAATGTGAATGATGTGGTAGATGCGGCTCCGAAGCTGGTGGTGTCCATCAAGGAAGGGAAGAATGGTGGACGAATGTGAAAGAGTCAAAGTGTCCATGTCGTCCTCCAACTCAGTGACTTTTAAAAGCAACGGAGTGACGTCTCCATTGGGTGGAGGAACTCTTGGCTCGCTCTCAATGTGTTAATGTGGAGCGTGTTATACTTGGACATGTGTCCCCTGGGTCTGCAGGCTCTGCACACTGGATAAAATCTTCTTCTGGTGCCCGGCTAAAGTTACACCCATTTTAGCCAATTCGCTGCAAAGGAGACCAAAAAAAAGTTCAGTTTCATAAAAACAAAATAATACCAGGAACAGTTCTGTCTTTACCTGACGCTGATGTAAAGGATTGAGTCTAAGCTGACGTATCCAGAACTGGAAAAGTTCTCCTTATATTGGCCCATCTTGATGGCCTCCAACCACTCGTCCACAGTGCTCACACTGAATTCTGGAGTGGTGGGCTCCTCACTGTTGAGATACAAAATGAAAAGTTTGCCACTTGCCAAGATTAATCGACAACAAATCGATGATCAAAATCATCATCGGCTTGTATTTTAAAAAAGCGAGTTATCATTTGGATTTATTGCTTTCCGTAATGATTGTCCGAATCTTCTGATTTCATGCTCTTGAAAGTAATAATTCTTTGTTTTCTCTTGTCCTGCATGATTTATCTTTGATTCTAATCGAAAGACTTTTGCAAACATCTGCTTTTACTTTGGAAAACAATGACCTTCAATCTCTGTCATGTGATATTGCTGTTTAATTGTTGTTTTTTATCACTAAATGCCAAACAAAAATATCTAATCGGGGGGGGGAAAGTTTTTTTCTAATACACGATTATTCGATTAACCGATTTTGAAATAATTTGATAGTGACAGCCTTCGTACCTATATTACTTTGACACTTGGCTATATTAATTGTGCTGTTATCTTTTGTATTTAATGACATGAGGGAGGAAAAAACAGTGGGATGTCTTGCGCTTTTCGACTTGTTGCTCAGTAAGCCAGCAAGTAATGTCTGAAAATCTTCACCAAATTAAATCTCGAGCAGTGATTATTTCTTCAGCTCTCTCCCACTGACCTCGCCGGGCTGTTAGCCAGCTCTCTGAGGCTCGCGGGGTTTCTGATGAGCTTGTCCAGGATTGTGACGATCTGTCCAAACTTGGGTCGCTCACTGCGTCCTTTCTCCCAGCAGTCCAACATGAGCTGATGCAACACCACCGGACAGTCCATTGGCGCGGGAAGACGGTAGCCTTCATCTATTGCTTTTATAACCTACGAAAAAAAAGAGGCCGGTAAATCCGATCTGCCGGAAATGGCGTTTTGTGGGCTTGATTGTGACTCACGTCTTGGTTGGACATCTCCCAGTAGGGCCTCTCGCCGTACGAAATCACCTCCCACATGACGATGCCGTAACTCCACACATCGCTGGCCGAGGTGAACTTCCTGTAGGCGATGGCCTCGGGAGCTGTCCACCTGATGGGGATCTTCCCTCCCTGGAAATAGGTCATACAATGTCCTTAGCAAGGCTTAACTGAATAAGTCACTGTAAGACTTTCATTATCCCAATGTTATGAGGGGGATTTGGCCCAGGAGTGTCATGAATGACATTAGTTTCATTCTCTCGCTATCAAATTTCCCTTTCTGCTTTCATCCTACACATTTTATAAAGCGCCACTGTACTATAGACGCAAATTGGGAGCCGCGACTTTTGGCTCGGAAGACCGAGTCATTGTTGCACGATAACTAGCAGTCATCCTTTTAACATGCAGCAGCTGCCTCGGCAGCACCAAGCATTCTCCTTGTATGGTCAAAGTCAAGTCAAAGACAAAGCCGCCAAGTCACTGTACTTTAGTTTCCATCGCCCCCTTGCCCGTCCCTAAACATCCTCTCTTATCTCTTAACTGCTCTCACTGGATCCCTCCCTTGTTCCCTCTCAGCCTTATTTGATTCCCGCTCCTCTCTCTCGCTTTCTCTCTCTCTTTCGATGTCTTCGGCATCTCCACCTCTTGCCCCGCCCCCCTGCCAGCGCCTCCAGCTCTCTGTCGACGTCTCCTGACATCAGTGGGTGTGTGTCTGATTGCAATGGAGCAGTCTGCGGCTGATGCACCCCTCCCTGGGCAATGCTAATGCCATATTAAAAATAACATCCTCGACAGTTCCTCCTATGCATATGAATAATGCCGTGGTCTCCTTCTGGGCATTTTAGATGAGTTCCTCCGCCGTGGCTTAACTCACTGACGACGACGGTTCTGTGCGAGGGTGTTAATGCGACCAAAGATTTCTCCAATTTAGCTATAAGTAGGCAAAAGGACTTTATTTGCTCGAAGCTTTTTGCCAGTGTTTGAAACTTCTCTGTGAAAGACTCAAATGATTTCTGATTTGGTCAACCCGGGTGAGATCACGATAATACTCGTCTTCAGGATAAAGAGGAACATACTGAAAAAAATTGCAATCCGTCTTACCCTGGTGGTGTAAGCGGCCTCCGGGTCGTCCTCCAGAACCCGACTGAGACCAAAGTCAGACACCTTACACACAAGGTTGCTGTTGACCAGGATGTTCCGTGCGGCGAGGTCTCGGTGAACGTAGCTCATGTCCGACAGGTACTTCATGCCCGAGGCGATGCCGCGCAGCATGCCCACCAGCTGGATCACCGTGAATTGGCCGTCGTGTTTCTGCGAGGACAAACAAGGAGAAAGACGAATTAATGCCTAGTCGTAGAAAGATGATGTCATCACTGATGATGTCAACTGGCCTTTGTGTCCCTGAACAACTTCTGTTCCTTGCTAACCCTACTTGACCTCTTTCAGCTGAGTTTTATTTTTTTAACTAAGGACCCGGGTCCAGTTTTTGTTTCTCTGCCAGGCAAGAAGAGCCTGTTGATCGATGACAGTTCAGCTTACCTTCCTCTGCAAATGATTCCCGCCACGGGCCAATGGTGCCCGTTAAAAACCCATCCATGTTATCGGTCACCCTTTCTCCTTCATTTAATCTCTCCCTCCTCTGTTTCAATGTTCTCTCCATCCATCTCCGCCTTTGCACGGCTTCTTGTCAAGAGAGAACTATATTAGGTAGATTCCGTCGACGTGTATCCATTTATCTTTTCGGCCATCATCTTTGTGAATATGCACACCGCCCTCTACCAACAACTACGGTTCTCCCCCTTCAGCATCTGTGGAATAAGTTAATTAGCTGGTGTTTTTTTTTTTGTGAGATGCTGATTGATTGGAGTGTCTAACAAATCTACAGACTTCCTCTATCAATCCGACCACTACATTGTATTGCTGGCTGGCTGCTCAGTAAGAAGACTAATGAGGAACCATGGAACTAATTCTTCATCTGTCATTTATCTATCTATCATCTTTCTATCTATCCAATCATGCTATCCGGGAGGATCGTAGAACATTAATGAGAGAGCGGAAGACCTTCCCTGACAGATCTGTGGTTTTGTATTTTCTCAGGGACAGCTGTTTAATAAATGGTCAGCATAATTAAAGACACATACGGATGCCTGGAGCACAGATCAGCTGTAAAAAACATAAAACATGTTCCATTATTATATCGAGGCACCGCGGACAGTCTTTATGACCCTCGTTATAATTCGTACTGCTACAACTGTTTTATTTTTGTTTGTTTTTATCAACGTGTGATTTTGCGACTGCGTGTCGTTTTAGGCTAGCTTAGTTATTTTGCTTCGGAGCGAGCATCAAAGTCCGGCTGTAGACCTTGAAAATCTGGCCGTGATTGACTCACCTTGAGGAAGGTGTCTAGCGATCCATTCTCCATGAATTCTGTTATGATCATCACCGGCTTACCTAGAAAGAGACATAACAAGGCAGCTGTAATGAAGCGCAATTATATGGAACAAAGACACAGACTATAAAGAGACGTAGACAGGCGAGCGGCGCAGCCCGCAGCTGTGACCGGCCTTCTTCTCTGGCCCCGACTTGTCTCTCGTGGGGATAATGCGGCGTGTCGTCATCAGTCACACTGACAGCTTCTAATCAAGCCTCTCCATGAACGCCAGGCGATAATTAGAACGGACCGATCCACGAGAATATCTGCGTGTGTGCGCGAGAAGGAGGGAGGGTGGGTGTTTTGGGGGGGAGGGGGGTTCTCCTGAGATCTCATGAATACTAATAAGCCACAAGGGAAAGGACGGGCGGGGGTTGCACTTCAATCACCATGCACCTGCACATGTATGTTTATACGTGTGCAACGGGAAGGTTGACTGACAGGCACCGTGCCCCTCTGCTTGGCATCTGGTCTGGCTTACAAATGGCTAACAAAGTAGATGCAATCACACACAAACAGACTAAAAGAGCTTTTTGGCGAGGCTCACTCAAGGCTGGAGCCCGCACGGCCCTGATTTGCCAATCGCAAACAAGCAAAATCGTTTTGTATGCGTGTTTATGGAAAGATAGTGTTCTTGGTCCCCTTGTTTTTCTTTCTATTGGGGGGTTAGGGTTAGGGGGGAAGCTTTGTAGCGTGCTTTATATGCAGGAAAATTATTGATTTGACTTTAATTGCACTTCCATGTCGAGATATGAGCAGATGAGAAAGACAAGAAATGAGATCAGAGGAAATCAAAATTACAAGCGACGCTTAGGAACATGGAATGAGAAGATCAAATGTATACAAAGAGGAGTTGCTTGTTGGGCTCAGAATCTTGTCAGAACAACACCACAGAGGCCTGGAGTTAGATTGTAGGTAAAGGCGGCAATGCATCACCTTAAATGAATTCACTATCTGTGCAGCAAACACAAAGACACACACACAGAGCTGTGGGTCTCTGGTGGTGCTGTCTTTTTTGACAGTAACATTAGTCTCAGGGATAAAAGTGAAAGGGAATTGGATTTTCTTGTGCTGGAGGTGAAGACTGCTGCTCACATTTATCTCCACACGGGGTCCCTGGATTGTGTGTCGCTTTGTATTTGTTTGTGTAGCGTTTATTACTTTGCGTCCCTCCGTTCTTCTGTGTCCGAGAACTGGTTTCGGGGCATGGCGAGTAGAAATGGTGACAACAAAAGTGTTCATACAATACTTGGTGGGATTTGCAGGGATGGAAAAGGATGGGATGCTTTGCCCCATGTGCTTGAGCCGCGTATGTGCGTCGAGTGGTAGGTTGTATGTAGGATTAGCGGAGGTAGCAAAAGTACTCACACCCTATAAATAATAAAAATAGTCTGGTATGGGCACATGCGTAAACTACATTATATCTTATTTCAATATCGGAATAAAAACAAGACATTTTAAAAAAAATGATTGTGCAACGATTAATCGGCAACTAAATACTTTAAGAATCGCGAATCCTCAGCATTCTCCGATTTCTGCAGTCATCCCTGAAATCAGACTGATTATGCATCTTTGTGCAAAAACCTGATTTTAATTTGGAAAAACGTCCATCGTTTGCCTATTTTCTGACTTAATCGATTAATTCGTCTAAGATTAGTTTAATTAATTCGTCTGCGGCTCTACACTCGCTCGTGTAAACAGTGATTTGAAAAATCGATTATTTGCACTTTACTTTCTACCACTTTTGAGCCCATGCACGTTTTTACTATCCATAACAGTCATACCTCCCAACACTGACGGCAAGAAATTGAACAACAAAAACTCCTACGCTGCATGTTACCCCGTGAAGTATCGACTATTACCTGTAGTCCGACAGTATTAGCTGTACCGGGAGAGAAGCCCAATGAAACCCATTCATCCTTTTGTCTCAGCCTAGACGATCAACATGAACACACACGATGACACACACCATCAGCAGCCATCATCTGGACACCTGCCATACTAAATTATCCTTGCAAGTGACAGATAACAGAGGTTACCAATAAAGTCGACCACACACGTTCCAGCTCAGCACATTGGCTCCTCGCAGTTGACAATGAATCCTTTTCATTTCCCAGAGCGACTTTATCCACTTTTCAAACAAAAATAGCAAACACTTGCAGGATGGAGCTTGTCACGACACCCCCCACACACACACTATGCCAAAAAAGCACATAATTAAGTCATCACATTTCTATTCACTCACATTTAATACCTTTCATCATGCTGGGAAAGAAGTCAGACCTGGAAGGGTTGGGGGGAGTGTTGCTCTGTGATTGGCTATTGACATTCTGCCAGGTGGAGTGTCAGCGACAACTTTCCACGTATTTACAGCGTTTCATTAAGTGGAAATAAGCATCGTCTATCCTTTCTCGGCCATTGCATGATAATCATCACAAGCTTGCGTGTTTGTGCGGGAGTTGAAGCCAATGGCGCTCTCTCGATGAACATGTGAGGAATTATTTTTTTAGGGGGGAATTGTCCGTCTTTTTCACCCGTTAATTCGAAATTGAAACGGCAAAAGCCAAGTCGACCTGGGCAGTGGAAAAGCGGCAATGGAAGTGATGTAAACAACACATTATGGTCAATCTGGTCAATTTTATTATTATTGCGCAAGTGCCTGTTTCTGTGCATGAGGGCATTAATGGGCGTGTAAATGAAAGTGTGTGTGTGTGTATACATGAGTACAATTACGTTGTGCCAGTGACCTGCATTGTGACGTTATTGAATGAGGTTGAAAGTACAAAAGGGAAAATTAAATAATTGCTGTATTGATTAATGTTAGTGTTGTGAACTAAATGATATATTGCTTTAAAGCAGGACAGGTCTGTGTTCTGGGAAGCGAAGTCGGGTGGGTGTGGGGAGATGGGGCGCTGCAAAACAGGTAGACAGAAATTCAATAAGCTTATCTCCTCGCCTCTCTCCACCTCCCCTCCTCTCATTTCCTCACGTTCATCTCCTCGCCATCCGTCCTCTCGCCCGCCTGCCTTTCTCGTGGCGAAATCTCCGCACACATCTTTCCCCGTCACCCTCATTTGTTCTCAAGTCTTATCTTGTCTAATTTCCTCGCTCTTGTATCCCATCTCATCTCATCCCCCTCCTCCTGTCTTCCCTCCATCCTGCAACCATCATCACCTTTTCCTATCTTAACTCCCACTCGTTTGCCTCTGCAGTCCAATCGCCACCGATCAGCGTATGAAATAGCTTTTTTCGATATTGTTCTACAATCAAAGCTCATTTGGAACCGATACTTTAAACTGAAGACAAATGGAGGGGGGGGGGGGTGTCTCATGTGCAGCTTTGCTACTTTACCTTTGTGAAGCTGCTTAACGCAAATAAATATTCAGCATTTGATCAGCCGATGCGATGGAGTGGCGTAATTGACGGTTTTCTCCAATGAGCTGATTGTCGCAGCGTCTTTTTAAAAAAAGCCTGAGCGGCGGCTGGATCAAATTAGACATGCAGTGAATGAGATGAAGGGATGATGAGAGGAGGGAGGAGGGGAGTAGATTGTGGCGTTTTTCCTGATGTTAAGATAGAGAGAGCGTTTCCTCCCCCCCCCCCCCCCCTCGCTTGTGGCCCACCAATCAGGGAGACAATAGCAACAATCAGATGACAGACAGCAGAGACGCTTATTAGGGTGGAACACGGCAGGAACTGAAGGCTTACGAGCTTGTAAGCTGACAGAACGAGCATAAAGGATGACAAACGCTGGAATTGAAAAGATTGCAGCCAAAATGCACTTCAGCACCAACGCCACACAAAATAAGACTCACAATTACAAGAAATACTAAAAGAAGGCATTTTTTTTTGTCGGCGAGAACAATAACGGATTGCTTTAGAACATTTAGACAAAGGGGATTTTTAATTGCTGGGCTATTGTTGGTGTAAATGAATCCCGTATTTGAAGTATTTACAAACTAGTAAATTGGAAAATGTCAATTGCCAAGGAGACTTTTGAGATAATTATGTTAATATGGTTAAACCTTTGCCGAGATAGTACTGCGAATTTTAATAATGCAAGTTTTTTGCCGACATATTCACTTTCTTGCGTCCATACTTTAATTGGTGCTATATTAATAAATAATTCAAATCGAAAAAAAATGGTGTTGCATTTACACCACAATTTTGAAATCCTTCAAGAGTTTCCCCCAAAACCGCAACATCTCCTTCCCTTCCATCGAAGTCTCGTTAGCAGCCCAACCCTCTTGAACCCATCTGAGCCCAGTGCACGCCGGGTCAGCCCGGCTGATTACATACTGAGGATGGTGTAAAGGGACCAGCTGGTGGCAGAAAGAAAAGCCTGAAGGAATTATTGACCCATCTGAACCGGGCCATCAACAACCTAGCCGGGCCACGCATGCACACCTTAGGCTGTGACCTGTGAAATGACGTCCTGCTAGCGCCATTTGTTTCGGGAGAGCTCTATCACCCTCTCAATGTGCCGTGACGGCGGGGGAACTGGATTAACCAATTTTAAAAGTCAAAAAGTGAAAGCAATTAAATGTACACACGCACATGCACACACACGCACACGCACGCACACATCAATCCGCTTCTTTCTTACCCCTTGCAAGTGAAGTGTGGTTGAAAGGAACTCCCACTAGATTTCGGATTTTCAAGCGTGTAGTACTGTTGCATGCTCTGTGTTAATGCTCTAAATGTGTTTAAGTAGCAGTTGTTTGAAGGTTTATAGTTAGCGTAACGTGTATGCTAATTTCTAATATGTATATAATTTCAAATTTTTCTCTCTATATATAATTAAATGTTTTCTAATATATACTATATATGAATAAAAAGAATATATATATATATATATATATATATATATATATATATATATATATATATATATATATATATATATACCG
The DNA here is from genome assembly GCF_059516105.1 of Syngnathus floridae. Lineage (NCBI taxonomy): Eukaryota > Metazoa > Chordata > Actinopteri > Syngnathiformes > Syngnathidae > Syngnathus > Syngnathus floridae. The sequence continues at coordinate 7,682,224 of NC_142426.1, read as the reverse complement.
TAATTTCCGGACTATAAGTCGCGATTTTTTCATAGTTTGGGTGGGGGGGGGCGACTTATACTCAGGAGCGACTTATATATGTTTTTTTTCTCAAATTTTTACTTGATCATTAAGACATCACTTACTTACAAGTATAGTTGACCACTTCCCATGTTATTTTTAGTATAGTTGATCACTTCACATGCTTTTATATCTTTATCTTGAACATATTCAAAACTTAAAAAATAGAGAAAACATCAAATAAAGCAATTAACACTTTAAACCACCATATCCAAGTCCACTGTCTGCTGTATGTACACTTGCTCCATTTTTGCTCCTCTTATATTATTATTATTTATTGTTATTTGTTTATCATTTATTCAACACTCTTATTTATTCATTGTTTGTGCCTTCTTGGGTTTTTTGTGTTGCTATATATATATATATATATATATATATATATATATAATATAATTTTTCGTTTTATATGTCAGTTTTATAATGAATTTTAATTGGGAGTGATGGCTAAAAAGTATTACTTGCCGTCAATTTTTATGACGGCAACAGTTCCACTCAGTAAAAATGGACTAAACTAAATGAGAGGTCAGTTCCAGTTGCGGGACGGATTGCTTTCAACTTTCAAGGTCCCACTTTTTGTATACAAGCCTGCTACTATTTGATAGAGACAGGGTGGCCTGCACAGCAACAGCTCGAGTGTTATCGGTTTCTGCTTTCATTAGAACCACATCAGGGCATGTCATCTGCTGGTGAAAATGTAGTGAGTGAGAGATGAAGATAGAAAGATAGGCTGAATGAGAGAGGGGAGACTAAATGAGAAGATAAGACCAACACTGAGGGAGAAAGCCGCAGCGTGAGATGGACATACGAGACAAGAAGATAGATGGAAATAGAGAGAGTGATTGCTGGAGTGGGCGCCACAGATAACCAATCAGCTCTGTTGTTGAACCTGGCCTGTGTCGTTCACCTACACACACACACTCACACACGCACGATGGCTCCAACACAATCGCGTAGGGCGTGCACAGTCACAGTTGCCATGCGTCATGAAGGTGTAACCATGGTAATGGAGCTTGAGCAGAACGAGGGTCAGCTCTTGTTTACACGAGCTGTGTGGTACAGGGGTGGAGCGTCGGTTCACAATCAGTTTAGGAATACATATTTTTGGACAGATATTGCTTTAAATTGTACAGCGACATGCGGAAGGCTGTTTTTTTTCTCGCACTGCATAAAAATCATTTGTGTGTCCTCACTACTCACCATCCTATTTTCTTTATCCTCTGTGAAAAATGATTCATATTTTATTTCAATTTCCTGAATCATTTACAGTAGTAATTGTGAAACTCTTCTTTCTTTGTGTCTGCAAGCGTGGATTATAGTGCCACCTAGTGGCCAAGTCACACATGCCAGGCTTGACATGAAATACACAGGGAAAAAAATAGATTTTTTAATTGCCATAATTGTGAGCTTAATTGTGAGCTGAGGTTCCATTGTAGTGTGTATGTCATAGAAGCATGACTCACATTTCGTGACCACTCCCTCCAGCCTGATGATGTTCGGATGGTCAAATTGTCCCATGATGGAGGCCTCTGACAAGAAGTCCCGCCTCTGTTTATCTGAGTAGCCCGCCTTCAGACTCTTGATGGCCACGTAGATCTCACGTTTTCCTTGCACACGCAAACGTCCGCTGCACACTTCGCCAAACTCGCCTACACACACACGCACAAAATATTGACTTTGCACTGTTGTTTGAAGGTTTGCAAACATTAGAACCTCAATGCTAATTTGCGTTAGCCGCCAATGGTGTTTCACATTATATGTTAGCATCAGCTAGCTGACTAGATGAAATTACATAGTTTGTGTCTAACTATTAAAACTATGTTTTGTGTCGGGAACATTTTCACGCTGATAAACAATAATACCCAAGATGACACGAAACACAGGAATAATATTTTCAATATGCGAACGTACCGGCTCCAATAACTCTCTCGATGCGAATATTGATGGCATCGATCTCTTTGGCGAAGTCTCTGACAGCCTGGTTGGGGTCTTCATAGGTGTGAGGATGGATGTACGTCCGACTGCCGGGAAGCTTGACTGCGCACGTGCAAATGAGGAAGAATAGAAAATAGTGAGGAAACATCAATTGTTCTTCCACATCTCATAAATGTTACAGGAGGATTAGCATATTGGCTTTATGGGCTTTAATAAAAATGGCGCGTTTGCTATCCCCGCTGTAAGACTGTCGGTGGTGAAATGTGAGTACGCCGCTCAGATGGTGTTAAAATGGTTATGTAATTAGACACATACACTAACTACTTTGTTAGGTGTGGTGATAAAATGACACGTCGGTTTAACGGGAACACATAAGGAGACTCATCCTACACGAAAACATTTGCGCAAAAGCTGTTTATGCCAACATAAATGTCACCGACGTCTTTACTGTTTCCGTTGGCAACTTGTGCAATGCTTACACGAGGAAACTAAATTGAAATTTCAGCCAATTTGTTTTAATTAAATACACGACATTAGTATCCATGCTGATATGCAAAGCAGGGCGAAACATGTTTTTACTAACCCCCTAAACACACACACACACAAACACACACACATGCACTGGGTTTATGTAAGTTTTACCTCGGCCATGCTGGAATTGCATCTTCTCTTCATCGGGGTCTTGCTTGGCTTTGATGTATCCACAGTGCCTGCAAAACAAACGCCCAGCTGGGTGAGCATCCTGCTGTAGGAAACACACACACGGACGCACACACACACACACAAAAACCCGTATGCACACTTTCGCCATTAGAGTACAACTCAGAGTGGAGAATAAAATAAAATTCACAACCGATTTTCAAAGCGTACTGAATATTTTAAAATAACCGATCCATATTTTTGAAAATATGTATTCAATTACCTGAATTTAAAAAGCCTTAAAATCCTGAAAACCTTGATTTTATTCCCTCCCATTCTTCCTGTCGAGATTGCGCTTTGCTCCATATCGAGCATTTGTGAGTCACAGATGTTGCACATCCACCACATTAACGCTCTGCAGCCCCTCTGGCCATGACCGCCTCCAGATTTACTATGGGGTCACACTCCCACGCTGACACACACGTCCTGGCCCCCATTCCGACCCCCTACTCGTCGGTGCGCACACCCTGCGGTGCGGTCTCTGTGCAACGACCATAATATTGATCAATTGATCAACCAGCCTGTCGTCCAGCTGCGAGGAAGTGTTTAACTGATTGTGTTACGCCGACCTTGCAGGGGGATGATGCCGACGCATGTGTGTGTGGTGTATTTTCCCACTATGTTGAGCATTATCCAGAAACGGGTTTAACAGCCCCCATCAGCCATAAACACGTGAGACTCGCTGCTCTTTTAAATTCAGCACAAATATTTCAGGCCCAACCCCATAAAATAAAAAAGCAATTCCACTTAATGATGAACTAAAAATGATTTAAACACAGCATGGCCTCGTTTGTCTGATGGTTGGTGGAATTGAATTATAATTTGCTTGCCTATACTTCCCTAAGGCCCGCCGCACATGACATATGCGGATGAACACGAACGAACTGGACAATTGCCAACAAAAAGCCGAACGCACCCCAACACCTGGTGATTGAATCTCGCATATGTACCAACTCGCACCAATAAAATTGTACGCTCATATTTTTTAGGAAGAGGTGGATTGCCATGTTCTCTGCAGCTTTATTATACACTTTGTACTATTTTACACATTCATAGACAGCACATGTTTATTCAGCTACAGTGACTCTCCACGCTTCGCTTTTAAGCCACAGTTAGAATTTTCATAATATATGTTTCAAGAGATCTTTCAACAAGGGGTTTGAACAATGATAAAAAAATAATACAATTGACTCTCGTGCATAAAATTTGCAAAATTGCACAAGAGACGGGTTCGGGTGCTGCTCATTAAATCTCAGCCATTTGGTGTTTTACACAGTTGACTGCATGTATGCACGGTTGGCGAATACATACACATTATAATCCAGTCGAGACTTGTATTTGGGGGCAGTTAAGGAAGGGTGAGGGGGTGTCACCTTGTTATCAGCTGGGCAAAAGCAAGTCGATCACCATAAGTCGATCATTACTACCTCTTGAAACACACAAGCTTTGGGGCATGTGTTTAGAACCAACATATGGGGACCGGGGAGACACTGAGTCACACTTCTTTGATTATCCCATGGGTCCACCAACCCCCCCGCACCCATCCACATGGACATTCGTGTTCTATGAAACCAAAAGCACCACTGTTGCTCCATATTTAATAAGTGTGTGTGTGCGCTGTGCATGGTTACAGATGTGAATGAGTGTGTGTGACTCTGATGGGAAATGAACACATTTCCATAGTAATTACAGAGAGACTCATTTCTCCTCTCCAGTTAAAAGTGTCATGAATCATTAGCGCTACACTCTGAAACATGCCGTGAAACCTGACACGGCTTCCCCTTTTGTTTCCCAGTCTTCCATATTTGGGCGCAACACACTGTTCGTTCATAACCTGACGGGAAAGCTGGGAATTTGTCGTAAAATCAAAACTCAGTTTGTCTTTAAGCAATTTTATGAATCAAACAAGCTCCTGGTTGACGATAATGAGTAAGTTAGTGCATCTTCACTTTTTGGGTATGAAAGGTAGTGAAGCCTCCTAGTACACACACGTGCAGCTTTTCCTGACCTACATATTTTCAAAAACGTCAGCTCGAATCCCGATTCCACTTAAATCCTTATTCATGCGCGTCTCTTCAATTTAGTCACTTTGTTTTGGCTAGTTTGTGACAATCGCCTGAAGGTCCAAGCGTGTGAGCCACAAACACAAAGTCATCAGCTTTTGCATGTCATTTGTGCAAGGTCGTCACATTTTCAAGGCCGCAAGACACGCACACCAAAATGCACGATAGTTAGTCACGAAGTTTGTCGCTTTAACAGATTATTGGTGTCATAGTGACGCAATTACACACGCGAACAGACCTCTGCAGTATTTTGCCATCCTGGCTGAGCTCTCACCTTTCTTTCTGTTCTACTTCAGCGATGACAACAGGCTATCCCTGTCCTCTAACACTATACACTCCACATTTGCATATCAATGTACTTTTTAATATAATACTCTGTCACTCGAGACCCATTTGTCATTCTGCAAGCAAGCTTCCCTCGCAGAGCTCCATCCTCATAATATTATTGCCGTGGCCCCTCCCCACTTCTTTTCTCGCCCTGTCATTCGCACTTTTACGGCCTTTATCTCTCTCGGGGTATTATTTTATTTCCTAATTCTGTCCTTTAGTGAAAACATTCCCTTGTCCAATACATCATATATCAAAGCTTTCTTCCCCAGGCATCCATCCATTTATTCACTCTGGCCCTTTCCTCTGCTCTTCTGGGGTTGGGCTGTTTTTGATAGAAAGAGTGGACTAAAGGAGATGGGAAGGAAGGAAAGAAAGAAAGTAAGGGAGTGGATGCGAAGGAGTGCTGACAGGCAAGAAAGCACAATGGGGTTCCATGCCTGCATACCAACTAACAAGCAATCACAAAGGGGGGTGGGGAGAGTCGAAGGGGGGGGGTAGCCATAAGGGGAAAAGAAAAGCAAGCGGGTGACATAAGGGATGTGGAAAGAAAGACAGAGGGTGAGGCAGAGCTTGTGCCGCAGCAACGTGGCCGGAATGCGAACAACTATTAGAAGCAGGAGGTTGTTTTTGGACAAAAATAAATCAATCCTGCAGTTAAGGAAAATTCGGACACAGAGAGTGGGAATAACTAAGAATGTGACTTTTCAGAAAAAAACATCCTGTTAAATAAGAGGAGTCAGCCTACACCTTGATTAATTCAAAAGTAAAGTTCAAATGTTCTGGTAGGCTTTTCCTGATGAGCAGAAATCTGAATTTTTTATGTCAACCAACACTGGTTGTTCATAAATCCCAACTTCCGATCTCAAAAAAAAAAAAAATTGAGCTGTACAGATTGTAACTTCCATTAATGGTGGCGCAATTTTTTTAATTTATTGAACAAGGGTGTGTAGACTTTTTCTACCCATCTATAAATTTGAAAATACATCGTGTGTGGCTTCATGTTAGTGAATAACCTTGTACGGATATTAGCATGCGACGCTGGGAGGCAGCTAATAAAGTGTTTGTAGTTCAGCAGCGTGTCACATCACCTCCTTTGTTTTATATGACTGGCCGCATTTTATAGGATTAGCGTCAGGCTGCTAGCTTGGCCAGATTGATGCGAGCTGAAACAAGGAAGAGTCAGGAGGGCTCGGATGTCTTTCACATTGCTCTGCTCCCGTCTCCTTTTCACTTTTATTTCCTGTCTCGCCACATTATTTTCCCTCTGCTAATCAGAATGACAAGAAAAATGAAATCATTACGTTGTTAGTCACCCCCCCCCCCCCCCCCCCCCCCCCGGCCCGCCCGCCCGGCCCCGCGGCATGACATCTATCTTGTTTCCCGCACCACCTCACCTTACTACCTAGGCCGGTGTTTTCATTCCTCGTGGTGATTACTAACGCCGATTCCATTTCGTATCAAGCCATTAAATTAAAACTAATTACTGAGAATGAAATTGATGGATTCAATTTACCATCTTGTTATTTCACGGTAAAATGTGGCTGGGCACACCACCTGACTGACCAAACATATTTTCTGCCTAGATACCACAATAATCAATTTAACGGCAGAGTTCAAATTAACACACGGAGAAAAAAAAAAAAAAGCAGTGAGTGTTCTAACATAAAGTCCATTCCGACCCAATCTCCATTTTGTCCGTTGGTGCCAATAATCTCTGACCACACCACTGTAAAAAGATTTACTCAGCGCTGGCTCATTATCAAGACGGGGAAATGATTAGCGGAAGAGTTATGACTAATAAATCTGTTTGTTTCATTAGCGCCCTGTTTGGAAACATTTCAATTAGCTCCTTCTCATTAAGGAGAATGGAAATAGGGAAGAAGAAAGGGGCGGGAATACGGGAAACAGCGAGGTTTTTACGGTCACGAGGGAAAGAGAGAAAAGGCAGACGAATTGTGTGTCATCAAGTCAAGTGTATTTTTATATATGTAAATAGATCCGTATGTAGATCAGTAATGATGTCACTACCTTAATGAGGTCATGATTGTAAAATACCTAATAAATACATCTCAATGGACTTTCAAATTGGAACAACGTATAAAATACGGTTATTTTTTTTATGGGATGTTTGAGAAATCCCAACGCGACATATGCTCATTTGCATAAAGCCTGAAAGATTTTCTAACAAGCTTCCACACACAAAAGATGCGTCGGGCTACACCCTCCAGTTGAATTGAAAGCGCTCGCTCGCTCGCACCCAAGCAAAACATCCAAATGTTTCTAATAACATCATTCTAATATCACCACATCCCGTATACACAGCACACAATAGACTTTTTTTTTTTTTAGTCTCATGCAGACAATGCCTCGAATGCTAAATCAACACTCACATTTCTATTTCCACTATATTTGCTTGTAAGAATAATTCTAGTATTTCTCTTTTGTTGACATCCAAGTCAACAAACATCCTCGGCTAGTCATTATCCGAATAAATCAGAATGTCTTTGAATTCCAAACACAATACATGTCTTTTTTATCTTTTGGCTTTTTTCCCCCATGTCATATCAACTCCTCTTCTTGCTTTTGTGTCATTAAAATTTTAAGACTAACCTTTGACGGCATAACAGATGCTGTGGAGCTAACGTGTATTGGCATAATGTGCCAAAATTATCCTAGAGATGTAAAGGACATATGTCCCTACAGCCCATATTGTGTCTTTGACTTTTTATTATATATTTTCGAATCCCTAGTGTTGGAAAGTAAAAACAAAAAAAAGTACTTAGACTCTTGCCACAGCTTTTTAGTATCAGTAGTCTAAGCACACATTGAGTGAAAGGCCATCTGCTGAATTCATGGTTATGCTAGTTGTTCGCTCGCCTTCCACCATTCACACCTGCCAGCCTGCCAAAGTCCCCCCATGAAGACCAGAAGTGGCAAGTTCGCACACAAACACACACTTCCATGCCTGCGCTTGCAGAGCAGTAATGGCACCCATACAAGCGTAACTGGTGTGATTTGTCAGAGCCACGCGACATCTGAGGTGCTTTCCACACTTTCTCATGTTTCCCCTCATGGTGTAACAATAGCCTAATAGCAAAGCGAAGTAGCTACCGTATTTTCCGGACGATAATGCACACCTAAAAACCTCAAATTTTCTCAAAAGCCGACTGTGCGCCTAATAGTCCAGTGCGCCTTATATATGGACCAAATTCTAAATTTAAACTGGCCCGAAGCATTGTGTCATAAAATCAATCATAAGTGGCCCGCTGAAGAGTATGAAAAGACTATGGATCATTATTTTGTGATTATAAAGTAATTTGTTGCGTCTGAAGTTAAATAAAAAATATAAAATGGAGAATGATTTGATTTGGATTAAAAATCTGACATGATGCAACCTGGCCTGTTTACTGCAGTCAGAAACACCAATATCACCCTTCTTATTCATACAACAACAACAACAATAAAACATTATTAACATTATTGATATATTGTTATTGTTTTCACTATTTCAAGTTATTATATTGTGATTGTATTAATGGTGCACCTTATAGTCCAGTGCGCCTTATATATGGACAAAGTTTTAAAATGGGCCATTCATTGAAGGTGCGCCTTATAGTCCGGTGCGCCTTATAGTCCGGAAAATACGGTATTCCTATTTATTCTTGGAGAAGTTCCAATAAGGAAAAAAAAATGCAAATGAATGGAAAAGAGGACCTAGAAAGAAAAAAAAGATCACATATGAAATCCTAATTAAATAATTTTTTCCAAAATTGTTCAGCCCTGATTCCTTTCCCTCTATTGCAGCTGAGCTCTTCTGCCGCTGCGCTCGGCTTCCCGACGCAGCTTTGATCTTCGCCCCGACATAAAACACACAACTCAAAGTCTCACCTAATACACAACGGCGCACAACTTTTGACAGCCGCACAGATGCTATTTAATCGAGAGCGGTAATCAACACCGCTTCCTTCTCGCTGCGTCTAAATAGGAGGGGAGATGCAGGGAGACAGCGACAGCGACCTCAAATTGATGTCAGCACATCGACCTTCCTGTAAAACTCACTTAACACCTCCCGGCCTGTGAGAGCTTATTAGTATGAGGGTGTCACGTCACATGTGTACAAAATGTGCTGCTTTTAACAACATGCTTTACGGCTCATGTGCACAAACTCATAATTCCCTTTTCGATAATTAAAAAAAAAAAACGACGATGTGCTTTTTATCTGTGAAATGAGTGTGAGTCTTGGCCTGATTACATTGCTCTGCCTGATCAACAATCACCTCAATCAATACTAATGTTTTTAGTGCGTGTTCATTAGTGTGTGTGCTTGTGCATAGGTGCGTGTTGATCTCAACCTGTTGTTAATCTAGTCGGTACTGATAAAGGTTTAGATTGTTGAGATTACCCTTGAGCAAGGCACCCCCGACCCCCCTTTTGCCTTTGGCTTCGTTAACTGCCTGTCTGTGTGTGATTTGGTTCTATGTGTAGTGTGAAGCACAAAATATACAGCAGAGTGTAAATTGAATTTTCCCCTTGAGGGATTATAATGAGCATGATAAATAAAAAAAAATAGCAGCACGCAAAATCACGTACACAATGTGCAAGCTATTAAGTAAAGTTAATGTGGCCACTGTGTGAACATATTTTCCATGTTGGTGTCGAGTGTAAGAGACGAAAAATCTATTTGCTCTTCTTATGAATGTTTATGAATCCTTTTGGTGCTGTTTTCCTTGGCCTGGTGTTTATCTGTCGGTCAAATACAAGATGGAATACAAATATGAGTACAAACACAGCTTCTTTTTTTTTTTTTTTAAATATATATATTTTTTTTCCCCCAAAAAGGCCATGTTAGCTATTTCAATAAGTCAGAGACTGAGATTTGAAGTTCAGTCAGTGCTATTCTTGACCGAGTTTGCTTGTCTCTGTAATAATGTTGTAGCACGGACTTTTTGCTAATTTTCTTTTGTAAATAATCAAACAAAACAACCTTTTGTCCTCCTTTGCTCACACGTCTCCCCTTTTTCCTTCAGTCCTCCCCCAAGAGTCTAATTCAGTTCCTTTCATCTTCTCAACTCTGCATTGTATTATTCAACTTCTTTTCTCCATCCCCTGTGTGGCCTTCCGGTATTAACCTTGAAAGGAAGCGCCTCTGTGGTCTTCACAGAAAGACGAACACGGCTTTTAGTTGGACTTAAATGTCAAAAGTTGGATGCGCCCAGCAGTAGCGTAATCCCTCGGTATTAAATATAAAAAACACCAAAGGGGCTACTGTAGTTATTACGTCCTTGTTATCAGACAGCATCAAGTACACGGGTCGTCCTCACCTTCCGCTAACCACGAAGCACGTCACCAAGAAGATGAGAAGAACGACGCCACCTGCGACAGATATGGCCAGGATGGTGGTCTGGTTGGGGTCTCCGATAGCAAAGACGTCTGTGGGGAGTGGACAGAGGGAGCGTGGCAGATTTAATAAAAGCAGCGGGAGCAAGAGCAAATAGATAAATATAAAAAGACAGCAGCGTTGAGATAAAAGCGAGCCAGGGAGCGAGGGAGCTCGATGGAATAGTAAGCAATGTTCCTGATGAAAAGCACTTGCGAGGCGCTGAGAGAAGATGTGAATTCCCACTCGGGCTGGCGCTGTCCAATCTTGCATATAACAAGACTGCCGGACAGAACTTTCCGGACCCATTGATTTTTCTTTTTTCGATCGAGCAATTAATCAAAACAAATATCCAGTTCATCTGCCTCAGCTAAGCACGAGCTCATCAGTGCATGAAAGCATCTGTCGGTGAATTAATTCCCTCAAGTTAGCGATCTGGCGCATTAACACTAAGTCTTTCGTAATCAACAATAAATTTGTTATTAAAATTGATTGACAGTGAAGGGCATTGGGCACAATATTAGGGACACGTGGATGATATAATACGACACTGGAAGTTTTTCCAACATGTACCTGTATTAAGCCCCCTTAACTTTTAATCGACATCTAGGTTGGAATGTATGAAACATATTTTTTGGGGGAAATATCGAAATCAATATTTCATATCTTCAATGACATTTAAGAAAAATATCCCTATATTTCTAAATTCCCAAAAATTTCTCAAATGCAGGAAACGCATGATAAATGGTGTCACTTTTAGCATAGGCTTCTTTAAAGAATATTTATTGATTATTCAATGATTAGTAGGCTAATGTGTTTCCACTGTATGCCGCCTGATCTATATCCACACTGCTTTACATGAAGAGATTTATGAAGTCTCTATGCCCGGCCATCTGAGAATCAATGTGCACTTTGAAGAGCAGATTATAGGGCCTTCTATTGCAAGAAAATCGTTTGACCGTGATAAAGGGACGATACATGGAAATGACGGCTGACGAAGCAGAAAATTAGGCAGGAAGAAATTGGTACCCTTTCGTTGAAGGATTAAATAATAGAGTATTTGAAACCCACACGTGTTAATAAATACATTTTTTGAGAATATTTATCAATTAAAACCTGACATTGAGAATATATTTGGCGATTAGAAGCATTTTTTGAAAACTTATTTATTTTAAGAAAAACTAGTTTGATATTTCGTAGCTAACCAACGCCACGTTTTAATCTAATAAATCTTTTTGTATACTTCAATGACAGGAGAACTGAAGAAGCCATTTCAATGAAAAGTGAGCTATTTAATAACCATCCGCCGTATTGATTTTTAAACTCCAGTAGGGACAAATCACCCCCACGGAGATAGAATCGAGCCGCAATGTTTGCAGCTTTGTCCTCCTTGCCCAGCAGCTCTTAGAATTCAGACACAAGACTCTCAATTATCATTATTATATTCCAATTATGTTCCTAGATCTGAGATGATAGCTAGGTTGCGTTAAATTGAAAATCTATACCTTCATGGCTGGTTTCCAGTTCAATTTCTCCACCATAGCTCCCATAGCCACCGTCGGTTCGAGCCCTGACCCTGAACACGTAGGTGGTACCCGGTTTAAGCCCGTCCACTGTCATCATATTGGAGCGTGTTTTCAAAACGGTGTAGTTCTGCTCCCGCTGGTTCTGGAGTGGAGATAATAAAAAGGGAAGCAAATAATTCAAGAATATTTTGAGCAGATAAAAGCCATTGAGTAGATCGCAGACCTCCTCCAAGACAAAAAATAAATAAATTAGCTAACACATCCAGTCCTGTAGATGGCAGTAATGTGCAGTACATTCGTTGCTGATTTGGTAGATCCCTACTTCATGTTGACTTTAACAACAATAATAAAAAGCAAATTGCTTAGGGTGTTTCTTTGATCAGCCGATAACTTTATGCAAGTTTTATGATGTTATTTCACAAATAGCCCGACAGCAAAGAAGTAGCTCCTCGTGTGTGTGTGTATGTGTGTGTGTGTGTGTGTGTGTGGAGGACTAAAGTGTCAGTTAGCTGGAACCCTGCAGACACGCAGCTCATTCTCTAATGGAAGACACTCCTTAGCATGGATTAAGACTATTTCATTACTAATGCATGCCAGCGCACAAGCACTACGATTTAATTTCATCACCTTGACGATGTTTTACGAGATTTGTCCAACAGATGTGTGAGTAATTGACATGCTGGGAGCTGTTGGAGAGGAGCAAGTCCGACATGCCCTCAAGCTAAAACACACAGCCGATAAGTCAATAGGAGAGGAGCATGTTTTGTTTCACAAATCCCACCACCATCGGCACATGCGGTAAGCGCTAATAAGGAAGTAAAACGGGAGTACTAAACACAGATCAGATTCTGAAACTGAGGTCTCGATTTCTTTTTATTATTTGACCAAATGTTCACCATTGAGAAAAGAAACATGACAGCTGAAGTCATGCCAATGGCAAACTGGTGGGGCACCTTCAAAAATAAGTTCTCGCTCACCTTCTCATAGTAGATGACCTCATACTCCACTATTACACCTTTGGGTCTTTGTGGGCCTTGCCAGGCCAAGGTCACGCTGTCCTTGCTGCGCCTTTCCTTCAACACAACGCTCACTGCAGGAAAAGGAAGATGGATAAAACGGATGAAGGTGTTTGTAGTCTGGGTTAGGGTTAGGGTTAGGGTTAGGGTTAGTCTGCCTCTTACGCACTGGCGGAGCTAGAAGGGGGGTTGTGGGGGGCAATGGGCACCACTAAAATATGCTTGCAGGTGCCAACCAGATAGATTTTCCGATTATTTTCCACATTTTGACTTGTAGTGATCCAACTGGCGGATACATTACTCACTCACCTGTTTGTGACGTGGTAATATTCATCACCGCCCTTCCTTTCGGCGTGGGACTTAACTCCGACACGCCGTTTTGGCTCTCGATAATAAAACTGTAGTTGGAGTCCGGCTGGAGGTCGGTGATGGCGACAGTGGCTGAAGAGAGGCCAAATTGTCGGGGCACAAAATGGACGCTGCTCCCGCAGGGCACGCACTGTTTGCCTTCGCCAGAGCACTTTCTGCAATAAAGGCTGTAAGTGATGTCGCCTCGTCCGCCTGTGTCTCTCGGGGACGACCACTCCAAAGTGACGCAGGTTTCGTTCACTGTGGAGATCGGGTTTTCCGGACCAGATGGGGGACCTGGGTAGAGAATAATCGAAAGGTTGCTAACCAAAGAATAAAATATTACACACACGACTCAGCTGGCTCTTGCTGATTTGTGGGTTTGCGCCACACCAAGGACTATAAATAATCCACATGATGACCATTTGATCCATAGAAAGTGCCAAGAGAGTCAATTTTTTACAAGTCGGGTATATCTTTTGATTTAGAAGACTTCATATTATTCTCAACAGCTTACAATGTGAATTTATGACACTTGGCGAAGTCCGCCGAGTGGTGCCGCAATCACTCTGAAAGGTTGACACTTCATTTTAGTGAGTAATATTTTCACATTTGAGTCGAACTGTTTGGTGTCACATTCCCACATAGCGCCGCTTGTCATTTCATTATGTATGCTAATAATCACCTACAATCTGACGCCACATTTCTTAGTGACTAGTAAGTGTTTGTGAGTCACATATGAGTGCCAAAACAAATATATTCATTTAAAGCAAAGTTTGAGATTATATATCAAAGCATTCTGTGATTAACCAGTTGCGAAAACACACAAGAAAGCAAGCTGCTGTTGAGAAGACGTACTCGCAGGTACCGCTGATATCTTGATGTACGATCCAGGAAAAGCCGTGCAATTTAAAAGCCCATTGAGCTCCACAAAAGCAAGCGCAGCAATTTATCACTCACAGGACACAACATTAGGTACTCTAATGAGATCCTGTATAGTATAAATCATGTTCGGTTAGGATTAAAGTTGCTAAGGCTCATTATGTTTATTCATTTTAAAAAAGAAAATCTATTTAGTTGTATGTGTTTCAGCTATTTTGGTTACGTTCTTAAATTATTAGAGAGAGGTCAAATATTTTAAACATATCTCCAGTATGATGCAGTGTAATTCAACACCGCTGCAAAAAGTTTATGGAAGTTGCTACGATTCAGACTCTCATGGCAGAGCATCAGTCGATCAAATCGCTTTTTTGGGCACGTGACAAGTCCAGTGAGTATGGTTGCACTTAAAGTGCAGAAGTTAATTCAAGCATATAAAAATGAAAGTGCAGACAGTCTGATGACATGTCATCTAGTCATGGCTGAGTACAGAGCCCTGGGGAACCCCGGCATAGCCTGGGCCTTTCCTGATTAGCCTTCCCAGTGGTCTCAGGGACATGAGTGGGGGACGTAAGTGTCGCAGAGCTCAGCGACTGTGATTGGAGACCACGCGGGGCGGATAATTGGAGCTGTCTGAAAAGAAATCTGTCAGAAGAGCGTACTGATTTATCCTACTAATTCTGTCATTTTCTTTTCTGCATCCCCCACTTCTCTCGACCACGCATTGCCGTCCATCATCATCATTTGAAATCACGTGCCTGTGTTGGACCGCTGCAATTCCTTTCAGTTCTATTCCTTCCCCCCTTTCTTAAGTGTCATTCCACATGTCTCCCTTTGACTTACTATGTGCTCACCTTTTCTCCTTGTTTGATCCATTTCTCTCCTTCTCCCATTTAGGGGAGCATCCATATTTGAACGAGGCATTAGTCATTTCCAGCTGATAACACCTGTCACATCTCACCTGCTACAACGATTAATGAGTGTAATCTACCATAACCTGATAATGGCTCTGCACTTTTGTGCACACACGCACACTCTGGGGTGTTTCCGTGTGGAAGGTTCGTGCTCTTCTTCTCCTCTCGCAGTTATCGTGTCACCGTCCTTTCCCGCTTCCAACATCCTTCCGTCTATCTCAATCCATCGCTTTGCTTGTAGTCTTGCCTCCTCATTCGCTCGTCCGTGCTCATCGGAGAGAATTAAATCCCTTTGGCAGTGTGTGTGTGTGTGTGTGTGTGTGCGAGTGTGTGAGAGGGAAAGGTCAAGAAATTTCTGACGTGCTTGTGATAAGAGTATCAGCTTCATGTGTTCTCACGGCACGGTGACCTACAAGCACTCGGCTAATACGCATGGATGCATGCGTGCTTCATGTGTGCGTCAGGTGTGTTGAACGGGCAAAGCCCAAGGAAAAGGGAAACGGCACGCATGGCTTGATGGGGAAACATAAAATTGGAAAGCTGTCATGCATTGTAAATCCTTACAAGAACGCATCACAAACTAATTAAATTTAATGTCATCCAATAGTTATAAGTTAAAGCCGTCGTTTGGTGCAGCACGCTATGAAATTAACTTCCGTCTGCGTGTGTTTATTTGGCTAATATTTCGGCGTAAGGTTCACTCACGTGTGCACGCCATGGAGCGTGGATCGCTGTCGGCTCGGTGAAAGCCTTTCTCGCAAATGCACTCTGTGGCTTGCTCCTGAGGGGACGAGCTGTGTGGAGGACATTTGTTGCAGTAGGCGTCGGTGGCCGAGGCTTTGTAGGTTCCGGGTCTGCAAGCTGGGTCGAGGAAAAAAAAAAAACGTTAATAACCGCGAAAGGCATAGGTGATATTTATTTTTTTCTACATATAAGATGATTTACGAGAATATCTGCGAGGCACAAAAAAGAAAAGCCAAACCAAAAAGAACTAAAACTAGAGGAACAGCAGTGGCCAAAAGTGATGCATCATACGATGTGTCGTGCAGCACCCATGGCAACGAACACCAAAACAAGTCTGATTTAATGCATTGTGGCATTCGGTCTACGTGAGATCTTTTCGCGTCAGGCGGGCAGACCGCGGGGTCGTACTGTAACAAAACAGCCAAACAGCATCTCAACTGTCACGAGTCTCGGATAAGCGTCGGCTCTTCAGGCTAGCTGCCGGCGAGGCTCAAATACGCAGCCGCAGTGACTTTGGCAGGGATAGAACATGACTATTTTTTGGCTCGGGCTGCATGGTTGTCATTTTGTGGAATAAAATCGTGCACTTTGGACTCAAGGCATTTTGCTTTTTGGTAAGCTATATGTAATACAAATGATCAGACTTTCGATGAATGATGTCAGTGATAGGATCGGCAAAATAAGACTTTACAGCAAACACTCTTGGTCACTCTTGGGATGCTTTGCTCTCATAATTAAAAAAACAACAAAATCATTTAATATAATTCAATTTAAATTATGTAATTATTTATAAACATCAACTTCATTTTTTGGGGGGGAGGCTGCATTTTGGTGACAATATTTAGGGTCTACTTTTTGCCAATTAATTTAAATGATTTTTTTTTTTTACCATCTTCTGAATCAAAGTGATGATCGTTTTTGATCATCTCCAAAAAGGTGATGGTGTAAATCCTTGATTTTTTTTTTTTTTCCCAAAATATATTCATAGGACTAATATTCAGATGCTTTTCAACCCAATCTTCCCTGTTGCATTTCGTAATACAGTCCACCAAACCCCATGTAATGAAAACGATCATATCCCCCATGAGTGTTCTTCTGCATATTTGTCTGCAGAATAGCAGAATAACTTGAATCATGAGAATCCACCTGGCACTGATTGTATGTTGGTGTGCCCGACCGACACTTGTGTGTTAAGTATGCTGTTAATGTGTATGTCTATGTGCGCCGGCTGATTGCTTGTGACGCTGGTGAAGGTCATGGATTTAATCAAGGTACAAAACCACTCATTCCAGGAAAGCTGTTGATTATCACGCTAATGCGCATCTCCCTCGCACATACACACACACGACATATATGCAAGGCAATAGTAGTTAACCTGCAGAGAGAGCGATGGAAATGTGGCCTAAAAGCAGTGTGATTTCTCAAAGTGGAACTAAGTTCTTCCACCTGGATGCTGTGCTCGCTGGTGAACAGAATTTATTTTTAGGCAAAACATTCATCATATTAGGAGCAAGGTCCACCAGCGCAATTCCCCCAAGACTCCCATAGAATGCTTGAACAGGAGACGTGTTTGTATCAAAAAAAAAGGTGGGAAAAACAAAAGTAAAAGCAAGGTAAGGAGGAGGAAGGACAGGAAGGGTTTATTCTCAAAGGGAGGATTCCTTGGCCTCTTTTCACCTTGCCTTCACCTTCCAAGATAATGGGTGCCCGTGTGTGTGTTTGTGTGTGTTTGGCTGAGCTGTAGAAGTAGGGTGGGCTAGTGAGTATTCTCCAGGGGCGTCTCATCCGGAGCGTCCTTGCTCTTGCCAGGCCTGGCATTCCAACAACTGCTTGATCAAAGTCTGTGTAAAAAAACTTGGAGTCTTCGAGTATAGCGCGTTGCTCTCCCAATCTATTTTTTTTTTTTTTTTTGCCTCGCTGCTGTACCTCATCCCGCTTTATGTCTCTTACACAGTACCTCTTCTTTCTTCTGACGCCCTCTTTTGCCCTCATGGGATATTCTACCAGACGGAGTTCCCTTATGATTTATGCCTCGCCACAGATAAGAAAAGACAGTCGCACAAGCTCAACTTTGCACAGAAAAGAGTCCCACTCGAGACGAGATGTTAAACTTGAAAGAAAACGAAGCTGTGGAACGCCACATTTGAATTACCGTAAATTTCGGACTATAAGCTGCGACTTTTTTCGCAAATTTTTAACCCGGAATCACAAGTTTTAGCTGGTGTGGTTTATAGTCCGGTGCGGCTTATAATCCAAAACGTACGGTATCTAATGGGATATGGTAAATCTACACTAATGGGGTACATTGAGTCATTAGTGAAGCTAGTGGTATTGAAGTCTTTTGATTGGTTAATACGATCAAGCAGAGATCCGCCAACCGCTGTGTTGCGGCACATTTAGTGCGCTGTGAGAGTTTATAAGTGGCAGGGGAAATCCAATTCCACTTAATTGGTCTGAAAAGTATCATTTAGTTAATACTAATACATATTGTTGCTAATCAAGCTATGCTAAAATGCTCTTCTGCTATTGCAGAAGGTACAATTAAATCTAACTGTGCATTTGTAAGTAAATTGAGACTGAAATTATTATTGCAGTATATATAGCTTAATTTTTTAAGGGCATTTTGTTTGGTGGTTTGTCAGAAACACTTGAGATTGATAGATTGATCTAGCTAGCTAACCCGCTTGCTATCGCCGCAGTGTTTAGCACGTCTGCCTCACAATCGAAATTTACTACTTTGTGGCTAATTAGCATATCACCCATCTGACAAGCTATTGTGCCAGTAAATGCACAATGATTTTCTTTTTTGTGAAGTCAAGGGCTGAGCGAGGATGCGGCAGCTTGAGTATGTTTCTTCTAACGACAAAGAATGGCCTCAGATCCAGTGTCTTATTAAATATTTAGCTGGTCACCAGAGAGACTCTCTGTATTTATGCCAATCGATAGCTCTTAGATATGATGTAGTAGAGCTAATCAGGAGGGCACGAACGCTCGGAGTGAGGCGAGAACAGCCCGTCCATCTCTTCTGGTATCATACAAGAGTGTGAACAGTTAGAAAAATAACAATTATTTTTAATTTCTCCAGGGTTATCCCCACATGTTTTTCTTTCCCTCTCAGACATTACAAAATAATCATGTTAGCTTCACTGAAGTCTCTAAATTGTCATTAGGTGTCAATGTGTGACTAGCTTGGTAGCAAAAGCAACATTTTTTTGTTGTAAATTGTGACTTGAACTTAGATGAAACCAGAGTGCATTTGTCAAAGCTCCAGAAACACAATTTCTTTGAAAGTTTAAATTTGCTCTGTGTCAGGGGACATCTGGAGGTGGTTAAAACCGGCAGAATGTTGTTAACGCTGAAGCCATATTAGTTGGAAAAAAGGTGATGAAATGTCAGTTTTTGCTTGTTCCGCTGCGCCCGAGTTTTTATTGCTTTTGCTTGATAAATGACGGTAAACGTTATTAACTTGCTATCACGCGCTTTAGCTGCAAGTCACTTCACTTTATTAGCTCAAGTTGAGTGTGGATGCGGAACCCGAATCATTTTAATTATTGTCTTTTCAATATGATTGTCGGTTACTCATATTTATTCTCGGTTTTATGAAAACCATGAGCCCAACATTAAATGAAAGTGTTTAGCATTACGATAAAACTTTATTGAGAAACACACATTAACGGTTTAATATCCGAAAATGAAAAGCAGAGCATCGTACCAATTTATTCAAACATAAATGTCGCTGTTTTGAGAATCACCAGCGTCAATTTCAATCTGATAGGAGAGTTGTACACTTAAGGATATTTAGTACACAATTATAATTTGTTTGTGCAAATGACAGCGCTTGAACGAAGACGAGGAGCAGACTTGTTAAAGGTCTTGTGCAGATTTATAAACAAATGCAAAAACGTACACAAGCGCAAAGCCAATACCTCACGGTCAATACTTTCTAATTAACATCCAAACAGGTGGTTGCTGAGACTGGGCTCTCTTGTCTACTCTCAACTCTGGCGCTGGTCGGACTGGTAATTACTTCTTTCCTGGCTCTCTAAGACAATCAGTTCAAGGCAAACATTGGCTCGCCGTCAGGTTTGCCACAAAGCACTGAAAAGGGAGAAAAGTGTGTGTGTGGTGTTGGGTGGGCACCAAATGTGTGTGTATTCTTTTGAGAGGGACATTGTATAAAGCTCGGTGGCCCCCAGGAGATGAGCTCCGTAATGGTCTCCATGGCAACGGGCTTTCTAGCTGGAACCCTCCTAGTACCCCATGAGCTCCCAAAGCAAAATAGCAGTGCATGCATGTGAGTGCACGGAGGTTTGTGCACACGTGTGTATGTGTGTGTGCGATCCAGGCGTTAGTTGAGGCCAGCTACTTAAAAATTGATACATCAAGCATCAGCGGAGAAATGTGATGAGATTGAACGTGACATCCTTTACGGCCACTAGAGTCGCGTGTTTGTGCTCGAGTGCATACGGGCGTGAAACATGTTTACACTTGAATTGACATGTCTTGGTGCTAAACAAACTTCGGAGCCACATTAACGACACCTAACAGCGAGTGGAGAACAATGTTGTCGTCGTGCCCGCGAGTAGCCGTAATCGGGTTTCTCAGCCATTCTGAGATGGAATATTGTCAGCTTGCAAAAAAAAAAAAAAGCTGCAGAGGAATCGTGCCACCACGTGCGGCCGTGTGGGGAATAGAGATGTCAAGTACTCTGCTGAGACTAGCACTCATCGCTATTTTTAACAGCATAATGCCTTGCAAAATGCTCACACAATGCACTCTCATAATGGCTGGATCCTTTGGACCAATTAGATTTCTCGTTCTTAAGGGATTGTATTAAGTTTGGACTTCTCCTGGGAAACTTTTCCATAAGTTGCATCATCTAAAGTGGTGAGATAAGTACAATTCAGAATTGTGCTTAGAGGGTTTTTAAAGCTGCAAAAAAATCATGGAAAACGCCTAAGCAAGCGGTTCTGACCCAATGATGTAATTTCTCTTCATTTGTCAGAAAATTATTTATTTAGAAGAAATAATGTATATTTGCTCATCAATTTATGTTGGTGACGTAACATGATTTGTTACGTCAATGCATAACGTCTTGGAGACTCCAGCCCACAGTCTCCAAACTGCAGCCTGCGGGCTGGATACGGCCCGCGTTCACATTTGGCCTGACCCCCTGAACAATACCACAGAAGCCCAAATTTTTTATTACCGTAATTTTCGGACTATAAATCGCGTTTTTTTTTCATAGTTTGGGTGGGGGGCGATGGATTTAATGAATTGGAGTGACACAGATGGTTTGATAAACGTGTTATTTATGTAATACTTGTTTGAATAAATCTGAATGTTACTCAGGCCCATTCTCAGCTCCTCGTTTATGTATATGTCACGTGAGCATTCCGTATCGTTTAGCCTGTTGTTGCTGGTTCATGTCTGTTCTTGGTGTTGGATTTTGACAAATAAATTTGCCCCAAAAGTGCGACTTATACTCCGGTGTGACTTATATATGTTTTTTTTCACTGTATTGTGCATTTTATGGCTAGTGCGACTTATACTCCGGTGCGACTTATAGTCCGAAAATTACGGTATTTTTTTTTTTTTTTTTTTTCCCCATCCAAAAATGGATCTTGGCTGAAAAGAAGTCTACACCAAAGCATTTTTAAGATATGGTGCCTACTACTAAAGATCAAATATATTCTCGCCGTCTGTCTCCAGTAAATTAATACACAGCACATGGACAGAATGAACATAGGATCCGATTGTATGTTTAGACTTGAAGCTTGATGTGGGCAAAAAAATATGATCCCAGATGTGGGAGAAAAAAATATACATAGTAATTATGTCATATATATTCAAGTCTGTATATTGTAACTGCATCCTTTCTCGTTTACCATTTTGTACTCCATTCACAAAAAAAAAAGCTGCTGCGGGAAAGCAGAGACGTCGTATGGCATCAATTAAGCCGATGTACGAGTGTGTGTTTGGCGTTCAGACGGAACTGTGTGACTGACACCTCACACACACCCTTTCAGTGTTTACGGCATCATATGGCTTGGCCAACTCGCACATTCCGACCGGATATGAAACGCTTGGTGATGTCCGAGCGTGTGAAGCACGTGAGCACACTGTGTGTGTTCTCACCATAGCCGTCCAATTACAGCGAGCGGTGAAGGGGAACCGCTGGATGAAGCTTGTCCTCTTCTTCCTTCTGTCCATCTCTGTCTTTCATCTCTGATGCCGTGACTGTGTTTTTCTCCTTTACATGTCTCTGTTTACCCTTCTGTCTATTTTTTTGCGTTGCCGTCTATTCGATTGGTTGTGTGTCGTATTTCCCGGTGGACCGTCCGTCATATGTTGACCCTGACCTTCTCCAGAGCTCCTGCGCAAATATTTACCCTCTCGCTGACAGGGACACACACGCACGTACACGTGCGCAGAAAGCTCAATTTCACTAGAATTAAAGCAAACACACACACACGTACATGCACGTTCCTTGCTGGCAGTAATCCAAGCGGATGGCTCACTAATTTCAACTCGACATGATTATCCCAGAGGCTAAAAAAAAAAGATTAAATACATGCCAGGTGTGTGCATGTGTGAGTGAGGGGTCATGACTAAAGAAAAGAAGAAAGAGGGAGAGCGAGAACCCGACAGGCCCACAGGAGAACTCTGCTGGGAGTTTGCTTGACAATCTGAATAGCTTATTCTTCCGCCTGGTCCTTTTCCAAAGCATCACCGTTCCCATTTGGAATGGAACTGGACAGACCTCCTTGACACGCAGAGGAACACATCTAGGCTAAATTCAACACACACGTGTTTCTCGTCTCCAAAAATCTGCCGTCATTCGGCGACCAGCTGAGTGCGAAGAGGAGGAGCCGTGCACGTCCTCGCTGTGGTTATTTTCAGTTCATCACGCTCAATAATTCATTCTTTCAGGCGGAGGTTTAAACGTGAGCCTCATGTTTGATTCTCGGAAAAAAGGCACACACGCGAGGAAGCACAAGTGCGCACCTGTCAAGTGGAAGGCCGAATTCTTGGCGACTTTCTCGGCGGGTGAGCGCATAATATTGATGGCGGCAAAAGGGAAACGGCTCCACTCGAAACGGGCTTGCCAGCTAAGCTTTCGTTTAGCGCCATGCAGGAAGCCAAGTGGGTATCGTTGATGGCTCCTTTGTGCCCATTCTTGCGCCAAGGATCGCGGGAGTTTTACAACAGACAAATATAAAACAATGTCTCTCAGCCGCTATGCAACAATATGCATGCCGTTAATTTCTACTATGATTCGGAGGGTTCAATCCGGGCTGATGTTATATTTATGAATAAAATACATCGACAAATATCATTTGAGAACAGATTGCGGTCGCCTGTAGTCGGATCAAATCCACTAAAATCGCAATGTGCCACCTGCGCCGCAACTTAGACCTGGTCACAACGGGTCTAAAATCGAGTCTACTTTGTGTAATCAGTGTCAGAGAGACAAATACTAGTTCTAATATTACCACAGTAACTTGTAATAATAGTTGTTTTTCACTGAGGATAAAGAATATATGCCTGGATGTTTTGTTGTTCCAGATTCTTCATGCCATCATTTTTTACAAACTGTTCCCATTATGCCTTTCAGTTCGATTTGTCGGTCTACATTTATGAAGCAAGTAATTTATTTCTGTATTCTTGTAAGAATAACCAGATCTGATTGGAAGAATTTCCTCATCAGCAGCTAGAACTGAAATAAACTGCTTTCCTGTTTGCTTTTCTAAAAAGTGCTTTTCAGACCGCAAAAGTCAATAAGCTATTATAAGTGTAGCTCGTGTCGGCAGGTGTATTCATCATTTGAGGAAATGGAACGTTCCATCACAAAAGTGCTTTTGTCTTAATGCTGTGGGATAATAACTACAGCTGTCGGGCCAAGAAAAGCTGCTTGCTTGCACCCTCATATGTTGAATGGAATGGCTCCCTTATCAGCACTCTCAGCCATTGCTGACTTTTACATTGCGCCGCTTGTTTGCTGGGCGCTGACTTAACATCAGTCATCAATTCGTTCTGCCAATCAATTGTAAAGAGACGATTGGCAGCCGGCTACGAAACCAACTAAAGCCTCAACAAATTGGACTTTGACCGCCGCTACATTTGTATGTCATGTTTGGTGTTAACGTTGGCCCGATCTTTCTGACAGACCCATCGTACATCTGGAAACCATCCATGAACTCGAAAGGGGGGGGGAAGGGGAAAGGGTCAATAGCTGCCTTCCTGTGTCGATGCTTCCTGCTTGCCAGACCTGCCGGCTCTCTTACGCTGCCATCTTGAAAAAGCTTTAGATCTTAAATGGAGCCGAGCTAAAACTGACTCAACACTACAGAAATGTGCGCTTGTTTAACTAACTGGAACTCAGCAGCATATGAATCACAGCCAATTAATGGCGACTGTACCCAGAGGAGTCTCCCCTCTGTCCCCCCACCCCTCCCTCCCCCATCTGTGGGGGATAAGGCTATATTAAGGCACCAGGAGATGGAAACACACGTGTTTCTCAGTTCTTGTCCCGCTTTTGCCGCAATCATGCCGACGGGCTACACCGTGACCGTCGCGTTTGCTCCACGCCGGAGTGTGGCAGGTGATCCAGCGTGGTGAAAGAGGATGTGAGCTTTGAGCCAGCGTGTAATTCCACATTGTCTGCATCAATACCGCACGGCTATGTAGATGGCGACTATTGTATGGTGAGAATTACGTGAGTGCCAAAGCCTTTGTAAGCATGCGTGTCATTTGTTCAAACACAAAAGGGGGGAAATGAGAAACGAAGGGAGAGAAATGTGGGATGGTGGTGAGGCAGACATTTTGAGAAAAAAAAAAAAAGAGATAAAGGTGTTGAGAGTTTTGTAGAGACAGGTAGAAGATAAAGGCCACTAGCCTTTTCTTGTTCCATTTTTGGAATGTGCCGATTATCAATTAATTAATCAAGCAAGGATTTGGCAAAAGTCTTTAGTTTCTCGTAATCTTATTTGCAGACATTCTGAATCATTTTATGCACTGTGTGGGAACACAAGAATAATATTCATTGATTTATTTAAAGAGAACATGTTTCTTAATGGACCAAATATATTTTGATTAATCATGAAATAGACTGTGTACGATGAAAAAAATGCCGTTTTATTTACCCTTATTTAAAAAAAAATACCAATTTGCAGTTGTTTTAAATACCGTAATGAGATAAAAATATTTTTGCCGTGCCTAAAATAAACTTCGGAGAAAAAATTCATTCGTATTATAAAATGACGAGACGAGTCGTTCCATATTGAATCAAATCCAAATCGAACCGACTTGAATCGTTTCACTGAAAAATGAACCGGCTTGGAATCGTATTCCATCGACCCAATTTTTTTATTTATTTTTTGTAAATTGTAAAAACCACACAGGCGCACATGTAACATGGAGTGCATCCCCACAAGAGCTTCTTGACTCGCTGTTCAAATCATTTTGTTGCCGCCCACTCCCTGCCATCTTTCACCCTCGTGCTCTCAAGCTCCCTGAGCTGCCACCAAGACTTGAGCGCAGAAACCTGAAAAAAGCCCTCGTGTGAACATGAACAAGTGTGTGTGTGGAGCCAAGATATTGACCTTCAAACGTCTCCATGCAGTGAACACAAAATTGCTCACTTTACCAAGCCAAAAAAAAAAACAACACATGGCGAGTTGGATGGAGACAGAGTTCAGGTTGTGTGTAGAAGAGCCACTGAAGTGAAGCGGGTTCCCCACTGAGCTTTACGTAAATGAGCTCCATCTTTTTTGCAGGTGTGAAGATTCCCCTTTCTCTACATCTGTTCTTTTGCTAATCGTCAACAGAGGCTGGAATCCTCCAATGCGATATGATGTCTATACGTCTATGTGTGCACTCGCAAGCCTTTTAAGTGCACCGGCTTTCATCTTGTGCATCTAATGGGCCATCTTGATTAAAGCCCGACTGAGTCCACGTCGTATAACCTTTAGCTTGCCGCTGTTTTCGCCAAGGTGGATAAACAGAGGTTTTTTTTCCTTCTGGTCTGTGGTCATAGCCAAAGTCTTGATTGTCCTAACAGCTGAGAAGGAACCCCCCCTCATCGCTCCTTTGATCGCCCGCCCGTCCCTGAACAAACGCAAATCCGAATTCCCCTCACAGCACGGGTGTTTTTCCAAAAACTCTTCTGTAAATGACATTGTGCAGACCTTTGCGTTGCCTCCCCAAAGTTATGATCTCATAGCCGCAGCCAAGTGGACTTTACGGTGTGTAAAAGTGATGTTTGCCTGACTTTTGCACATGGCCGGCCCTTAATAGACGGGTTCTCTGCCAAGGAGGTTCTGTTTTCATAGCGGTTGCTTTATCCGTCACTTTCAATGAGTTGGATGGGAGCAGGAGGAACTTTTAGTTTTAGAGTCGAGAAATATTATCATTATAATAAGAGGAATAAGATATTATTCTGAATTATTATTATATAATATTTTTAATACTATAATGATATTTCATATAAGAAATATGAGAAGTATTATATTTTATATTGTAAAAAATTATATTTAAATATAATAAATATTATAATAATTCTTACACATGTTTAATTTACAGTGTCTCCAGTGAATCGGAGGTCTGTCCTCCTTTTGTGCTCTCCAGACGTAATATTTTAGATTGTAGATTGCAGGAGACAAATGTCCAAGCCTTGGCAGAGGTCCCACTGCTCTTGGTCTGAGTGCTATTTTATAATGTCCTAAATAGTCGTCACGGCTCTATAAAGATTCGCATATTCAGTATATCAGCAGTCAGCAGTGCCTGAGTCTCAAGCTCCTCACTCGTTCACACGTTTGCTTTTAGTCCAATTTTCCACCGAGCAAAAAAGAATCCCAATTTGTTGCGTCTTACTTTCTTCCCGTACATGTGACATCATTATTGCAGCAGAAAAACAGATCTACAGTGCACGACGAGAACACCGGTAAATGGAATCGCGTACGTAACAAAAAGAAGTGCCACGAAGAGCTTTAATGCTGCGGCACGTGGAGGAAAAGAAAGTGCAAGGAGGTCTTGTGAGGACTTGTGTTGAGGTGACAGGTGTCTGTCCTTCTCCGCTCTCTTTTTGCCATCTGAGGCAGTAATTGGTGCTGTCAGACACACAGGAGAGGACAGAACACACACGCAAACACACACACTCCTGCCCTTCAACGTGTACCCCTTGGGCTTAAAGAGGTTTGAGAAGAGATTTTTACGACGCTCCCTGCTGTCTGGGAGAAAGCAGGAGAGTGCAAAGGAGTGCAAAACGGGATTGGAGGGAGTAATGGCGGATGGGAACAGAATGTAGGAGAGAGCCACAAACAAGCTTGCCTGAAAGAGGTGGTGGCCTCCTGGAGTGTGCAAATGATGGTTGAGTAGGAGTGAGGGAGAGATTGTGTAAGTCCCCGTGAAGTGACAAGGCGCATCAGTGTGATTTTGTGTGATGGAGGCGCAGTGTTGTTAAGCACGCACACTTCGCTTCACAGGCGAAAAACGTGCCAGTGATATAACACAGGCGAACAGATCGGCGTTACGCAATCTCCATCCATCCATCCATCCATCCATCCATCCATCCATCCATCCATCCATCCATCCATCCATCCATCCATCCATCCATCCATCCATCCATCCACCCATCCATCCTGTCAGTCTACATGTGTTGCTGCACCAATTAATATTTTCTTATTATTATTGGGTTAAGCTTCTATGATCATCTACTCGATAGACTAAATTGACCAAATATTTAAAAAGATAACACGGTGGGAAAAGGAAGATACTATCATAAGAATGTGTGAGGACAATGAAGCCTATTATTGAGAAGACCAAAGCGAGGTTAGCGGTAGCATAGAGGAGGGAGATTGCAGGGGAAAAAGGGGGCAGTAATTGGGGGTGTCTGCTGTTTGTCTAACACAGAAAGGGCTAGTAATGATTCCATTAGCGCCTCACACCGAGAGAGAAAGAGAGAAAGGGACGGGGACACAAAGAGACACGCTGCGAGGAGAGCTGATGGGAGTCCGAGACAAACACTGAGACAAAACGAGGCAGCTCAAGAAGGAGATCCACACAGAACATTAACACGGTAAAACAATGAATGGCAGAGCAGCAAAGTGGCAAAAAGAGAGAAGGAATTCAAAGTGGCCATTATAAGACTTGTTCACCTGCGCAATTGTGAGTCACATCCATTTCCTCCCTCCACAACTCTTTGTGTGCAGGCAGCGATTTAAATGCATTAGCAGCGTGTGGTTTCCCAGTGGAGGACCTTCCGAATGTGTCAGGGCAGGAACATTTTGTTTAGAGCCGCCGTGAACGTGTAAGAGGACGCGGCGGAGCCTGCCTGGCCGCCTCTCAGTGGGGGCACATTAAAGCGTATTGTACATTTAGGCGGCCTCTCTTTTGAATGCGCCGTGGATGCTGATGCAGGGCTCAACATCAATGAGTACACCCACTCTAAATACGGTGAAATTACTTTTTTTTTTTTTTTTGTGCGCCGGGATGATTGCCATTTGCAATCATTGCAGTACTTTTCAATATAGAAAAAATGGATTATGAAAGAACAGCAATTTGTAATTTTGTAATTGTAAGGGTTTGTAATTATTCTTTTGGTGTGTATGCATGTTGACAACTTTCATAGAATTTTAACAATAGGTTCAGATTTTCCAGTTAACCTCATATTTACTGTAATAAATAGCTGTTGTAATCTTAGAAATATGTATTGGTCAAACTCCCACACCAATCAAAACTGATTATATTGTTTCCAGTTCCGACAATTGGATCTTTTGCAGGTGGTCATAATACGCTGGCTGTTAAATTTCCTAAATTATCCAAAATACATTTGCTAAGACTGAGTAGGTGGCAAAGGCAAGCCTGCCACCGATATGCTTCTAGTCATCACAAGGGAATTAACATTTTTTGGCCGGTACTCGTTGATTGTTTCTTGAATAATCTCCACACAAGCAAATATGCTTTAACTTGAACTCAAACCAAAAAGGATTTATGACCAACAATGGAAGCCTGTCGAGGACTAATCTCCTTATTACAGAGCACAAAGGTCACATGATTATACGTACACACCCACATTTACATTGAATGCTAAGAAAAATTGCTAGCAATATCTCTATTTTTTGACAATTTATGATTATAATCACGACGTTGATCCACAGTTAGTCTTTGCGGATCACATAAAATGATGTGGTGGGCCGTATCTGGCCCCCGGGCCTTGAGTTTGACACCTCTGAGGTCGATTCAGGTCAACTCTTTTGCAATGGAGTGTCCATTTTAACAAAAGGACCGACAGAGTAGGGAATGAAATCAGCCGTGATGATACAAGCAGCAGACAGACGCGAAGCTCAACTGCGATTGAGATGCAGCCAGAGTTCCGTCACAATCTGTGCGCATTACCAAAGCGCAAGCTGCAGTGTACAGCTTGTACTTATTCACTTGTCTCTAAGGCCCCAACTGCCAAGGTTTGAGGGTGTCTTGGCGCCCGCTTCTCCAAAAAATAACCGAGATTGCATTATGTGCTCGGGTTGCAAGTTTGCAAGGATGAATATCTCTGAATTGTTTTTTTTTTTGTTTTGTTTTTCTTTCCTGGAAGAAAGTGAGCCTGCGGGGACACGGTGGGAAGGCGTCGAACTAATAGAGCTTACTCTACCAAATACATGCAGGCAGACAAGCACGGCGCACATTGCACATGCCATCTGTGGAGTTTTACGACTCAATAAACGCCTTCCTCGGGCATACCTTTTTCCTTTTTCAACACAAACACGCAAACAGCAATAAACACATTCTCAAACTGTGCTCTCCTCAGCTCAGCGGGGAAAATGAGATATTCAAGCTGGACAAACACACACAAGCTCTTAAATAGAGCAAAAGATGCCTCAAAGCATCTCCAACAGTTCTCAGGCCAAACATTGTGGAGGGGAGGCTTCTTGAAGGGCTGGCGATTGCAAATGTGCAGAAATATACACACTAATTGCGACAGTTAGTAAAATATCTCAGCGTTACGCTGTCCAGAGCCAGAAAACACATTTCACTCACGTTGGCAGATGTCCTTGTTCTCCTCGAAACCCGGTTTGCACACACACCTCCCGATAGGAACCAGCCAGCCTCCATCTGCGCTGCAGTACATCTTTGGAACCTCAAATTCCTCGGAGGCATTCACGCACGCTCCGTGTACCTCCACCAGGGCTGTGTCTCCCCCTGTTATGGTGTCGGGGAACTGGGCCAAATTAAGCACAGTGAGTGGACACTTCTTGTAGAAGACCCTGACGGAGACCAGAGCGATGCAAGCGCCCAGGTCCTGGAAGGCCAGGTAGAAGCCTTTTTTGCTTAGGTTGCTGATGTCGCGCACTTCCGTGTTTAGCTTCATCACACGGTCGCCGACGTCCACCTGCAGAGAGGAGACATTTCATCATTCTGCATCAGATGACAAAAACATTACTCATCTGATTTAGCAAGCAAATTACTTTTTTCCCTTTTTTTGCCATATTAGATGTAACTGCACATCCACTGCAGTAGGTGGCAGTAGCAGAATAGTTATTCAATGTATTTTTTTGTCATCTTTTAATAAGGATACAATGGTATACAATGGCGTACACAAATTATACTACTTATAGTTACGACAGAGAGTGGGCGGGGCTGAAATAAAACGGAAAATAATCCAAAATAACGTTTTAAACTAATGTGAGCTGTGGCCGACAGCAGCTTCTGCGTGAGTTTTTCAGTTTGACTATTTTCTACCGGATGAAAAGTGCATCGACGACCGACGTTCGAGCTTTATTTATATGTTGTGTGTGTGTGTCCTTACCTGCGTAAAGCTTTCATCTGCAGCAATCGTATCGATTTTGACATACTGGCTTTCCTTGATGAACCACAAGTTGGCATTGTTCGACTCATAGTAGTACATGTTGAACGTCTGCAACGACAATAAAATTAAGAAAGATTTACATTAACGTCTACTCTTGGAGAGGAAACTCGGGGATACAGCAGTCCACCCAATGTGAAATTTTAACAAGCTTGGCGCCCTCTTCTCTCACATCCGTCAGTCCATCTGTCTCGATAACTAGTCACAGCTCTTTGAGAAACGCTGCTCTGTGCAATCTCGTATCATCTCTCCACGACTCATTCCAAAAATGTTATGTCAGTGACTGAGTGCAGTAGACAGAGAAAGTGATGTGACTACAGAGGAGCAGTAAAATCACAGATATGGGCGAAGGGGGGCCTGTGAAAAATATATATTGGGAATTAAAAATATACAAGAAGCTCTAGAGAGCGTCCCCGGGGCATTGTTTTTTAGTCTTTGAAAAGAGATAAAGGGGGAAATAAAAAAATGGAAAAATGCTGTTTTTCCCACTGCAGTATGCCAAGTCACTCTTAACAGGAGCCACAATTGTGTAATGAAACTAATACATATTGCAAACTATTATAAATATATTTTGGTGTTCAATTCTACCCTACAACAATAAACACACTTCGGTGTGAAACGTATTTATTTATGATTGTTTTATTCAAATAAGACCTGATGTTTAAAAGGCAGACAAATTTCATTCATTTGTGTATGTGTACGTAATTATGTGCTTTATTTTGCTATAATCAAAGTGATGTAAACCAACGGCATCTATAATTGGAACAAATCTTACCTAAATGTCAGACACCTTCAATTATCTAATTAGTTTTTCCAGCCGAAGGCGCCCTAAAAGGTAAATTTGCTCAGTTATGTAAATGTCATCAAATTAATTATGACATTGATAACCTTACTCAAAATCACCAAAAATGCTCCAAATCATTTCTGCAATTATGACTTGTTTCAAATCAAATGTGGTGCTCTGCTATTGATCTCCTTCTGAAGGAAAGAAAAAATACATTTTTTTTCTGTTCTTCAAAAAGACGTCTGCAGGAGGTTGCTAGGAACTGAGTGACTTGCTTGTTAATTACAACAACAGAGACTTAAGAAAAAAAAAGTCATCAAACAACTGCAAGTTTCACAGTGGAAGGAATCCATTTACCGTATTTTCCGGACTATAAGGCGCACCGGACTATAAGGTGCACCTTCAATGAATGGCCCATTTTAAAACTTTGTCCTTTTATAAGGCACACCGGACTATAAGGCACACCATTAATGTATCATGTCAGATTTTTAATCCAAATCAACTTCAGACGCAACAAATTCCTTTATAATCACAAAATAATGATCCATAGTCTTTTTGATTCATGATTCATAGTCTTCAGCAGGCCACTTATGATTGATTTCATGACACAATGCTTCAGGTCAGTTTAAATTTAGGAATTTGGTCCATATATAAGGCGCACCGGACTATAAGGCGCACTGTCGGCTTTTGAGAACATTTTAGGTTTTTAGGTGCGCCTTATAGTCCGGAAAATTCGGTACTAACGCTTGAAGATTTTTGTACAAATTTTGGCTTACTGACATTAACTAGTGCAGATGTTGTTGCCAGTTGTTGCTCGTTCGTGTGAGTTGACACAAACCTCTTTGCAGGTACCAGGGACCCCTGGCAGGCTGTTACAGTCTCGCAGGGTAAATTTGATCTCGATGTAAACCCGCTGCGCTCCTTCCCGACTGATGTGGCGTGTCCTCAGCCAGTTGTTCTGATTGGCCTGCATGACGTTACACACCTGGTACGTCCGCATCGGGGTGTTCCGCTCATCCATCACGCTGATCTCCTCCCACTGAAAGTAAGAGAGATTTTACATTTGGATTATTATGTCGGATTTGGGCTCGACTTGATGATGCCGGGAACAAGAGTTGTTTTTCACTGTGTGTGTGTAAAAAAAAAAAAGGTAAGAAGCAAAATGAATACCTGAGGTAAGTGGCGGATATGTGCAAGTCGAGTAAAAGCCTCTTTTTTGGAAAAAAATAAAAAATACACGCAGATGCGAGAGGGTTTTACGGAAAAAGGAAATCTAAGTCCAAAGGTTGTTTTTTTTTGGGGGGGCTCACGCTCAATGAAGTGCGGTGTAGCACAACCTGCAAGTTGTGTTTTTTTTTTTTTTTTTCTGGCTGAGGATGAGTGATGAGCTGTGTCAACATGACTAGACGACTGTCTTTGTGCTACTCGTGAATTTTTCTCCAGCAAAGGTGCTTACGGAGGAAGGATGGTGCAGATGTGTGTGTGTGTGTGTGTGTGTGTGTGTGTGTGTGGATAGGTAAGACAGAGCAACTTTGTCTCCCATCATTTGCTGCCATCTGTTTCCACTTGTGACTAAAGCAGTAATTGAGACCACTTCTCGCATGAGCAGGAAAACATGTCGATCTACACGCACGCGCACGCCAACAGTCGGCAAGCGCAGAAAGAACATTTCTATTCCTTAAAGACAAGAAAAATAAACCCATGCGGTTTCAGTGTTTTAAAGATATCTGATCCATTGAAGGGGAACCCGACTGGACGCACATGCACACGCACACACACGCAGATGTTTGTGGGGCGTGAGTAGACCACCATATTTGTTCTGCACTCCTGTCATCATCCTGCTCCTCTAGTTTCTCCACCGTAGTGATGATCTAGCACCTAGCAACCAAATAAACGTGAGCTGACGCATTATGAATTCAGTACAATTGTATTTTTAATATTGTTATATATGCATGTGTCCAGACACTGAACAAACATGGATGACTTTTTTTTTTATAAATAACTTTATTTTGCCTCAATTTTAAAACTGTAGTTAAGCATTTCAAGTTTTCTGTTATTTTCATAACACTTACTTATTTAGAAAATCCCTCTTTAAGAACTTATAGCATACTCTGTCGTAATAGTTTTTTCTAAATTCTTGTCGTGAAAGATTGAAATAAATGTTAATGGAACACCAAATGCTGTGAAATACCCAGACCAAAAAAATGCAAATTTTTAAACTAATTATGTATTATTAATGTGTGTATGTCAACCTAGAATGGAAAAAAAAAACTTTAAAAAGGCCCAAGCATCCCCTAAAACTGTGCTCTTTTTCTCCAAATTATTTATCCTTACATTAAAACTTGTGTAATGCTACTTAATTCTCAAAATGAAAGATTGATTTAAATATTTAAGCAAGTTTTTTTTTTTTTTTTTTTTTTACAAATGACATACTGCCAATTATTTTGGTGTATAAAAGCCTGGAGGAAACAATGTCTACCAAACTGTACTTTTCAAACATTTCCAATAATGTACTTATGAATGTCTTTTTTTTCAAAATAAAATTCCACAAAATCGTAACAGACAGACGTCCACCTGTCACGACGTCCAGTTTGAGGGCAAATAAAAGAACAGCCAAGGCCCTAAAAACGAAACTCTCGACTTCTGCTAATGAACCCGATGTGACGTCCCACCAATAGAACCCCTCACCTCAATCTCGAGCACCAAAACAGATAAAAACGTACTCTCACGCAGACTTCCTTGCACTCAGCTGTTTTTAATCTCCACTGAGATGTCAAGCGTGTATGAATTGGAGCGCGACCAGCTCTCCAACGGGGAAAACAGAGGCAGAGAGATGAGACCATGTGTGTGAAGATTGCTTAAGCTACTGCGGCCAACTGAAAGTCAGTGAAAGTTTACCCCATCGCTCTCACTGCATTCCTGAAAGACCACGTCGCTACCAAATGTCCGAGAGTCCTCCTGATCAACTGCGCTCGATCTAATTAGAAGTGCAGAGACTGGTGGAAGAAGGGAGAGGGGGGGGGGGGATAAATGTTGGTAAATTACCGGCGCGCTTGGCAGCTAAATAGACCCATCTGTGCAGCACTAGACCAGTCGGACATCACAAGGCGGACATGCACACAACGCTCCCCTGAGAGTAGTGATTAAAGCATTTATGGGAATAGTCACTGAGGGATAAAGAGGGCTTTATAATGTCTGTGTTTATTTCTTTGTAGGTAGAGTTTGGAGTGGCTGGATTACTGCCACTTCCAAAGCAGCAACTTATTTCCCCAGTTGGCGTGTCTGTTCATCATCATTTTTTTGCTTGGCGTGGAGCACAGGTGTGTTTATGGACAGGGAAGTAACCTGCGCTACTTGTCGCTAGAGAGAATGAGTGGAAAAAGTTTTTAAAAAGTCTTTTGACTGGGAAGGTATTTCGATAGTTTGGGAGTTCTCGTCAAGTTTCGTCAGGAGCAAGTTAA
The DNA here is from genome assembly GCF_059516105.1 of Syngnathus floridae. Classification (NCBI taxonomy): domain Eukaryota; kingdom Metazoa; phylum Chordata; class Actinopteri; order Syngnathiformes; family Syngnathidae; genus Syngnathus; species Syngnathus floridae. The sequence goes on along the minus strand of NC_142426.1, from coordinate 7,647,228 downwards.
GAAAAAAGAACGAAATGACGGGTAGTTCTTGACAAGTTGACTCAATAGCAAATTAGCTAACGAAAATTTGCTATGATAAAGAACGAAATATTACCAGAATGCTTTAAAAAAAAAATAACTGAAACTACAGTTTGGGTTTTCAAAAATGAATTCATTATTGTCCTAAAACATTTTCACGAGAAAGATCAAAACTAAGAAACCCACACAAAAATCTTATTAAAATGAACTTAATTTTAAAAAAGCCAAATAAAAACTAACTGTGATGGGAAAATGTGTCCATAACGTTTAAAAAAAAAAGAAAACTAATACAGACCGTCATGGAAAAAAAGCAAAACTACAATAACCTTGCTCCGTCGTCATCACATTTGCACACACAAAGTTGAAACACGGGTTCAGAGCTGAACGCTAATTGACATTAAAAAAAAAAAAAAAAAAAAGGAGCCGGCTCCCTTCTCCCTGAACGCAATCAACGCGACCAATCAGCACAGAGCTCTCCTGATTGCTTTGAAGTGAAGCAGAGATGTCAGATCAGGGTCAGAGTTCAACCATTCACCGGCTTCCCATAATATCCCCGCCGCCGCAATCATCTGATGTGTACACCTACGAGCACATAATTGGCTCCCAAAGTTTGGAAAAAGCTCTGGCTTAGTTTAGGCCCAGCAAATTAGAGAGGGGTGAAGAGCCTCCGGCAGTGGAGAGATGTTATGGGGCCTCTCGTTTTCAAACATCATTATGACATATCTGTTTTGTGTCCCTGACGACGACCCCCCCCTCCCTCGCCTGTTCGGCGACAGAAATGGGTCGCTCCTCTCCGTCTCGGCCACATCCGGCCCAGCACGGTTGGGATTAAATTTGACCCGTGGGGGGTCAAGTGTGGGTTTTGGACTAATTCAGGTAGACAGTGGTCTCAGATTGGTCGGGATTGGCTCTCGCTGAAACCAATCTCAAGGTTTTAAAAGATCAAAGGTCAACTTGATAATACCCAATATATGAAAGGCAAGACCTTCTTGCAACCGCACAACTTTCCCCTCTGTTTTCCAGCCACTTCTCATACTTTGACATAGACTGACCATTGATAGACTCTTGGACTCAGTGGAAATATTTTGTTTTGGTTTTGAAAGTGAAAATCTATCCCAGTGAATAGCAGACATTTGCATATAATTGGTGCCCATTGAAATGCATTTGGGCCATTTTTTTGATTTTTTTTTTTTTAAATCCAATAAATTCTAAATAATGTTCATAAACATATGTTTTACATGAAAAATTGAGTTGAAGTATGGGAAAAATAATTTAATTAAATTAAAAAATATATATGTGAATCCACAGGTGTCAAAGTATATGAACTCCATTCGTCAAATATTTATGAGACGTCTCAATCTTACTGATTTGAGAATCCCCAAAACTTTTTTGTTCTTTAATTTCAACGGCATAAGGAAACAATATTCATATTCACAATCTAAACTGCATTGCTTTTAGTCCATCAGTCTTGTCCTTTTTGTTTTTGTTCCTTTCACATGTAAAGATTGCACACAATTTGTACTTTATGACAACCATAACAGTAAATTATCATCCGTTTGTAGAACACAATTCAAAACCTTGTCATTCAAGTGGCAAAGGCGAGACAAACAAAAAAAACGACAATTCTGTTAATAAAGGAAACGTATCAAGTGAAAACAAAGATGACCGCTTTTATCCACTTATGTCATTTCCTCTCTGGGGGAGTGACGACTAATCCTTGCGTGAAAGATGGCTCGATAAAAAAAGATTCCGCTCGGTAATTTGTAATTATAAAATGAGAACACATGTGCCTTTCAGGAAACGAATCATATTGTCAATACAAAAAAACCTGTGTACTCTTCTTTGTCCTTAATGAGTCGCAGATGGAAGACATTACGCTCTTCCATGAGAACCTCATTGAAAGAAAACATACACAAACATCAACAATATGGCCACACAATCAATGCATTTCATGAACTCGATACCCCGCGTAGCTTGAGAAAACAAGCTTTCCAAGCTTACGCTTGCTTCAGCCGCCTCTTTGCCGCTCGCAACCATGAAAGCGTGTGTGGCATCCCGCAATTCAAGCGGCCCGTTCTGAATAGCCGTGCGGAAGTTGGAATGGAGTGGAATCTAATCAGTGCCATTCAACCAACGGCTCTTCTGCTTGCGTGAAGTCGCGCTTATATTCGAGATTGAATCTCGGTCGGTCGTTTCGACGCTTCTCTCGTGATGTGAGATGACTTGCGTTCCTTTTACCTGCAAAAGTCTTGCACGCAATGCAAACATCTACATTTCTTCTTACATAATAACTCGACCCTTTTACTCTCTTCTCGTCCTAAAAAAAAGAAGCAAGCCGTAATAAATGGAGGCCCCGGCTCCACAGCACAGTTTTCAGTGCAGCGGAAATAATTTGTAAATTCCCCCCGAAGACTCGTGATTTAGCGAGGACAGCTCAAGAACTCAACGCTCCCTCCGAGCACACTGCACTGCGGCGGTTGCTAAGTCCCGCCTTCCTTCTCCTTAAAATAAAACATGACGTGCATAACTTATACATGTGGTGGCGGCTCCAAGAAAGGCTTGATGTTTGTTTGTGTGAGCGTGTGATGTGTGAGCTGCTCGTACTCACCCCCTCATTAGGATAAGCCTCCCAGCCCAGGTCGGCCAAGGCGGACATGGAGTCCAGCAACGTAACTGGAAAAAAAAAAAAATAGAAAACAAACATGTGAAGCCATACTTTCAAGGGGTTTGTTTATACACTCAGCAGGGGGGTGACGTCCGTGCCTTGAATGCAACCAGATCAAGTCTGGAAGACTTGTGTTGTGTTGGGAAACGGTTTTGTAGAATGTTGCCTTGCAGCTGCTCCTGGTTTAAATGGGGGACAGAAAGTCACCCAGCGAGACCGAACGTCACCACGCCAAGAGTTGGCGTTGAAACATTGAAGTGATCTTCTTGCCAGCTTCAACCGCAGCTAGTGGAACATGGCCGCTGTGACTTTGTAATTTAGCCGTAAACGCTCACTACAGCTCTAACAGCTCGCACGTTTCTCCAAAGATATTGGAGTGTGTCTGTGGAATTATTTTTTGTGGTTATTGATATTAGTCCTGGTTCTGTTCTAGTTCATCGCAAGGGTGTTCTTTGGATTTATTGAGTGGTGATGGTTTTCTATCTAGTCATTTTTTTGGGCTAACGCTCCCCGATGTGGAGATTCTACTCAAATACGGGAGGACCGTTATGACTGTCAACGCCTTATGTGATATAAAGTATAGGCGACAAAACAAACTGATGAATAACTAGTTTTGAAATCAAAGATTGGTAAACACTCTATCTTTTTTACAAGTGCAGACAAGCTGTACTTTTTGATTTGACACAATTTGCCTTTGCGGGCCACATTAAAGGATACGGCGGGCCGTATCTGGGCCCCCGGGCCTTAGGTTTGACACCAATGATCTAAGGACAGTGATCACCCACACATAGATGCTCCAAACGTCGCTGTAACCTTCAACATTTCATATGAATGGAATTCTCTTCATCTCATACTTGCCATGAGTAGAGTTAGAGTCAAGTGCCTTGAGCGATGCGTTTAATACTTTCCGACAAGATTTGTATCGCGACTGAAATGAAGTGCCATAAATTCCTTAATGGTAGTTTTTCGTAGGAGAAATAACTCCCTGGAATATTGTCGTGCTGCTTCTTGTGAAGATGCAGGAAGGTGACAATGACAAGTGATGAGAGAAAGACAGCAGCTTGACCAGCAGGCGGCATAATGAAAACCTGCTTCTTCTCCGGTGATTCATTTAAATGTGTATGGCTGCACTTCTTCTGCTTGGGACCTAATCAAGCCTTCGATGCTGCTGATCATCAATATTTAATCAGCATCCATATGCAGAGACGCCTGCTTCTCTCTTTCTTCTCGCCACTCAACGGCCATCGTGCCAAGCTTCTCTGTTATGCAGATTACAGCATGGCTACAAAGTTAGAGGAACTTTTATACAAGTTACAGATTTGGCACAGTTTTAGCTTATATTAGTTTACAGCATCCAGTTTTTTATCTTTTTCCATCTATTTTATAACAGTTCCAAGCTCACAAACTCATCTGTGGCGCAATGAGATGATTTCACCCGTTGTAGGACATCTCCCTAACATCCATGCACTTCGCAGCTCATCAAACAGTGACAGGAGAGCGGGGCGCCATGCAGTAATTGTGTCTGTATTTGCGAGGAAATGAGCCCAGTGACAAAGGAACAGAGGAGGAGTGGTGCTGAGCCGCTAAAGGTCACATGAATCCTCCAGCCTCGCACATTACGAGCATTTACTGAAGACTGCCTCCCTCGGTCAAGTGGCGTACAAAGAAAGGGAATGAAATAACATGGTTACAGTACTCCGATTATTCGATTGGTGCCAATTAAATTAGGCAGTGGGTAACAGCAGATCATTTAGTTCATTAAGAAATAACAATATAACAGCAAATAAATAAATATATCAATAAATACAGAAATAAATAATAATAATAATAATAATAATACATTTAATTTAGAAGCGCCTTTCAGGTCACCCAAGGAAAGTTAAAAGTTAAAAACAAGTTAAAAACAAATTAAAACAATAGAAGATTGTTAAAAATAAGTGAATAAATAAATAAATAAATAAATGGGAAAGCAAAGAGGTGCTTTAAAATGCACACCAACACTTTTTCGTCTCCTCTCACCTCTCGTCAATACCACTTCTCACCTATAATCAATGGGCACACTTATCAATTATGTATTACTCTCGATCCTTTCCTGACTGTGCTGACTCGGCATTTTTACAGATGCTTTTCGGCCGAAGTAAGCACTTACTATTAATCCTCCGTGAATACAAGACTTCTATACGAGCGTGTAACATTTGTGGAAACGTTGAAATCAAATTTGCTCCCACGGCCTTAACAAAGCAGAGTTATTACCTTGAACAAACATTGTAAAATCGTAAGCGTCACGGTTGTAGAATTCATGGCCGGGGCTCTTATGTTGATTGGAGGTGGAACTAATGAATTAGAGCGGGAGTGCAGCTCTTCCTTAAGCAAACATCAGCGAGCATTCGCGTCTCTATTTGCCTCGGCATGATCCTCTACCGTCTTCACGTTCTGTCTTCTCCTCTCGGGACCTTAAATGGCATTTGTGCAAGGTTTGATGAGAAATGAACGATGACATCACAGAGCATGATCACATGAATGAAAGCAAAGCACAACATGAAACAAAAAAATGGAGTGTATGATTGACAGCTGACTGACAAATTACTTTATTGGTACTTTTTTAGCTGAGTCAACTCGTGTAAGTTTTTTTTCTTATCTCCCTCACACACATATCTATAGGTTGTTTACATTTCTGCAGCCTTGCTTTTTCCATTCATGCCCTTACTTGCACAAGCCCAAAATATTTTATAGAAAAGTTGCATCTCCAGGAATGTCAACTTCCCAGAATAACATGCTCGAGTCTGAACTGCAGCAAGGATGCTTATGGGTGCTAAAAAAAAAACCATTCGATTAAGCCTTCAGTCCTATTTTTTGGATGACTTGGGTGTGGCTGCAGCTTGCAAGTAAGAACATATTAAGGAAGTTTCTTGTATCATAAATATATCGTTCGGCCATTTTTTTTCTCTGTTTGGTGGAGCTGGGCAGCAGCTGCCAAGCCTCAAGCTGTGATGCCAATAGCCTGGCTGGCTCACAAAGCAACCAGGATGCTTATAGACTTGTGCATACACACATTTCAATGATGTAAACAAACCACGACGGGGATGTGAAGCACAGTGCATAACTTCATGCATAGTTAATTAGGTTGTTTGTAATCGAGTACAAACAATTGACAACGGAGAACAAGCTGCTACCAAATATCTCTTATTGTTTTGCTCGTTTTATTCTTCAATCCAATCAGGGTATTTTTGTTAAAAAAAAATAAACATCAACAATCCTCAAGATAAAAATGTATTATATAATATCCTAATATAATAAAAATGAGTGGCTAATTACAAACAGCAGGCCAACACTATTATTATTATTGTATTCGTGTAAATTCTGCAAAAACATCCACGTGAAGTTTATTAAAGATTTAATTTAGCCTGTGATTGACTGGCGACCAATCCCGGGTGTGCCCAATTTCTCATTAAAAATCTGCTTGTATGTATTTTTGCAAATCACAAATACTCAAGTCGCAACGCTATTTAGTTAACAACTTCCACATTTTATAGTCTTCGTACTAATCCGATTTTATTTGGTTAAAGAGAACCGTAATGCAGGATATAAAACGAATAGTTATTTAATAAAGCGCTCCTTTTATAACTAGTAAGGGAGCAGCATACTTTTGGCTCATTATCGCCATACCTTGCAACTTTCATTTTGATTAAGCTCATATGCGTCTCAATTTACTAGTAACGTAATTCCCCATTTCATTGTCTAGTATTTAAAAAGACGATGAATTGCATGTGTTGTCTGAGTCCACTCGGACTTCAACGTGCTTCCTCTTGTCTGACAGTTGAAACCGGGGTTGTCACGGCAACACATGGGCCAAGGGAGAGCAGAGTGCCGCGCAGTTGAGCTATGAACTTTTGGAGTAAAGCAGCCCCGCAGCAGGCGCGCTCCACTCACTGCTGTCTTTTCATCAGTCGTCTCTCCACTCATCCACAACCCACCAGAGGCTCTGCACTCGTTCTTCTTCTAGTTATCTCTCGCCGTGCGCATCCTCTGGTCATGTCGCTTTAATGGAGGCGGCGGATGTGCGTTCGTTTATTCCTCCATGATTGTTTCACAACTGGTCTTCCTCATGCGAGGTGGCAATTTTTCACGGGTTTCTCACGCTGCAGATTACTGATGACATCACCATGAGCAACAACACACACATAAGTAGACCTTGAGGACTCGCACACAACTACTACAAACTATCAACACAATTTGACACTCGCGGCATTCATTATGTGACTGAAGTGAAGTAATTAAAACGCCGCTGAATTCGGCTAAGCTCAAGTCTGTTGTTTCTGTATTTCCTCTTGACCTTTTACAGTTTAGGACATTCCTACTGATGAGAGCAGAGTCCTGGTAGCCTGTGGACTCACACTTCTGTCACACAATGGTTGGCCACAGGAGGGGAAATTAGAGCAGTGGGCCTTAGCAGTTGACACGGCCAGGAAATCACATGGCAGACAGGTTGTTACTAGCCATGCGTGGACACAATGTCTGTCACTGCCAAATATCCAAAGGACTTTTGTTGGAGGCTGTGTTGCACATGATGGTGGAATTCACAAGGAATGACGGCGTATAGCCTCAAGAGCCTTGCAGGATATTGTTTTTAATTCTTAATCATAACTGTCAACATATGCATCTCAAATCATGTTGCTCCATTGAGATGAATGGAAATAGAGTTAATTCGTTCATATAGCCATACAGATTTATATATAAAGAATTTCAGGTATCATTTCACTCTCAGATAGGATCTGATGATTCAGCCATCGAGTACAGCACAAACAAGAAAGAACAAAAGATCAATGTGATGAGAAATGCTTCAAATAATAGAGGCTGATTTGCGTGGTGAGTTCATTTATATGAGAGAAAGCTTCCTTGGGTTTACAGTCTGTGTGTGTTGCCACAATATGTTTCTCTTTGTCTCTTCTTTCATCTCTGGTGGATTTTCCTTTTGTTTTTCATTGATAACAACAAACACACACAGTATATGCTCCTAGCCTTCACACCAGAATCATTCCCTGTCACTGCACTGTATTTATAGGCTCATCTATCAGCTTGCCGCAGGAATGCTTGACGTTATTTTCTGGACCAAGACCACCAAACTGCCCCCTAGCCATACATTAGGGTGGAATGAGTGTCTGTGGGCGTGCATGCACAATGCATGGGCACCAAGCTCACTGTCGATGTATTATACGTATGCAGCCCCACCTTGTTCCAACTGAGTGTGAAGAGGTCGAATGAGGAAAGAGCTCAACTAAGAGCAGAAAACAATCCAAACGAAAGATAAGGCAAAGTAGGACACATGAGAGGAGGAGATTAAAGCAAAGGGGGAAAAAACAGATCTTGTGCGTTTGTCCGCCTTTCTTTTTTACGACTCTCTGATGACAACAAGGATCTATAGCCTCTTCTGTTCAAGGTCATGGTTGTTACACGGGAGCGCTGCCATTGCGGCCGCACAAAGGCACATTCACGGTGAGGTATGCCTCTGCCGATAACTACAAGCAACCCTTATGGATTAAAGCAATTAAAGCAAAGGAGACCTTTGACCCTGTATTATACCACAGTCAGGATCTTGTGTGAATCATTAGGCTGGTGCGTGCGTGTGCTTGTGTGTCAGTAGAGGGCATGTTTTACATATGCTTGTCTCTGCAATATCTACTCATGTTAACCTTACAAAGCAATACAGCCATGCCCCCCCCCCCCCCCCACCCCACCAGCAGCAGTATAAATCCAACCTACGGTATAGATTTGGACTCTGCGGACCAATTACAATAACGCTTGTCAATGATGTCATTTTACCTGCCTCAGTCTGAAAATGGCTTTAATTAATTCTGGCAAAAGAGTTGGATGAGTTGTTGGATATAAGTGTGTATACATTGAACCAGTCAGCCATCTTTTACGCATGCTTGGGTAGAGTTAGGCGCTGAGCTAACTTAAGCTAGCGCGGCTGGCAAGCTAACATGGCGAAACACTGTGGAGCTGCTCTATAAATTACTAATCCTTGCTTCCGTGGCAGTGAATAACAAGGATCACTCGCACTAAAGGAGGACGAGGAATACTGTAGCTAATCATGTGACACACTAAACAAGGCGAGAAGAGGAAAAGTCTTAAAAGCCTTGCTAACCACTAAGCTAACGTGAAATATAGCGAAAGGCGGACATTTTAATTTAACTGAAGCCTGGCTGAAACAGTGTTACAGTATTTAAATTAAAAAAACATTGCCGTTTAGGGCAAATGTATATTATTTTTAATTATTTTATGAATAATTAAAATATTGTTAATCAAGATTAATTCATTGCAAAACATGTATTGATGTATTGCGAAGCATGTAATTAATTAGATTTTTTTTCAAGTGAGTCTCACTTTTAATTAATTTATATTAAAATACAGGATACCTTGAACCAATTTATACCTTGAAATGACGTTTAGGCCATAACGGCTTACCGTAATGTTTACCTACATTCCAATGTAAACAACAGGTAATTTATTTCCCACCACACTTAAATTAAAAACTCGTCCATAGATTTACTGATTATTTAAATGCTACAGACTCATTATCATAACATGAAAGCAATCCCCAGTCGTGTTTTTCTCGGATTGAGGGGGAGCAGGAAAATAGAAGAGAGCGCAGACAAAGACGATACGCCAAGATGGGGGAAAACAGGCTCTAAACTGCAAACATGGTAAAAGATGGAGCCACACACAGAGTGCAGACCTGAGGGCACCCATCCGAATGTTACATCAGTTAGCCCTGGGGGTCCAAACAATACTGAATAAGTGTGTAGAGCGCCCTCTGCTGGCGGGCCAATCATCTCCCAACTCCTAATCCCCTTCCTCTCTTTAATGCTTCTGACAAACACTTTAAAAAGCCACTTGTGGGGGGGAAAAAAGTCATTTCCACTATAGATCACGTTCCCCTGTTTGCAGTTACCACCAATTTCAAGCAATCTGATCAATTCCCCTTGTAGCATTTTGTTCCGCTTGTCCACCCTCACTACATTTTTTCTTGTAAATGCCAACAATTTCCGTACAAGATTACAAAGCTTGTTGACACTGAAACATGATTTCAGTTTACAATATCAGCTCCATCCAAGGGACTTGTTGCTCTTTAATTGGTCCGGAATGGGGGGACTGTAACTTTTTACGGCAGCCTCGGCTCGGTGGCGGACAAAGATGTTGTATTCGGTTTTGACTGACACTTTTTTGAACAATGTTTACTAATCATCGAAAGTGAGCATTTTAATTAGTGCTCTTTAGATTGAGCAAGTTTCCCTAATTGGAAATGGAAGGTGTTTACTATATGGAAGAGAAGCTTGAGGTGCAAATTGGGCCAGTAAGTGTGAAACAGCACGATACCAAATCGGGAATAAAATCTCGTCAGTGATCGTATACGCTACAAACACCGCAGCTCGTTTATCTAAATCAACAGGAGATTCAATTCATCATCCTTCATTCTGCATTCACCTCAATGAATATTTCATCACATGCATTCTGCATTGTCTCCTCTTGTTTAAACACTCCTCCCTGACTGCCTCTGCTCATCCTCGTTCCTCGTTTATCCTCCCGAGCCGAGGAGAACTCCTCCGGGCTGTGACATACATTCAGTATAGTACCTATACCTGGCGCTTACACGTTTAAATTGGAGGTCTCATCCGTTCTGGCTGAGGTGTGGCCTGCTTGTGAAGTGATTCGTTGAGAGCATCAAGCGAAATAGTTACAATAGTATTTTTTTTAACTTAAGTAATTATTCTAATCTAATTCTATTTATTCGATATTTCAAGCCATTATGTCATATATTGAATGATAGCAATTTCAAAAAATAGTGAGGCCCTGTTGACTTAGTCTAATTAAATTGCCTAATTGGCAGTCTAAACACATATTAACATAACAGCGTCTTCATTTTTAGCATAATAAATCAAGGACACCGTAAAATGTCCATCCTCAATCCAAAATCTTTTCATAAAATCTAAATCCAACATTGGCGAAATGGGCATCACCCGAAGAGCATTAAATCACATACTTGCTATGAAACGCCGCTCTTTTTATCTTTTCTTTCTTTCCTCCCCCCGATGTGTAAACTTGTGGAGTTATCCAAATGACACATGCTGCACTGACACCGCCTGACAGCATCATTTCTTCTCCTCGCCAATAAGTTGCTTAATAAAGTGCTCATCATGAATCTCCCCGCCTGTCTCCATATAGAGCGATGACTTCTTTTTCCCTCTTGCAACTTGCCAGTAAACAAGCCATCTTACATGTTTCAGCCCGAGAAGCAGTCAGAAGTAGTTAGCGACTAAATGTATTGGCCGAACATCGATGTTAATTTAATAACAGAGAAAGGCTGTGACAAATGTAATGCAATTGCTGCCTCTCATTTGCAGACTCGGTTAGATGACTTGAGTCTGCAGAAGAAAAGACATCAGCATCCCTCAGCGTGTTTCTGGATGAGATTAGTGTTGTTTCAAGGCTTCATTGTTACAACTTCACCCACTTTGATATTCCTTGTCCCCATCAGCCTTCTATCGTCACGTCATGCAAAATTAATGTCAAAATCCCGAGAAAAGGAGGGGAAACGTGACGCACGCTCCATCCCCCCTATCTCCATGCTTTTTTGGTGGCTCTTTATGCATGATTCATCATAAGCGAGCGGAGAACTTCATCGGGAAGCTCCATTGCTCCTCACCCGGCAAGCGGGCGCTCCAGATGGGGCTCCCTCTACTCCGCACCCCCCCCTTTTCCCCTCCTGCTCAGCGCACAACCAAGTAGACCACGCACCTACCTACCTTCATTATCAGGATAATTCCTTAAGGCTCCACAGGGTGACAACACGTGAAAAACCACCGAGGGGGTGAGCAGAAAAAGGGAAGGATAGATCCACAAGACGCGCGGAGTCAGGGCCATTTTTCAGGCTGCGCTTCGCCCTCGATGCATCCCTGTTGGCGGCGTGGAGAGTGTGCGCGCAGCAGGGAGATGAAAAGAGAGAGAGAGCAGAGTGGAGAGAGAGGAGGAGTTGGAGGAGGTGGGGACGACGGGAAGGAGGGTCGCTAGCCAGCCAAGTGCTGTCAATCATCCTCTTGGCCCCCCCTGACTGTTTTGAATGCAATAAGAAGCTTATTTGCAGTGATGCCAACATTTTGAGTACCTTTACTGAAGTATTTTATTTCCCGCAGACTTATATTTACAAACATATACTATGGTGTCTTGACTTGGGAGTTTAATTCACATGACCAGACTGGTAGCCTATTCAAAGCATCTTTCCCCATTGAAATGAATGGAAATGCCATTAATCCATCCTGTCTCCTATAAAACAACAACAAAACATTTAGTAATACCTTTAATTTAAAAAAACACTTGACACTATTATACTTAGTATACATTAAGGGTGCAAACACAAAATACAGAGATCTATAAAAATCATATAACGTGTCCAGTAGTGCTGTAATACTGCAAAAGATGCAGTCATGGAAAACTACGTCTTAGTATGAATACTGATCAGCTATAATTATGCAAATGATGAATATTGAGGCATCTAACTTGACATTTTGTTCCATTTGACTACTTAACATTAAGTCCAAGTGTATTTAATTTTACATTTACAATGGAATAAAGTGAGTGGATGCGTTTAACCGCCGCCACAAAGACACCGCAACAACTCCACACGTCTCATTACTGCTCCACACTTGTTAAGATGCACAAAAGACAAAGTGGGTATGACCAAGGGGGAAAAGAAAAAAAAAAAACACTTGCGTCTTGCTGTACAAAATGTTGTCAATTAGCGCTGGCCGGGCAACATGCTTTTGTGACGGGGATTAGTGTCAACTTTGTCATCTCCCACTTCCTGCAAATGTCACCGAAATATACTGTGACCGTCAAACATGAAAATATATTCAGCTTATTTTGCACAGCTTTGATTTCAGTTTAGATGCAGGGGAGTGCGCATGTGTTGGCAGCTCTCGGGATGCCGCCAACCGACTGTCTTTAAACATGAATAAATAATGTGCGAAGCCTCATCTAAAATGTGTGAGGAGGAGCTGAGGTCAAGCTCGCAGTCTTTTACCACTTTATGCAACAGTCAGTTGACAGCGCCCATGTGGTGAAACCTCTGCCCTTGATGTAAGATGCTGTTTAAGAGGATTTAACTTCACACTTTCGTCTGCACATGCTCACCGGCCACAATATTAGGTACACTTATACAAAAATGAAAATCCCCCCCCCCCCTCCTAAATCAAAAGCACTCATAGTTGTACTATGTTCATTTTGTTTTCGCTTGTCAATTATTTTACTGATTCTTTTATCACAAACAAGTTTATTTTTTATCGGGTTTTTGATTGTCAGGCCGGCCGGCGTTACTTATTCATCCCGGCACCGTAGATTGAACCTCAGGTGGTTCCTGTAGCGAGCTCGGTTTTTCGTCAGCTTTTCGAGGAGGCGAAATTCCTTGACGCAGTTCTCTCCATAACTTCTTTGTAATAGTAAAAATTGTTTGTGATAAAAGAACCAGTAAAATAATTCAAAAGCACTCAGTTTTGGTTGGCGTGTTTCAAAAATAATAATAATAATAATAATGATAATCATCATCATCATCATAATCATAATAAGACAGTATATTACTTAATTAACATACAAAATATTATATAAAAACATGATAATATTAAAAAATACCATAAAAAAATACAATAATCATAATAAGACAGTATTTTAGTTAATAATTAACATATACTATTATATAAAAAAAACACGTTTATTCTCAAGAACATCTCTTTGTATGCATTCTCTATTGAAAGGAGAATTTTGGTGACGGCTCTTGTATTTGTGCTCGAGTGTGTAGTCAAGGAAACAAAAATTGTAACTGCAGATGCAGCTCTTCATCCTGACTACTGCGAAGGTGACCTTGAGCAAGGCACCAAATCATTCCCGCCATCAGCTCAGGTTTGCATACCTGCATCTGCAACATGTACAGCGGAATGTAAATTGAATTTTCCCATGAGGGCGCCTCATCAGTCCAATAAATTGACAATTAAAGGTGCAGCGACTGCCGTGGCTGCTCATAGTGTTACATTGAATTGAATTCCTTTATCATTATTGCCCAGTGAAGACAAATGATAGATGGCGATACTCACTAAAATTAGAGCGAAGGCACTCTGAATTATAAATACGACAATGGTCCTGTTGGACTTTTCAGATGCTTCCTCTCTGCTAGGCGTTAGATGCAAACATACGGTGATTTATGAAAAGATCACGACCACAATTACATATAGCACAAATCACGCTCCTCTATCATGCTTCTGTTCCAAATGAGGCTCCTGAATGAGGTATAAAAGTGTCAAACACACACGGATTTATGCCGGAATTCCGTTTTACTCCCGCCCGGGGTCGTGTGAGCGGCTGGAGAAACGTGTGACGGCTTTTGTGGTTTGTGTGCATGTGTCTGAAGCACCCACATTGGTTTAGGATCCAATTATGCCGATGATGATTTGCTCTTTACAATGGTTGTACAAGGATGACCTAATTTCCCGTTGAGCGTGTGGGTGAAGGTTTTTTTTTTTCCCTCTCTGCACATATCACTTCCTCTTTTTCTTCTCTTCCAACATCTTCTGCTGCCATGACTCTGCATACTAACACATTTGTGTTAGCATAGTTGATAGTGTCACCTACGTCACATATTTGAAGTATCTCCAGCATTTCCTCATGGAAACAGTCTGGACCGAGGATGACCGCTATTATTTCTGGGAAAGATGGAGGTGAGCTCATCCCTCCTCTGTGGACCTCCAACATGCTCACCCCTCACCCTGCTTGGCCTGACTGGGTCAGCTATTCAAAACGTGCGCTAACTTGGTCTGCAGCTGACTTTCTCTTTTTTGCTTGCAATCTTCTGCACTGCCAGTACAAAGAATTGTTTCTATTCTCATCAATGGTAGTGAACGAATGCTCTCCAACAAATAAAAATGCTTTTACGTGCATTTCCGGCTAGAAGTTGGCGGTTCACTTTCTACTTGACAAGATATTCTTGACCTGATTTTAGCTTTCATCTTGGTCTTGAAATGTAAAAAGCGTGAATTCAGATGCCAATTGAAAGCAGGAAATTTATCCGTCGGTTTATGGGATCAAACGTGAATCTACTCGATGAGACATCTTGATGTGCCGCCAGCGTGTATGTGCCACTGCCGGCGTGCGCTTTGCTCGACAAGGGTCGGAGGTGATAATAGGGTCGTCTGCCTTTTCAGGAAGGACTCCCTTCCCCCCATTGCCCGCCACACTCTATATACACACAACCCCTTGGAGGCATTGAAAACCACTCACTCATGTGGTAATGTCTCCATTGTGGCTAGCTAAATGCTTTATGGGCAACAGCTTGGTGCTGGCATTTGGGCAGAGGCGTGAGTCCATATCGTGCTTTGCATGTTGACTGACTCATCAAGCGCTTGAAGTTTGGAGAGTTTGATTTCTCAGCAGCAGGCAGAAGCGGCATAGAGATTTCAAGGCCACACATACACAAGACTTTCATTCATCATTTAACTCCACTTCATTCCATTTTTACTTTTCCAGTAGTACGTCTCGGGTAAGCAGGCAGTGCGATTCGTCATGTCAGAGAGTCTCCGAGCGCCCATACAACAAAAGGTGAAAGGGAGTGTGGGAAAGGGCTGGTGCACAAAGCCCGCCCTGCCCCCTGTCTGTCTGTCTGTCCTCCTGTCTTGGTTGCAGGGACGTTGACACTTGAAGCATCCCCCACCTTGCACAACACCAGTCCAGGAAAAGTTGGGACAAATGAACAGAGATATAGAAAAACGAGAAATACTATGAGACCACAGAATCATTGGGGACCAGCGGAAGGTACCAAAAAGTGCTAGCAGTAAGGACACATTATTTTGGAACTCTTAATTTTAGACTGTCTTTTAGCTATATTGCCAAAGATATTTTTATTATTATTTTATTTTTATTTTTTTTATTGTTATTTTTTTTCATGTTACCTAAAAATGGACTGTACAGGTTAAGCACTGCATCTGAAAATGTATTATACAAAATCACCGTACACACAAGTCCCAACTGCCACTGTTAGAATAAAAATATTCGACTTTATGACAACAAATTGATCAATCATCATGTCTCTGAAGCACCTCCAGTCCTGACAACCACTCAGAGTGAGCGATGGGAGACTCAAAAGATTAAAAACAGATATTTCCTGTGTGTCAGCCAGTTTAACCCACGAAAGAGAGCCTAAGAAATTGCCATCTCATTAAAAACATAATTTGAAGGGATATCACTGGTGTTGTTCAGGACATATTTCCATTTGCTGACTAACATTTTGTATGAACACACGGACGACAGATTGGTAGGCCTGGCAAAAATTGCTCTTGCCCGGAAGAAAAATATTTACGTGAAGTCTGAAAGGGAGGCGTGCCTTACGTGTGTCATCCTCAACCAGGAATGATTTATCAATCAATAAAAACTGACCTTCAAGGATCACTCCTCTTCCTGAGCTGACCTATTAGCAAAAAAGTCGAAACATGCAGAGTCAGCGCAAGGGATGAGTGAAAACAATTCAACTAATATTCAAACGTCCCAAGGCCGAGTCAATAGCCCCGTACTTTTGAGTATGTTTGATGTACCGTATTTTTCGGACTATAGGGCGCACCTAAAAACCTAAATTTTCTCAAAAGCCGACAGTGCGCCTTATATATGGACCAAATTCCTAAATTTAAACTGGCCCAAAGCATTGTGTCATGAAATCAATAATAAGTGGCCCGCTGAAGACTATGAATCATGAATCAAAAAGACTATGGATCATTATTTTGTGATTCTAAAGTAATTTGTTGCATCTGAAGTTTAAAAAAAAGATAAAATGGAGAATGATTTGATTTGGATTCAAAATCCGACATGATGCATTAATGGTGCGCCTTATAGTCCGGTGCGCCTTATATAAGGACAAAGTTTTAAAATGGGCCATTCATTGAAGGTGCGCCTTATAGTCCGGTGCGCCTTATAGTCCGGAAAATACGGTACTCGCAAATACATTCGAACACGCACTTTTGAAAATATTTGCTTGTCAAAAATTTTGGCAGTTCCACACTTCCGTACCTAAGAATTAAAAAAAGGCAAATAAATGTGAAAATTGCAAAATTGCACACACCCCCTCCCGACTTTGCTCCACACATACATTCAGACGTTGGTGTGATTTGTCACCATCCGTCGAGGCCCGGACACGTTCGCTCTAATGGACAAACACTCTTTGTGTGCTAAACAAATTAGCTCCATTACTAACAGACAGACAGCATGGCTGAGAGAGACAGATGGAGACAACTTAAAGGTCTAAGATACGGGAGCGAGCGGGAAATTGATTCACCTAACGCTAAACAAGTCGGCAAAATGATGCAAGGACGAGATTTAAACTTTTATTTCCCCCCACAAATAAAAACCTGGCGTCTTATCCCCTCGTTTTGAGAGTGCACGAGCTAGACGAGACATCCAAACCCTCTTGAGAGAGGCTTAATGTGCATTATGGTTCATCCGTCACTCACTCATTACTCACTCGCTTACTTACACTTACACACACACACATGAAGGCTGATCCACCCAAATACACACACTTAACACCACCAGACTGGATGCGAGCGAGACACATTTATCTCAATGCAACTGTGTGGAAGTGATGCTGAGTGCATCTGGGAATGTGTTATTGCGTGTGTGTATGTGTGTGTGTGTATGTAGCAGTGAATGTGATCTGCCAGGTTTCGGGTCAAAGCAATTCTCTGCCAAATGATTGGTTCATAATCGGATTGACAGGCTAACTCTCTCTCCTCGTCTTGTCCTCTCCTTTCTTCACCAACATTTATCATTCTTGTTTTTCTCATGATGTATACATTACCGGCTTTTTTCTTCCCACCGCTCACTTCTTGTTTGTCTGAGATGCTCTTCTTCTCCATCCCATAATCATCAGTCCGACTAGGCTGTTCTCATCTCTCCCAGTTGGGTGAGAAGGAAAAAGAACTTAATTATATAATAGAATAAATATAATTATTCAGATCCAGTACTTTCCTGCCAAGTCGAATATGATCCATGGTGACGAGTATAAACGGAATGATTGGTAACAGTGACAAAGATAGCATCATGATAATAATAATAATCATCATTTGAAACTTTGTTCATTTCACTCGTCTAACGGAAAAGTGCCTCACTCCAGGAATTTATGACGGCATTTCCATAAATCAGATCTTATTGATCCCTGTAGTGCAATTGGTTTGCTACTGCTGTTCAGCATGCACTTAGTGGAGGAACACAGAGTACAAATACAAAAATAAATATACTGCAGAAATAGATGAGTACCAAAAAAACATTTTTTTACGTTATATAGCGGTTTATAGGAGCAGAATTAAAATATGTAAGCTCAGAAACTCAACATTAAATTTAAATTCACAAATGCTTAGATGATAAATGATCAGATAAGAATGTCAATTAATAAATAAAAAGATGGGATGAAAAGTACTCCCATTTATTGCCTATTCCTTGCACGTGCCCAAAGCTTGACATTTATGGTCTAGACGCCATGCAAGATGTCACCAATGAATTTAATCAGGATTGCTCATGCATTTTCTGATTTATAGACCATCCCTTGACAAGGCCCACCCACCCTTGGTGATTTTTTATGATCAGTAGCAGCCATATTTTTGGGGATGGATCAGAAAAACACTTTGTCATTTTGAGACTCTGCGGGTGGAAAAAAAAAGCAGACCTCATTTGAAATCTTAGCAGCTGCTGTGGATCCATACTTCCGTGTGACTCAGCAATCAATATGGCGCACGCCCATGCACATGTGTACACGTCCTGGGAGGAATCTTTCTTATCGGCAAACATCAGATCAAGCAGATACACTCGAGTGACTATCGGGGCCAGATGAACTCTCCGTGAATCGATGTTTTTCCTCTAAAGCCAAACTCATCTGGTCTCGCCCAACCAGCTGCCTGCCGTTGTTGCCATATTGATATTAAGATAACTCCGGGGAGCAGACGATGTGCTCCCAACACCGACTGAGATTTAGTTTGACAAGAGAGGCCCCCCTTGGGCCGAGGTCCCCTGCCGGGCTCGGGAGACAAAGACGAGGGCCCGTGTTGCCAAACATGGGCCTCACTCATCACCCAGGGGTCAGAAACTCCGAATAATCGAGCCCAAACAGAAGGACACACACACACACACATTTGGGGATTAAGGCTTTGATATGACCCTGCTTAACCCAGCAGAGGGACAAATAGTGACGTGTCACCAGGGGGAAAGAGCTGATGGAAGAACCGGAATGAAGAGGCCAGTTTAGAATCACGCTGGTAGGCCAATCATGGAGCCATGTGCTTGACCCACAAAGACCCGCTTGCTCGCCCGCTAAAAAGGCAGAAAGAAGATTTTGAAGGTTTAGAAATGGACTTCAAAGGAGACAAATGATGGGATGGATGAAGAGACCTTGCTTCAGCAACTCATTATGAATGAGCGCCTCGCTCTAAAAAGGGGACACATGCTCTTTGATCCTCTTAATATCGGTTTTCACGAGGTAGCGCCGATGGAGATAAATGACCAATAACCACAGTAAACAGATTTCCTGCCTGCTTGGAAAAGTTTTTTTTTTTTACTAGTAGTACTAGTGAGGTTGTGCAAGGAGGAAGGAGTCGAAATTGTTCCTGGCAAGCTGACATTTTCACTTTAGCCATACAACTTACTTTTGGGCCATGAAACGCAGAATCATGTCAGATATCGCCTCAAGGCTCTGAGGGTTATATTTTTACCACTCTCAACTTGCGGGCTAAATTTAGATGGCTTTCTCACAGGCCCGGACAAGGTGGCGGTCCCGTCTCGGAGACCGTAGGGGAAGCTTACCATCTAGTGGCTAAAGATGAAAGTGCATTGACATATTCAAAAGAATCTTTTTAACCTCCACAGATTAGCAGGTCATTTATTTTGTAGCAGCTCCTCCATATTTTGCCGCTAACTTTAACCACAAAGGCCTGCTGACAAAGCCATAAAAAAAAGCTATCGAAAGATTAAAAAGGTACCCGCCACCTTTACTAATCGTTCCATTTTACCAATCTAAGTAGAAGGGAGGACAATTTGCCGTCTATAATGGCATTGGCAAGAAAGAGACAAGTTACTGAGGCGGTGAAAAGCCAGTGCCTCAGAAATGATCGGGCTGGATCAGCTGTGGCATTGCACGCCATCCAAGCGTGAAGAAACGCAGGCTGAGCGCCATTATAATTAAAGCATATATTGATTAGACTTTAGTGTCCTCTGGAGCGTGCGGCAGAGGCGCCGGGTGGGTCAGTCACTCTCGCAAGAAGCGCTTTGGAGCCACGAGAGCAATGTCTATGCTAATGGCTATGCTAATGGCTATGCTAATAGAAGCCTCGCTTTCCGTCAATTATTGACGCCTGCTTTAAATGGCGGCTTGAAGCACAATTGAAGCTTCATGTGCAAGGGTCAATAGCAGTAACCTTTAGAAAATGACTTTGCTAATTGAAATATTAATTAGAGGGGAAAATGACATTTCTCAAGAGGGATTTGTGTTCATCTGGTGGTATTGAGTAGGAATATATACATCCATAAAGGCCTTTGGTAAATGGCTTAGGATCAACCCGAGTTTAGAATAAAATGCGTGAGGTTTTATGGACCTCAAGTGAGTCTGAGGGGGCAGAACATCACGCTGGTAAAGGTCAGCGTATCGACCGCTGCCTACTCTTGATATCAAAATCATCTCCGCTCTTCTGAACACTGTCCAGAAGGACATCTGTCTTAAAACACTCCAACAGCGGCAACATCCTTTCTAAAAAAGTTTCCTGTCCAATTATTTCCCATGACTTCAGATGAACTTCCCCGAGTGTTTACAAAGATAGGGGAGAAAAAAGGAGGGGTGCGCTCTGATCGTAAGGGAAAGGAAGAAAATGACACATCTTTATCTTCCGGGATGAATCAAAAACATTCCTCGGAGCGGCAAGAAGGATAAAACGAAAGCTTGATACGTCTGCAGCGGAGTCCTCATTAAACAAAGAGAGCCAAATTTATCCATCAAACGTCTTGTAATTTTTGCAGCACACACGCAGACGGCACTCTTGGGTGCGTTTGGTTTGTCTCTGAGGAAGCCCAGGTTTCCTGTATGAAAATTTTAAAAGCTATTAATATTGTGCATCCACCTCAAGCTTTAATGTATTCCGTTATCTGGTTCTGATGACTGGCTAAAAAGCAATAAAATGCCAATAAATGTCATACTAATTTAACATATTAAAAGTGTTTACATATGACTATTCCTCTGCTGCCCACCTTGGCCACTTGGGGGCAGTATAAGACAGACTGTTCATGGACTCTGTACAGTATAGGCATCTCAGGTCCTCGCAGAGGATAAAGATTATACGACAGTACTGTTATGTTGAATGTCAGTTGCTGTTAGCAATAGCATTAAGGTAGCAGATTAGCGGCTAGACCAGGAACTAGCTCACTAAGGTCATAGGACAAATCCTTCTGTCTCTAATTGTATTTTACACGTGTCCCAATACCTTTTTCCACTTAGAACAATTTTCAAAGATCTTCTTGAGCTTACTTGTTCGGTTTACTATGCGTCGGGAGGTGAGGATGCCCCCCCCACATCCATACCTGACAATGTCCTTCTTATCCCTAAATGCGGTCGATACCCAACGAGGATATGAGAGTCAGTATTGATTGCAATTTCCTGCCATGCAACATTCCAGTCTCGAGCTTTATCAAGAGACTAATTTCTATCAGTGACTCTGTCGTTCTTCTGGCAGTCCCGGTTGCTGCCAGGACGACGGCTAATGAATCAGAGAGGAATGAATAATCCAGCGAGGCAATGATAATGATGAGGTTGGGATATTGTAAATTGTCAGTATTCAACACAACAGCACATGAAGGTTGAGCAGGAGGTTTTTTATGGGGAAAAAAAAAAGGTGGTAGTAACAAATCAGGGTGGCCACTGGGAATTCCGGGAGATTAATACATGACCGTATTTTCCGCACTAAAAGGCGCACCAGATTATAAAGTGCACCTTTAATGAATGGCCCATTTTAAAACTTTGTCCATATATAAAGCGCACCGGATTATAAGGCACACTGTCGGCTTTTGAGAAAATTGGAGGTTTTTAGCTAAACCTTATAGTCAGGAAAATACGGTATTTAAGGTTTGTTGTAGTTGTGTAGTGTTCTCTACTATTTTTTTTACTTGTTATAAATTCATCATCTTCAATTCTCATCGTGTTGCTATTAATTAAAATTTAATTCATTTCGAGACCATGCTTGTATTTCCAAACACTCAAGTTGAAGCCAATACAGTCACTTTCACATGATTCTTTGCGAGGTTACGTGTGTGGTCTGCTTTACCGAGTGGAAAAAACAATATATAACAGGGTAAATTGACGAGAGTGTGACATGTTCCCGAGGAAGTGCGACATGACGGTGTTAAAACCATTGTTTCATTGTGGGTAGAACTGTGGTCAGTGTTTTTTCGCACATCTATTCCACCAAGCCCCCCTTATTAGTAACCACATCCAACGACCACTGCACTTCATGGAAGAGGTGGGAGTTCAATATTCTATAAGAGCAACTATCCCAAACGTGATGAATCAAACACGCTCACAACTGCCCAGGCCGTCATTCAAATCAACATTACCTGGTCCAAGATGAAACTTAACCTTCTTCTCTGCTTGTCCCTGTGGATGACTTCAATCCTCGCAAGTGAGTGTTACAAAATGTTTGTAGGCATTGTCTAATCTGAGTATCTAAGTACATCCATGTAATGATTCACTTTGCATTTGTCTCGTATAGCACACGGGCTTCCCTCGAACTGCTGCCCTGGCTTGTCCAAGACCAAAGTGTCACTGGGAAAAATTAAGTCTTATGTTATTCAGGCTCTGGGCGCCTGCTCCATCAAGGCTGTAGTGTAAGTTTGACTATCAATAACTTTTAATTGTTTTATTGTCCGTCTACATATGTTGTTGCACCATTGTTGTTCAAATAACCATCTATCTATAAATATTTTTTGTAATTTTATTTATCTATTTATGTATTATTCTACTCCGTGTGGTCTGTGTGATCATTCAAAAATATTTCCATCAATTCCAGGTTTCACACTCACAGAAACAAAAGAATTTGCGCAGACCCCGACAGTTGTTGGACACAGAGAGCCATGTTAAAAGTGGATGGAGGAATTTTGCAGCAGCAGGAAGTGAGTAACAGCAATTCCACGAGTGTCAGTGGGACAATTGGCCCATGCACCTCGTTGAGGAGGTCGCAAAGGACGAAAAGAGGAAAGCAAAGGGTGTAGATATCTAGCTGGTATATCTATATCTAATTTATCTCTATATCAAATCTGTAGTTCTTACATTTTTCATGTTGAATGTAAAAATATTTTTGTATTTGTTACACATTGTCATCCACTCGATGATGTGTCAAAGCTATTGAATTTAAAGGACTTTATACTATAATTATCAGTACATTATATTATACTTTCCAAAGTTGTACAATTGTGTTTGACATGTAAGACTTGATAAAAATAAAAAAAATGTATTCTTAATCCGGCTTTGCTAATGTCAACTTTGTCCAATTGTATCCATGATAATAAAATGATCTAAAATTGCACGGTAGGTCATTTTAAAAGTTGTCTCAGTAAATATGCGGAAATGTGAGTTGATTGTAACATCATTTATTTTGCAATACCTTTTATGCCGTCTATTGTTCATCACAATTTAAAACGACAAACGTATTTGAGTTCATTGCCACGTAAATGGGCTGATGGGTGGGCGGAGTCGGTGCGATTGACTCGTAGGTGCTTCAGTCTAAAAATAATCCACTCACCACGAAGAGAAAGCATGACTTCCCACACATTGCAACCACACCAAAGTTCCCCGAAGCTTCCACCTGGGCAGCCAGAAGCTTGCCCTCACTCATTTCCATATCAGGAAGGTGTTATCATTCGAATACCATCTGACTCAGTTTTTCTTTCACTCTGCTTGATGAGGGGAACATTCTTTGCATATCTAAATGTCTCAAAAAATGGCTGCATCTCAGATTTGACAGCTGGCAGCTCTCTTTTATTTATTTTCTTCCCAGAAATGCCTCAGAAAATCCTTTCTTTAATTAAGGATCTATTCCAAACATTGGCTTACTTCCATTTTTTTGACAGAACCAATCGCACTTTCCTAATTTGGATGCTACAACTTGGTTTCTGCTTGACTTGGCGAGGCAGTACTGGAGGGGTGACTAGTTTTCTTCTTTTTTTTTTTTTTAAACTAAGAGCTACTTCTTGCAAAGGGCTATCAATTTGATACACACTTCTTGAAACAGCAATGTTTTGCTCTTCATATTTAGAGTCCTTGAAACACAATTAGCCTTATCATTGCAGTTTTTCTAAAAAAAAAAAATGGTTCATGGAGGTTTTAAGATAGGAAAAAAATTACTGCAGTTCACGAGAAATTTTCTGCTTCCTTTGCGTGTCGTTCTTTTGGGCATGGCTGTTCTTCCCATCGAGATATGCCTTGCTGGTTTGGGTCCACAGCTTGTAAGGGTCAGCGCAGATTCTCTTGTTTTGTACTGTGATGAAACTGAGGAATAATTATGAAAGAAATGTAAGGATGAGAAAGTTATTTTTTAAATATTTTTATAATTTATATATAATCCATTGTAATCTAAATATTTAAAAAACAAAATACTGTGATAGTGTATCTCACAATATTCAATATTTACACAATTTTTCTGATTGAATAAATATACCATCAACACAGATGCAACGTTGAATAAATAACAAATATGACTTACACCACAACGTGCAAAGAACAAGCAGGCGGTCGTTGAACGTAGTACTTGGTCAGCAGATCTCGATGAACGTGCGTGTCAGAGATTTTGCGACAACAACTGGCCAATCCTCCTGAAAAAAAAAAAATGAATAAATCAAAGAACACATCATCTCACATGTGAACCAATTTGACATGACGCTTACCGTGAGCTAAAACGCAGGGCAACATGACAGCAACCAAAAAAAATGGGACCAAGTTAAGAGCTGTCATCGTTCGTGTCGGACGTAATCGGGTTTGAAGTGGATGTTTGCGCTGCAGGCCTTTTAAAGCCCGCTAACATCACCAAATACAGGAATTTGTGTCACTTGAAGTCAGGAACGATGCAACCACAGTTGCACATACACCTGGAAATAATTTTTTCCTCCCACAGAAAAAAAAAGCCAACACAGCCCTTGGCCTTGTTTTTACTCAAGACTGCGGGTATCAATGGCCTACTTTTCATATCACGTCAGCACGCATTCTCTTTCAATTGCAATACACCAAATTTGAAAAAAAAAGCCAAGATGTCATCTTGATCTTTCACGGTCAATTTAATTGCTCTGCTTTGTGCATAACGAGAGAAACAGATGCACTTTTTTAGCGACAGTATGTGAAGCTAATTTTACAGGTGAATTTTGAACAGGTGAATGATAGCTGGTCAAAAAAATGAACTCATCGTATAGGTTATGCATTTAATAGAGGAGAAAAAAAAATAAAGGACATTACAAAGACTGGTTTGGAAGCGTTAGGCCTGCCGCACAATGAAGCGACCTCGCCAAACGCAACTGAAAACAGTTCGCAACTTGTAGCAACGATGGATGGATGGATGGATGGATGGATGGATGGATGGATGGATGGATGGATGGATGGATGGATGGATGGATGGATGGATGGATGGATGGATGGATGGATGGGTGGGTGGATGGATGGATGGATGGATGGATGGATGGATGGATGGATGGATGGATGGATGGATGGATGGATGGATGGATGGATGGATGGATGGATGGATGGATGGATGGATGGAGAGTTTTTGTTGTTTGTTTTTATTGTTTTTATTCTTTAAATCGTGTTCGAAATAAAGATCCATTCATTCATTCATTCGTAGATGGATGGATGGATGGATGGATGGATGGATGGATGGATGGATGGATGGATGGATGGATGGATGGATGGATGGATGGAGAGTTTTTTGTTGTTTGTTTTTATTGTTTTTATTCTTTAAATCGTGTTCGAAATAAAGATTCATTCATTCGTTCATTCATAGATAGATAGATAGATAGATAGATAGATAGATAGATAGATAGATAGATAGATAGATAGATAGATAGATAGATAGATAGATAGATAGATAGATAGATAGATAGATAGATAGATAGATAGATAGACTAGGCCGTGGGTTTTCCTTCATAGAGAAAGTGATGTTCACAAAACAATTTGTGGTTGTGAACGGATATCCGAACCAAGTTCCCCCGAAAAGCCCCGTTTTTGTGGTCACTTGATCTTTGCAACAAGACAAGAAGTGTAGAGAGTCACATGATTGTGTTGTCAGCCTTTTCCTGTGTAGAGAATGACTGAAACATGAGGTCCACTTCAATGCTTTAAAAAAAAAAAACTCTATCCAGGAATTATCTGTTTAAATAAATATCCTAGTTATTTAAAAAAAAAAAGGCTGCATCAGAATTCTTATTGTTAATCGAAAGTTCTTCTGACACTCATTATGAATCACTAATTTTGCAATCTCCTTTATCGCTACTCTGGAATCCAGTGAGTCATTTTGAGAACATTTCACCAGAGCTTCTATCGTCACTATTCTCTATCCCTCCAACAAATTCATAATCTCTCTCTGTCGGTCATGGCCCTTAAAAATAAATGAATCTTTTTTTTTATTTTTATTAATTCACACTGTAGAAATCACATGATACAATTCACAGAAGTGTGTCATTGCTTTTTAGTGAATGCTTCCTTCCTCCTTGTGGGTTGGTTGCACTTCTTCTTTTCTCTTGCCATAAATTGTAATGTTTCATTCAGAAACTTCAGGACAGCAATATTGACACATATCATGACTTCAAAATCTTGGGAAACGCGATGGCGCCTTCCTCAGCTCGTCTAGTCTCCGTTGCTTCACTTACAGTATCTGCCGTTTTGTCATAACCAGTTGCCTAAAAGAAAGAACACATGTCATGACGCTCTCAGTCACTAAGTTTCAAACTTAGCTCCTCCCCCATTAACAGAGATCTGTTGATTGATGGTTTTACAAAATCCTTTAAGACGTCTGATATTATTGACTCCACAAATTGCCCCAATTCAGAAAATGAATGACTATTACATTCGAATACATGTTGAGACAATGCTTTTTTGACTAATGGCCAAATAGTTGGCGGATGTTTGTGGTGGAAACCTCAGGATCTCCTTCCTTCCCCTTTCTTTTTGATCCAAAAGAAAGACCGTGTGACACATTGACGAGTGATCAGCATGTATGGTTTTGCTGAACTCATCAAGATAATAACTTGAATTCCTATTTCACAATGAGATTGCTGTCGGGACAAGACGGGACATGATTCCGGCGAAATCATTTTATATGTAGGGTGAAAATTCCTCGACACTATGAATCTAAAACACCTCCGTAAAATTCATCTTGCCACTAATTACTACTTTCCTATGAACCAGAACTTTGGTGTTGTCTTGTGGTATTTTAGGGGGTTTCAGAAAGGGCAGAAAAAAAAATACATATAGGTGTGGGTTCCACACTTCAAAAAATTCAATGTGATGCTATCATCGACTGCTATTTGATCCCAAACATGGTGTGACACATTTTAACAAACAATATAATAGTACTCACAGGCATATATTCTTTATCCTCTGCAAAAACAACTAGAATTACTGCATCTTACCGAGTGGAGAGTGGTTGTGAAACTTTTCCTCGTTTGTGTCAGTGTGTCTTGTTCTGCTCCTCGGGGGGCAACAGAAGGACCTGCAATGAATTTTCATTTCATTCTCTACATGCCATTTAATTATGATAATTACTATTGTTATTTTCCTTAGTTATTTTTATGGGGGGGTGGGGGGCTGGAACGGATTAATAGCAATTCCATTCATTTCAGTTAGGAAAAAATATTTGGGCCAAGCATGGTCAAGTGACTAATTAGACTTATTAAATTTCAAGGCAGCTCTGTGTGATGCAGTGGTGCTGTGAAATTTCACTATGTTTTGTGAAAATCTGTGTATTGATCCCCATTATAAATGTACTGGAAAGAAAAATCAAGCAAAGTAATTTTTTGTTAACATTTGTATTAATCAGAGAATGAACGTGTATAGTACAACTCCCAATAAGAAATTACACATTAATACCTCAACAACAAAACAAACACACCGAAATGTTACAGGTGAATAGTTTTATAAGAATAAACCTCCAGTTAGCGTTTTCCACACACAAAAAGTTGTGTACTGTTACATTGAATTTATACTGACAAGCTTGATGAGCGGTCTGAATGGACATGTTGGATTTATGATGAAATCAAGGGAAAGAAATGCGTCATCTAACTTCATCCCCGCCCAACATACACACAATGTCGAAGACAAGATGATGCCTGCGGTCAGTTTGCTTCCTCTTTTTCTCCTATAAAACCCTGAGGCCTGACCAGACTGGATAAGCTTTCTCCTCCTGCCAGATCAAACAGTTATCTTTCTGCAAGATCATTTGGACCATCTCAAGAAAAAAAAAATCATGCAAGTGTGCATTGCAAAACTGGCGTTCTTGGCTCTTTTTACGAGCTACCTGGCATTGGCTGCTGCAGGCCCCGGTAAGTCGTCTCATTCTGCTGATTCAGCATCTTTTCACATTTATGCTCGAGGTGAAATTGAATCTTTACATGTGAACAGGAATGAAGATGACCTCATGCTGCACTCAAAGCACCTTGGGGCAGATTTCTGCTCCTATCATCGGATACAGGATCCAGAGGAAGAACCTCCCTTGCATCCGTGCTATCGTGTAAGATTCTTCAAGACTTAAACGTGATTGATTGATTAAAACTAGATTTTAAGATTTGTTGAATCTGACACTCAGGTTTGAAACCACTGATGGAGAAGTTTGCAGCCACTGGAAGCAAGAGTGGATCATGAAGAAGATCATGGAGCTCAAGTGAGTTTGCATTAGTTGGTGTTTGACGCATGTCTCATGTTGATCATAACACTGATGTGATATGTGTTTGTCTTTTTCAGTGAAGCACGGAAGGCCAAAATAAACGGCACTGCTTCTCCTCACGGAGAGACAAACACAACTGCCTTCTATTAATTCCAATTATTTAAAATACTTCCTATTTTAATTTAATATTTATTGGCATCTGTTTTATTTATACATTTCTGCCATGGTAATTTTATTTACTTGTTCAGAACAATTCTTGAGATGTATGCTGTTATTTGATCTAAATACAAATGTTTTTTTGTTCCAATATATTTTCTGTTTTATTACGGTACCTCCACCAAAAGGGAATTCATTGTCCAATTGATTTAATTTATTTAAGGCCCTGCAAAGTGAAAATATGTCTTGGAAAATCGACACGGTAAATTGTTTTAAATGAAAGAAATCACCAAGGCTGTAAAAGAAAAATAATCAAAATAATGAAAAATCAAGCCGTTGTCTCAGCTCTCAAATGCTGAATACTTTATAGTTACTCACAATAATTGAGAAATGTTAAATATGCAACACTTTATTTGTATAAATTCCTACCAGTGTTCACGTTTCCTTAAGATTCCTAGAAAGTCACAATTTCCCTATCACTGGTAGGCTATTTTTAGAACAGGTTCAGGCACTCATTCGGTCCTTGGGGTCCACCTGGTGCCCACTGGAACCACATTGGTGACTTCTGAACCCCTGCCCCATGTTTATCGACTATAAATATTTTGCAGCTCGCTTAGATCATTTTTTACACCACAAAGGTCATCAAGTCAGGTTCCACGGTTCTCTTTTGCCACCTAGTGGCCAGTCTAAGTTACTGCAGCAAGTGACTCGTAGATGAAGTCACCTTGCGTGACCGCAGCATCGTCAAGCCCCGTGGCTTCCAATCCAGAGCAGAAATAGCAAATAGCGTCTTCTTGACAGTCGCGTCATGTATTTGCATGAGCTAGCAGGCAGGACGACTCATTTTAAGGTTCCCTCTAGCTGATGTGGCATTTTTTTGTTTAATTTTATTTATTTTTTTAAACCCTACAGGCGGGTGCCATTCTCTACAATAACAGTGGCACACTATAAAACTTGACTAGAAAGCACAAAGGTTCACAGTGTAATGTATTTTCCATTTAGCGCATGAACGCGCTGCTTTAAAGTCATAATTATTCAACATTAAGGTTGACAGAATGACCGCCGAAGTGACTATTAGCATGAATACATTCCAACAGATTCATGACCTCCAACTGGCAATTTCCTTAATTGCACCACAAATGTTGCTAATCGGAACTTTGAAGTGTTGCTTTGAAAGGTTTATGTGGTACTCATGAGAAATCTCACTTTTTTTTCCCTCTCCTTCCAGTTAAATATTTGGAGGCTAAAAAAAAGCGGTTTTATTCTCCCTTTATTTATGATCAAACCTAAATTGATGGAATATTTAGATCACATGCATGCATAATTGCGCCAATGTAATTTGTTCCACATAATATTGCCTTTGTCTTGTCATCCTTTCCCCGAGGGAGACACGACTAATAACCACTGTCATAATTTCATGCTGTGTCTTGAAGTGCAGGTATGGGTGCTTTACTTCATCAGCAATCTTGTTTTCATTTCTTTTATTCCTTCTGGATTTGATTTTTCCAAAGCCACCCCACCCCCCTCCTCCTCTACTTGACCTATTTCATCTGCTGAAACGTGACGACTCCAAATGTAGAGCATGCACAGTTTCCTTAGGGCTCTTTGTGCAACCACGACATAAATACACAATTCTAGGAATAGGGTCAAAGCATTTTTAATTAATGAGACGTTTGCGTCTTGCATTGCTCTCCTTTTTTATCATCAGCAATATTGTAGTGAACAGACAGGAAAGAGTCTGCATGCATTTCCATGTTCTCTCGTCCACTGGTTATCCCTTTATTTAATCCAATAATGTCATATTAATTGATTTTGCATTATTGAACAACAAAACGTGCAAATGTGTTGGTGGTATTATTGTTGTCCACGTGAGGTAACTATCCTGATATCTTTGTTCTTATACTTTATCCTTTTGTCTCTCCACCATGCTGCCAACTTATTTCTACAGTTAGTTTGGCCTCTTTTTGTAGTGAACTTCATTTTCGATGACTGTATGAGAAATGGTGACTCATGTTGTTCTCATCGGACTTGATGGCCTACGCTGCCCTTGCACAGTCCCACACGTCAACATGTAGCACCTTCCTCCAGGTCCTGCTAGAATTTAAATGACGTCAATGATGCATTTGTATTCTTCGGCCAATAGGCGGCGCTGTTTGTTTGAGCCAATCTACTTCCCTACACCTGGGAGTTTGGAAATGGCAAACATGATTTTTTTTAACGTTATTGTGAATACATAGGAGATATATTTGAAACTTTTTGTGAAAATGTAAGAAAAATAATCTTTTAAATAACATCAAATTTAAAATAATTTCCAGCTAGTTATTCTTTAAAAACATTCAAAATTTGGCCACAGTTGAAATGAATACATTGGTTTTAGTTGTAATTTAGTTCTGGAGTTGAATTATTTATGGAAGGCTTATCTCAGAAGTCTTTTTCTCTGTTGGTGAGAAAGGATTTTTTTTTTTTTTTTTTAAGTAAGGGAGTGAGCAAGGGTGAGGATCAAGAGAAAGAAACACCATTGAGTTGTCCACCCACATAAAGCCCCCTCTGGTCACCTGCGTGGGTGTGGGCCAGGCGAGGGTGCACTACTCACACACGAGAAGCTCCACATAAAGAAAAATAAAAAACCAGCCTTCTAATCCCACTTGTGAAATAAAGAAATAAGCAAGAAAATAATTACAATATAGTAAAAGCACTTCAGAGATGAGAAGCTCTGAAAATGCTTTTGGCATTAATTTCAACCTCACTATTTGTTGATGTTGTTTTGTTTTTTTGAGCATGTTAGGAGTAATGCTAAATGACTTGATGTGGAATTGTTAGTGAGTCCAGAAGCTTGTGTCCTCTCCATCTCCTCCTACATCCCATCTGCGTGTCCACAGTGTGGGTGATTGCAAAAGCTGCGGGGGTGATGAGCAATTATTGTAGCGAAACGATAAGACAACTTGTGATGTAACACTCGGAGTTGCACTCCTACCGTCCGGGGCCAAGACGCAGAATGAAAAGAGAAGAATAATGGTATTTTATGGCATGTATTGTGTGACATCACAAGGTGCCCCCGAGGTGTTTGAGTCTGGCAGAGCCTATTGAGGATAGCTCGTGCCAGGAGAGGTGAGGGGAACAGGGGAGAGGAGAACTGAGAAGTATTTTTAGGGTGGTCTGTTATCTGAGGGGGCCGGGTCACATCGCTGAGGGGAGAAGGCGGTCCAGGCTCTCCGCCAAGACCGCAGATAAGGAGGAGAGGAACAATGCACACGCAGGAAGCCAAGCGCAAACCTCACACTTTAACATCCTCTCACAGTTACAGGAAAGCAGCGCTGACAAATTGTATTCTAAAATCAAAAATGAATAGAAAGAGGAGGACAATGTTTGTTTGCGTGTTCAGAAGGCCAGTTGTTTGCATTCTTTGTGCGGGATCTCCATGGGTGACTTCAGAGAGTCCTCCCCCTCCACTTGACCGTTTATGTTGACTATTCACGATTTGCTGGGTTGTTTCCGTCTGAAGATAGAAATGGCAGATGGAGGGAGAAGGGAGAGAATAGCTCATCACTATCACTTCATGTTTATGGAACTGTGCACACACACACAAACACACACATATTGTGCATTATATATATATAGAGTGTATAATGAAATAAATAATATGTTAATCTTGACATCTTTTCTTGAAATCTGACTTTATTCTCCTTATAGTATGATGTTACTCTAAAAAAAAACAGTTTCTTATTGAAAATGTAAAACAATTTTCCCTAAAAAATATATGTAATTTAACAGCCCCCTCATATTTCCCTGACTGTCTACCATTTGACACAATGAAAGACTTGCCGTGCACATTTACAGTGAATATAAAAAGTCTACACACCCCTGTTCAAATGCCAGGTTGTTGTGATATAAAAATAAAAGCTAGGTAAATCCTTTCAAATCATGAATGTAGCCTTCAACTTGTACAAGTGAAATGAAATAATTATATAGTAGGTCTCTATGTGTTAAAAAAATACAAGTCACTTTAATATGAATATTATTATTAAACATATATTGTAAAGTTAAATACAACTGAAATGTCTTCTGCATTCCAAAGTGTACACACATTTAGCTCCCACAAAGATGGAGGCCCTTCGTGTTGAGCTGCAAGCTCAGAGAAAGCCCAAATCGCTCCAAGAATATCTTAGCGAGGCTTTGAGACAAGAAGATCCTTTTCATTCGCCCAACAACCCCCTCCCCCTCCCCTCCCTGGCCGCCATTACCATCACCACCAACATCCATACTCCACCAACACCCACCCATCCAATCCCATATCCAGACTGCCAAAGCGCTGTCCCCAGTTTCTCTTCCCAGCCTCCTTTGTTCGTCTCTCTCGCCGCCCACACACCTAGCCGTCCCTTGGGCTTTTTTTTTTTTCCTCATACGCGTTCACACGTTTACATTTGGAAAGGCTTTTATTCCTTCCAGTCGCCATCTCTGTCTTGATCCCTATCGTATTAGACACTGGGCGATGCCGCCGCGTGCGTCCATGTTAACATGTGAAATACACAAACACACACCATCTGTGTGAGAGCCACAATACAGATGTGTGGGCAGCAGCCATCTGGGGACCAAAATTGAACAAAAAGATGGGTGTGTGTTTGTCGACGCGTTTGTACGACGCCGTGCCAAGGGCCCGCTGTGGAGCCCCCCTTTTTCTCCAGAGAGCTGTGAATCTCAGGAGTGGGAAATACATCCCAACAGTCATCAATCAAAACTTTGCTGACACAAATGACCCCAAACAACAGCTCGCCCAAGCGCCACCCACCCACGCCACTTACGCCACAGGCCTTCGCCTTTTTACCGTACCACGCCATTCCCCCGGGCGAAATCGGGATAATTCGGCTTTTGTTATTGCGCAGTCAATCGCGGCATTGGGGGAGAAAGAAACGTGAAAATGGTATTATGGCGGATGGGGGAAGAGTGGCACATCGAATGTGGGAGTTGTTGTTTTTTTTCGTCTTTTTATTTCGCCATCTCAAAGCGCCAGATGCTCTTCCTGGGCTCATTAGAATGCTTTACACGGGATCGACATGGTATCGGTGCAGCAACCGCAGAGACAAAAAGCAAAATGGAGACTGGAGCATGCAAATGCAAATGTGAACACACACATGCTAAAACAACAACCTTAATATCGTGGTGCCTTGAAATCATTCGTTCGAGCCCCCCCAAAATTAATTTTTGTCCACTTTACTGTACCAAATATCAATAACATCATTGATAAAGTGACTTGATCAACTTTCATCACGTTAGTCGACCACAAAAAGAAAAAATTCAACCCATATCTCAATCTAAGCTGTTTTTCTGTTACCGGCTCAGCGTACAACAAAAGATTATGGGGGGAAAAAAAGACAACCCACTGGAGTTTAACATTTACTTCATCATGCTGTGATTGCACAATTAGCGATTGTTCTCGACTCTCTTTGAGGAAGGAGACAGTGTAGGAGGACAGGTCACGAGGCTGTTCTTTGTTTTGTTGTGTTTCTTTAAGTCTCGGTGTGCTTTTTTTCCCCGTCCTTACCCAAATGCGCTCACTTGTGGTTACATTATTCCAGCATATGCCTTTCTTTTACGTCTTTTACAATTAGAGGTATCACAATAAGTCAAAAATGATTTGATTGACACTTGTAAAGCTGCCATGAGCAACAAATATCCAACAGGGGGCGCTCTAGTTACGTGTACTGGGCCCGCAGCATCCGGGATGCTGTTGAGGTAACCAGTAAGTCAACCTTAAAACGCCTGATTTGACACATTTTTCCAAATGTCCTAAAAAGCTTAATCGTGTGATTTTTGTGTGGCGTTTAATGGATTCTTCACCATGAAATACCCCATAAAAAATAAAGGAAGTGTGAGAAATAGGGCGGATTAAATATTTATTGGGTGTGTGGTCCAACTCGGGGGTGTTTAAGGTTTAAAACAAAAAAAAATACAATTACAAATTACTTTTTGTATCCATTGCAAATAACGACCTTATGGTTTTCCGTCTGGTTTTGAAAACATGTAGAATTCCCTCAGTGTTGGTCCATGCATATCGTTTGGCTCGTGCAGTTTGAATGACCATTACGGCAAGCACGCGAGTGTGAGACCGCCCCACTATCCTCTGCATCCAACTCACTCCCACCACCCACACACACACCCTTGGTTTCTTCATTTACACACATTTTTCCCACCGGGATGGATCTTCCGCAGCAAGCGCGCACAGCCAGCGGCCAACACGCACGCTTTCCTTCGTTACACATGGCTGCGCATGTAGGACGAACATTCACGGCGATTATGTGGATAATATGTCTAGTTTCAAGTTCCAGGACGAGGATTTATCCGGCCAATGAAGGTAAGGAGTCCGTATAACCGGGAGCGTCTTTGCGCGGTGAGGACCGGCTTCGTGCGTTCCGTGTGCGTCCTTGGATGGTTCAGTCTGAGGGCAAAAAAAGTTGACATACTGGGACAGTTTTATTATTATTATTATTTTGCGTGGGGATACAAGCACTTTGAGATGTGTCAGGTGATTGGTTTGTCTTGAAATATTTTGACAACCTCGTCACTGATTATTATTCAAATGATTACTTATTTAAAGTATGTGGACAGACGTCAAGCAATAAATTTGGATCAAATGCCCAAAAATCTATTTTCTTATCAAAACATTTTTTAGTTTATGGTAGCTTGGACATAAATTTTTTGTCAAAGGTCCACTAAGGTTGAGTTTGAATTGGAATAACTTGATTTAACACCGTCATCCATGTTGATCATGAGTGAGAACAGAAATGCTGAGCCAGGACTTCACTCATTTTCAATATCAGTGACCTCTGACCTTACAAAATTCACCCAGTCACACTTGTACAGTCTTCCAACAAGTGTGATAGCAAAATGCTCCTTCTGCTCTCAGCCAGGTAGGTTGGGTTATTTGGTGATAGATAAAATGCAAAACACTTAAAATGACGGTTATTTGAACAACAATGGTGCAACAACACATGTAGACAGACACTAAGGCAGATGCAGTCAACATTCTTTTGAGTAACAAGGATGGTCACAGATTGAAACTCGTATCTCAAGGCACCACAGCAGATAATAGGTTAGAGACCTTAAATGTTTTAAATGTACAATAATTCGTTATTTAAATCCACATTAGAAGCTATTAAAATGATGTGTTTGCTTGCTATGAATCACACATTTGTTCTTAGCTTAGCTTGATTTAATTTTTTCCAATGATATATATATTTATTTTTTAATTGAACCATTACTGACAGTAAATTTGTCATTTTAGTGACTCTGCTGGATACCAGGACAGTGCCAGGAGAGCTGAAATGGGCAGCGAGTCCCTCAGAAGGAGGGGTGAGTGGGAGCTCTCCATTTTTTCCTTTTTATCAGACACACTTTGGACAACCTGCTGTTTTTTTGGGCAACGCACACACATTAGGTCTGGAAACTAAATATTCATCCCACAGATTTGAAAATGAGCTGTCCACCCAACCTAAGTGCTAATATGAGCTAGTTGGCATTGTGTTTGGCATGCCACGTGGCATAAAGCAGCCTGGTGGTGGGTGTTTTTTTTCCATTCGACATTTTTTACAGCGGGCCACGCATAAGCCAGAATTCATGGTAAAAAGTTGTCTACTGACTCGCTCACCTCTTTGTTGGTTTAAGAGTTATTGGTGAACTTGACACCAGTTTTTCAGCTCTCTATACGCTCATTCTCTCACAGACCGCTTGATTGGCAGGGTCCTGGTCCTCACACACCAAGCTTTTGATTACAGCACCCCCCCCCCTGACTCCCCCGACTCACCCCTTCTGACGCTTTCTGCATCGTCTTGCTTCACATACACATATCGCTGGGGATCGCTTTGCAGGGCCAAAGCTTTTTTTTTTTGCTCCCCCTCTTGGCAGCTGCGATTTTCATTCAACTAACAAAGACTCCAAATGAGTTGAGACAAGGAAGCATCACACCTCATTTTTCTTTACAGACCGGCTTCCAAACACCCACACATTAAAAACACGCATGCCACGCGAGAAGCGTGCTCATGCCCTTGTACATGCACGCACATTCTCGCTCCGCAAATTAACCCTCCCAAGCATCGTATACTGCTCATAAAATTTTCATCCCTTGAAGCTCAACTTTCTTTTGGCGCTTTTAACTAGAATCAGTACAAAGATGTTTTTACAGGTGGCTTAGCGGTGAGCACGTCTGCCTCGCAATTTTGAGGTGCGAGGTTTGATTCATGGCTCTTCCTTTGGATTTTGTGTTTTCCCCTCAAATAATCTGGCTTCCTCTGCAATCGCACAAACATGCTTGTTAGCGACAATGAAGACTCTAAATTGTCCATTGGTGTGAAGGATTGTTTGTCTTGAAGTGGCAATTGGCTGGCGACCAGTGCAGGGTGGACCCCCGCCTGACTCAAAGTAAACCGGGATGGACTCCAGCTCACCTATGACCTCCTTGAGGATAAGTGCTATAGAAAATTCATGTATGGAGATGTTTTAGGGGGACTTGTTAATGCAACTACAAAGAATGGGCACTTGACTAAATTTGTTTTCTGATAGACAGCGGGAAAAGATTTTAATTATAAGGCAAAAAAATTCGCTTACTGGGTCTTGTTGATTAAAAGCACAAACTCAAGGCCCGGGGGCCAGATACGGCCCGCCACATCATTTTATGTGGCCCACGAAGACAAATCGTGCATCAAATTCGTGTCGATACTAGAATAGCAAATTGTCTTCACTCTTAATAATATCTTTTTTTTTTAAATATTTGACGAGTCTTTACTCGTCTGATTTGAAAACCAGTTATTTGTCAGTTTGTTTTGTAGCTTTTACTGTATATAATATGAGGTGCTCATACATTTATTTGGGTTGACAGTCATAATGGCCCTCTGAAAGAAGCTATGACTACAATGCGGCCCGCGAAAAAAACGAGTTTGACACCCCTGATTAAAAGTATACGCAGTGACGGTTGAGAACATTACAGTACTTTAATTGCGCCATTTTCCGGTCTTATGTTTTTTCAAATTGACCTATTAGCGGCCCAAAAGAGGACAATCACGCTAACAAGCAGCGCCGATACTAATTGAGAGTCCGGCGAGTACACTATATTATGGTTATGCATTAATCTGTGTTATTTGGTAGAATGATTCCCATCAACACACGCAATGTCTAATCGTCAATTCATAAATGTGTAGCATTAAATTAGCTAACTGACAAGATCTGATATTGATGAGGGTTCAAAGTGCGTCGTTCACGCACACTCCCTCCCGTTGTCCCTCATTGGACATGGCACATTTAAGCTTGTGTGGCTCAGGCTTGTTGGGAGAGAGCGGATTATTATTCAGTGGCAATAAAAAGCCAATTTGGAGTCGGGAGGCTCGGCGGTCATTTGAGGGGTCGCTGTACAAGGCAAGTGGTTGCCTCTATTGAGATGGATGGTGCGGTGAAGGCTGGACCTGCTTTACTTGCATGGAAATGTGGCTGTAAATAAATAAATAAATGGTAACAAATGAGATACCGCTGCGGAATAGTGATGCCATGATGAATGGCTGCAGTCAATTAGATAGCCCAATGTTGAAAATATTCCAATTCTTGGACAAAAATGAACTTTTTATTTAACTGGCCATTGCTTTTGGATGAAAAAAAGAAAAGAAGAGATTGTCCTCCAGTGAAATTTTCCAACAGTTTTGTGCAACTATTTATCTGAGAGCTTTTAGAGAGATGGTGCCTGAAATTGCAGAACAAACGACGATTTCATGCTCGTGAGGTTTATTTTTAACCACATTTTGTTGTTTTTCAGCAGGGATTCATTCTCTGGCAGATTCATTTCAAAGTGTCTCCACTTGGCAGCACTTGAGTTTTTGGAATAAATGCATGTGATTAACTTTTGTAGCTTGGTATAGGCTGTTCCCTTTTGTTGTTATAAAATACAAATTATGACGGAGCATCTAATGTCAAACAAACAAATGGAAAATAATATATTCCCTAGAAATGGACATGCTACAATTGCTAAAACGTTTGCTTGTGGCTTTGCAGTGGGAAGAAGTGAGCATCATGGATGAGAAGAACATCCCCATCAGGACGTACCAGGTGTGTAACGTCTTGCAACCCAATCAGAACAACTGGCTGAGGACGGACTGGATCCCCAGGTCCGGTGCTCAGAGGGTTTATGTGGAGGTCAAGTTTACCCTGAGAGACTGCAACAGCCTGCCTGGGGTCACCGGCACCTGCAAGGTATGAAGAAAAATTCGCTGTCAAACTCAACATGAAATAAAGCGAAATATAATTTACGCATTTTAAAACAACCACATAACTTTGCCTTAAAGCTAACACACAGTGGCAAACGACATAGGCTAACAAATAGCATCTATTAGATTTGAACACAAACGGTGCAGCAACCTATGTAGAAAGAAAAAACAATACGAAGAACTGCGGATTAGTCAAGCAGTAGCTGAAATTCTTATTTGTCTGCATACATTAAATTGCCACCCAATGAATTTAAATGATGGATATGGTCTTTCTTTATCATCTTACCGAGGGGTCTTTATCTTATCCCCCAATGTAAATGCTAGAATATACAGTACACTATGGAATTTCCTGAGGCTGCTTTTGATGGATATTTATTGTATTTTTTACTACAGCTGGAACCCCCCCCCCACTTTTCTGCTCAGTTTGACTCATTATCATATAAAGAGGGAAAATGAGCAGCGCCGGAGATAAATAGATATCTCTCTTCTTCAAATCCTCTTTGTCTTCCAGGAGACATTCAATCTATACTACCACGAGTCCAACGAAGACAGGGAGAACTTCATCAAAGAGAGCAGCTTCATTAAGGTGGACACGGTGGCGGCGGACGAAAGCTTCACTCAGGTAACGGGCGACTTTTTCATCCTCCCGCCTCCGCTCACTTTAATTCGCTTTTATCGGGAAGAAAAGTCTCTTGCGACAATCAGGTATAATGTGTTTATTTGCGCAACAAGCACTTTTATCTTAAAGCCGGACCATGCAGGAATATTTCTCAGTCCTCGCTAATTACCTCTCCCAAGGGGGTTTATGTTTTCATTAGTATTTGATTATTTATTAGTAAGGAGGATTACAGACCACTGTGCTACTGATTTCCATTAGATGAAAGACTTTTTAACGAGGAAGAAAGCACGGCTCCACTTTTTGTTTTATCCATCGACGTTGCAACAAATCGTTTTTCTGTGTGCCCAGGTGGACGTTGGAGACCGCATCATGAAGCTCAACACTGAGGTGCGGGATGTGAAGGTGACAACCAGGAAGGGCTTCTACTTGGCCTTCCAGGATGTCGGCGCCTGCATCGCCTTGGTGTCCGTGCGGGTGTTCTACAAAACCTGCCCCCTGACTATTCGGAACCTGGCAACCTTCCCGGACACAGTGACAGGAGCTGACACTTCCTCCTTAGTGGAGGTCAGGGGGTCGTGCGTCGACCAATCGGAGGAGAAGGAAGAGCCGAAAATGTACTGCGGTGCTGATGGAGAATGGCTGGTTCCTATCGGTGGATGTCTTTGTAACTCGGGATACGAAGAAAAAGGAAGTTCATGTAAAGGTAAGCGACTTGTTTGTTGTTATAATTACAGTGTGACTCATTCGAGTGACAGCGATGAGGCTTAAGCGGTAAACGCGACACATTCATTCAGCTCTTCGTCTCACGCTGTCATTAAATAGTAAAGTGAGTTGAAGGATGACAAGTATGTCAGCAAGTCTGTTGCATAACTGCAATAAACATTGCACTGTATGTTTTTTCAAATTGGATTCGACAAAAAAAAGATTCTGGTACAACTCTCAGACTTAGGTCAAATTAAAACAACAAAAAAGAAAATTGCAGACTGTTTAATATGCTTAATGTCAAACGAACCACCCTCTGCATACAAAATAGTTTCCCTCTTTTATTAACTTACTGAAAAATCACATTACTTGCAGCATGTTTTGAATTTTTTCTTAGCTATATTTGTACTTCATTACATCCCGTCTGAATGGTCACAATTATGATTCATTTAACTAATTTAATAATAACAACAGATCTGGTCTGTTTTCTATGTTACATTCAAATGCTAGCATTAGCTTAGCATGAAAAGTGGCAATAGCGAGTTCAGATTGGCACCATAATGGCATAATTAGCACAATATAGCTCTGTTAACAAAACATGTATGTTAGACATATGGTTTTGCATATACTGTATCTTCACATAACATTTTATTTCAACACACAAATAAGATTTTTCAAATTATATTCACTATACGCAAACACGAACATAGTTTTAATCAATTTTAATGGGTTACTTGGGGAGGAATGTTGGTTTCATTACTGGTGTTCCATTTCCTATGCACTCAAATTGTAAGGTCTCATTGTGAATCGCCATCTGGACAAAAAAGAACGGAGAGGAAAAAAAAAAAAAAACGCCTTCCTGTCACTTATAAGTGTGGTCCGAACTTTACAGTAGCAAATATGCAAGCTGTTCACGCCTCTCAGCAAAGAACTTGAGGCGCGGATGACGCGGGATGGGAACGGCGCGGTGGCGAGGACGACTC
This sequence comes from Syngnathus floridae, assembly GCF_059516105.1. NCBI lineage: Eukaryota > Metazoa > Chordata > Actinopteri > Syngnathiformes > Syngnathidae > Syngnathus > Syngnathus floridae. The sequence goes on along the minus strand of NC_142426.1, from coordinate 7,605,868 downwards.
AAATGTACGTGTTTGTGTGTGTGATGCATTAGACAAAAGTCTTACGCGTTCACACAACATGGCATTGCTCCCCCCTATTCACTCCCACACAGATGGACGAAGACCTGTAAGGGGGGAAATGGCGGAGCCTCTCCCTGAACTGTTTTTATTTATGGAGCCTATCCCAGAAGGCTAATTGTATAACAAACAGTGCCATAATTCAAAGTTTAAAAGACGAGAGAAAGAGAAAAACAAAGACATAAAGGGAATTGCGGTCGGTGCCAGTTGGCGATGCAAGGACTTGAAAAGTGTGTTTTTTTTTCTTCTCTCAATAAGATGAGCAGTAGCCAAATTTCTGTGTGACAAATGTTCTTAAGGACCTTCACCCCGTTTGTTCAGTCTGAAAGGAGGGAGGAGGTTTGTAGGGTGGGACCCTAAGGTCTGAAAGATGTTTCTCCTCTACGAGATTTAGGGGACACCCTTGACTCGGTTGAACTCGAAGCAGATGTGAAGTGCCATCTATCTGTCAGATGTTCCTGCCTTTCCTCCCGCCGCTTGTCAGCTCGCCGGCCGGCCTCAGCTCGCCCCGGCTGGAAATCCATCAAAGTGCGTGTGAATAGCAAATGGCACTGCGGTGAGATCTCTAACCCCGCCGTGTCGGGCGGGCACCTTCTCCCATTTTAAGTTTGCAGTGATGCGGAGAGGGAATGACGGGAGGGGAAGGGGAGGGGACGCCGGAGAGCAGATTTAGACGTTCTTTCTTCCCACCCGCCGTCAAGGTCAAAAGGTTTCTGGATTTTCTTCACTCTCGCGCCTGCGCTGAAAGACACCTGCCACTTCAAGTGTACTCGTAGCAGAGCCGTGTGGTGCAACATATTCACTCGTTGTTTTATAAACTCCGAGAAGATTTGTCGAAATTGAACTGGAGTGCTTAATGGGTGGTTTTTGTCATTTTGCCAGTTTATAGACAAACTTCAAGTTAAGTTACGGCTAATTCAACGTGCAATCCCAAACCTTCCAGTTGAGTTTTCAGATTCCTAAAACAAGAGGAGGCTCAGCTAGTAAAATGGTTGATACAGAGTGACGTGGATAATAGCAGGAGCTGTAGAAAGGAAGAAGGGATTAGATGTTGAATGGTGAGATATTGAAAAAGGGCCAGTGACAGCAGAAGGCAGAGCCGCCTCTCCCCCTGCCCGAGGGGGGTCATCAACGGGTGCAAAGGGGACCAGTAGAGAAACACAAGAGTGCGGGAACTCCCCCTCTTTTTTACACCCCCGGTTAAGACTGAGGTCATGACTGAGCCCGATGAAGACGTCAAACACTCTTGACTGACAGCCGCGCACACACTCCCATACAGGCAGAGCGCGGGGTCGCGACCGAGCGAGATGAAGTCGTCAAAAGTTTGACAGCTGCGATCCGTCTGGAAAGATCGGAAACGAGGGCGGGGAGACGAGCCGAGAAACAACAGAGGGAATTTGAAATGGGAATGGCTGAAGAATGGAAGCGGAGCCTCCTGCTTTTTGTCTCACTCCTGCCTCCCACCTCCCCTCCCGCTTTTGGCTTTCTGATGCGGCCCGGGGCCGTCACTGCCTGGGAGGCTTGGAATACCTCTTTGTGTACAGTCTCTCCATTCCCAATCCCCACCATCGAGACAGATTTCATGCTTGTGCTTCTTTCCAGCGCACCTGCAGTGTCTCATCGAAAAGCGGAGAGAAAATGAAGTCAGACGAAAGAGAAAAAGAGGCTTCTAGCAAAATAGCCACATCACTATGCCATGACAGAAGAGGCGATAAGCCGCCTATTGCTTTTTACACACAACCCCGATGCCAGCTTGCTTTCACATAGTTGACACAGCACTCCAAAATCAAACTCAAATTAAATGCGTCAACACTTGTCGGATAGCGATATTACTTTCAACGCAATCGGGGGAGACAAGTGTGAAGCTTAATGCTCCTGTCTCGGCATTCTGGCATTGCTAATGTGCAGCTCTGACTACGTTTACACGCAGTCAATATTTGGGTTGAGGTCGGATGACGTGCAAATAACTACTTCCTTGTGGAGTCAGTTGTGAATCATTTGCATCTAAGAAATGTCCGCTAGCTTAATGCTATCATACAATAAAAGGCAGACATGCTAATCAGAATTAGCACTGTTGTTTCATTTAATTAGAAACCTGTTTTTTTCTTATCTTTTCCCATGATAACTATTAAACTATCCCTATTTTTGACAAATTTTCAGGAGTCAAATAAATGCTGCCTTTTCCCCCTGACTCTTACAGCCGACAATGAAGGGATGCCCAAATGATGCTACGTTAGCGTGATAGGCTTTCAATATGGCCGCCGGTAATGCGTTGTGGGAAATGCAGATAAAGCCAAAGCCCCTCTATTGAGCTCAACTGAATTTTGGGCACTAAATGGTTTTGGATTGCTGATTTTGGTGTCTGTACTTTCACTCTGGAGCTCTGCCCAGCGATGCCTTCAGAAGTGTGTGTAGGAGGAAAACAGTGCATGTCGTCGGTGTGTATGTGTGGGCTTACTGTACAAATGTATGGTGGCTGCCAAAATTCGTAAAGAGACTGGATTGAAGCGATGGTGAAACCCTTTGGGGTACGACTTTGCATTTCTCCATCACAATCAAATGTGTGTGTTCCGGTGTCCTGTCAGGTTCACGTCGAGCAGCCCCACCAACCAGTTAGTCCTTGTGGAGCTCTCTGGCACAGCAACAAGCTGCACTCTCGCTCTCTCATTATCCCGTCTTTCTCCTCATCCACGGTCATGGGGGGTGGCGGGTGCTACTGGAGGCTTGATCCTTGTGTGACAGAGAGGAGGTTTGCGGGGGTCATTGTTCTCAAGCCCCCCCCTCCTTTCTTTCACATGCTAATGCTTGGAACTGCTGGCTTTGGATTTCTCTTCAATGTACCAGTTTTTAAATTTAACCAACTGAAGATATTCTTTAGGCTTTAATGTAAATTTGGATTTATTGCCAAGCTTTGTGGGGTTGACTTAAATGAAGGCACCAAAAGATAAGAATGGTGTCCTTCCTCTCCCATTCTGTAGGTTGTAATTAACAGGGCATGACCCCTGTGATTAACAGCGGGCGTCCTTCTAAGTCTGTCTATCCATCCATCCATCCATCAATCTGTCTTTTCCTCCCTCCATCCATCCATCAGGTGTCGGACACGGAACAGCGTGGGGTACTTCCTGCACCTAAACTGTCCGCTGGGCATTGTTGACAGATGACACGGCTCCAAGAGGAAAACACACACACGTCCGTGTGCATACGTTGTGCCGACAAGGCTCTTTTCGTCAGATTTGCACCGAGCCACATTTGCATTTTAGAAGGATGAAGAATGCATATGCAAATGTCGACAAAGCTGATAGTAATCAAAGGGCACCTTCTCCCGCTTGCCTTTATCCCTCCTCCATATCTGTATTCCTCCTCACCTTTTTTTTTTTTTTGTCATCTCAGAAATCTTTTCCTCATTCAGTCTGTAGACGTTTTTGTGAAGTTGTCCCATTTTACAAACACAGGAACAAATTTAAAACCATATTTCCAAGATTTTTTTTTTCAACCATCTGTTTGGGTTGTTTTTCTCTCCGCAAGGTTTTAGAGGTGTCTCCAATGCATTTAGTTTATGTTGCTAAGTGTTAAGGCTAATGGAGCAATGATGTACTTTGTGTTGACAATACAATCAATTTAGCATGCAGGTTGTTCTCAGCTCTCAGTAGCACGAGGGGTTCACGTTGGGTTAATGACATCCGCATGAGCTCTTATTCCAGGTCAGACTGCCCCCCCCCCCCACCCCCCACCCCTCTCAAACACTTTGAAACTGCAACCCCTCCTAAAAAAAAAAAAAAAGCCAACAGACAACAGAGAGGACGTTGAAAGAAGTTTACGGCTTCAAATGCTTTCCTTTCTTTCACGTCCTCGCTTATTCTGAGCTCGGTGCTGGTTAGAGGGATAAAGTGATTGGGTTGGACATAGACAAAGACCCTGTGGTCCCCCCCCCCTTCTGCAATCAACCCCAAAAAACCTCAGCAGCTCTGAATCTTTTTATCTGGTCTGGTTTACTCCTCTGTTGTTTCCTGGCTTGAGCTGCATTTTACCTTTATTGCTTTTATTCGATTTATGTTAACGAATTTGGAGAACAGCTTTCCGTACGGGCTCGTTGGAATCGGCATCAATAAGATATAAAATACTTTCATATTCACTCGGCGTTATCGAGGATTCGAGGCATGAAAAATGGAGGTCGTGAGGGAAATGTGCAGGAAGCCAATAAGGAGGTTGTGAGAGGGAGGGAAAATCTATGGAGGCTCGCACAGATGGGACAGGATGGTCCGTGTGAGTCAAGACTTCCTCCCTCTCATCCACTCATCAGAAAACACACATTCTTCCTCCAAGCAAGCGCTGGGATGTCTCCATCTTTTTGGAATTGCGGGAGGGCCGAGCAGATGAATATGTCGTGATGAGGGAAAAAGGTGAATGATTGCAATGGAAACAAACGGAGGATTTTCCCCACTCGGGAATTCAAAAGAGGAAAAATTTCAGCCCCTTTGCTCTTCAGTTTGGTTGGCTCCACCACTGAATGTCAAGATGGATAATTATCTTCTCATTTAGCTCTTTGTCGGCCTGTCAATGCACAAACCACGCATGGGGGGAGAGAAAGACCCTTCCTCTATTTCTGCGTCTCTTCTCTCCTGTAAATGTCACTTGCTGAGAGTCAAAATGTCTTTGGAAAACTCTCTTGAGGTTGTTTGCTCGTGTCAATGATCTTATTGTCTGGCCTTTGTGACTTGTCAATATGGAAGACAAAGAGAACTGTATGACAGGGTCAAGGGTCACTTGGCCTGAGTGGCTTGTGATTATGTTGCTTGGAGGGTGGGCAGCCATTTTGCCACAAGCAATATATTTACAGGTGTCCCCCTCAAGGACATAAACAAACGGCTTTACCTCGCGTTCATTCAATTTTCACGACAAAAATGTTCTCTTTAGTGTTACAAAATATTCCCCCAACCCCTAAAAACAATCTTTGCATTTTATTTAATTTTTTTTCGTGATGGCGTGTGTTCAAGCTTGCAGAGTGAGCAAGTGGCTCGCCGGCGGTCTTCTGTGTCCGCTTGATTTAGCTGGCACATTGCCGCCTTTCCTCGTGCGTTAACAGCTTCACTGATGATCAGTGATGATTAGCTGCAGGAAACTGCTGGCACATCAGTGTTGCTGAAGCTCGGGATGCGACCAAAAATGCTACACTGGTGGCTAAAGCCAAAGAGCCAAAGACATAGCTGTCAAACATAAGGCTCGGGGGCCAGATACGGTCCACCACATCATGGTCCATGAAGATAATTTGTGTCTTCTGATGCAGAAACAAATCCTGATTGTGGCTGGTTTTTCTCTTCATCTTTTCACAGCCTGCTCTGCTGGTTTCTACAAGTCCAGGTCATCTGACGCAAGCTGCTCCAAGTGTCCTCCACACAGCTACTCCCTCCGAGAAGGGGCGACGGTTTGCGACTGCCACTCCGGATACTTTCGAGCTGACAGCGACCCTCCCGCTATGGCTTGTTCCCGTAAGAAAAAATCGGTCCACTTCTTGTAATGATGGAAATCACGTCGAGACAATGACAAACACAGACAACACGTTTCTTCGTCACGCACTTGTCTAAATGGTACTCTTGTTTTGGTGATCCGATTACTTATGACTAAACAGCCAGCCACATCCTGTTAGGCAGCTCAGACGCCGCCGTGAAAAAATGTTCTCGTTCTCCTTGTCTGCTCATCTAAGCCCGTCAGTGAAGTCCTGTGTTGGAGCCCTCGGTCGTAAAACTTAATTATGTCAATACGAAGCATGTGGTCTTCTTGGCTTGGGAAAAAAAACCTGGTGCGTGCTCGGAAAAAGTCTAAAAAGGAATATCATGTATCTTTGTTCCTCAGAGCCTCCATCGGCGCCACAGCAGTTGATTTCAGTTGTGAACGAAACCTCGGTGGTTCTGGAGTGGAGCCCACCACGCCGCCTGGGAGGTCGAAGCGACATCAGCTATAGCCTGGAATGTCTCATTTGCCAGACGGCTGACAAACCCATCCCCAGGAATCATAGTAGTTCCCAACCTGAGGGGATGCAGTCAGACCAAGGCATTGTGGGAACTGAAGTCCAGATGGGGAGAGGCGTCTACGAGAGAGATTCAGCCAGAGTGGCCTCGGGCTCTCAGCTGTGCCAGCCCTGCAGCTCAGACGTGCTTTTCTCTCCAGACCAAAGCGGCCTGAGGGGCACCCGAGTGGTGGTGAGCGAGCTCAGAGCCCACACTCACTATACTTTTATCGTGCAGGCACGCAACGGGGTCTCCCAGGGCGGCGCCGCCGGGGCCTCCCAGAGCGTGTCAGTCTCCGTAACAACCAATCAAGCTGGTAAGGACCAGTCATTAAATTTTGAAATTCCATCGCATTCTCTCCACTAGGAGCAGTAGTATCATCTCACTGTCATTGTTGCCATAGCGATTACGTTGTCCTCCTACACTAAACAATGGTTGACTTAATTATAGAGGTCTTCTCAACCGGATGTCAGTAAGCATTGTGGGAAATGCACATCACTAACTTCCAAACAAGCAATTTTAAATAGAAACAGGAAGCCATAAATGATTAGAAGAATGCCTTTCATTTTGTTTTTACGGCGTGTTTCATTTTAGTTGAGAGGGTGTCGGCTGAGCGTCCCCACACACACACACGCACACACACATGGCCTACCATTAGTTCTTCTGTCTCGACTGTCTTCACGTTGGCATTTTGAAAAGTGGCACACCTGCTAAGTTTGAGGTGCCCCGGGGAAATAAGTTAGCTTGGAGCGCACAACATGAGCTTGGTGCCTGGGATGTGTCAAGCCCAAGCTGCACAACCATATGGCTCCACGTCATGAAAGGGAGCCATGGAAAATGGAGCGATGGGGAACTATAGAGTGAGCGAGGTGTTTTGCTCCCAGAGGAATAGGACAGAATAAGATTTAGGTTAGTTCTCCTGAGCGCTGGGTCAATGGGATTGTGGAGAAAGGTTCACCAAACCTTACTTATAGGAGAAGATATTAATGCAGTAGTCACAATGTTAGGAACACCTATGCATTTGAATTGAGTCCACACAATCTTCTGCTGCATGCACCACATGAATGGATCTGCATCTTTTGATCTGTCTTTTAGCTCCCTCACGGGTGTCATCCATTCAAGCCACAGATGTCACCAGGCATACTTTGTCATTGTCATGGCAACAGCCCGATCAACCCAATGGGGTCATCTTGGAATATGAGGTCAAGTTCTATGAGAAGGTGAGCTTTCGGCAGGTTAATGGAGCTCAGCCAAATGTTTGTGATGCCAATATTTTGTGAGATGGGCTTGTGGGAAGGTATTCAAAGCAGGCCCCCCTTTGTGTCTGATCTAATCAGGATCAGAGGGAGAGGTCCTACCGCATAATGAGGACCTTCTCTCGAAGCGTGGAAGTCACGGGACTCAACCCGCTCACTGTCTACGTTTTTCACGTGCGGGCTCGCACGGCCGCCGGCTATGGAGAGTTTAGCGCCCCGTTTGAATTTGCAACCAATTCAGGTATCCAACTATTGCCACATTTGATGGATCGTGTTTATGTTTGCAGCGGGGAAGAATCAATTGTGTTGTTTCCTGTTAGATCCCTTCCCTCTGATTGGAGAAGGCGTCAACTCTGCCTTCCTGTTGTTGTCCGTGAGCGGTGTTGGAATTCTCTTGCTTATATCTGCAGCTGTTTTCATCATCAGTCGCAGGTACACACACACACACACACCCGCATCACGTAATCTATCTATCTATCTATCTATCTATCTATCTATCTATCTATCTATCTATCTATCTATCTATCTATCTATCTATCTATCTATCTATCTATCTATCTATCTATCTATCTATCTATCTATCTATCTATCTATCTATCTATCTATCTATCTATCTATCTATCTATCCATCCATCCATCCATCCATCCATCCATCCATCCATCCATCCATCCATCCATCCATCCATCCATCCATCCATCCATCCATCCATCCATCCATCCATCCATCCATCCCGCCCGCCCGCCCGCCCGCCCGCCCGCCCGCCCGCCCATCCATCCATCCATCCATCCATCCATCCATCCATCCATCCATCCATCCATCCATCCATCCATCCATCCATCCATCCATCCATCCATCCATCCATCTAGTATCCATCTATCTATCTATCTATCTATCTATCTATCTATCTATCTATCTATCTATCTATCTATCTATCTATCTATCTATCTATCTATCTATCTATCTATCTATCTATCTATCTATCTATCTATCTATCTATCTATCTATCTATCTATCTATCTATCTTTCTATCCCATGAAGAACCCATGTTTATTTTATTTCTTAATTTAAATGATGAATGAATTCAAACTAAAAAAAAAAAAATTATACTTTTATGATGCCATATTTTCAGTATAAAGGGCAGCTTTCGGATTCAATGCCTTCTCATTGCATGGTGCAGGTGTGTCCAATGAAGTGGCCATTGAGGCTCTTCTTAATACATAATGCATTTGCCTTAAACGCCAACACTATCATTAAGAGAGACGCCCACGCTATCGCTTCTATTGTGAGGCTTAATAAGGCTTGTGTGTGTGTGTGTGTTACCTGCAGCTTTTTAAAGGGGATTAGAGTGGAGACAGTGATAATCCCTTTGTCCCCGACTTGTCATCACTGTCTCCTCTTGTGTGTCCATGTGCATGTGTGTCACTTTCCGCTTTCTTTCTTACACACACATACACACTCATGCACACAAAGCCGTAGCAGGTGCGCACAGATGCACATAAAACACACCTGTTCCTGCTCATCCACAAAGGTTTTTTTTGGGGACACTTTCTTTGTTTAGCGGAAAACACCTTTTATCTCATACTACCTGATGTCAACCCCCCCGAACCCCCCCCATTTCCGAAAACGCTTTCATGTCCTCCCGCTGCGTCCTTCCTGCTCTTTCTTCTTATTGTCATCATTTTCCCAGGATATAAAAAATGAAAACGTGTCAATGCAAACATGGAAAAAAAAAATCTTATTTTCAGTATCATGTATGTTATATTATTATCATTTGTGACCAGGAGGAGCAAGTACAGTAAAACCAAGCAAGACTCAGAGGAGGAGAAACATCTTAATCCAGGTAGATTTCACTCAAATGCTCGCAAATTAATGCTGCACGCCATTTTTAATTTCCAGATTCAAATTTCCATGAAAATTTACCGAAAACTCTGTAAATTCGTCTTCCTTCTACTGCAGGCGTGAAGATCTACGTGGACCCGTTCACTTACGAGGACCCAGATCAGGCCATCCACGAGTTTGCCAAGGAGATTGATGTGAGCTGTATTCACATCGAGAGAGTTATCGGCATGGGTGAGCCCGCTAATGCTACACACACACACACACACACACACATGAACTTACTTGACCTTGCTGTGTGGCGTGTAGGAGAGTTTGGCGAGGTGTGCAGCGGGCGCTTGCGTGTGCACGGAAAGCGAGAAGTCTACGTCGCCATTAAAAGTCTAAAGGCGGGATACTCGGACAAACAAAGGAGAGACTTTCTGTCGGAGGCGTCCATCATGGGGCAGTTTGACCACCCCAACATCATCAGGCTGGAGGGAGTTGTCACCAGATGTGAGTTGACGCGGATGAACGGCGGCGGCCATATTGAATCACAACGACATTTCATTCATATGATAATGACTCTTTTGTGTTTAGGTAAACCACTCATGATCATTACGGAGTACATGGAAAATGGATCCCTGGATGCTTTTCTTCGGGTATGATTCATTCTTCGTGTCAATTTGAAGTTGGATGGTGTTGTTTGATTGGCTCTCGTCACCGCGTAGAAACACGACGGCCAGTTCACGGTGATCCAGTTGGTCGGCATGCTGCGCGGCATCGCCTCGGGCATGAAGTACCTGTCGGACATGAGTTACGTTCACCGAGACCTCGCCGCACGGAACATCCTGGTCAACAGCAACCTTGTGTGTAAGGTGTCTGATTTTGGTCTCAGTCGGGTTCTGGAGGACGACCCGGAGGCCGCTTACACCACCAGGGTAAGAATGGAGACATTTTCCATTTCATTGAAATCATAAAACATTGTTTATGAACCTATCATACACCTTATATTTCAGGAAGCCCTTGGCACTTATCTCTCTTCCGGCGGGAAGATCCCCATCAGGTGGACAGCTCCCGAAGCCATCACCTACAGGAAGTTCACCACAGCCAGTGACGTGTGGAGTTACGGCATCGTCATGTGGGAGGTGATTTCGTACGGCGAGAGACCCTACTGGGACATGAACAACCAGGATGTGAGTATTTTTAACATCTCCGACCTTCAAGTCTTCTTACTTTCAGAAGTAAAATGATCTCGCTTTACCGCCGATGCGTTACGTGAGTGTGCAAATTTTACCTTGGGGACATAAATAGATTCAGATTTATTTATGGCGCTGTAAGTAAAACATCACAGATTTCTTTGTAATCCATAATTAGTCAAACACTTCACATTACAAGTTAATCAGTGTAACATTAAAGGACTTTTAGAGCAGTTATTCCAAAATAAATGATGGATCTCCGTCATGAAAGTGATTTATATTGTTTGTGATTTTGCGAAGCAATTAAGTCGTTCCTCTGCACCCACGGCAAAAAAATAAGGACACATTTAATGTGGCAAATGCAAAAGCCACATATGGACCGTCAGCTCGAAGATTGCTCCGACAAAACACAATTTGTGTGCAACTGGTCGATGTTCAAACGTTTATTCCTGTAGAGAGCAATTATGCAAACTTCAATGAGGCCCCTTGATGTAGAAGAATACATGAAACAGGCTTCCCGTCTCTGATATTTCAGGAGAGGCAAACAAAGCCGAGAGTGTGTGTGTAACCTTTGCACCCTCGAATAGATTTTGTTGCTTTTACTTTCAAAGCAGAACGGCCGATAAATCTTGACAGCTTCCACTGAATCATAAATCAATGTGAACATATTTTTACAAATTATAAAGTTGAAGGAGTCATTTTGTTGGATTTTCAAGCAATTTGAAATTCCTTTGTGAGGCATTTTGCATTATACACCCTCAAAAAAAGATCAACAGAGATCTTAAATTGATTCCTTGTCGTTTATGATTTCTATTTTATGGTGTACAAAGTAGTTGCTGTTTGGTGGTTTGTGTGTGTGTTTTTTTGGGGGGGGTCGGTTTATTTTTCTGGGTTTGTTTTGGTTTTTGAATGGAAAAAAAAAATCTGAAATAAACATACTTGTACAAACAGTACACGCTACCACAAAATGTTTGGTGCGATTTATTTGTATTTGGGGAATTCTGTACAGCCGTTTTTAGGAATTCTTTTTTGCTCCAATTTCATTTGCTAATGGGCAAAAACTGCTTTCAATTCTTTAGAAATTACATCTCGTTTTTGTCGTCTCTTAATGTTCATTTTCAGATTTGAATTTATCATTTTTGTTTTCTAGCCCATGAACACTATGAAGCTCGTTTGTGTCCTTCCTTTAGGTAATAAAAGCAATCGAGGAGGGCTACCGCCTTCCCGCTCCCATGGACTGCCCAGTGGTCCTGCACCAGCTCATGTTGGACTGCTGGGAACGAGACCGAGCCGAGAGACCCACTTTCAGCCAGATCCTTAACATGCTGGATAAACTTATTCGGAACCCCGGGACTCTGCGCAGAACTGGAGGGGAAAGGTACAGTCCCCACAGTGGCTTTTTTCGAACTAACCCAAAAAAAAAAATCACACAGCAGTTTCTGTGTGCTCACAGACCTGCAGTGCTGGAGTCAGGAGCGTGTCCGGAGGTGTGTGTGTCGGTCCTACCAGAAGTGTGTGTGTCCAAGTGGTCATTGTGCGAGTGGCTGCAGTCCATCGGCTTGGAGAGGTACACGGAGACGCTGGCGGCAGGAGGATATTCCAGCCTTGACAACCTACTGGCACTCACACACCAGTAAGTGATTATTATGATTATTATGACACTTTTTCAAAATGGCCGCCCACTTTATGTCGTGGACAGTATTTATTCAGAATAAATTCCAACTATTTAGATTCTACATTTAAACATGTATCACATAAAACATACTTCTTTGAGACCAATTACTACTTTCTTAATGCTCGTGTTTTTGATGCCATTTTGTGGCTTTATAGAAAAAGAACCAAACATGCAAATAGCTTGTTTTTACAATGAATTTTTATCGCGAGTGATGATGTCATTTTTGATTAGTGCCCTCAAAGCGCCCCTCTTTTTGTGTTTTCTCCCCTCCGTGTCCACAGAGAGATGGAGAGATTGGGAATCCTTGCAACATCGCACCAGGACATACTAATTGCCAGTATACAGCAAGAAATATTATCTCAAATGCAGCACATGCAACATACAATGGTTCCGGTCTGAGTCACAGGTGGGATACCTGAATTCCATTTACCTTATCCATGCACTTTAGGGGGACCTTTCACCAGTGGATCAGTAGAAGGAGTGGAATGAGAAAGCAGCACTTTTGTCAAGTTTTCTAAAAACACAATATGGACGTGGCCACAGATTGCTACTGAGACTGAAGGCCCATCCTCTTCTTCACGTTGCATTCTTTTCTTTTCTGTTTTCTGACAGCAGAATGGCTTCCAGTTTTACGTGGGACTTTTTTCGCTGCTTTGGGCTTGACTTGGAAAAAAAAACGTGTGCGTACCATGTAAATTCAGTCAACTCCCTTATGTCCGAGCGTCGCACGTCTTTGACCATTCTTGATATGCAAAGTGGAATTGGGAGGAGACAAATATGTCATCACGATAGTTACATACTAACGGAGCAAATGTTTTCCTTTTGATAGTTCTCTTGGTTGAATTGTAATAATTAGACATTTACAATAGAATGTCTTTTATTAGCTACATGGAAAGTTTTATTTATGGTCTTTTTTTAAGTAGTTTCTACTGTACATTGTAAATTAGAATCACTGAGGGGGGAAAAAAATGAATTGGTTGCCATATTGCATTATAATAAATGCCCAAATCCATCCATGGACATTCTTGTACAATATTGACTGCATATAGTTTTATTGATTGACAGTTGTGTCTGAGAGGACAGGAGGGAAGAAAGATGGAATTTCGAGAGATCTTGCATTCAAAAGGGTAAGAAAAAAACCTGCGGGCTCTCTTGACGGGGTATCACGAGTTTGTCGAGATAAATTGGGCTGAGTTCACTGTGCAAACTTGTCCAATCAGCACACATCTGTCTTCTTCTACCACGCCATGCACATATTCTTACACACACACGCACGGGAGCTGATTGGAGGATGCTTTTGATACATAAAGGGACGATACAATCTGTTTTTTGGCAAATATGCCAATGTTTTTCCAGGCTAATGAGAGTTGGCTGCGTACACACACGTTCAAATGCACAGATACACAAGAAGCCCCCCCACACCGCCATGACTCACACTCAATGACTCCCGAAATGAAATGCTGATGGTGGTTAATGAGGCAGAAGCCGCTAAGTAAGAGACAGAAAGAGAGAGAGAAAGAGAGAGGAATCGTCCGTTTGGCTCCAGGCTCTGAAATTTGCTGCTCCTCAATAATAATGAGCAAGTGGTGTCACATGACCAGGCCATCTTTCATGATGGTGCATTGCATACTGAATCTGACTGTTAAATGTTATTTTAATGGTAGACAAAGGTGCCAAAAATATACTCACACTAGAGCATAGGTGTCAAACCCGAGGATCGGGGGCTAGACCCAGACCAGACATTCTATATGGCCCGCAAGATCAAATCATGTCAACTCCTATGATTCTTGATCAAATCTGTACCATCATTTTTAATTTTCATGTGTAATAAATAATAATGTTGAGATTTTGTAAGAATTGTTTGACCCTTTTTGAACAATAACCGAAGAAAACATTAGTTCTGATTCGAAAAGCAGTAATCCATTTATTTGTTGTGTTTATGTATTAATACGAGACGATTCAATATTTATTCGGTATCACTGTCATAAAGACCCTCTGAGGGAAGCCGTAAGTGGCTCACTGTTGCCAACCCAAACAGGAGCACCACCTGAAGCACATCAATGGCTCATTTCTATTTTCTCTTTTTTTTTTTCCACTTAATCTGAAGTTAGATTATTTTAATTTGCAATGACTGTGACAAATTAGGCCAGCGTGTGTCCCAAATGGTGCTAAAAGGAATCGATCAAATGGATAACAGAATCCACATTGACCGATGGTCGAGTGAGCAGTAGTAATGTTAACCCCAAAAGACACTCTTGATGTATTGAGGAGGGCAGATCAAATTGAATCTTTCTGTCTCCATGTCTCAGTGGGAGGTCATTGTGGGTTTTTGTCCCCAGATTAGGGCTCGTATGGATCCGGCTAATCCTGCCTGCTCTTCCATGTGGGAGTGGCAGCGGGGCGTCTTTGCTGCACAGCCAGCCGTAACTTAATGGCTGTGAGATTGAGTTTTGTACACGGGCACGCTCGCTAGCACACGGCCGCAGACACACAACACAAAGTCGAGATTTGTTTCAGGATTAAAGGCAGCACCCTCAAAGACGGACACAATGCCGCAGGCATTCCCACGGCAACCCTGACAAAGCTGTGTGTGTATTTCTGGAAAACGACCGCCAAGAAACACTTCAGCGGGCAAGGAGTGAGGCTGAGGATGCACTTTTACACGCAGCTGTCCAGCATGGCAGGCCGTGTGTCTCTCTCATTATGCAAGCCGGGCACACAAGTCTTTTCTCGCTCTCCCCTGCTGCTGCTGTTTTGGACAGGTAGCATCTGACACGCATTAGCCTGCTCATAATGACTTCTTCTGCTGCAGTCATTATTACCCACTTGGAGAAAAACAACCCCGGCGGGGTGTTTTTCTTTTTTGTCTTTTTTTTTTTTTTTTTTTGCAGTGGTGTGCATTTTTAAGTTCTTGTTGTTGATGTCATCATTTTTGCCAGGGAAGCATAAAAATGGATGGATGGATGGATGGATGGATGGATGGATGGATGGATGGATGGATGGATGGATGGATGGATGGATGGATGGATGGATGGATGGATGGATGGATGGATGGATGGATGGATGGATGGATGGATGGATGGATGGATGTTGAAGCGAATGACATGTAAATCAAAGGTGTTTTTGTCTAGTTTGATTATTTTCAGCCTCACATGACAGATTAAAATTAAGTTTACAATGTGCATGTGATTCGAAGGTGTGAAACAATGAAGCTTGTGAAAAGTGGGCCTCCATGATTGTTTCCTCACGGATCCCGAAAGGAATAGCGCAGCGATTAACATTAATCCTACAAGTCGTTGGGCAAACAGTGCAGACGGCAGCTTGGGATCTCCAACATCAACAGCAGGTGTTTCCTCACAAGCTCTTTTCGTATTCACACAGACTAATGGTTTCAAAACAGTTTCAATCTGACATATTCTACATCGATTCTAAATTAGTTTTTCATCTTGGAAAGGAAAAGTCGTCATAAAATAAACTGATGGTGGAGGAGAATAGTGGTTAGTTTTGTTAGGTGTGTCTTTTTTTTTTAACACTGTTGTAAGTCAACCAGCTTGCTGCGGAAAAATGTGCAAACATAACATTGACACATTATCACCTCATGTGCTTGGCAGTTGTGAGCAAAGCATCTGGCCTGTTTACACATTCGTAGGAGAGTAGCAACATTAGCATTAATTGGGAGTCATGCTCCCGGCCACGCAATTCCAATATTTACTCTGGTTCCACCTCTGTTTTGACCTCCACCAACTACCTGCATAAATGCAGCGTTTTACTTGCCAACTTCAGTGACAGAGATTTTGAGAGTAAAAATTGTTGGAAAATGTTCGGTTGAAGTTGGGCAACTTTGTGAACCCATTGTCTGCGATCCAAATAATGCTTTGTGTCTCATGAGGTGACAGGTCAAGGAAGCGTGGAAGTTTTCAGGGAGGGGAGGTGATGGCTCTGAAAAACGAGATGATGCACGATGCCCTGCAGTGTTCCAAAGCTTAGCAGCATGACGGATCAGAAACCCCCATGGAGAAAATCAATGATCTCATTTTTGGTGTCTCTCCCCATGGCTAGTGGCCAACGGTGGGTAAAGTTAATTGGGAACTAAACTAAAATAATATTAACACAAAAAATTGCATTTTAAATAGCATTATGTCCTTTATAATGATTCTTTGAGGCGAAAGAATGAAATAGTAAAAAAAAAAAAAAGGTGTCAAACTCAAGGCCCGGGGGCCAGATACGGCCCACCACATCATTTTATGTGGCCCGCGAAGACAAATTGTACAGCAAATTCGTGTCATTACTAGAATTGCAAATTGTCTTCACTTTTAATAATATCTTCTTTTTTTTAATATTTGACCAGTTTTTACTCGTCTGATTTGAAAACGAGTTGTCAGTTTGTTTTGTAGCTTTTATTGTATATAATATTAGGTGCTCATACATTTATTTGGGTTGACAGTCATAATGGCCCTCCAAAAGAAGCTATGGCTTTAAAAAAAAAAAAAAAAAAATTATAAAAATGATCATCCATCCATGACATCTTCTTCCGCTTATCCAGGGTCGGGTCGCGGGGGCAGCAGCTTCAGGAGGGACTCCCAGACTTCCCTCTCCTCAGCCACTTCATCCAGCTCATCCCGGGGGATCCCAAGGCGTTCCCAGGCCAGCTGAGTGACATAGTCTCTCCAGCGCGTCCTGGGTCGTCCCCGGGGTCTCCTACCATGTTTAGAATTTGTTTTTTTTAAAGGCCAACTACAGTAAGGCTTTTTCTACCCAATTAATTATTACTGTACCCCCACCCTCAATGCAGATAGCATGTATCCACTGCAGATACTTTACCTCATCTTGATGCTGACCATGCTGAATCCTTAAATGTGTGCCTGAAGCGCTCAAAGGGAATTTAAAGCAATCACAGCAAGACCACTGAGAGTGAGCACACATTATTAGACACAATTACCTTCTATCTGCACAGCTTCACTCGTGTTGTTTTAGGATCGGAGAAAATGATCCTGAAATGCTATGCAATCACCATCGAGGAGGAAATCACTTGTTATCACACAACATACTGTCACGTTGTTTTGGAACTGAAATTGAATCCTGAGGATTTACATGAGTGCGCCTCTGTATGTTTAGCGCATTCATCCATATCATGGACGTTCAATATTCAGGCAAAGCGGCTCAGATGGTAATCCTCATCCAAAGTGAACGCTTGTATGTATTCTTCTCGGCGCCAAATGTGGAAGTGACAGGGGACGCTTGGCTGCAGACAAAAGACACGCACCGATATGTTGGGTTTGTCCTTCATCGGCCCTTCACTCCTATTTCATTAATGGATGGATAGATGATCAATAGTAGCAGGCTGGTAGAGGGGGATTAGGATTAGAAATCAATGGTGCTGTTTTCTTCATGCTGCTAGAGATAAACAGTGCCGTAAGACACTGAGTTTTGAGCACTATGTGTGTGTGAGAGAGGGTAGACACACACACATCTTGCCCACTTTGCCAAGCAACGTACAGAAGTAGAAGATCACAACCGACTGCAGGTTTTTATGCCAAGTTAGCTTCACACTCTCTGAGAATAGCTGGAGATGACTGAAGAGGAGGCAAGGAGAGGTGAGGGAAGCCATTCTGCGTAGGTGAGCCTTGGTCCTCCACTCGAAGACATTTAGAAAGGTACCCTTGATCTGAGCCGGCTTGCTCGCTCTCGACTTTTGTCTCCTCACACACTCTCAAACACACACATACACACACAAACCTCTGTGGATTGTTATGGGAGTTGAAAAGAATTCCATTATCAATACTTATTGCTTGATTTTGTTATTGATTCTCGTAGATTTTCATTGGGTGAGGCAATGAAAAAAATCGAACAGATATTAGCTTGTTGTTCGTTACAAAAGAATACATTATTTGAAGTATATTTACATGCTCTTTATTTACTACATTCTCTATATATTCAGCGTGTGTGCAGGAAAGGAACAAAAGTAAATAATGATAAATAAATAAAAAATAACATCAATAGAGTACTGCACAGTTACAATTTCTGTCAAGATATCATTTATACGTATGGAAGCATACATAGACTTACATTAACAAACATTTGTTAACATTTTTTTTTCCATGACATCTGAAAACAAGGATGTATGAGCCTTTTTTTATTTTTTTTTTGTTCTTTTGCATTAGTTTTGCGTTGATGTAATTTACCTCCATGCCACAAGAGAGACTCTCATGCATTGTCATGCATTGTCCTGGGAAGCCTAGAATAAAACCCGAGGTTGTCTTGAACATGGCAGGGCTTGACAGGAAGCCAACAATTGCCGGCTGTGTCAAACGTCAACCAGTGTTTTGGGTTTTTTAAAAGTTATTTGTTCGTTTGGGAAAATAAACCTGCACGTTTTTTTTTTATACCTTCACCACCAACTGTACTTACTTTCAAATGCAAGTGCATTTTAGTTAACACTATTTATCAGCCCCAGGATTGGATTAATTTTGGATTGTTTTTTGCGGGGATCGTTTGGAAATTCCGGATGAGGACAAATGTTTGGGGTTGCTGAAGACTGGAGCGGCATCAACCACAGAGGCAAGCCGAATATCAGCGTCATCACATCGGGAAGGACTCTTCAATGCTGGCCAATGCTCCATGCAGGTATGTTTTTTTTTTTTTTTTAATTGGCCATTTTTTTATTGGTTTGCACACATTCACAAAAATGTTTGACTTAACACTTTGTCAAAGGATGTTTGCCATCTTTATCATGCTTTCATTGAAAACTAGAAAAATCTTTTTCACATAATATTGCAGATCGAAATGTGACAGTCAATAAGGCATGTTTAACATTGGACCAGTAGACATTGCAACAATATCTCCCTATAACAGTTATGACAAAATAAAATAAAAATACAATAGGTGTTGATTGAAAAACGATATATTTTTAAAAGTGCAATAATAAAGTGCAATAAATAACCAATACATCCTGGATGTTTATGTTGCTAAAAAAATAAATAGTCCATTTGCATAGCCAGCATATTGATCAATATAATTTTTTTGCACCACTCTAAATTGTCTGGAATTTCATCTCTGAGAATTTTCTCTTCTTACTTTTATATTTTGTTTTTATATGTGTATTTCTATGAATGACTGAGTATGTATTTTCCTTTATGTACAGTATGAGCATCATTTGGACTAAATGCTTTTAAGGTCGATCTGAATCACAGTTACAAAATTCCACATGCAACCTAAGTCCTCAGCATCAATGCAGAGGAGTACTGTATCAGTTCGATCGACAACTTGCGAGCTCGTTTCACACTCTTCTTGCTTCTCGCTGCTCCTCTCTGAGCGACTGAAAGACAAATGAAGTAAAGGAGGCAATAATCAGGAAATCTTGAGAAGCGTAGTCGATGGATGGATGGATGGATGGATGGAGTAAAGGAGGCAATAATCAGGAAATCTTGAGAAGCGTAGTCGAAAGAGGGATGGATGGATGGATGGATGGATGGATGGATGGATGGATGGATGGATGGATGGATGGATGGATGGATGGATGATGTACACTTACTGTCTGACGTTCCTCATGAGTCATCCTCAGAGCTGGAATGAGGAGAATGCACACAGCTCTGGTCGTCCTGAGTCTGACGTTACCAAATTTGACCAGCAGAGGGCAGCAATAAGAGAAAGGAGTAGGACAGTCATGCAGGAAATGAGAGATGACAAAAAGCCTTAAAAAGCAAAGATATTCCTTGTCACAGTTTCATTTAAAGCTGCAAATAGTTTTTTTAATGATCACACTTTTTATTTTTCTTCAGTAGTAGTAGATTTATGAATTATTACAGATGTGTGGGATAATAGGAAGCCAACTTCTCATGTGCAGCTTTAATTATGATGTGACTTGTTCACTTTGGGGTAGAAGATTCAGTTGCTGCTAATAAGCTAGGTCTGCTCAGGCGTGCTTAAAAGCCACTACATCTCTAAAGAAGCTAATACAAACACAACATAAAACTCTTAACACGGCATAACTGAAATGTCGCAAGATCGCGGCCCTTCAGAAGAGAGAATTTACAATTCATTCAGAATATTTGACAACTTCTGAAGAGCCACAAATAAATCTGCGCGCTTCTCTCCTATTGTCGTGTGCAGCTACGCACGATCAGTCCAGAACTCAAACTATCATGCTGGTGACTTACGGTGTAACTCGAGCTAGAGTTTAGCTTACGACGGCCAAGAACGGGAGAGTACACCCAATATCTTCCATCTGCATACTGATGGACAAATAGATGAATGGATTCACACATACACAGAAAAATCGATGTAGAATTATAAAAGAAAAAAAATGAAATGGATAAAAACTGTACGAATGATGGTTGCATGAATGCAGGTTGACATACATCATGCAAGTGAAGGAGCCTTTTTTCCCCCCTTTTTTTTTGCTGACACGTTCAAAACGACAAGCGCTGGCAGCAGAGGCAGCCTCATGCTTGAGAAACTCCCCTTAAGTGCGTGCACACCGTAACGCAAGCTCTCCTTCCTTCTCACCATCATAACTCTATCACGCTGTCCTGACTGAGCCACTGCAAGGAGACCCAGCAGAGCAAAAGAAGCAAAGATGGATTTTCACTCAATTTCACCGGCGAGACAATAACAATGAACAAAAGGAAGAAAAATTTGGCTACTAGACCAGCAGTCTGCAAACACAATATTGCCCTTCCGTGCTATTTTTAGAAGCGGTTTGGTTGATGCCGGGCCATTCTAGTGACTTCTGATCTAGAGTGCCAAAAATCACTGCTTCCATTTCCAACTCTTTGTGAAGTGGGATTTTCTTCAAGTCGAACAAAATGACAGAAGTACAAAAGGACTTACAAAGTAGATATCAGAAACTTGCACCTCCCCATCCAGTGAGTTGTGGCTGCTGGAGACGGACAGCTGATTGCTCATTGGTTTGCCTGCAGGGTGGTGGGGAGACGAACTTTGCGTGGAGGCGTGAGGGGACGCGGGACGGATGGGGGTAAACGCCGAGGACGGCTGCAGTGCGGTTGGGGCCGGAGGGCTCGCCGAAGCGGAACGTGTAGCTTGCGTGCGAGGGGTCGCCGCGCGTGTGAGGGGGGAGGTGAGTGCTTCGGTGGAGGGGCGGATGGAAGAGGAAAGTGTGGAGGAGGACTGGCAAGCTGATTGAGCAGTGGCGGAGGAGGACAGGAAGGTGGGAGGAAGCGTCGACGAGTAATGCGCAGTGAAAGGAGGAGGAATGAAGCTGGGCTGATTGTCAGCTGGCGAGCTCGCTTCGGTCTTCTGTGTCAGCTCAGTGCTGGATGGAATTTTACTGTGCACAAAAAAAAATGGATATCATTATTCATCACTAGACACCTCTTGATGTTATCACATATAAAAACGGTGTGTACCTGAGCTCAACCTCTACCGTTATGGTCTCCTGTCTCTTCTCATGAACGTCGACAATCTCTTTGTGGAGCCTAAAATTATACAACAAGAATATTAATGATTGCTAATTTTTTTAATTGTTTTTTTTTCTTACTTGGCCATATTGGGTGAGAGCATTTGTTTCCTGCAGCGCGGGTGCTCGGGTGTATCGAAGGGGGTGGTGGTGGGTAAGGAGTTGTTCGAGGAGAGCGTGGTGGCGATTGATGCCGTGGTGGCGTCTTCAAAAGAGGGAGGCGTGCAAGGCGGCTCTCTCCCTAATTGGCAAACAGAAGAGGATATGATTATGATGAGGAACCTAAAAGCTATTTTGAGAAGCACTGATGGGTCATTTGGACCCAGCTTAGCAGAGCGACACAAGCACAGGGTAGTTTTTTTATTCCTCCGGCTTAGATTCTTAAGCGCGATTGCAGAACGGCCGATGACAGCTCTGGAATTTATACAGACGGGGTAAAATTTGGAAAGCTTGCAATGTTCTAGTGTGCCCAGCAAGCATGTAGTCTGTCTGGTTACACAACTGACAAGGTGGAATTTATGAGCGTTGAGCTGTGAACGTTTTGGGATAAAAACTACATGAAGAACATACAAAAACCTACCATTGTATAAATATTAAGGAAAAAATAAAATAAAAAAATGATTAAAATGGCTTAGGCATAAGCATCCTAAGAGTGCACTTTTAGTTTGGGAAAGTTTTGCTTGTACTTTATTTTGTTGGCACTGCTGCTTGCTGCTTGCTGCTGCTGAGCTGTTCTTTCTCCAGAAGATCAATAAAGGTTGACTTTATCCCATTTAAACAGAAAATGGAACACTCAAGTGGGGAGGATTTAAAGTTGGCGTGCCAAAGTTCAGAATGAAACAATGCAAATACAAAGCAATAAAAAAAAAAGAGCCCTTAATCTTTTTAGTTTTACGACTCATGATAGCTGTCAAGTTGCTCAGAGATTATTTTGGGATTTATATGAGACTGCTCTGAAAACACATGTTGAAGAAGTCCTACCACTGTCCTCCAGCATGAGGAAGCTGTGAGGTCCTCGCAGGCTCTCCAGGTTTTCCTGCCTCTCGTCGTTTTGCGACGGACGCTGGCCGGCCGACCCGGATTTTAACATGGCGAGAGTTCCTCGACCTCTCTTTGAAGGAGATGGTCTCAATGCTGCGAAAAGAAATCATCTTAGTTATTAAAGCTCAATGCAGCTTTTTATTTTATTTTTTTCAAACTCACAGCAGCTCTTCCTGAAGACGACGGCGCTACAAAATTTGTAGAAACGCTCGGCGTAGAAACCCGGCCTGTGAACGGATACTGTGTCCTGAGGATCGTTAGGGAAACAAACGACTGATATCAGAGCGGTATTTTATGTGTACTGCATAAAAGACATACTAAAAGAAATGAGGCAGTTGCAGTTTTATTAGCTTGATTTGTTTGAGTGCTACGTGAGACGGAAATCTACTCACCCCATCGTGGATGAGAGACTTCCAGGAGTGCTCCAATTTCTTAATCAAGCTGGAAGATAATTGAATAATTTAGGTCAACTCTCTCAATTTATCCAAAGCATTAATTGCTAACTTATGTGAAGCAAAGTGCTAAAAGTCACACTTTAGATTTTATTACAGGTCGTACAGGGCTGGGTTGATTTCGTTAGCTCTCATCTATTTGTAATGTGCAATGTAGACGAGATTGATTGAAATTCCTGACGTGTAATTTTAACAGCAGCCGAAGTCTTATTACAGTACGCGCTACTTTCATATTTAAACAGTGTTTTGGCGCCATCTTGTGACAACTTAAGGCATTTCAGGAAACACAAAAACTGTAACTCCTTGTAACTTCTAATAACAACCCAGGCGAAACTTAGCTTGAAGAAAATTTCTTTGACAGCATTTACTGCTTGCCTTTTTGGCCTATACTTTGGCACCATCTTGTGGCATCTTAGGGCATTACAGAATGAGCAGGAAAAAAACAAAGCAAAAATCTGACGATGGGTCTCGTAGAAAAAAAATAAATAAATCAGTCAATAGGCAGTGGGTAACTTGGCAATAAAAAAGGTACTAAAATAGGATTTAGTTGATTAAAAAGAGTCAAGGGCTTTCCAAAATGACTGACATCTAAAACACAATGTCCTATAACGTTGTTGAAATTCTCACAATGTCTCAAAGTGACTGACTTTAGGCATCAATAGTAAATGAATCATTAAAATGCGCGACTTATACCGATAGGACTGCAGAATGTCGATGATGCCGACGAACAGGAGGAGGGGCTCTCCTTTGACTCCCACGGCTGGAATACCACCCATTCTGCAATAGAGGGGGAAGTTATCATTCAGTGTGTGTGTGTGCATGTGTGTGTGTAGATAAGGTTTTTGTGAGACCTACGTGTCATCATGATCGAGAGTTTCCCTGCATGTGGACCCTCCCTGTATGGACTCAATTGCAGTGGAGTACAGAGCTTTCTGAGCAGCAGGCCGCATTTCATCCACGCCACCTGCTGGCGAACCTTGGGACTGACGTTCTCTCTGTGCTTGTGACTTGTTATGGACTCCGAGGAGCAAACTGTAGTCCATTATCTTGAAACTCTCCAGGACCTGACATGAAAAGAATAAGTTGAAGAAGTTTGGATGTTTCTTTACTTCCTGAGAAGAACGCAAAAGTCTTACCAGACAGTCTCTTTGCAGGGTTTTGACCAAAGCATTGTACGTGTCCTGGTCCAGACTGAGACCCTCGGGAACGTCACTCAGGAAGTCCAGATCTTTAAAAGTGGGTTTGGTTTTCTCCCGCTCTTTTTTCGACGCTCGCCTCTTATAAGTGGAGCCCTTCAAGTCGAATTTAAGGTGCATGCGTACAGAGCGCGGTAAAATATTGTTCATCACAACAAGTCGGATGTTTTTACCCCCGCACTGGACACAGTAGAGGCCAAAGAACTTTGGCAGCAATGTCCGAGGGTTCTGGTTCAAGTTCTGGGGAGGGCAGTGAAAATGTAGAAATTAAAAAAAAATCTGTATTCTTCAATTTTATGTACATGACATATACTAATCACAAAAAATATTTTTGAGCTTCAAGGTAACATTTGAGAACATTTGTTTCCGAGCACCTGCCGGACAGCGTGACACATTCACGAGGTCTTAGCTCATGCTGCGGTTCTGCTAAGTCTGTTAAGGAGTACTTAGCTTGGTCCAACCCCTCCGACACACAACTTGATGCAGCTCACTTAGGAATGACAACTTTTGGTAACCAATGGCAACTGAGTGTGTTGACGTGGGACTTACCATGTAGTAGCCAGGAAGCAGTTTTTGTAGAAACTCCGCCTCCTTGTGTTGGACAGTTTTGATAATGAACTCATCATCGCGTGTTACGTAGAAAATGGAGCCGCTCGCTCCTGGATTGGTCAACTCGATCAGTGGCTCATTACAAAGGGAATACTGGAAAGAAGCAGAAATGTAATGTCAAACTGAAGCAAGGACACACCTTGATTTATTTATTTTTTAGCAGGATTTAATATTTTGACAGCTTTATTAAAACTGAGCGAGCGAATGCAAAGGACAGAAAGTGTATTGCTCTTGGTTGAGTTTAAAAAAAGGGAGCATTAGTCTGCTAATCTTCCTCTGGCACAACGAGACCGCATGAGCTTAAAGACTTGTGCAGCGTGTGTTTGCACATGTATGCAAATGTGCATGGGTGTTTTATTTGATAACTTAAAGTTCCCACAAATCTAAATTATATTTAGCTCAAGATCGAATGAGAGCGATTACACTGCTATCTTGAAGTTTATCAAGCGCGTGAAAGAAAATTGTGCAGATCTGTGAAGTGGATTAAATGATGAGTTCAAGCCTTGTTAATTGGTGCTTGAAGCGGTGATGATTAAAAATGCTGTTTTGATGCTTTGCCGTGCAACAAATTAAAACGCCTGCTCAAAAGTTTTGGAACACCTCGATTTTCAATTATTCAAATCGATTATTTTACTGGTTAAAATGGTTCAAATTAATTGCTTTTTCTACTTCACCCAAATAAAAAAAACATTACCAGGTAGTCATCTGGCCGGATTCCAAACAGTTCCCTGAAGTAGCGGAAAGCCACGGGGGCGTAGGTTTTAAACCTGAAGTCTGGAAAGTGATGGGCCGGTGTAAGGTTGCTGCCCTCGCTGCGATGAAAACAAAAGTGGATTAGACACCGCGCTAGCTAAAATGTTTCCTGTGCCATTCGTAAAAAAGCCACCTGGGGAAGAAGATACTTTCCACCACATAGAAGTCCTGCATGAGCACGTCTCTCTCGGGCTTGGAGCTGAGATTGCCAACCGTATAGCCAATACCCAGTTGGATGGCTCCTTTTAAGGCAGAGGAGGAGGTCTGGGGGCGGCATGAAAAAAATAAAATAAAATGTTGAATAGTTCCATGGAACGAAATGCAAACAGAAGGATAAAAATGGCAACCTTCTTGTACGTTGTCTCTCCTGAGGCATCGACTCTCCTGTGGCCGATTTTCTTCTCGTGAGCTTGGCCTGCTCCAAATGGGGACGGCATCTGTATCGAAACATAGCCATCTTTTCATTTCAGACTTTAACCTATACGGGCATGAGGTGGAACACTCACCTCTGCTTGACACTTTTTGGCTGGATCTACACGGACAGAAGGGAAAATACAAGGGCAAATGTTAATAATTGTTTGTAGAATCAGGCGGCATCTATTTGTCCAGATGTAACTGGTAACATAGTCGAGTTCAATATTTATTCACCTGCTTCCCACTTCGGTTTGTACATGACAAATATCATCGCACTACTACTTTCAAAGGCCCTCCAATCAAAGTACACAAAGGGACAAATGGATTTGGCTGCAAAATGGACAACAGGAATAAAAACAAGTTTGATCTGTCGTAGGAATTTTTGTGAGGTCAATGGTGCCTGACTCTTGCATGATTGTCCGAAACGCCTTTATAGAATCAAGATTTTTTTTAATCAATATACCACCTGCCTGTACTAATTAATTTTCTACAGTCAAAATCACTGTTACAAATATTGGTATGTATACAATACGGGTGCAGCTATCGATTATTCTTGTATTCGAGTAATTAGCGAGTTTTTTTTACATCGATTAATCGAGTAATCGGATAAAACATGCTTTTGCCGTTAGAAAATAAGGACAGTATGTATTTCGATACTGCACAACAAATCATGGAGCCAGAGGAAAAATTAATTGATGCCTTTTTCCAATCGAATTATTTGAATTACTTGATGAATTGTTTCCGCTCTAGTATACAGAAATAAAACTTTAGCAACCTAATTCATAGCAAATTATGACTCAACTCACCAGCAAACGCGTTTAGGTTTGATGTTTCCCAGAAAAGCAATGAAAAAGGAATCAGACCAGAGCAGTTGACACTCTATAGGATTTCTATTCTTAAAAGAACCACGTTGGTCCTGAGAAGGAAAACACTCTATTGGATTGACTTCCTCCTTAATCTTAGTGTCACCATTGGCTGACGTCTGAAGATCACATTGCCAACCAACCAGACACGAGGATTCCGAGACGTTTGTTCAGCTAATAAGATGACTCGTTGCTTACTTGGCTTGCTTGATAAAGCAGCAGTGGAGGAAGTCAAAGGGAAACGAAATAACTTTATCTACGTCGAAGTTCAACAAACTGCTTGGTCTGCATGGTCATGTAATTTTTTTTCAGGCCATGCCAGGGCGAAGATTAAGTACAAAGTAGGGATAATGAACTTTTAAGGCACGCAAAGCATTTGTAGCAGATGTCGCTTCATCTCTGAGGCATCAACATCAACGTCTCTTTCGTGGATATGCAAATTCAAACAGTAAAATAAAAAAACATCACATTTATTCAAATTATGCAAATTGTGCTATTACATTTGCACTTGTATCATCGGTTTCAAGCACATAAATCTTTTATTTGCAAATGTCTCAACATGTGAGCCAATTGAAGTATGGGAAGGTACAAGTCTATGTAAAGCAATGCGCCCAGACGTCCAAACCTGCGTCCTAATCCCGAGACAAAGCCCGTCAAGCATAACAATGAGGATTAAGATTTGGTAGACACACACATCCATACGGAGGATTGGGGTTAAGAAAGAATTTTATGTCATGAGGTGTAAGCAAAACAAAATTTCAAGCCATTTCCTATTGGCTCGTTTGAAAACTGAACATTGTAAAATCAAATATTAGGGACCTAAGTGTTATAGTAAATGTTCTTATTATAGGAGTCTTCTGGACCAATGGAGGGAATATTTTACATCCTGTTGCTGTAGTTTTTAAATCCATTTTGGCATCATGCACAAGAAGAATAATCCGGTAAATTGATGCTAATTTTATGCAGTGTTATGCAGGTTCACACATTTACACTCCACATTCAATATACTCTGATGTAACTCTTAATTTATGATTGCACCTAAACATCATAAACCTGCCACGCATACTCTGAATTATTTTATTTTTTTGCTTGAATATCTGCAGCGGTTCTTTGAAGCGATAGCAACGAGGGATTAGTGTGTGTGGTTTATGTTCTAATAATTCCATGTCGCATTATGTAAGATCTGACAGGGAGGAGGGAAAAAAAGATATGCAAAGATGAGGAGAGGCTGAGGAATTAAATCCACTAGGGATCGGTGTCGAGAACCGGTTTCATGTGCATGTATTCACATAAACAATTCCAGTACATACCCATTCCGTCGACTTGTTTTACCCTCCAGCAGTTTTATTCCAAGCTTTCAAGTGTTGGGTGGAAGCATCCTTAACAAGCCTGTTGGGCCATTTTGCAACAGAACACCAGCTGTGCGTGAACTTATGATACGCCTTTATCTAACAATCTAATGTGTTATTCATTTCAACAGCTTCTTAAGTGCCATTTAGTTGTGTTTAACTTTGGAGATAGATAGTATAGATGTGTATTTTATCTTGAAAAACTGCTTGTTTATAAGATTTTTTTTAATTTAACCTAAGTGCAATACATTTTTTCCCAGATTTATGCACAGTTTTATTTTTTATAGTCATTATATATTATTATTTGTCAGCCTGTACTTAATGTTACAGTGATTTATAAATTAATCATAGCATCAATATGAGCCAATTGGAAAGCATTTTCTTCAGGTAGTACTACTGAGCTTCTTAATATGAATATGATATTTAATGCAAAACATTTGAAGGGGACATCTAAAATGTTAGGGTGAAATTGATTCGGAAATCATTTACATGATCAGTGTATTCACATGATTATGATAATAAATAATAAAAATAATAATGATAATAATAATAATAATAATAATAATAAGGATAATAATAATATAACCACATGAAATCTCAGCAAATTTATTTCACAAATATTGATAACCCTTCGCAATGTAGCCACTCAATGTCAAAAATGGAATAAACCTTTCCTCACTAAATATTACAGCACTTCAAAATGGCGAATTGACTACCGCATACGAGGCAATGTATGATGGATGGAAAGTCTTTGCAAACACGTGAAATGCATAAATTCCCACCTGTGTCTGCGAGGTCCAGATGCAGACTGAGCCCAGCCTCCTCCTCATTTCCCCGGCCAGTTTCCGCAGTCACTTGGTCCAGCTCCATGACGGCAACCGAGCCGGATGCGGCGGTCGGAGAAAGCGTCACATTACCACCTCGGCACCGCAGCCCACATAACTTTCACAATGGTGGTTAAATAAAACGGAACTGGTAGCCAGTATGAGAAATAAAGTGACATTATTGTGCAGCCACCTCGCCACGCGTCACTTGATTCGCGACGGATGCTCGTCCACGCACAGTAACGTTACAAATCCAGTTTCAGTCAAATCTCGACGTCATCATTTCATGCTGTTACGAGAACCGCCGCATATAAATAAGAGCAGAATGTTAAATTTTAAAAATGAGACTTGGAACATAATAATATCCAACTGTATCATTAGTGATTTCTCGTCATTGTTGGAAGAAAGTATAAATATATTTTCAGATACGTCATTATTTTTTAGTCAACTTTTGTTGCTCCCAGTGCCATCTTTGTTACTTTTATGTAAAATCTCCGTTTATGTTGGTTTTGCAATCGTTGAGAGCTTTAATGTCCGATGATATTAAGTTTGTGTTATTACACAAAAATATTAAATACATCCGATTATGCAAAATCATAGCGCAAAATAAGTGTCCGAAAACATTGGACGCGTGCAGAGAACGTGCAAGCACTTGGTATTAATCTTCGGAGTTGTAGTACAGTCGTATTACCAATAGAGAGCGCTGTTGTCGCGTGCTACTTTTTCTGAGTAATTGCGCAAGCTCAGTTGCGTCTGCTCCCCGCTGCACTTAGTCTCTCAAATTTCTATGAACAACATATACGTAAAAACAAATTTAAGGATGAAATCGTTATTTAATGCAGAAAAGAAAAACACAACAATGACCGAAACAGAGATAAATTGTTATAGGTCAATGGTAATTGGATCATTTCCACCATTTGTACTTTTGAAATTCTTGAGACTGACTCAATAACTGTGCAGCAAAACATAATTCATCTTTTATTGACATTTAATTCTCTGTAAAGTAACACCGATAGTTATGCAAGTACAGCAGACAAATATAATTTCTACCTGGTGGATACAGATAAATCTAAACATTAACGGCCGAGACCCTATGATTCTCACAAGTGAATGCAAAGCAAAATTGGTAAATTAAATCTCAATCTAGAAACCCCTTTAGCTTTCAGTGAAGCCATTCTCAGTAGTTTGGGACCGTCAGCGGACTACGACATCTTTGGCTTTAGACAAGCAGCCGGCATAACGAATATACACAAAGCTCTAAACACCAATGATTACATAAGAAAGGAATGGCTGGTTTTGCTGCAAGATCACTAAGGAATCTTTATTCATATGGTCTTGTAGGGTGGTGTAGCAGAACGTCTGGAGGTAGCTGCACGCCGAGTCATCAGACCTGTCCGTCCCAATAATCGGGTTCACAGACAGGACATCATTGGTCCACACATCCGCACACCAAATAACCCTCAAGTCCATATGGGAGATCCGTTCGTGATCGAAGACATTGGCTGTTATTACAGGTACGTAGGCAGATCCTTCTCCACCACCTGCAAATGAAAAATATAAATTGATAAGCTGTTCAGAAGACGAATGAATAGAAATTGTGGATTGAACAAATGCAAAACAGTGTCACTTACGCTGGGATCGTCTGTTGGGCCGTACCGTTTTACCACTTGTCCCTCTTTGTTTATGAGAAACTGTCAAAGAATTAAAATGTGTCTGATTAGTGTGCAGGGAAAAAAGCCCAGGAACAATAATATTACCAAAATATTACAAATTACCTTAGTGAAGTTCCATTTGATGTTACTGTGAAAACATTGGGAGAGAAAAACAGATCAGTTTTGTATTTCTAGCAATGAAATAACAAGATAAAAAAAAAAAATAGTTTGCACTATTTACGATGGAAAACATACTTTCCTAAGGTTCCCTTTCCCTTCGGCTGTGCTTTCATCCATTTCCAAAGAGGGTGAGCGTTCTCTCCGTTTACATCAATTTTACTGAAGAGGTCAAAATTTGCATTGAAGCCTTTGGCAAATTCTTTAATCTCCGCATCAGTTCCAGGCTCCTGTAAACCGTCACCAGGAAGAAACAATTTTTTCAAAACGTATCCGTTATTCTGTTAATATTATATATTAAAAGTGCTAGTGGTAGTTACCTGCCCTCCAAACTGGTTACAAGGGAAACCAAGTATGCGTAAACCCTTCTCAGCCAGGGAAGCGTGCATTTCCGCAAGCTGAGTATAGTTTACGCGGGTCTTTCCTCATTTGGAGGCCACATTTACAATGATGCAAACATTACCCCTGTCACAGAAACATACAGCAAACCGGCAAGTCAGGAATAGTTATTACGATTTTAAAATTGCAATGGTAATACTGAAATGTGTTCCTAATATTAAAATGTAATTTACTGTAGCTGCTTGGCAAATAACAAAATATTAGAAACAGCTCTGACTACTTACCCCAGTTTTTTTTTTTTTCTGCCAAGTGTAATGTAAACACAATAGTAGTGATGCGTTCAAGTACCCCCAATCAGCCACCACTAAAGCATGTGCTTGTACTTATGTTGCAAGAAATAATTGGGGAACTCTGCAATACATTGTCATGCACGACATCTCACCTGTATTTTACTAGAGACACCTCATTGCCATCGATATCCTTGGCAGAGAACTCATAGATGGACTTGGCATTTTGCCAGTCGTTCACTTGTGCACACTGCATAAAGGTGAGGAAGCATAAGGGGTAAAGGTCAAGTTGTATAAAGATGCTATGTACAGTATACTGCTGCGCAATTTCGCATAAGAAGCTAATGGCACAAATCCCAACGTAGGCATTACACAAATCCAACAGACTAGAGTTAATTATGCATGACAAAAGAGCACATTTGAGACATAACTAAGCCATTATTTGCTATCGATGCATAAACAACAAAACACGGACTAGAAATATTGTAGTGAGGTCGGACCTATTTCTCGGTTGCACCGCGTTTTAAAAATAGTCGCACAGGTCACCCAACGTTGCAAGCGCATTGACAATGGTGGGTAAATAAATCACTTTAATGACGTAATAATAGATAAATCGATTGCATTGGGTTGAAATGCCTTACCATTGTTCGGGTTACTCCTCTGCTCCCGAGTACGCCTATCAGCACGGAAGTCGTTCGGAATAACCACATGCTTATGACACCAACGACTGGTGTTACGTCATTTCTTAGCCCCACCCAACGATTGAGTAACGCGCATGGGTGGTGTCCGATGTTTTGAATACAAATTACAAGAAATGTAAATTCTATAACGTTTCCAACGGCCATTTCAAAGCCTTTCATAAATTCTTTGCATGTAGGCAAATGAATGGGCAATACCTTTTTTTTTTTAATTTAGGGATGCAGTTTCAACTTTTGAACTGCAGATGGCGCAGTCTAACTGTAGAAAAGATGCCTACTTTTTTTTCCAAACCTTTCTTATGAGCTGAATTTTGTCCAAAATATATAGTATAGAAAGAACACATCTCGGTTTATGTACTATACTGTTTATATATATTTGTATATTCACGGTTTATGTACTGAATGCACGTGTATCTCATATACATATGTATATGAAGTAGAGTGGGGTCAAAGGTTTTGTACTTGAAAAAACAAAACTCATACTAGAAAAAATAAAACTTGAAATTGAAAATAAACGTGTTGAGCTTGACACTTGAAAAAAAAAGTAAAATAAAAATACTTGAATTAAAAGTTTTTTCGAGTTGAAAATAGTTTTGGTTCACTTTGGTAAATGTTTTGGCTAATATATTTATTTTCAGGTTTCACCATGTATTCAAGATTTTAGGTTTTTATTTTTATTTGCATGTTTTATATTTTCAGATTCACATCTCTTTTTTTCAGGTTCAACTCTTGGTTTTTTCAGATTCTGATCTTTTTTTCCAGGTTCAAATCTTTTTTTCAAGTTTCACAATAGAATGACCCAAATCTGGCGTGGGGGGGGGGGGGGGCGTGGTTAAACCTGATAGAAAAAAAATGTGAATCTCAAAATATAAAATGCCAGTGTATTGAAATAGACTTGAAGACTTTGATCGGGCTACATAAAATATTTGTGTAATGCAATTTGCCTCCTTTAATTGAGTCCTGTGTTTTAACTAGTTTATGCTATTTGTCAGTAAATCTTGTTAAGTTCAGTAAGGCAGGTGCTTATTCAATTAAAATGTCACACGACCCCCATAATGACAGCTGTAAGTAGTTGACCAGGTTGACGTTATGTGCAGCACTGAGCGATTGCCATCCAGAGATCGTGGGGGGTGCGGGGGGTCCTGCAAATGAGCATCTCCTGCAGTTGAGGCAGTGGGACGTCTTCCTCGCAAACACATGTATGAGCATATAGGCATTGGATGATATGGGGTGTCATGTTGTCTAGAGTGGAAACCTTCAATTAGGCACAGTGATAAAACATGGCTTTTCTACATCTGTAAAAACCTCTCCAAAGCCCTTAATTAAACTCCTCTCACACAGCCAATTAGGACTCAAAATGAAATGAAAGGCTTTCTATAATAGGGATCAGGTCTGTGTGTCTGCATGTGAGCGCACAGATCAATGGCGTTTTCATTTATTTCAGTGGAGTACAACGATTTGAGATACAAATACAAACGTTTTGAGTTATGGTCATGGATTAAATCATATCTGAAGGCACCACTGCAGTTAAAATAAAATTTTGAGGCAATTTATTGGGTAGAAGGTGACAGAAACTCCTATTAATTAAATTGATGCAACAGTTCTTTTGCGTCACACACTGAGAGCAAGTTAACAGTCCCTCAAAGAAATTAATGACAGAAAGGACATCGAAAAAAACGAAGCTTTATTTAAATCTGAAAACAAAACAGTTGCCTAGTAACCACCTCTGCTAAACTTGAGTCTGCCAACCCCACCCTCCATAACACACACAAACACACAGGCACGCACACGCATCGCTCCGGGAGATTAGCTCAGATGGTTTAGAAAAACTTTGGCTAATTTCTTACCGTTTCTAAGCAACAACTTTGCTTTCCGCTTGCCTTTCCATCTCTTACGTCTCAGAATTTTTTTTTAAACGGACCATAGAACTTTAGCAGCTCCACCTGAACATTTCAATTCAACCAAAAAAATCCTCCAAATCAAAGAATTGAAACAAGGCTGATTATGTTTTTTCATTTCAAGAATGACTACGCCCACTCATCACTTTCATATTAAAAAAATCATATTAACTTCCAATGGAGGGTTCTAATGAAAACACCTACACATTCATTATTTGCATGTTTGAAAATTTGTAACAAAGGAAGTGTCAAGAAAACAGATGGCAACCTATATTTGTACCGGGAGAGAATCGTTTACATTTAACCCTCGCACTCTGAGGGGCTTGGTTGGCAAGGCAACAGATACTGCAGTCTGTTTCCCCCAACTGCGCTTCTCAATAGTCCACATCAGCCTTCTTATCATCCTCCACTTTCCTTCTGACCATCGCGAGACAAGGCTGACATGTCAAGCTCAGCTCTTCAACGTTTATCCGACAGGTAATTAACAGCCCATTGAATTCACCTCAAAGCCACACCACTAAAATCTCATCCTAAAATCGATGTGAAAACCAATAGAATCTAGATAGATAAACACTTTTGATAATAATAATAGTGCAGAGGAAAGTTCAAATCATCTTGGCAATCTACAGTGGAACCTCATTTTTTGTGATTAATGGGGTCGTGATAGTCTGACTAAAGCTGAATCATAAAATTTAAAGCAATATTTCATATAGGAAATCATGTAAATCCAATAAATCCTTTCAAGCCAGTGGCTGAGCTAGATGGGGGATGGGTGGGGGGACTGCCCCCACCCCTAAAATATGCTTAGACCCCCAAGATGCCAGCCCAGACAATTGACTTTTGCATATTTTTTTATTTTTATGGGAATTTTAAAATATAATCTGTATCAGCGCTTTCTGGAGAGTTTCACAAAATCTTGTAGACCAGCTGTGATCTCCTCGTTCAAGAGTTCCAGAATAAATTGGTTGATCATTCTAAAAGTGCTCCAATAGTTACTTTAATGCAATAGCAATTAAAATTGTTGCATTCTTGCACCCCTTTAGTCAGATACAAACCGAACCCAACTCTTGTGCTCTAATTGAAAATGCTGGATGAAAGCGGACACAGCTCATTAAGCATCGAGCACGCTGTGCTGCTGTGAAGCGGCGATGTGGCCACATGTGATATTGAGTGGCGACTACTAGAACAGCTCCCCTACAAAAACAATGTAAATAATTTTAAAATTGAAATAAAAAATAATAATTTGACATTCTCGAGTGAGCAGAAACTGGTGTGGTACTGTGAGTCCATCTTGGATAATGTAATTATATTTAGTGACTCTAAATTCGAAATTGTAGAAGAAGAGTGCTCATCCCAAAGGTGATTTCCCTTAATTTACCCTCCGAGCATGAAAAAGTCATTTGAGTCTCTCCACAGAACAACACGCCCACACTCAGCGCCCACCCCCCACCGTCATCAACATCCCATCGGCAATTTGCCTAATGATGATAATCACTAAAATAACATCAGATTTAGTCACTCAGCAGTCGTTGCCCATCGGGAAAAATACAAGAAAGTATATCTCGAAAAATCCGACAAGGAACATAAGCATTGATAGTCGTAATGGTTTTGGAAGATTGAAAGTGTTGATCAAGATGGCTGTGAAGCAAATATTGAAAAAAAAAATGTTCATGTAAAAAGAGAGCAAAAACATTAGTCACAGCGGAAAGGGCCTCGGTTGGAAATGTTGGTGAACTGCGAAGTGGTGTGATGTGCTGCTCTCTGATTTCAAACATCACAAAAGCAAGGCAAGAACCTCGCCGTGCACTTCCTGCCTCACAGCAAGACTGACCTCTGTAGATGAGTTGGCTTTTCCTCGGGCTAATCAGAATAGTGCCTATCAATTCCTTCGTTCGACTCGCTCCTTGGCGCTCAGCGGGGGTGTTACTCCCCCCCCCCCCCCCCTCTCCTCCCCCCACCCCACTCAATCGACTCACGACAGTAGCATGGATGAATAGTGAGGTTCAGGAAGGTTATCTTCAAATCCTACTCAATTCTTCTCTCAATTTAGAATGTTGACAAACTGCTCTCGGTATTTCTACAGCTTGGTAAATATCCAGAATATCAGTGTGACCTCAGAGGCGGTCTGTGACATTTTCATCATATGGTTTGAGGTCTTTGGATTGTTTGATTTTCCGAAGGGTGTCTGGTGGGCGAAAACAGGAAGTATTTGATTATGACTATGAGTTGGAAACTCCATATTTTTTTTATTTAAAAATCAAACAGAAAATAGTTTTGGAGCTACAAAAATAAACAGTATACAGAAGTGTAGAGAATGCACTTGCCTTTTTTCTATTTTGTTTCAATTGGAATTAAAAAAGTATTATTGTGACAGATGCTGCTAGTCCATTAGCATTTGATAGCTTGGGCTTTGTTGTTTTTTGGACGAGGGCCTTTTTAACTCACTCTTTATATGACTGTTACTGGGACCACATCCAATATGGTGGATGCGTTGACGGCCGTGATGACTTAATCAAAACACAAATAAAATCCTTTGTTAAATGATTAGTTACCGTCTCCAATTTAATACATCCCTCATCACTTGCCATGCTGTGTCCAAAGACTTAACATCACAACAACAAAAAAATCTGTCTTTGTTCTCAGCAATTAAAATATTCCCGAGGTATAATTAGCATCATCTCACATCAGAACCAAAGAAGGACTGCGGGAAACTTTAGCATCATCACCCAGAGTTAATTACACACTCCCGTGGCTATGAAGCGTAACCAAGTGAATAGGCATGCATTTCCAACGCTATAAATGAGTGAAAGGTTTCATCAGAGTGAACTCAATAAAAATAGACGTACAATCCACTTCCAAGTTGGGAAAGTTGATATTAACCGTAGCATAAATGTGATTTTAATTTGCTACTCTCTAGCTGCCTCTGCTTGGTGTTCGTTTTATGAGAGAGTGAGCAGATGGAGAACAGGTGGAGATGTTGGCTGGAGAACATACAGTGGCTGTGATTTCTCTCCTGCCCTCCCAGTTTCATATCTGGAAATTGAAATGACATTACTTGTTGCTTTAGCAACAGGGAAGAAGACTTGTCAACCCCCTTCCTTAGAGCAATAACCTGTCATGTAGCAATTCCTCTGTAGTCACACTGAAAGTGTTTATTTCATCATTTTTACACAAGTGTATCAACCATGATAATAAAAAACGGTTATTATCCGCAAAGGAATTGTTTCATCGGCATTGATTTGTTTGTGGCCGTAATTTTTGAAGTGACATTTTCAGTGTGCTATATTTTCAGGTGGATTTCAATGACATGAATCAGTCTCAGGGGAAAAAAAATCAATGCGTCACAATTTACAGCACGCCTCAGGTCTAATTAAGCCGTTCTCTTTGGTGAGTGACACTCATAACCAGGTAATGAGGAGTGGGTGACTCAGAAGTCTTTATTAGAGAATGTTCTCACTGTACATGCACAAGCCTAGAAAAAAGAATTGAGTGAATAGGAAATTATAGCCAGATGTTAGATGTTTCACAAATAAGGAAATTGTTAATTATTAAAAAAAATGATCCGAAATGTTGTCAACCAAAATGCACATTTGGCATCAATTTTAAATGATCATACGAAATCTTACGATATATTCTTGGCAAGTTCTGATTGGGTTGTATTATAAAATACTAAAATCTACTGACTGATTGTTTTTACATGTTAGGAGTGTTTATGCATTGGTGGACAAAAGATAACAATGGTGCACTGGTTCAAACTCGCTGATTAGTGTCCAAGCGCAGGTTGTAGGCGGTCTTAACATTAAAAATAAACCCTGTGGTGTTAATCGTGTTCTGTGATTCTCTCACCACTTAAAGTCCTCCTCCATTTCAAACACCCTCACTGCAGTGTTGCCATTGTGCACCTCCAAGGGTTGGCCAAGAGACAAAAAAGAAAGCAAAGCAAACAGCAAGGACATTGAACTCTTGTATGATGCAACATTAACAAGCTAGCAGGGCCACGCTAACCAGCCGGGATTATTTCTATTCAGTCGCAAACAAAGTCACAAATTGTCAGTGAATTACAGCCATTATCCAAGAATAGGCCATTTGATTGTGGGCGGCATACGTTAAAAAGAATCATTTGTGGAAATATGAGTGGTCGAAGGTGTCACACGTCTCACTTTCAGTGTATAGTACAAGTGAAATCAACTAAAGCAATGCTGTATTTTATTTATTGGATTTATTAATTGTCAAATTTATGACTACCGTATTTTCCGCACTATAAGGCGCACTGGATTATAAGGCGCACCTTCAATGAATGGCGCATTTTAAAACTTTGTCCATATATAAGATATATACATTTGGCCCGCGGGCCGGACTTTGGACACGCCTGCTGTAGTGGCTCAATATTGGTCCATATATAAGGCGCACCTGATTATAAGGCGCACTGTCAGCTTTTGAGAAAATTGAAGATTTTTAAGTGCGCCTTATAGTGCGGAAAATACGGTATATAAGTACATAAAAATCACTGTAGAATAATGAAGGGAAAATGAAGCTTCAAATTTGTTTCATGAACCAGGTGTGTATTGTTTAACTCCTCTAGATGGGAGTGTTGGTTTATATAAAAAGGTTTCAAAACTGCCACGTGGGTTTGCATTTAGCCCAGTGTTGAATAGTGCCATCTAGATCAGTCAAAACATACAACCGGTTCATGAATCACATTTGAAGCTTCATTTTCCCATCAGTACTGTACAGTATTACAATATGTGATCTAGGCTTTGCTGTCTTCACACTCAGTCAAGGTGATGATAGGGCTTCACATTCAAGTACGTATGTATTATTTTGAGTATCATAAAGGTTAGATGAGCACACTGGGTAACATAGCCCAAGGCAACTGAAGTAGATCATTGTGGCCCAAAAAAAAAATACAGTTAGCCTGTTCAAGTTTCGAGGCTCCACCTATTATATTTTATATACAAAGAGTGTTAAAGACTCTGTGTGCTATGCTTTCTAGCAGCAGGTCCAAATGAAAGGATGAATATGCTAATTTGACATTTGACATAGACACCAATTGCACAAGATGGATTTAAGGTAATTAGAAAATCAATATGTGTTGCTCTGCCTCTGACATATACCACTCATCACCCGTAGGGAACATCTACAGTGATCCCTCGCTACTTCGTGTTTCGTTTAGCGCGGCTTCACTACATCGCGTTTTTTTTTCAAAATAAGAAAACATTTAAAAGTCAAAATAAAACTTCTAAATTTAAGAAACATGTGTCTAACCTTTAGGACAATGTAGTATTGTTCCAAATGTTCGTTTACATTCCTTAAGAAATCCGTTTTCGCGTGTTAGCACAATCACGAATTAGCATCTTTCCTCTAACTCGTTCACCTGCCCAGTACTTCTTGTTGGTGACCGCACTTCGCGGATTTCACTTATTGCGGGTGGTTTTTGAAACTAATCATCCGCGAAAAACGAGGGATTACTGTATTGCATTGAGCTTCAACACCACCTACTTTAGCTAGCTTGAGCATTTTACCCCAGGTATTACGTATCGGGCCCTGACAGTTTCCCATGAAGGATGAAAATTGTGACAAAAAGATGTTTTTACAATCTCATACACAACAGTTGGTAAATGTACCCAATGAGATGCAAAACAAGGTCTGTATGCCTTTTTGAAAATAACACTCACAGAGGGACCAGAGTTGTATTACGTCTAATTGACTTAATGCATATTGTTCTGGATGTGTTTGTAATAAAAAATTCACATGGAGTATCAAGATATGCAAATTCAACACCACTGCGAACTAATAAGAAAGCCAGACTAATGTTATGGCTTGACAATACAAATATTATGTTTGCTGTAATTGTTTTGAGCTTTGAGTTCCCTCTGCTAAATTGAGTAGCGGAACCTCAAGGCAGTTGTAATAATTTGTGGTTATTAAAAATAAATCAATCAAAAGGCAGATTGTATTTCCATTGTTCTACAAAAAAGGCCATCGCAAGCCAGAGAATACAGGTAACGACAATTTGATGATGTACGTTGGGAATTTTAACTTTTGCGGTAGTTTGCAACGACGAGGAGACGGGGCTTAAATAAGGTGGAGGGAATTATGAACCGTTGCAGTGGAAACGAAACCTTCATGCTTCTGCTACGAGGCAAAAATAAAGTCAGGAAAAGCCAACTAGAAGAACAAATAAATTAAATAGTGTTTTCCCCCCCTCGAAAAGATACTTATTTATTTATATGACAAAGAACTTATTTTTAAGGGCTTGTCTGGACCTCATTTATCCGTTGTAATTTTCCTTTTACATTCAAAAACAAATGAGACGATTTGTAGTCTTTGACAACTGGCAGTTGTCAATACTAATCAAGATTCTCTAGTTCCTCACCTAATCAACATCCGTGGAAGTTCACTCATCGACTTGTGTTAATGGTCGGTGACGATGATGTTTACAATCACTTGGCTGTCAGCCAGTGCTTTTTACTTTGCTGCCACGCAGTTTGCATTTTATGTGAACACGCATCACTCAGACAGATACAAGTGTCAAAACATTGAAGCTGTCACAAAATGCAACTAAAATGGAACACAAGTGTAAAAAAAAAAAGATGGAGAGACAAAGAAGACAACGAAGAAATTTGTCATGTTGAACATGTTGAATCACTGCATTCATTTTCTACAGAACGTAAGACATTTGCGAAAAAGGTTATATTCTAAACTTAAATTTGAGTTTACTGTTTAAAGAGTAGAATGCTATTTACAAATTTTCACTACGTGATTATTTGAACTGCTACACCAATTTGCATTGTAAAATGTTGAATAATTATCGCGCTAATTTCACCCATTAGGTCTACATAATAAAAAGCGCCATAAAAGTTTTATGTGAGGAACAATTAGTTGCCTGTAGTGGTTATAAATCCAAGACGATACATAAATCCAAGGTTTAGTTGTACTCTGTTATTTCTGGCTGCGCCTGTCATTAAAAGATTTATTTTATTGATTTTTCTTGGTTCAGGCTGTTTTGTTCGTGACTGCTACATTGAGCATGGACCTAAAAGGCAATTCCGAGCTTTTTTTTTTTCTGAAGCTAATTGTACGCCTTCGTAGAACTTAGCATAAATTATGTAAAAAGAAAAAAACAACCTGGATTTGTTTGAAACTTTCTTTTGGAAGAATCAATACACTCTCGTTCAATATCCTTAAAATAATTTTTAAAAATCGGGTCATCATGGGCTATTTAGTGATGCTCCACTTTGGTGAACATCTGCATTGACTACAGTAAATTCAAATTTAAAAAAAAAAAAATCCTTCTTTTGGTGTTCTTGTTACCGCCGTCGCCAATAAGCTACAGTGTTTTTTCCCCAACTGTCTTACAGATGGTACAGGTCCATGCTTCATTTGTGCATGCTCCATCATCTTCACCCCATCTCCATCTGTCCGATCTTCTGTTCACCATGTTTACTTGTTCTATGTACTCTCCACTCGTCTGCTCTTTTGGTCCACATATGCGCTAATCCTCAAATGAGTGTATCATCGCAACTCTGAAGGCCGACACAAGAAATGCTTCTCTCTTCAGTTGCGAACGTGCTTCATGTCTGTTTACTTTGGTTGCTGGTGGCCTCAAAGCA
This sequence comes from Syngnathus floridae, assembly GCF_059516105.1. Classification (NCBI taxonomy): domain Eukaryota; kingdom Metazoa; phylum Chordata; class Actinopteri; order Syngnathiformes; family Syngnathidae; genus Syngnathus; species Syngnathus floridae. The sequence goes on along the minus strand of NC_142426.1, from coordinate 7,564,280 downwards.
GATGGCGGGATGGACTTTAAGAGCCTTAAAGAGGATTTGAGTGCAGCTGGTGAATGAGTCTGATGCCAGCTTGCGCATAGTTTTCTCAAGCGAGAACCTCACAAATATGTACGTGAGTCCGAGTAATATTGTATGAAACACTTTTGTTGGATATGGTTCATCCATATGGCAACACTGTGACACAAAGCTATTCGACAAACACAAAAACATAGATAGTTTTGAATCATATGTTCGTGAGGATAAAAAAAACACAAAATTCCTGGCAACTATAATTCGTACACAACCGAAAAGCCGCCTAACTGTACGCAAAGACGCGAAAATAAACCCAACGCTGTTTCAGTAGCTGACTTGGAATAGTTCAAGTTTTAGCGTTAGCAATGTTGACTTTGCCCAACATTAGCTTTATTAGTGCTAATTAGCTATTAGCATAGTGGGAGTGGCATTCCAGTAATCAGATAATCCGACTTTTTTGATGAGGATGAAGGCACATTTAAGTCTATCAATAATATTCTGTAACATAAAACCTCAAGTAAGCTAAATATGATACAAATTTAGCTCAGGTTAATCAGCAGGTGAAAGTCACATCACAGAGTGAGATCCTCGGCTATATACAAGATGAACAAAGCGATCGTGCAATCCTTCTCACGTATGAACAATCCCTTTGTTATATATGTGTGGGATGTGTGAATTGATTCGTGTGTGATAAGACTGTGATGGAGCCTAATTTAAACATCTATCACTATGCTCTACGTTTGATTTCAAACATGTGCAAGTCCTTTTTGCTTGACTTTTTATAATGTCAATAAATATTTGTTAATAAATGCTATATTCTAGGTTGACATTTTAGAACTGGGTCATTTTTTATGTCCTTATAAAATAACACATTGTGAATGTCAAAAACAGAAAATCTGAGTCACAAATTGGGTAATAATTACACTTTTTTGTGCAGGATGAATTTAAAGGCAATTGCCAACAGAAAAGTTTTTATTTCAAACATTTTCCAAATTAGACCTCAGCGACTCTTTCAAAATCAGAACGATCCTCCTGCTGCTATGTGCATGACTCAACTATTTTGTCCTCAGTCTTTCTCAAGAGGAGGAATGACTCAAATGGTCTAAGTTCACTTTTTAAATTTGTAGAGAAGAAAGTTTCAAAAGCTTTTTTTTTTTTTTTCTTTCCAACGAGCATGGTTGAATAATTCACTGGTTCTTTCTTAACTTGAGAGAGCAATCTAACTAACAAGATGAATGTTGAACTTGCGATGTACCTGAACAATATCCTGTGGGATGAACTTAAAATAGCGGTGAAAGTTTGATGTCACTCATCAAAACATTTATTTAAAATAAGACAAGAAAGTGTCTAGCACAAATATTGTCTTTATTTATTCCATACATTGCAGTATTGTCTGTATTAAATTATGAATTTTATATGAAGAAAAATACTGGCCTCATTTGCTCCCATGAGAGGACAATGTTGAAAAAAAAATGATAATAAAAAACAAATAGATTTGCTATCTCCTTGTGATATATGAACAGTTTTGTATACAGAGGCTAGCAGTCAAAGATCATACGCGGAATACTTACTAATGAAGGCTGATGCTGTTGCGAAAATGTGTAGGAGGACTCAAACAATTCTGTTCTGCGTTATTCAACGTGACGATAGGACGAAAATAAATCATGTTGTCTGACAGTGGATTGCAAGTCTGCTCGCTGTTGGAGTTTAATTTGTTCCATGCTGGTAAATAAAACACTTGTATGTCAAGATAATCAAATATAAATAAAATGATTGTGTTTTACTTTATAAAAACTTACAGTATTGTCATAAATTACTCTTTTTGCCAATTTTTTAGCTTCAATTTATCTGACATTGTTTTGCTTTTGGTATGGGTGTGCCTGGGCTAGTGGTAAGGTGTAGTAATATTTGTTCTCTGCAGAGGATGAAGAATATATGCCAGGTAGTATTTCAAAATGATCTGTCTACATGTGTTGCTCCACCATTTGTGATCAAGTATTCATTATTTAAGGAGATAAAACCGAAATTTTGGGGGGATTGTATCTACCATCCGTCTTCTAATCTAATGAATATATTATATATCTATGTTCATTTTTTGCAAGCCCAAAGATTTTTAATACGCATGCATGGCCCAAATGTTAGCGTCTTGACACTTTCAAACTTAGACCTAATTTGAAAATAATTACTGTTCAGATAGCTAAATAGATGGAGAGACCACTAGATGATTCATCCCATTGTCTAATGAGGCTTCACTAATCCATAATGGACTTTGTTCTATTTTCAGATGGAAACCTAAATGGATGAATGATTTCATTTACATAAATTTACCTTCGCTTTTTTACTTTGCAGAAACACTTTTCACTTTCTTTTAAGTCTTTGTCTTCCAGGTTCTAAACATTAGTACATTTAAAATGGAAGATTTACAATAGTAAAGGATTAAGGAAAAGCGAATATGTAGAATAAATGTTAATTGTTGTACCGTACAATAAATGTTATTTTAGGGCAAATAAAGCAGATAATTGAAAGTACAGTTACTTTTTCTTGTTGTTCTCGTGATTTGATGAAATCGGAATAAGAATATAGTAAAGAGATGCCTTTGTCCTTTTGTTTTTGTGATTTTATGCTGGGATCAAGTCAGCCTCTAATTCTTCAAAAGTGATTATAATCACATTACAATTTCATTGAAATGTAATTAGTTACACTTGTTGGGCAAAACAATATGTGAAGTGCTGTATTTTTATTTATTAAACGCAACAAAAGCACTGGCTGGTCCAAGTGACACCTACGAGATTGCTGCTCATCCACCTCCGTCTTTAACACCTGGCAAAAAGCTCAATGCGTTGGACTGGACATGTTTTTTCTCTCATCTAACACAAACTTATCAAGATAGAAAAGAAGACAAAAACAAACAATATTATTTTGCAGATTAAATGGATTTGGAATCCAGATTTAGGTGTCATTGTAAAGACTGTCACTATTTTTTTAAGATGAATTTATTATGGAAAACTACTTGATATGCCGAACAACCTTTATGGCATTTTGAATTGGATTCCCGAACCTCACGCGTGCAAGTGAATCGTTTGATGATCAATATCTTGGAAGCTTTCGCAACGTTCCGATTGGCTCCTGGCTGAAGCGCAGCTCGTCTTATAAAACGAGCGCCCCGTTGCGCTGCTTTTTCCCTGCTTCTGGATCACGCTGGAAGCAGCAGAACGTTTCGTCGCGCACATAACCTCGGAGAACGTCGCACACGTCACTTTGTAACTGTTCTGAAGAAGGCAAAGTTCGGCAGTGAACAGGTAATTCGGCTAGACCAGATGTAGCCGATTTTTTTTCTCAGCTAAGTTCGACTTTGTTCTTAATGTATTGAGAAAATATTTAGATGTCTTTACACATAAAAAAAAAGTTTGTTTAATGCTTTGGGGTGTGGTGGAATTTACATTTGCTGAGGCATGAATATCAAATCATGCCTTTTAAGTAATTAATTCTTGTTGAGTTTGAAATTTATAGTTGATCGTTTTTGTGTTTATTTTGTATTTTAGGGAATGTATGTATTTACTTTGATATGAGAAACAAATGTTACGGTGTAATTGAAAAGTAATTCCACATTTTTTAAACACTTACAAATCACTTATTTAAATATTTTTCTCATTTTTGTGTGTTAGTTGTTTAATGTATGTTTAAGTAAATGTGTGGTGTGGAATGATTATTATTATTATTATTATTATTATTATTATTATTATTATTATTATTATTATTATTATTATTATTATTTGGGGTTGGTTAAATTCTACAGTATCAAATAGACTCTCCTGTTGCATTCCATCACACAAGAAATGTTTTTTTTTTATTGTATTAAATCATTTGACCCTGTAGAGACATCATATTTGTAATATATATAAATATGTATATATATGGTGTATTTACTTGTTAATGCAGAACTGATGGCTTGACATTCCTAGGTGGACATGTGGCTCCTGGAGAAGCTACGTAACAAAATGGAGACCAGTGGATCCCAATCTCAGCCCTCACAGACCACCGAGGCCATTCCGGTGTCTGTGTACGCTAATGTGCTCACCCCCGAAAAGATCCCCAATTTCTTCATCCCCCCCAAACTCATCTGCTGCCCACCAGAAGAGCCAGCCACTCCCAAGGCTCAGCATTGCTCCACCTTGCGACCCTCCACCTCCGATCACGTCATCTGCGTCCAGAGTCCTAGAGCTCAAGGCAGTAAAAACCCGTGCAGCCCTCGCCTCTTTTCCCGTTTCGGAGGGGACAGGCGCAATCTCCAAAAGTCAGCAAATCGTCACATCATCCAAATAGAGAGCGCAGATGAGCCAGCCGCCGTGACGTCGCACGCCAACACAAACGCAGACCCTCAGTCACAGACCGCAATGTCGCTGCCTTACGTTCCCAAGGCCCAGACCTCCTATGGGTTCTCCACACTGGTGGAGTCTCCTCACACCCGGCGCAAGGAGAGCCTGTTCCACAGCGACCCCAGCAGCCCTCTGACCTCCCCAAACTCCCAGAGGCGCTCTCAAGGGGGGACTCATTTGACCCCGGCTGACAACAACCTCTACCGTTACTTCAGTGGCGGCGAGAGTGACACCTGCTCTTCGGCGGACTCGTCCCCTTTTAACTCTCCTCTGCTGTCCCGCTCGGCCTCGCTCCTGCGTTCCATCACACAAGAGACGGTCCACAAGGCAAGGAGTTCTGTTTTTATGCAAAATCACTCTTGAAAAATCGATGCTCCTTCAGCTAGAAACCTTCTGGAGGCATACCGAGCTAGCTAACTGCACACTGGACTGGTAGAAACGGGCCAAAATAAAACAACCACTGTAATTACTGATGTGAACGACGATTAAAAAATTCAACTGATTTGACTTTATAGGTCTTTCTTGGTACAGACAATTGACGTTTGCATTTCTCGTTTGTCTCAAGGTATCTCGTGCTAAGCGCTCGTTGGCCCGCCACAGCTCTCTCTCCACGGACGATTGCAGCTCCGCCGACAACAGCCCCAACATGCAACGCCGGCGGACGCGTTGCCCAACTTCTCCGGCTCTCCGCAAATACAAAGGGAGCAGCTCGAGGGCCTGGGCATCCGACCCGCTGCAGCGCGAGCACACGATTAACCTGCACAAGGGTGGGACGCTCCGACTCAGCACGCACTACGACCCAGAGGCGGCGCGGCTGAGGGTTCGCGTGCTAAAGGCGGAGGCCATTTACAGCAAGCAGACGGACGTTAAAAGCATCAACTGCTGTGTGGGGCTTTACCTGAAACCCGGCAAGAAACAGAAACAGAGAAGCACGATTATAAAGAATAGCAGGAATCCTGTTTTTAACGAGGATTTCTTTTTTGACTCGCTCCCCAAGACGCAAGTCAAAAGTCTAGCCATGAAGATAAAAGTAGTGAACAAGGGAACCAGTTTGAAGAGAGACATGCTTCTCGGAGAACGGGAAGTGTTGCTTAGTGAGTTGCTCGCAGGCCTGTAGGGAATCCTTGTCAAGACTTGGGCCGACGAAAATGACAGCAGCTCTTCATCTTCGGAGCTTTTCCTTTTCGATCTTCATTCCACTTCACAGATCTGATCAATACTGGACAGATGATATTATGGGAGATGTATCTTGCACATTAAAGGCCAAACCAAAAACCAGACTTGCAAATTACAGTTTAAAAGTAGAACCTACTCCTGAGCTGCACAATGTACTTTGTATTGGCTTTTTTTAATGAGTTGTAATGGTCTAGTTTACATGGGATGCCAAATGTATAAGCTGCGCTATCAAATGAATTATGCCATTTTGTTTTTGATAGCCTTTGTATTTGGTAATGTATTGGCTACTGAATGTAACAACCCTCAGGCTGCTGTACTAGTAACTTGCTGTCAAAACAATAAATTCCTCTATGATCCAACGTTTTTTCTGTCAATGTTTTTAATTCCAGCTTTGTTGAAGTGTTTCAAAACACACACACACACACACAAATCTACAGAAGTGGTCCTTTGTGTCAAGAGGAAAGTCTAACAGGAGGCTTTGAGAGGCTTGTGCACGAAATATTGTCTCTCTCAAGGTTAATATTAGAAAAGAAAGATCTGACTGAAATGTACCTCACAGAGTAAAGGGCAACAGGAAATAAAATAGTGGATTTATTGCACTTCGGAAACAAAGGGCAAACATAACCCTTCTCAAGAGAATATGAGCCAATGTATTTTGAGGTTGGTAATTTTGAGCTTTTAATGGTCTCCAATGAAATGCAATAAGACAGTGGTGATTGCCAAAGTATGGCATGTACGCATGCAGGCTCTTGCAAAGAAGCACTGAATTGCAGCTCCATTATATTTATTAAATTCAATATATATGCATTTAGGTGCTATTTTTATCCAACTTCCATTGAATCATTATTTAAAGTTTTGTTATTTTCCTCTGGTATTCTAGTATTGAGGTGCAGTGTGTTTAAAGTGTACATAATGTCTTGAAAAATATGATATACACTTGGGGAAAATTTCTGTATTATTTTTATTAATTGAGCCCACAACGTTACGGAGTACTTGCAAATATTTTTTGGGTGGTACTTGGTGTAAAAAAGTTTTGAGAACCAGTGGAACGGCGTAAGAGCAAAACGCACTTAGAAAACTATAGCCTAGCGCTCTCTGTTGGTCAAAGTGTATAATGACACTAAGTGACTAACCTGGATCTTGGGTCATTGCGACAATGTTGTAAATGATTATGATGCTGAAAACAGAAGAAAAACACATTAAAGGCATTTTTTGAAAGATTCTGAAAGCTTTACCAGACTAACTCAACTCTCAATCCAACTTTAACTATACGCATTTTAAATACAGTGTTGTACTCAGACAAAATGTACAATAAATAGTAAATAAATAAATATAAATATGTTAGTAAATTTTATAATGACTATTGTATTTATTATTTGAATACGTTTTCAGATAACAAATATACACTTTTGTGGTATATAAAAGGGAGTGCTGGGTTTGTCAAGTGTTAACGCAGCATTGACGTGATACGTCTCATTTAGGGAAGGCAGTAAGTGTAGCTTGTTTGTCTAAAATTAAATACCAAACAAACCTAGAGCATTTAATTCAAGTGCATTGTGGGAGATGAAGTTTAGCATGCGGCGAAAATGCGTCTGCTACTCCAAAGGTAGTGAATGTGAACTACATTACCCACAATGCCCCATCCCCACCGTAAACACAAAACTGTCGAGCGACACATTCGCCATCTTGCCAGCGCCCTCAAAATGGAAGCAAGATGAGAGCTCAAAGCAGAGCCCGGAGCAAAATTCCTTCTACGCGCTTTTAAAAGCCACACTCATCTCTTTGATGGTCAACGAGTGGTTATGGGGTTGATGTCATGTGAGGCAACGCGGAGCCCATAACCATGGATATAACTACTGCTGTGTTCAACGCGGCCAGAGATGGTAAGCTGAAACTTATCCAGAAGTTGCTGAGCAACAAAACTCCCGAAGAGCTCGAAGCTCTAGCCGAAGAGAAAACACAAGGAGGCACTCTTCTCTTGATAGCGTCGCGATATGGACACTTAGATGTTGTAGAGTACCTCCTTGAGTATTGTAAAGCTAATGTCGAACTCGGGGGCTCGGTGAACTTTGACGGCGAGACCATCGAAGGAGCTCCGCCGTTGTGGGCGGCTTCGGCTGCCGGTCACCTCGCGGTGGTCAAGACTCTTTTAAAACACGGTGCCTCGGTGAACAACGCGACTCTGACTAACTCCACACCGCTTCGAGCTGCCTGCTTTGACGGCCACTTGGAGATTGTCCGCTACCTGGTGGAGCACAGGGCTGACATGGAGGTGGCCAACAGACACGGCCACACCTGTCTGATGATTTCCTGCTACAAGGGCCACAAGGAGATAGCCAAGTTCCTCCTGGACCGTGGTGCTGATGTCAACCGTAAAAGTGTCAAAGGAAACACGGCCCTCCACGATTGCGCCGAGTCAGGCAGCCTGGACATCATGAAGTTGTTGTTAAAGTGTAGCGCTCGCATGGAACGGGACGGTTACGGGATGACCCCGCTCCTAGCCGCCAGTGTTACGGGACACACCAACATTGTGGAGTACCTCACCCACCAACCCCGCACTTCCAGGGAGGAATGCATAGATGCGCTCGAGCTGCTCGGAGCCAGTTTTGTGGATAAAAAGCGCGATCTTTTGGGAGCGATGAGGTACTGGAGACGAGCCATGGAGCTCAGGCAGCCAGGGGAAAAAGCAGGGTGCTTGACCAAGCCCCCACCCGGGGCCCCCGTTCCGGCCTACGGCTGTGCGCAGGAGGTGAACAGTGCAGAGGAGCTGGAGGCACTGATCACAGACCCCGACGAGATGAGGATGCAGGCCTTGTTGGTTCGCGAGCGCATCTTGGGTCCATCCCACCCGGACACCTCCTATTACATCCGCTACAGGGGTGCTGTCTACGCAGACTCTGGCAATTTTGAAAGATGCATCAGTCTGTGGAAATACGCCTTGGAGATGCAGCAGAGTAACCTGGACCCACTCAGCCCCATGACGGCCTCCAGCTTCTTGTCCTTTGCCGAGCTGTTCTCCTTTGCCCTTCAAGACCGCGCCAAAGGCACCCTGTCAACTCGCATCACCTTCCACGATCTGATGACCGTGTTAGGTAAAAGCGTGCGGGAGGTGGAGCGGGCCGTGGCGCAGAAGGACAATCCGCCCGAGGCGCCTCTGTTCACCAAGGTGCTGGCCATTATCCTCCATCTCATCTTTCTGCTGGAGAAGCTGGAGTGCAACCCCGAGCAGGAGCACCAGAAGAAGCACACGGTCTACCACCTGCTGAAGCTGAATCCCCGCGGCCGTTGTGGCTTCACGCCGCTCCACATGGCCGTGGATAAGGAAACCACGTCGGTGGGCCGCTACCCCGTGGGCCGCTTTCCCTCCCAGGCGGTGGCGTCGCTCCTGCTGGAGTGCGGCGCCGACGTGGACGCGCGGGACTGCGAGAACAACACGCCGCTGCACATCGCCGCCTGCAACGGCTGCCCAGAGATCATGGTGCTTCTCATGAAGGCCGGGGCGCACTTTGACGCCACCAACGCGCGGAGGAAGGCGGCCTACGAACTGCTAGACGAGCACAATATGGGTGACCCGGCTCTCTACCCGCTCAACTACATCACCCTTCAGTGCCTGGCAGCCCGTGCGGTGGAAAAGCACAGACTTCCTTACAGAGGACTCATCACCGAGGAGATGGAAGCGTTTATTGAGCTGCACTGACCTCCATGACGACGCTAATTTGCATCAAACTTCTTTTGACCCCGTTGCTTGCTTTACTTCTCCTTTGTTCCACCACAAATGTCCGGTCCAGCGTTTGAAATAAAATTCAAATGGGCGACCTGAGCAAACGACCGCTCAAATGAAAAACATTTATAGGCCAAGGGTTGACACGTGCTCGGTACATTATTTATTGGTTCAAGTCGCTTCCTGTTTGATGACGTGTTGTGTCTGTTTGGAAGGACGTTACAGTTGCTGTGCCAACCATGGGGTCTTTGTTATGCAAGCCACAAACATCGTTTGAATTTAATACTTGGGATTCCTCAGGTGATTTTGATGAAAATATAAAAAAAAAAAAACAATGTGACAGCAGCGGATAGTTGTATCTGGCAGTATTTGAAGCAAAGAATCACTGTGAAACGATTGGACTACTAGATGACTTCTAATTTGCTTCTCACTGCTTCATAGACCTTTCCTCTGAATGTTCCTAGAAATGCCTTAACAATTGCTTTTCATTGACCCCGCATGTGGCATCCACAACACTTTTAGATTTGCTAAAATCCACTTGAACCTCAGATGCAATTCTCACAAATTGAATCCATATCAGTCTTATTTGCAAACGCTATCTTGCATCACCCTGAAAGTCTGCCCCGTGCGCAGGCTGGAAGCATCACCTCATCGAATGCCGACTCATTTGCTCTAAATGGACTTGCATTCAGGCAACAGACTGTTGCTGCCTTCCCTTTTTGCATTGGTATGAAGATGTGTGTGTGTCAGAGAACGCCTGAATAAAATTCAGCACGGCACCAAGCGCTCTCTGTGGTAATCTTATTTATAATTCATCTATACTGCTGTTAGGCATAAGGCGCTCGATTTGCTTCTTTTGAATGGCCTAAAATTGTGTCTTAAATAATCTCGTCACTTTGGTCAACTGGCTTAAACCGCAGCTTACCGATATAAAGAATAACAGAAACACGAGCTACGCGAGTCGTGCTCCCTTCGTATAAATAGAGTATTGAACGTCACTGCTGCGCGGCAGCGGTAGAGACAGGGTGCTCGCTCTGCTAATTTTAGGGTTCTTTTGCCCAGAGCATCTGCTCTGAAAATGGGGACAGTGTCACACTCAGGCAGGTCACGGGGTGACTGGCACTGATGCCACTCGGTCAACAGAGATGCCCTTTATTGTGGATGGAATGACAAACACTGTGAGGTCATCTGGACCAAAAATGTTCATGAATGGTTTGCTGTTGTTTAGTCAAAAACACCACTTTGGGTTTTTGGCTAACACTCGTGACCTTCTGACCTCAAATGGTTGCTCTCATCATGACATTTAAACATGGTGACCTAAATAAGCTGCCGCAGAAACTTCAAAAATATTAATCACACATTTGTTGTGTATTTTTTTTTTGTCAATGAATGATAGACATTTTGCTACAAAGTGTTATAACAGTGACTCGCCACTAGATGGGGGACTTAAAGTATTCAATCCGAAGGCCGAACAAAAGGCTCGTCCATATGTATTTCTCCAGCAGAAGTGAGCAATATACATGCACTATTGTTTAACAGTAAGTGCTTAATTAATTATATTCCATGTAATCGTAATGATCATTTGAATGAGCAGGAATGTGACCTTTGAAAATTCATCCTAATGTGCAAGTATAGCATCTTTTTCCTCTGTCTGTTGCTGTTTTTGTTTGTGATCTAGGTGACCCATAATTGCAACAAAGAAAGACTTATGGTGCAGAAGAACATTTGAACTGTGTAGTGTTGATGACAAAGTGAATCCTACAAAAACAAATTAAGTTAGTTGTACACATGCAAATATTAATGCATTTTAGGAAGCATGTATGTACCTTGGGTAAAATGTTGTCAAGACTTACAGTAGGCCTACTTAATCAGTATGGCTGAATTGCCTCTCTAATGACTACAATCGGATTTCCACTATACTTTTATGTTGGATCTGTACCTCATAAAACTACCTTCTTCATGGTTCCTGTATAAATGTTCAAGGGATTAATTACTGCTATTTTTCTTCCTCCGCCAACCCCCTATTGTAATTTTCCTTCATTTTCCAAAAAGCTGATCATTGAAGAATGGCTTGTAATGAACCAACAAGAGGACCATTTAGATCTGGCAGGTGAAAGTCTTATTGTTTTTGATTTTCAACTGTACTGCTCAATACTTGGTAATAACATCTGATACAATATACATTTTTAAAAGGCTTCACAATATGTATAATGTGACATTATTATGCATTTAACGTTTTTTTCTTCTTCCCTTTTAGCCCCTGGTTACACAAAAATAATCTAACACTACCCACTATTCCACCAGTCAGCGGCCCAGTTTGAGTATGGGGAGGGGAGGCTGGTGATGGGGGGGGGGGGGATACGGTTGCTATAGGAGACCTCTCCTGCATCACGTCATACGTCGGGGGGAGGGTGGTGGGGGAAGAGCTTTGGCGTGTGCATGAAAGAGAGGAAAGAGAGCGCTGGGAGGGGGGGAGGAGGAGGAGGAGAGAAAAGGAGAAGGACGCTGAGGCAGAAGACAGCGAGCGGCTCACAATGACATCAAGCAGCCTCAGTACCTGAAGCCGCCCAACCAAGCGAGCGAGCGACCACTTCTGCTCCCCCAAAAAGGCGTCGAGGAGCTGCAGGACATGCATCCCCCTGTATAAGGCAGCCCCCCTTTTTTTGAGTGGAGCCGGGCTGCCACTGGATTACACGACAGAGGAGGAAGCTTCTTCCAGTTGTAAATCCACCCATGCATCTCGCACACGGCGCAGGAGGAGACGGTGCACATCCTACCAAGGTAATCCACACGACATCCCACCCCGGACGCTTTTTTAGTTTTTGCTTTCTTCTATTTGAAACGAGAGGGAGGCATGCACGCGGGGGTGTCAGCCCATTTCTTGTGACTTGTGTTCAGGTTGGTTGATAACAGCACACTGGAGCGTGTGCCATGCACCCCCCTCCTACCCCCTCACATCGCCCCCTCTGTGCTTATTGTTGGCAGAGCTTGCATGCACGTCGGAACATCCTTTGTTTGTCACTCACTCTAATTTCAAATGCCTGCAAGGTATTCACCAGTTCGGAGTGTTTCAACACTAGGTATCGGCTTTACTGGGAAATATAGATTTGTGTGTGTGTGTTTGGCACCAGGTGGCAAAGTGGAAGGACTTATTTAAGCAGGCTGTTTTCTAGACAATAGACTTGCTGCTACATATGCTGATGTCAAAGTGTGCACAAATATCAACGTGCGTGTATACTGGTGTATGTCTATAATTACACACAGTTGGGTTTTCTCCCAACACGCACACGCGCAGGCAGGCAGGAAGGCTCCTGAGCTGAGCATCGTTTAATTATACATTGATTTACTCGTGCACAATTCCCCCACTGCTGATGCTTGTTTTTAGGGTTTGAATAAGTACACTTCTACAGAGTGCCTCTTTGGCTTTCCAGTGGTTTCCCCTCGCTTGCGTACGCCCAAATGTTGTGCCGTTTGGGCCAAGTCTTTTTCCGACACGCACAGATGGGACATTTTCCCCCGCGGCATAATGTGTCTGCTGGTTATTGTTCCAGACCATTTCCACATCTCTAATTATTTTAATCAGTCATTTCTCACGCTTGAATTCCCTTTTTTAGCGTGCGTATCCCCCCCCCCCCCCTGCCCACTCCAACTGTCTTCACCTTAACGGGACAGACCGAAATGCAGATTTTGGCATTTGCTTGACAGGAATAGGCCATTGGTCGCAAAGTGAATGAATTCTTTAGTCATCCTCGTCTCCACCCAAGAGCTTCAAAAATCTCCGTCTTGCAGATATTCACTCTGCGAGGAAGCGCTATGAAATCACTCATGGCATGAATTCCCTCAAATAGCATTTCACAGGGTTCAACCCGAGGCCTCGATGCTTTCCCGCCTCTCTCAAGTAACTGCAAAAGCCGTCCCATCTTGAATATGCCAAATGACACGCAGTCCCAGCTTAGCCGCTTTGGTTTTGCTCGTCAAAGTCCTTCATTGAAGTCTCATTCCCACATGCTCACGGTATCGCATTGCTGGCTTTCTTCCTGTGCCTCACGTGACCGTCCTCACGTTCTCTCCTAACCTTCTGTTGGTCTGAAAGGAATGAGAACATCAAGGCAACTTTGATGCAGAGGTCACATGTATGACAAGATGACAAGAAGTCGGTTGTTTTCAAGGCCCCGAGATTAATTGACCTTCGGGGGTTATTTCCAAGTCGGCTCAAACGGCGCATGTGGCATTTAGGAGCAACCCATAGTCGCCGATACCAAGTACCGATACTTGCCATTGCATTTTACATTTATTTTCTGGATGAATTTGTAATTTATTGTCGTAAAATATTAGCAAAACCACAAATATTTCACTCAAATATAACAAAATAATAATACAAAAGAACAAAGACAGTAGTATCGTGATTTTCAATGCCCTAGTGAGACATTTTATAATACGGGAAGAAAAAAAAAAAAAACATTGACATTCATTCACACAAAGTACCCCGACGCAGCTCCCGTAATTGCAGCTTCAAAAAAAAAAAGTACAGCGGCTGGAAGCAAACAGCAAGTAAACATTAATTACATGACAAACAGGCGAAGAAAAACACAGAAAGCAACAAAATTTCCAAGAACGTTTGACGTTTCATCCACGCAACACATGAACAACTGTGAAATGGGATCAGCATTAAAAAAAAAGTGTTTCCGTCTACAAAATTACCAAAGGTGTCATGAATCACAGCTTTGGCTCAAAGTAAATAAAAGCTGCATTTGAGAAAAAGAGCTCAATATGAAAACCTAACTTTATACATGTGCGTTTAATAATAATAATAATTATTATTAATAATAATAATGAAGCAAACATTTAAATTAATTAAATTAAAATTGAATAAAAATGAATCAAAATTATGTATTGGATCTCTTCAAGATTGTGCCTATATTATTGAGGTCGTGTGTGTAACCAAAGTATCTGCCCAAGTATGAGACCTTCTTGAAGGTCCCTAGACACACGCACATCCATTTTTAAAGCAGGTGGCTGTTTGCCATTACGGTTGCGTGTGTGCACAAAAGTGAAGGCTAGGAGATGGCGGGATGGTGACTTGACTTGATGCCCTTCTCCAGATGAATCACAGGTTGCGATGTGTCAGCAGGGATGAATTATGCACACTCCTTCACGACCTCTCATCTCCTCCTCTCCTGTCCACTTGTCTCTTGTCTTCAGCCACCCTTTGATCGCAGCTGACACATCTAAAGACATCTTCATCGTTCTCCTACGCCACCTTTCTCTTCCCTCGTATGCAAAGGAGGACGTTATTATACCTCCGCGTCGCCTCCTTCTTTGAAATGAAACTTTCTTCGCCGAGGTCAAAGTGCTCGTGTGCGCAACATGGCGAAACGTGTGGATAATCGGAGGTCATTAGTAATGGGAGGGAGATGTGAGGACATTGACTTAGTTTGACAGTTACATCTCTAACTGACAAAAGCCATTCGGACTGACTGACAAGATGGCTGACACAAAACAAAACAGAATCAAAAACTTGCTCCAAGAACTGGCATCATATATTTTTCATGGCAATAAATTACAAATTCATCCAGACTGTAAGATGCAAGTATCGGGACTTGGTATCGGTCTGACTTTACTGTAATTAGTTGTTTTTCAGCCAATGATGAATCATCATTAAGCCTAATGAATTAAATAAGAATCGGTTCTAAGTGCTTTACTTGATTAAATAAAGGTTTTTATTTATATAAACGGGTGGAAAATAATGACTAGTCAGTGATGGAAAGCATCCGAGCAGACGTCTGTTCCCCTTGGCATCCGTAACACTTACCAGGGACACATTTTGGTCCAATCTGGGCAAGACAGAGGACAAACCGTTTTTTTTCTAGTCCATTACTTCAGTTTTTGATTCGATACACAACTTGATCGTTCCTCAAGGAGAAATTCATTCGCCGTCACAAATCTCATCTCCATCAGGAAGTCGCGTAATGGCTGGTTAGTGACAAAACGGCAAGGCCGGGACGCGTGAGGAGCATTTAAGCGGAATTCGGTCGCTATAGCATACGCCGCCTCGCCGAAATGAAACTCATCCATCAGCAATGCTGTTGGGTTCTGTCGTTGCTCCATCTTAACCTTAAGCAAATGCCATCATGTAAAGTAAAGTTTCATGGATGATCTCAGCAGCGTTGCCATTGTGAGATAATGAGCTCCCTCTGGGCGGCAGGTCATGTGACTCAGGTAGTACCATGGTAGTGCAAATATACAGGAGAGAATCAAAACATCTCCAGGAAATTAATAAAATCATCCTGATCGGGCTGCGGATCTTTTGCATAAACTGGGAATGAATAAATAATTGCGTCTAGATTGCAGCACAGGAGGTGGCGAAAAGTAATCGTCAGCACAGTCTGCGTTATACCGTTATGATTTTATTTCAGTTTTGGTGCCAGATGCCTGTCTGCATTTACACTAACTGCATCATAACAGAAAAGACATTTTTATTCCAATCCAAGCAAGTCTGCTCACATTAAAAGCATCCAACATGGATTCTTTTGGAATGCTAAAACAATTAGTGACTGTGTTTCTTCAGGCTACGGTTATCAGCCCATGATGATCATTTCTAACAAATCAAGATGCCTGACATGAATAAAGAAGGTGTCTTTTGCATATCGCGTTAACGAAGGTTTGGTATGGGAAGACTAACGATGACAATCCTGGGAGACAGTGTTGTTCCGTGTTGTCAGGGAGCCTTTCTCCTGGAGGAACTCGCTAATTGGCTTCAGTGTGCCTCCAATGGATGTGTTTGTCTTTTGTGTGTGTGTGTGTGTGTGGGCGTTGTTTTCACAATAGACATTTAACAATTGCATCTCATGGAAAATGATGACAACAGGTGTGTGATGGTGGCACATTCGGAATCTGGCCCTTCGACTACAGGTGTCAAACTCAAGGCCCCGGGGGCCAGATACGGCCCGCCACATCATTCTATGTGGCCCGCGAAGACAAATTATGCATCAAATTTGTGTGTCATTACTAGAATTGCAAATTGTCTTCACTTTTAATAATATTTTTGGAAATATTTGACCAGTTTTTACTCGTCTGATTTGAAAACGAGTGATTTGTCAGTTTGTTTTGTAGCTTTTACTGTGTGCTCATACATTTATTTGGGTTGACGGTCATAATGGCCCTCCGAAAGAAGTTATGACTACAATGCGGCCCGTAAAAAAATGAGTTTGACACTCCTGCCTTAGACTTTTAAAAGCATGAACTCATTCGCTGCCGTTGACATCTGCGGCCAACCACCAGGGGGGCGAACGCATGATTAAAGGCTTCAGTAAAATACCTATAAAAAAAAAGAATCCAGATTATTATTTTGATCATAATCGTGCAGTTTGACCTCAAATTGACATTGCTGTTTTTTTTTTTTTTGGATCACTATGTAAAGTAGCATTTGAATGTCATTTGCTCATTCAAAATTGTGTTCCCCTTCTGAAATGATGGCTATGTGGCTTGATGGAGTGATGGCTGGATGAATGGAGAGACGATTTATAGATCTTCCAAGAGCATAAAATTGTCTAACGACTGTCATGCAGGAATCAGTATGATCAGTATATACACAAAGTAGCTGCTATTACGAGTATTAAGGAGGCCTTAGATATGCTAATAGGGACAGCGAGTTGACAAGGACTCAACTGTCAGACTACAAAATGAGTGGCCGCCTCCATAGCAATTTTTTTGCCTCTGAAAAGAAACAAGCAGAGAATGAGCAATCGTCTATGACAGACATTTAAAAAAAAAAAAAAATGCTAGGCAATACAGAATTTGCCCGTCCTTGGTTTTTGTTATCACTGAGTGAGCAAGCATTGACCTTAGTTGACATACGGGGGTATATTAATATAAAAACACAATATTTGACAGTTTTTTGACACATTTTTGTATCCAAAATCGCTCCCTAATGCGATCTAATTAAAATTTGTCGCAATTAGATGCCTTCCGATTCAATGATTGAATTGAACGTGTCTGATTTATTCCGACACACTCTTGCTTGTGCGAAGATAACAGCCCGCTTCCACAAACACTTTGCGAGCGTTTCCCCTCCGCTGATCCCCTGTTATAATCTTCTCTCTACGCACTTTCAGCCATTTTGATAATACGTTCTTTTGCTCGGTGGAAGCCACTCACTCCATCTATGGCTCCATCCAGCTGATCTCCTGCCTCCATTATTGGATTCAGCGTTGGCTTTTGATCTCGGCGCCCCAATAAGAGGAGTGGGTGTTTATTGCCGTGTTGTTGGCTTGTAGCAGCTTTGCAGAGTATTTTATGTTGCGTTTCATGGAGAGAAGTTTAGTCAGGCTTCCCTCCTTTTACGCCTGATCATCAATTTCTTGTGTTGTCCTGGCTATGAAATTGTGATGAGCAACAGCTGAAGCACATTTTATGGATCCAGCAGTTAAAATGGTCCGAAGCAATTGCGATGCCTTTGTGTAATTTTAATGACATGCTGATGTTGTGCATCGGCAAAGGTTAATAGCATCTTCAATTACCACTCAAAGCAGGCGCTAGCACCAAAAAAACAGGTGATGCCGCTTTTAATGTAGCTCAAATGAAGCAAAGTGCACCTATAAATCTATCATTTTGAATATATCCCGGTTAGTCACACTTTACTATTGAATTAAGAAAAGAGAAATTGAGAGAATTTGCCGAGGGAAAATCATTTTATGTTGTGATTTTCTCTAATTTGCCTTTGCCCAATGTGACCGACGAAAAGACGGCTCACACCGATAAAAATATTCAAATGGCACGGCGCCGCTCTGTTTATTGATCTCGACTAGCATTTCCCCTTTTCCAGTTTTAAGATTTATTGCGAGACAAACAACATGAATATCGGCCTTGAAGATGGACTTTGTTTTATGAACGCATTCATGTCCTGAATAATGATGTGATATATCCTGCTGATTTAAATTCTGTGTCCAATCAGCCTCTCCGTGTAAATTATGTAGTGACATTTAACAGAAAGGCCCAAAATAGAATCTAATCAAGTGCTATCCGATTGGTGTCAGTGTCAAAACTGAGAGTCATCCTTTAAGCGCCGTATCTACCACACAACCACAGTAACTCATTTGATCTCATTACATGATGCACGTGAACCTTTTGTTTGTAACCTCTGAATGTAAACAACCATGTAAACATTGGAAAGCATAATGACAGAAAGAAATGCCGCTGAGGCATGCACATTCATTTATATTCTTCATTTTTGAGTGACAGGTGCGCTTTCTGTTCGAAAGTCTCAGATATGTTTTTTCACCACTCCTAAAAATGTAACCAGGGCAACGCAACTCATGCCTGCAGTGAGCCATACTTCATCCTGTGCTTCTGATCCTCAATGTGTGTTTGTGTGTGTGTGTCTTCAAGTTTTTTGTTTAAAAGAAAAAAGTGTGACAGAGAGCGACTGCCAATCTCCCCCGTGATGCTTTGCCATCTGTTATGTTTAGTGTGTGTGTGTGTGTGTTTTTCCCCCCCATTTTGTGTGTGTTGGTAAATTGCCTCGTGGGTGTGCATGAATTTGCAAGTGTCACTCGCCTAGAGGTTGCAGGGTCACAGGAAGCGTGAGGTAATATTAGTCCTGGTCGCTCCCAGTGTGTGACTAACGCTGCCTTCCTCTCAACTTATCAAAAGAATGGCACACAAAGCCATGAATAATTGAAAACAAGGTTATTTTCGAGCTGCATGGTGAGCACTATTAGATCACAGGCTGGCATGTAAACATGCAAACAGTGACTGTGAATTAATCGGAATTCCGCAAAAAAAAAAATTCATAACTTGTAAATGTGGTGCTAAATGAGCTTTTTTTATTTTAGCGCCCGTCGCTTGTTGTCATGGAGATCGTCTGGCGCTACCTTTGCTGCCGGTGAATGGCATCATGGGTAAATGGGTGAGGTGGCGACAAAAAAAAAAATCTTCCAGGGGCTCCCAGGGGAGCGAGGCCACGCTAAACAATGTTATTGCATCAGTCTGATGGAGGACAATAAGCAGTGTACATTTCACCACCTGAGCTGCAGTGTCATTATCTGCTCGGTGCAATAAATAGCACATGTATCCCTCATCTATCTGTCTATCTGTCTGGATGACCATCTGTGTTGTCACGGTGAAATGGGAATAAGCACAGCACCCCCCCAAATCCCCCCCCTCCGTCCAACACCTTCTCTTGTGTTATATTGGCTTGATGCTAGGAGAGGATCAGGCATGTTGTGATGTTGGCCTTAGAATTAATTTATGCTTGACATTTTTTCTGATTTGCTTTCTATTTGTCAGAACTATTTTATTATTATTATTACTATTATTATTATTATTATCATTATTCCCCTGTATTTACTCTTCATTAACCTTAAACTGTCGGTTATCAAACCGGGTTGGTAAGTTGTTTCTTGGGTGTCGACGAAAAATAATTTGCAATAAATTTGTGTTATAATTTTTTTGTTGCGGTAACATTATGAAAATATTGTAATATATTTGAATTCCATTGAAATTTAGAACTACACATGGCAGCTATGTTTCGTTCGGTTTATGAGAAGGTCCCTGAAAAAAATCTTTTTTTTTTTTTAAATCAGATTTTACCAAAACATGTCTCTTTGAAGCTCCAGCAACATTTCTTGCTACCCGCCCAAAGACTTCAACCCAACCACCAGCAGGCCACTGTTCGCCGCATCTGCTTTGGCCGGCTCCCTCCAATAACCCATCTGCAAAACGCTGTTGTGTGAATCCTCAGCAGCAGCTGGAGGGGCCGATGCCGAGCAGCTGGGCACGGGAGAAAGGATTTGGCCATGAGCGGGAGGTTAGGGGGTGGGGGGGGACGTAAGAGTGCCCGCCGCACTGACGACTGCATCACAAGAGGTTAACAAGATAACGGAGGAGGGAGATGAGGAGATTTGAGGAATACAACACCTAATGCAGAAGAGAGACCAGGGAAAGATTAAGGTGTTTAGGAGTCTGGGTGAGTGACTAAAATGGAAGGGGAAAGGAGAGGGCTTTGTCAGCAGGTGAAAGACAACAGGGAGCGAAAGATATGAAGTGTTAGGCTGAGGGCAGGCTTCCACGAGCCGGGAGCAGACGGCCAAATATATAAGAGCAGCGTCAAATGTCGGAGCGGCCGTGTGTCTGCACGCCGAGCAGCGGCCCTAGTTGGATTAACAGCAGCAAATTGAGTTTCCCTAAGAGGGGAATTTACTTAACGTGTTGCCGCTGGAGCTTGAATGAGCTCTGATTCTTCTTATCATATTGTTCAATTGAAAAAACGGACATGTTGAAAGCTTTCCTATTCAACCTCGATTACACCGGGCTGAGATAAGAGCGAGGCTACCAAGCGCTGAACCAAATCGAGCCCGTATATCAGATAGACGGACGTGCTTTTTTTTTTTTTCTTTTCCAAATTGGCTATTTTTAGAGGTGGAAGTGGCAGCCAGTAATGTGTCGGAGCAGGTCATTAGCTCGATAAGTAGACGGGGGGGAAGTCTTTGAATATGTAACGCACCAGAAATGCCGCTTTCGTTTAGGAGAACAGGCGAGGAAGGGTCAGCGGTAATCTCGACACACCATTAGCGCCCACGCGGCCGGGGGGATGACACGGTGACGGCGACGCAGCGCGTTTGTTCATGCTGATACGTCAATGACAATATGGACGATCGAGTGCACTGGCACGCTCTGGGCACTTAGCCGTGGTGACCCGTGCAAGTTCAGTGGGGACTTGCATGACTTAATCCACCTGTTAATACCAAAATATATGGCAAATATCTATATATTTACCGTATTTTCCGGACTATAAGGCACACCGGACTATAAGGCGCACCTTCAATGAATGGCCCATTTTAAAACTTTGTCCTTATATAACGGACTATAAAGCGCACCATTAATTCATCATGTCAAATTTTTAATCCAAATCAAATCATTCTCCATTTTATCTTTTTTATTTCAACTTCAGACGCAACAAATTACTTTAAAATCACAAAAGAATGATCCATAGTCTTTTTGGTTCGTGATTCATAGTCTTCAGCGGGCCACTTATGATTGATTTCATGACACAATGCTTCGGGCCAGTTTAAATTTAGGAATTTGGGCCATGTACAAGGTGCACTGGAATAAAAGGCGCACTGTCGGCTTTTGAAGAAATGTTAGGTTTTTAGGTGCGCCTTATAGTCCGGAAAATACGGTATAAATGTTTATCTCTTGTAGTGACGGGCAACGTAAATGCCCGACAGGCTCACAATTTTTCTTCAATGCTCCTGGGGGGGCCGGTGGGCTAATAAGATAATTGGCTTTTGGGTGGTTTTAGATTTCTCCTCACAACTTGAACAATTTACTGGCACTTGATTTAAAATAGATAGTCCAGAAGATTTCACACAGTTGATCTCCCTGACTCCTAGTCCATCCATCCATTTTCTCCTGCTTATTCCGTTCAGGGTTCAGAGGTGAGCTGGAGTCTATTTCACATGACTGTGAGTGCAAGGTGGATTATACTCACCAGTCAATCACAGGAATTGACAAATAAGCATTCACACTCAGATTAACGCCTAAGGGCAGTTTTGAGTTTCAGTAAACCTCTGGATGGTTTGAGAATGTGGAAGGAAACTGGATTACTGGAAAACTTACACAAATTGAGTGGGAAAAAGGGAACAAAGATTCCGACAAAAAATTATGAGGCAGATGTTCTGGCCACATGTTCCACTGAGCAGCCACCACCCATTTTGTATTTTTCAAATTCTTTCTTCCACTGGTGTTGATTATTGAATTATTTTTGGTGAGCCCATCTGTGTGCCTGTTATTTTCATCTTCACACTTTAGTGCTCGTCTTGTGTCGACAGGTTAACAAAAGCTTCTTTCTCCCCCACCTGTGTTCCGACACGAACGAGTGGAGGACGAAATTATTGACCAAGGGACAGTGAGCTCTCGATCTGCTCGACCTGAATGATGTGTTTTTTTTACGAGGCCGGCTGCCAATGACGACCTCCCTTAAATTTGCCATTTTTTGCCGCATTCTGATCCCTGAATGAAATATTTTCCATTACGCTAGCACACACGCTATTATTAATTGACTCCTTTATGTTCCCCCATAACAGTGAAATCGAATTACTTAAATCAGAGCTAAAGATAAATTAAATTATTATGACTTTTGAAGAGAGTAAAGCAACTTAAAAATGTATCACCGCAGCTTATTTCACGGTTCGCTCGCACAATGGCTCATTAATGCCGAAGCGGTGTGGCAAAATAACAATTTCAGCCTGGTTCTTGTTTTAGTTGGTGCACAGTGGTGCTTTTGTTCTGGTATTAGTTGAGTCAGGGCTGGCCCACACGAGTGCTTAATCCCAGTTAGAAGTGCTCTGGCTAAATCAAAAGACTTAATCCTGCATTAGCATGAATTTCCCTTTAATTTTTCTTCCAAGTGGTTTTCTCCACCTCTCTTTGAATATTTGGATGAGTCCCCTCTTGCCTTCTCGGTGCACTGACATTTCAGCCATGAATCAGAGATAGGTCGGCTATGTTTTTATTCCTTTTGGCTGACCGTCACGTATTTGTATGTGTGTCTGCAGAGTGCCTACCCCTGCTGAGTGAAGCCCCAACCATATTTCAGTCATCTTCAAGCAGCCGAAATTGGTACCATGCATTTGTGCAATACAGGCCGTGCACTGGTCCAGTCCAGAAGGCTCAGGACCTCCCCCCTGTGTCTCCTTCTGCATCTTATCATCCTGCTAATTAAACTCAACAGTCTTTCTGCAATGCCAGGTATGTATTTTTCATGTTATTCAAGCATATGTACGCTCGTTCATAACAAAAGCTAACTTTTGCCTGTTACACATATACTAATTCAGTAGGCCACGCCCCTTAAAGTCACATCCAACACACAATAGTCACAAGGAGATTTCTGCTGTTATTTTCTGTCAATCAAATATTCCAAAATTGAAACAGTGTAGTCATTGTTAGATTTTTGTTTTGTTTGTTTAGGTGTCAAATACCGGTCCAGAAAGTAAAAATCCTGCCAGAGGTAGAGGTCTCGGGAGCTATGTAAAAACAAAACAAAACAAAACAAAATAAAAAATGCATCACTACAAAACAAAAAAATAAACACAGAATTTGGAAAAAATAAAAAAGTAAAGCTGCAGAAATTCTCGCTCCTAGCTCTTACCGCCAAAATAATCGCCGAATCCAACAAAAATAATTCCCCAGGACCTTCACACAATACTCTGTCAGTTTATCTTCATTACAATTGGTTCCTTTTGTCTGAAACCTTCCAAAAATCTTGAGAACAGGCTGTCCTACATTATTTCGTTGCCATGGCAACTAAAGTTCTGTGATAGGGAGCACATCTCAGGAAATAGACACCATGTCTGGAAAGATTGCATGTTGACATTGAACTAGTCCGTCCGTCAATCAGATTTGAGCGTTCGCCGTCGTGTTACCTTCCAAGACAACCTTGCAACCATATCCAACCAATCGTGGCTGTCTCACTTCTGCACCTCAATGGCAGCTGCTGTATAATCAGGTGTGAATGTATTGTACCGTAGTGTGATCGTATAGAAGTGTGGGATTTGGCATGGTCGTGTTTGCACGTCTGGAAGAAAGCATGTGTGTGTGTGTGTGATATAGAAGAGTGAAAGCCGCTTTGTGAGTACATTGGAACTGGACTGCTGCTTGTTAATGTGTTTTGATAAGCCGGGAGGTCCCATCAGCATGTTTCTCATCATCCTTTTGATGACAACATTTGCACAGATTTCCTGCCTCAGTGGTCAGCTCACACACACATATATGCGTCCATTCACAAACACACACATGCATGCACTCGCGAAACAAACAATGTAAATGACATTTCTCTGTAAGGTATTGCTGTTGTAATGTTCTTTTTTATTTGTACGACTAATTTGAGACCACGCTATTGTCGCTGTCATATCATTGAATTATACAATAGATGGAATGTATCGTAAATATTCAGTAAAGATTTCCATAGCAACCTGTCAATTGAAACTTAGAGGCATCTCATGAAAATGCAGCAGAGAGAATACCAAAAATGCATATTTCATTTGTGAGGCATATAACCAAATATTGAATATTAAAAAGAAAAATCATTTGAATGATCAATCCTACATTAGCATACGGTTAGCATAATATGTTGCAGTAGTGGGAAAAAAAAAACATATATATATATATGAAAAATATATGAAAAATATATATAAAATGAGAGTAAATTGGCATTTGTCAAAACACACAAATGGAAAGAAATTAGTGAACATGACCTAAAGGCTTGTCAGAGCATTTCAATGTAAACCTCTGACATCAGTCAAATACATTTCTCTACAAGAGCAAATTGCAATTTGAAACAGCAGTTCTCCCTGGCCCGTCTTTCAAAAGAGGATGCATTTAATTTGAATTTACCACTTTAAATGGATCGTCACCTCCATTCGTTCCAATGTCGCTGGCTTTTGTTACCGCTGAGCGCAGACTCAATCAGTCACTTCGATCATCACGGGTTTAAAAAGATTCACAAAAGTAGGCAATTGGTGCAAGATTAGTCGACTTACTCTGGTGAAACAAGTGAAAGCTTTTATTAAGCGAAAGATCCCCTCATTAGTTCCTTATTTTCCGGCCAACGGCGCAGTCCTAAGTTTTTGTTCAGTGCAAATCCGGCCAAAGTCAGTGCCTTGCAGGGCTTTTCCCTGGCTTTAAGAAGAGGCTTAAGTGGTAACGTTGCCAGCGGGGTCGCTTTTGCAAGAGGATTGGTGTTGAAGCGCATTTAAGAGAGTACAGAAAACATTCCGGACTGTACGTAAAGCCTGTGAGATCATGTTGGAGCTCAACAAGGCATATGAAATTCAGACATAATACCGGCACAGAAACAAGGAGGTTGCAATTTTTTTTTTTTGTACTTTAGCAGGTTTTTAGGGGCTCGTCCCCAAGCCCCTCTCTTTAAGTTTAGTAGGCCGGTAATACGGTGCTCTTGGGACTTCCAATGACGGCCTTGAATTTGTTCTGATTGACTGCACTGTGCCAACTCCAGCTTTAGGTATCATCCTGTTGCGGATTGTGGCCAAGTATTAAAGGAGACCATTTCATTTTTGACATTCAGGATTTGCTTTATTATTTTTTCTTTATAGCACACAGCAGTTTGTGTGTGTTATTAGAAATAATACAAAAACATTCAAACTGACAATATTCATGTATTCTAAATACGAGTCAGAAATTGTGCAATGGTCTGATGAAAGAATTTCTGGTCACAGCATCTGCATTAGGTTCCAGAACAAGATGGCCTATCACCAGAGGAATACCACACCCACAGAGCCTTATTCATGTGGGAGTCTTGTTTTTCCTCCAGCTGGAACTGAGACTTTCGGAGGGGTGGGGTGATTTTTAAAAACGTTTCCGAATACATATTTCCCCTTGATTTTTGCCCCTTCCAGATGTGTAGGAGAAAGCTGAGAAGGAATTAAGGAGTGTCGATAATAGAATCAGATCCACTCAGTTCTTATCAACCTCAATAACAAGCTATAACCTCACATCTCAGAAAAGCCGATATTTTAGCAAGGGCTTGATTTTGTGAAAATCTGCAAACAGCCTTTTGCAATCCGCGAGTGATTATTTAATAGTTTTTTTTCTCAGTCCGTCTTCAGAGAATGAAGAGCGAGTCCACACAGCAGGACCTTAGCCGCCCAGACTTAGGGGAGTGGGAGGAGGGACTCGGGTTGCCATGGTAAGGGTCATCCTGCCTTCACCCTGATGGATCGCGGCGATTCTCTAGCTGACGAGGAGTTAAGCTGGCCACCATGGCAACAGTCCACAGGCAGATAGCAAGGGCTGGCTGCACGTTGGCTGTTTGATTGATTTGACTCACTCGCAAGGAAAAAATGGAGCTTCTCTACGATTGGCTCAATGGCCTGCTTGGAAAATTGCTGTTTTCGTGCACAGGGCAATTGCAGCACTTTTCTAATTCGGCACTCCAACACAAAGTATAATAGTCCCCATCATTCTCCTCCAATTCTCCCCTCTGGCTAAAGCAAATTAACAGTAATGTTGATAGACTGACTGAAATGCTAGAGATCTTACCAATGTACAAATCCTCCAAGGTGATACTTCTGCTGACAAATGGAACTATCTGTTATTAATACCCCCCAATTAGATGCTTAAATAATGCGCACTTACATAAGAGAGTCTTTGCTGCAGTTCAGGGCTCGACTGGCCCGGAAGAAGCAGCGTGGACGGAGAGAGCGAGCCGTTCCTCTAAAGCCCAACCCAATCTTTTATTTATGACCCACAGGAAGTCCTTCAGCGTGTCCTCTAGATGATACCCGGGAATTTAGCTCAACACAAGGCAGCACAAAACAAACTGTGACCAGTGCAAATTTGAGAGTGGTCAGGAGGGTGTTTATTGTCAGTCTCGGAGATCAACTTTCACATGAATGAGACTTTTTTTTTTCTTCTCTCCTCTCAGCTGGGCCCAAGTTTACCAAGATTCCCACAGACCAGATTGGTGTATCAGGGGGTGTGGCGTCGTTTGTGTGCCAGGCCACCGGGAATCCCAAGCCGGTTGTCTACTGGAACAAGAAGGGCAAGAAGGTCAACTCTCAGCGTATCGAGGTGGTTGTCACAGTGCGCAATGTGAAGATCATTTTGCTGCATGGCATGCACAGCTCTCACAAATAGTTTTTTTTATTATATTTATTTATATTTTATTAATATATATATTTTATTTGCTTTATTTTTATTTATTTGATTCTGCATTATGTTATTGGGCAGTTGAGGCCGACCCATTGGGAAATGAGATTAAATGAAGCAATCCGTGGCTTGCTTGGAGCGTTGAACAGCTGCAAATCATCACAGGCCAAATTTTTTTTTTTTTTTTTTTAGGAGGAAGCAAGGGAGATGGGGTTGCGGGGGTTGAAGCACAAATAAGCAACTTGTATGTGAATAAAGCTTTAGTATCTCCTTCATTTCATATCTGCATGCAACTTAAACCACGCTTGCCTGAAAATGAATAATTGATTGTAACTTGGTGCTATATTGCATTCCAAAGAGTGAGCCCAGAATGGTAAGTGTGACTTTGTGGGGTGTCTTGCCACAAGACACCAGTTTCCCGCAGGTATGTGTCGTCATGATGGGGTTCAAGTATTCATTATTATAATAAATGCAAAACCAATATTAAATTCATAGAGCAACTTCTACGGCATTAAAAACAAACAAAAAGACTTTACCCTGAGGCAAAAACATCAACTTCCAATGGTCTTGTTTACTATTGTGGATCCGGTTCCACTGCGATGAAAATAATGTCTTTTTCTGCTGCGTCCAGACCATCGAATTTGACGAAGGCGCTGGCGCCGTACTGAGGATCCAACCTCTCCGAGCACCTCGAGACGAGAACATCTACGAGTGTGTCGCACGGAACAGCGAAGGAGAGCTGTCAGTCACGGCAAAGCTGGCCATTATCAGAGGTGAGATTTTCTATATTATATTACTAGATACCGTATTTTCCGCTCTATAAGCACCGGATTATAAGGTGCACCTTCAATGAATGGCCCATTTTAAAACTTTGTTCATATATAAAGCGCACCGGATTATAAGGCGCATAGAATAAATAACTCAACGTTGTTCAAACGTTAATGCAATCACAATATAGTAACGCTCGAAATAGTGAAAACAATAACAATATATCAATAACTCAATATTGCTCAAACGTTAATATCACACAAAATAAACACGTAAAGCTTACTTTAATAAATTAGTCCTCATCCACGAATCCATATTGGGCCATATATAAGGCGCACCGGATTATAAGGGGCACTGTCGGCTTTTGAGAAAATTGGAGGTTTTTAGGTGCGCCTTATAATGCGGAAAATACGGTACTATTTTATTAGAATATTCACACATATTTGAACATTTCTGTTTCATATTTCTGAATCAAAACTAAACCAGCTGTCTGTACTGTGCTGGATTAAGATTTGGTCTGAGCAGGTGTAAGGTTTCGAATGAAATTGTTACGCCTTAATTTTTTATGTATTTTTAATTTTTTTTTAGTATTTGAACTTTACTGAGTGAGTACTTTGGCCAACTCTGGACAAAGGAACACATGGCTTTGGGTGTTTCATCACTCATGCAGGCACCTGGCTTCAGTTGTTGTTCCCCCGTCGCCGTCAAGAGCCGGGGCCAAGGCTCGACCTCTGCATGAAGCTGTTCTTTTTATAGTCGCATCAGGCTCGCAGGCTATCAGGCCTGCTGCATCCCAGCGTGCCCCAATCACTCGCAAGTCTTGGCCAAAGTGCTGGTTAATCACTGGTTCACAGCCTCCTCGGAGGAATGTTCCCCAATGTGGTGCTCCAACACGCTATGAACTTGACTTGCAGCTGTGAGCGCTGGCCATCTGCCCAGCACAGCAGCAGCAGAGGACAAAGAAATGGGAAGGGGTGGCCGCTAGAGCGACTACACTCCATGAGAAGAAAAAAAAAAAAATCAGGCGGATTAGACTTGAAGCTGGCAGACAACCCGTATCTGCCGGCGGAAATTGAGGAAGGGAGGGGAGGTCGAGGCGAGGTGAAGCACACTTGCTCGAGGGTGAAGAAACGGGTGGTGGCGTGAGTCAAGTGAAACAAAAGAGATGGAATGGGAGGAAGAGAGAAAGGAGGGAAGAACGGAAGAGAGGGCTCTGCTGAGTGATGAACAGAAGGTTGGCCCGGCCGTCCCTTGGCCATCTGTTAACCGGGCCCATCATCTATGTACACAGCCCCAATCTAAAAGCCATTACCACATGAACTTCACCTGAGGGGGGGAAGGGGGGGGGGGGCTCTCCTGGAGCGTGTGCCTTGTTTATGTTTGTGTTAACTTTCATCCAAATGAATTCATCATGACATCATGATTTGATTCGTCCTAATCTCTGTGTGCTTGCAATTGTGAGGATGTCAACAATATTCCACTTGCAAATAATAATATACTTTACCAATATTATGAAACGTAATATTAGGATGCCGCGCAGTTCTTCAACTACATAACAAATAAAACAAAAATATAATTTCATAAATTTGATTAGTCTCTGAACAAATAGTCAGCATTAATATATTTTTGAAGGCGGAATCTATTAGTGCTCGTACTGGATTTCAAGATGACTTGATGATTTTTTTTTGTTGAGCAGTCTGCATTGTTAAATAAGATTAAAAAGAATCTTCGAAATTAAATTAGTGTACAGGTAATGTTCTTCTGGTATGATGTAATTACGTTGCAAAACAATAGACCGGCTGGATTCAATTATACTGCTGTGATTTTAAAGATGCATGGTGACTGCAGACAAACATTAGTGGAGGATTTTTTTTACGTATGAATGTTTTATGGGATGAATCACAATACTGCATGCAAGTATTTTGGCATGACCTTCACCCTCATTGCTTTTTAATATAAAGGCTTAACGGCTTAGACTTCACGCCACTTTAAAGGGCAGGATATGATAATCACACCAACATGGGCTTCCGTGAGGCCACTTGTTGCAAACACGATATGGATCTACTTGGCTTCTAGATATTCATCTGCATGAAGTGTTACGTCTCCAAAAAAATATCGCATGAAATTGATTCACTCCAGAAATCGCCACTGATGTCGCAAAGATGCTTGTGGCTATTTGGTGTGGCTAATGGCTAGTGGCTAAGTATTTTTGTCCACTACCATGCTTCATGTCAGCATTTCGGATCATGGTTGAGCATCACTAATAGCAGCTGGTGTGGTGCTTGAGGTGGGCCTCAGGATGTGGTTTACTGCTCCATAGGATTGCTAATGGACGAAGATGTGGCAGTTTATCGTCATTCAGCTCTTGGATGTTACCTTTTCTGTTCCATTACCCACACGCTACTCATTTCCAAATCACATTTCTCTCACTAGGCTTCTTATAGCCCACAGCAGTTCCTTTCTAATTCCTTCTCATGGTGTTTTATTCATTTTTTTTTTTTTTTTTTGCAGTCATCTATCTCCGCCCCGACCTCGCTGTCTGTCCGAGCTCACTCCTCGCCCCGCCCCGCCTTCACTTCCCCTGCAAAGCAAGCACTTCTATACACATTGCAGTCATTTCTTTGAGCCTTCAGGAAAGGTGGATATCTGCACTTGTGCAAGTTGCAAAGCCTCTAGTGGGCGAGAGCATCTCATCACTGCAGCGGGGTGTGTTGTGGCTGCGTGCGAATGCGTCGACTCCTCGAGGAGTGGAGGTTGCTTTGTGCGTGTTTGCTGTGCGGGTGGTTTGTGCGGTGTAATCCTGATTACACTCACTTCACAGTGCCCCATTTTTGGAGAAAGGGAAGCATGGGGTGAGGGGAGGCTCAGGGTGAGGAAAGAGAAGGAAAAAGATGATCTGATGGCACCATCAGCATAAAAGCACTCTTCGTATGACAGACAGTCGGGTCAAATCCCAACTCCCCCCCTCGAGCGTTTGCGCTAGGCCGGCGGCTCAAGCAGCCAAAAAAAAAAAAAACAATAACAGTCAAGTCATCCTGCAAGAGGATTACACTCCTTGAGTGAAGAAACATGTGGCTGGGTTTTACATTTGTTTACTTCCCTTCCCCCTTCTTCTCCGTGCATACGATTCTCCACGCATGAAAGTGTGCGACACGGCCAAATTTGATGTGTGTGTTGAGAGTGGCGAGCGGAAAGCGAGCCTTGTAGATGGAGGTGACTCGCGGGTCTTCTTTTTCATTGTGTTGTGTGGTGATCTATTCTCATAAAGGGCCATTAGCATTTAAAGTGCTCCTCTTCAGTCCTTCTGCAGTCTATAGGAGTCAAAGCATTAGAGCCTCTGAGGACGACAGATTATTCCCGAATCAGACTCCCTGCGATCGGCTTTTATTCAAGGCTCCTTTCATGCACGTGGGCCATTGCTTACACAAATGAACTGGAGGAAGAATAGGCAATGGGCCGCTCAACTTGGTGTGTGTGTGAGGGATGGAAACAAAAAGGTGAGGCAACACGGGAGAGGAAAGCTGGAATGGTGTTTTGTGTGTTTGCATCATTTGCATCAGGTCCTCGACTCCGTGTGTGTGTTCGCTGCCAGTTCCAGCGCGAGTGTCGGCGTAAGAATGAATTTGCCCAAATCGGGTTGCCTTTGCCGCCTGTTTTTTGGGCACCCGGCCCGGATGTCCTTCTGTAAACATAACCGGGCCAAAATGTACGTGATGCGCACAAACATAAAGCTCTGGGGAACAATGCTGGCTGGTCTTGCCAATGTTGACACGTGCTATGTTTATAGACCCACTACCCTTTTTTTTTTTTTTTCCATATGCTGCCTTATCAATTTAACCAGGGGATGAAAAATAAGCTGGACTTTTTTCACTGCAGTGTTTGTGTCTGATAAATGATTCATTTTGTGAAAAGCGTGATCAAGGCCATGCCTGCAGTATCTATTTCCAGCAGCCGCTGACTCACCCATGAGGCTGGCTCGATACCTGTAGCTCCCACATCCCTCTTCTCCTTACCAGTCATCTGGAACGAAGCATCCAGTAGCTGAGATATGTGCATTATCTGCAGAACATGCACGTATACACATTGTGTAGACTTTTTATTTTGTCTATACAGAAATAGTTTCTAAAGAAAGAAAGAAAAGAAAGAAATAGTAGCAGCAATAATGTTTGTTGTGAAAGAGATTTTCCAATTGGAAATACTGGAAATTTAATAAATCTATTCCTGTCATTATATGTGTACATACGTGTATATATCTATTTATTATATATTTATATATATAATATTTATACATACATATATATATATATATATATATATATATATATATATATATATATATAATATTTATTTGAGGTTTTTTTTGTTTTTCCTTGCCCTCTTGGGAGTTTAAGATCAGTTTAAGATCAGGGGATGTTTGAGAATATCTTTCATTTTTCACATGTCCTGAGTGTTGTTGTTAGTCACCTAAATGTTGAACAGAGGCTGTGATTTACCGAAGTCAAATTCCTTGTTTGGCACGCTCAAACATGGCGAATAAAAAACTCTCGAATCTTGAATCTTATACATATATATATATATATATATATATATATATATATATATATATATATATATATATATATATATATATATATATATATATATATATATATAATATTTATGCATATAATATTTATACATACGTACGTATGTATGTATAAGTATTATATATATAAAAAAATATATATATTATTTATACTTTATACTTATATACACACACACACACACACACATATAAAGGTCACAATTGATAATACAAAAAAAAAAAAAGAGCCGTCCTGACCCTTCCACAGTGGTGCACGGTATTTAACAACTAGGGAGTTCATGCAAATTATAGTCGACCCCGAGAAAGAAGGGGGATGGATATTGGGCGGAGGGCAGCAGATGTAAGGCGGAGCATATTTGTCACCTCAGGGGAGCATTCTGACCTGCCTATCGATATCCCTGCACTTCCCTCCCTCCGCTTTCGGCATTCAGCTGGATCATTAGCATTGATCTACTATATTGTGTGATATTTGGGATAGGTGGTCCACACCCTCGATTCTTATAGTCTATATCGCTCCACATAAGATATGAGACTCATTACTTTTGCCTCTCGGTGTCATTTCTCTCTTCAGCTATCAGCAGCGGCAAATATTGGACTTGGTTGCATGATGAATTTTAAAATTGTCAAAAAGATTGGAGCTTTATTCCACCGCAGCAAGACGGCACGTCTGTCATGTGTTTAGGAGGCAGGAGGTGACGAAGGAATCGGTCAAGAACAACAAGCAGACCTATGACGTGGCCGCGGCCGACATTTCAGCAGCTTGTGTTGTCCTTCCGTCTAAGAGACTCCCGTAGGCTTGATTTATCATCCAAGGAAATTGCCACTGGTAATTGCTTTTTGGCTGTGGGAAAGTGGAATATGTAATTATAGGCGCAGGTATGGGGGAGGTGTCAGAGTGTATGTGCAAAAGAGATATCGGCTAAAAGCGCAAGGAGAGTAGGAAGCCGAGAGAGCTGATGGATGCTTGATTACGTGTCTGACCATCTGGATTGCTGTCATCGAGATGCTTAATCCTATTTACTTGAGAGCCTGTTTGCCTATTCGTATCTGTGTGGAATTGGAAGCAACTACGATCGGGTGAGTGGGTGGGCAACCCGCCGACTCGGATGTCTCAGGTTCCAGAAGTAACAACAATGGATGGCAGCTTGGGTATGGGACATTTTTGTCCACTTGAGTCAACAATTCCAGGATAGGTGGTCTCAATTCTTTGCCATCGGAATATCAGTCCAGTTCCACCAATTTTTATTTTCTGAATCTGGATGAGACACTCCTGATGACCGCAGACACTCGGCCTCGTCGGCAGCCTCACAGCATAATCAGACATCCAGAAGCATGGCCACTCTTCCGAGATCGGCCTCTCTTAATAGTCGCTGCATTTAAACAATTACTGCTAACAAGTCCTTATTACCCCCACCACGCCCTAGCCTTTCTCTTGATCCTGGCTTCTAATTGCTACTGCTGTTACCGAGCAGGTCTCCGCATAGTAATTAAACAGGAATCATTGCAAGCACACGTCGTGAAACGCACAACAGTTCAATGTCGGCGCCACTGTAGACTTGTGTTTGTTTCCAGGGAGGAGGTTGTGTGCAGAGAGCGTCTATGTGTCCTTTTGCAGTTTTCTTTTTTTTTTTCAGTAACTCTCTAACCGATTGGGCGGTATGTTTACCCTCCTGTAGTGAAGGCCCGTGTGAAACACGGAGAACCTTACTGCGTG
Organism: Syngnathus floridae; assembly: GCF_059516105.1. Taxonomy (NCBI): domain Eukaryota; kingdom Metazoa; phylum Chordata; class Actinopteri; order Syngnathiformes; family Syngnathidae; genus Syngnathus; species Syngnathus floridae. The sequence continues at coordinate 7,530,261 of NC_142426.1, read as the reverse complement.
TCTGCCCGCCTACTAAATCGGTTAATGACTAGCTAGCTGAGGAGGGAAAAAAAAAAACCTGCGGCTTTAATGAGGACGGATATAGTGGCCCCGCTGTCTTTGCTAGTATCTCCTCTTTCAAGCCACTGCAGATGTGATAGGCGGGGAACAGTGTCTCTCACATCACCATGTTTGTGTGGATGGCTTATGTTTCTCCTCTGAGGGAGACAAGGGAGGATTCATGGATGGATGGATGGATGGATGGATGGATGGATGGATGCGTGGATGGATGGGTGGATGGATGGATGGATGGATGGATGGATGGATGGATGGATGGATGGATGGATGGATGGATGGATGGATGGATGGATGGATGGATGGATGGATGGATGGATGGATGGATGGATGGATGGATGGATGGATGGATGGATGGATGGATGGATGGATGGATGGATGGAGAAAAAGTCCTGTCCTGTTGGCACTACGCATTTGGTCCTGCGCTAGGGTCTATTCACGTCTCGTCCATTCACATTTGAAGTTTTGGTTCTCATTGTTCTGATAGATGCTTCTTATTTATTTGCTGCATCCCCTCCAGAGGACCTGTTGCCATTTGGCTTCCCCAGTATCGATATGGGCCCGCAGCTGAAGGTGGTGGAGCGCACAAGGACGGCCACCATGCTGTGTGCCGCCAGTGGAACGCCGGACCCCGAGGTCTCCTGGTTCAAAGACTTTCTGCCCGTTGAACCCAGCACCAGCCGAGGCCGCATCAAACAGCTCAAATCAGGTGAGAAGTGTTCCAGTATATTTTTCAAGCCTTTTACCAAAAAGCAAATCAAACTGCATCTGAAGCTTAGCAATGCTATCGTATAAATTCCCCATTGCTCTAAATTTTGTGATTATCCTGCTTTATTTGTGATTATGCGGAGAGATTACATGCCCCTCTCTGACGCTGTGGGGATTTGCAACCTTTTCAAAGCCAATTTGATGAATTTGCTTCATTCAGCAGCCAAGGGGAAAGTCGTTTTTAATCAACGTTTGGGACTTCCCGTACTTAACAGGTGCCTCACTCTACCCACATCATATTTTAACGACGCAACTCCGATGTGCCGCAAACCAACTCATGCCTCACAAACTCACTAAATTAAACATGCGTCACAGAAACAGCTCGAAAGTAAAGGATAGGAAGTCAGGTGGATTTTAAACCGAAACGATGCGTTTGTTATCTAGCGTTCACGTCAAATGAAAGGATGTTTGCTTTTGGAGATAAGCGAGAAGGTTTGTATTGACAGCGAGATCGAGAGATGAGCATTTTGCACTAAAGACAGTTTGCTCAGCTTTGTTTGTGCTCCTCTGCAGAGACCACACAGTCTCTTCTGGAATAAGCAGACAAGCATTCCTCAGCTATTTTCCCCCTCAGCTGTCCTCGGGGGTAATGAAAGTGATGGTGTGGCAAAATCATTTTGCTGTAGCTCAAACCCACGTTGTCCAGGCTCGTCCGTGCCGCCGGCCTCGCTATCTCGCCGCTTTCTCGCCGCTTTCGGCCGACATGCTTGGCTGATCACCGCTGCCCTTTTGTCAACCTTTCATTTGCAATCTCCATTTGGACCAATGTGGTTTCACAAACATTTTTTGAACAACGGACCTTCCTGGTTGTCAAATGATTGGCCCGAATGGATGTTTTGGAAAAAGTCTGGGGCATCAGTCTCTTCTAAATTACATGGGATCTTTTTTTTTCTTTAATTTTTCAATCAAGGTCGCAAAATTGCTATCATGTGCACAAAATGCTAATAACTTGTTTTCAGATTGTTTTTGTAGCACAAATTAGTATTTCCTATTAAACTTAGTATTTTGTAGCTAATATATATATATATATATATATATATATATATATATATATATATATATACACGTATATACAGGACTGTTTCAGAAAATTTGAATATTGTGATAAAGTTTTTTTCTGTAATGCAATTAAAAAAAAAAAAAAATGTCATACATTCTGGATTCATTACAAATCAACTGAAATATTGCAAGCTTTTTATTAATTTAATTTTTGTTTTTTAATTGCATTACAGAAAATAAAGAACTTTATTACAATATTCAAATTTTCTGAGACAGTCCTGTATGTATTTAATTATATATGTATTTAATTCTATATTCATTTATATTCATAGATACATACATATTCCTAATGTCAGTCAAAAAGCTAAATAATTTGATAATTCCAATTTTTACAGCTGCATCTTGATCATGATAATGATGCACAATGCAATTGTGCTTCTTCTCTCATCAAAGTAAAAAAAGAGTCAACAGGAAACCACCCAGACATGCCATTTATTCACAAGTGCAGCATGTTAAGATGAGTATCACTCCGACGAAAGCGCACCAAGACAAATGGCAAGGTAGGATTCAGCGTGAGCTTTAATGGGATTTCAACTCAACAAAAGCGCTCCAGAGCCCAGCAACAAAATGCGCTGTATAATGAAACAAACGCTGCAGTGAGACGCCTTAGAGGAAATCAATTACACCTGAGCGATGCACAAAATAGTGGCACGATGTTGTGCGGATGACGCTCATTTCGCATCCCTTAAATGAGGGCACCTTCCAAGCTCTGATTTCCGAGACGGCTGCCAGCTCTCGCTGGATCACAGCCAGGAGTGTGTTTGGGGACATAAATATTATTTTCCTTCCCTCTCTCCCTTTTTTTTTTTTCTTTTGTTAAGATCTGGAACTATTCCTGTGGCTCATACGGGTGAGGATGAAAAATGATAACTATTTTAGAACCGTACTTCCCGAAATAGAGCCGCAATCAATTTCTGTCCCTCAAGGCACAAAGTACATTAATGTATTCCATGGGGCTAATTATCGAACTCCATTGTGCCCTTTTCAGGGCTGAAAAGGTTCTCCTGGCTGTAAAAGTGTCAAGGGTACAGAAACAGCGCCTTGGAGGATTTTTGTTGTTTTTCTAAGGACAAAGCCTTAATAACCCAACCAGGTTCTATTTGTAGGAACATTCCGATGGCCGGTCTCGCATTTGCTACTTGGGCCTTCAGGGGGGATTTGCCCCCACTTAATCCATCTCTTAATAGCCCCACGATTATAGAAACCATCAACACAATATAAAAGGTGTTGCTCTGAAGAACCTAAGAAGAACTTTTTCTAAAAATGCTCATCAACAGATTCTCTCCTTACCGGTTCAGATTTAAATCAGGTGAACTGTCAAATATATGACATGAGAGACTAAGTGTCGGAGAGTTTACCAAAGCACTTAACGGACCCTGACACCCACAGTCAAGCAGATGGCCCGCAATATGGCCACAGAGGTCGACTGCTGGGTAATAGATTGACGCGCCTCACCCAAAATTTGTGCTGTGGTTGAAGGTTGGCCAAAGTTGGGCAAAAGAGAAATTCAAATCAATAAGGCTATTTTATTATTCCTGACAAAACGAAAATGATGAATGGCGGAATTATAATAAGAAAACCGATTGTCACCCAGCATGACTCACATTGAAGATATCAAAGTCAAGCGATTCGAAAGGTGTGAAGTAATTATCCATCTGCTAATGGATGCTAGCGCTTTACCTCAACCGGACGGCTCCAGGTGTTCCATTTGAGCTATCGGTTCGAGTCATAATACACCTCCCACCATTTTACTGCAAGTGTGTCGACAGAGTTCGTATCTCAGTCTGGCTCTTTAAGCAGCTTACTTCTTCATTTCTTGGATTTTTTTGTAGGTCAGCCTTTGACTGACTCGCATGGTGATTGACCGCCGCTCGCTTGAGTATGCGGGGTACGCCGCGCCCAACGTGACCTTTGCGCCAGACAGGAGTTGTTGTGTTCGTTACATCGGGCTCACCTCTGACATGTCTGATTGTACTCCTGACTACACGAGAAGAGAGCTGAGCTCTAATGATTTCTTAATCCTGTTCATCACAAGCTTTCTCTGCATTGTGAGCGAAGACGGGGAAAAAAAACGAGAAACACTCGAGACATGAGCTGTTTTCCTTTCATGTGTCTGGGCTAAAAAAAAAAAAAGACTCAGGTGGAGGATAGATTTAGCTCGCTGAGTCTGAGTTCGGAGAAGTTGAGGCCAAGATGGATGAAACAAAACTTGTCTGGTTAGATGGAATATTTTGCACTACATTTAATTTAAGAAGGAAAATAACGTTGTTCATAAAAGCGACATTATGCAGAATTTAATGCAAAGTATACTCACCACAATATTCCATAAAAAATTCTTTCAAGACTGCAAGTAAACCGTAAAAAGATATTTACTATGTAAATATTGTTAACGCTGCTTTGGAATGCTTTACGCAGACGGTGGACAGCAGAACTACTCGAGTAAGAAGTCGGCATGAGGACAGTTGGTTGGCCTTTTGATTTGCCGCAATTGGACCCGGATCACAAATTTTTACAGGAGCGTTTGCCTCCACCAAGACAGAAGCATTTGTCCCACTCTGGACTTAATGAACGGCTACAAATGAGGATCTTAAATACTAAAATGAAGGAAAATTTCACCTAATGAAAGACAGAGCAGCTTCTTAATACTTTGGGAATATCTCACAAATTCAACCTTTCATTTAATTTAGTATAGTTTATTTTAGGACAAGAGATACCTGACGATTGATTTTCACAATTCGATTCTTACCTAAATTAATAAACAATAATATAATAAAAGTTAAAAAAAATATATGTTTATTTTATATGTTGTATTTAAATGTTTATTTTATATATTTTTTATTATATTATTATTAAATTGATGTCTACTAAGCAACATTCTAAAAAGAATACCTTGCCATCTCAGAAAAAAAAAATCTGTATTTCTTCAGCCAAGCTTTCGTGCCACTTGTATATATTTTCCGATGAACTCGAGATATATTTAATCAGCCTGGGGGATTTAATGTGTCTCACTCCACAATATGCAATATCTTGTGTGTGTATATATGCCTGTGTGGGTTCCTTTTGTTTTCCAGTTTGTGTGTACTTTCAAATTTTTTGCCATTTTTTTTGTTGTTTTTGTCTTTGCTCAGCGCAATGCAGCAGAGTGTAAACCTCGGTTATGTACTTCCTCCCCCGGCTTGATGACAAACTTGGTTTCGAATCAGATGAATGTGACACAGTCGACTGCAAGGAGAAAAAAAAAAAATCACTGCTGGTAATTCAAAAGGCCCGTTAGCAAGAGAGGAAGTCAAATAGTAAGAATAGAATGCTTTGGAACCAGATGAAGGAAAGAACACCTGACAAATGTTGGGTATAATTTTAGTAGAGGGGAGCCACACAAAGTAAGAGGAGAAAATAAAAGAGCCAAGCGGATGAGTTAAAGAGTATCGTTGGGTTGTTGTTGCTCAGGGGTACTTGGGGGCTATGTGCCACTTTGCTGCTAAAACCAAAAAGTTGACAAAAAAGTTGTTTGGGCAATTCTATTTGATTGACAAACTTTGTGCATTCATTTGGTGTCACATTTTGGTCCTGGTGGTACCTTGAGATGTGAGTTTTATTTTGAATGTGATCATACTTGTATGACAGAATACTGACGGAAATTTTATTACACTCAGTTCAAACGTTGCTATAAAAGAAATACCGTATTTTCCGCACTATAAGGCACACCTAAAAAGCTCCAATTTTCTCAAAAGCCGACAATGCGCCTCATAATCCGGTCCGCCTTATATATGGGCCAATTTGGATTCGTGGATGAGGATTAATTTATTAAAGTAAGCTTTACGTGTTTATTTTGTGTGTTGTGTGATATTAACATTTGCGTAACGTTGAGTTATTGATATATTGTTATTGTTTTCACTATTTCAAGTGTCACTATATTGTGACGTTTGAGCAACGTTGAGTTATTTATTATATGCGCCTTATAATCTGCTGCACCTTATATATGGACAAAGTCTTAAAATGGGCCATTCATTGAAGGTGCGCTTTATAATCCGGTGCGCCTTATAGTGCAGAAAATACGGTAACAACAAAACAGACTTTGACGAATGTTGAAGCAATTCAAGTGACTATCCCTCGGGGTCACAATATGTAAGACCAAAAAACAGACATGAACCATGTGATGCCATCATTCCCCCCAGGAGCTCTCCAGATCGAGAACAGCGAGGAAAACGACCAAGGGAAGTACGAGTGCGTGGCCACTAATTCTCAAGGTGTGCGCTACTCCTCGCCAGCCAACCTCTACGTGCGAGGTAGGGCCTGAAAACACAACACGCAACAACGACACACATAGTTAGATAGAAACACGATGAAATGGCCACTGCTGGGGTGCTTTTGCGTTCCAACCAATCTTTTCCATAACTGTGCTCTTTCAACAAGTACTACTAACCAAGCCATTTGTCAGCAGTGTGTGTTGATCTTGTTTGGTATTTTCCACCTTAACAAGTCCACCTTAAACTGTGGTGTGGTGGAAAACACACCACGGTTTAACTGCATGAAGACGTCACTGTCTGCTAAAATTGATTTTGTACCTGAGGGCTGTATGACCTGAGGAGTTGGAGCAGCGGTGGGCAAACTATAACCCGAGGCCAATCTGTTCTTTAATTTGGCCCGCCAAGCCTTAACATCAGCGGTTGCTCTATATAGATATGTTCTGACAACAAATACCATCCTCAAAAAATAATTAGCTCTCTGAAGTACCTTGATCATGATCAGCATTCAAATGCTGTAGAAGCAGAAGTCCGACGTGATCAAAAATAAGAAAAAGCTCTTCAATTTTAAATGTGGATGCGTTAGCTAAATTGACGGGCACCCAATCAGGGCTCACCTGTTTTTTGGCTTTGAGCCGTGATTGGCCGATAACTGAGCCCGTAAGCACTGGCAAAATTGCCGCCTCCTGAGATGGACAAAAATGTTCCTGCTTAATTCATATTCCACAAATGCAATTTTAATCGCAATGTTATGTTTAGAAGGAAAAAAAAATACTTGACTTCCCCTTTGATTATAATAAAATATGATTCATTGGTTATTGATTTACCGTAAATAATTAAATAAAATTGAAATACAGCGGTCTATGCATTTAAAATTATTTTAATCATTTTAGTAAATAACTATGTACTTATGTTCTATTACAAAAGGAAAATCAATTATTGTACTGGTATTATCAAAATTAATTATTTTACATGATTACGTGCACCATTTTTTAAGACCGTTTTGATTTCTTTTTCACAGAAAAGCCTAACAACATATAAGCATGAATGGCTTAGTTAGCTAAATGATTCTCAGCCATTACATACATCTAAATTAAATTAAAAATATATATATCTTATCTACAAATGACCCGGCTCACCGTTAATGATTTAGAAATGAAATGGAGACCCAGAGCATCAAAGTTCGCCCACCCCTGAGTTTAACTCATACGAGGTCAATCAATTAAAGTATACATTTTTGCATTTGATGTCCAAAAAGAATGACATTGCTGACACCATTGTGCATCCACATAATCCTTGTTGAATCATTTCTAATAATTGTGTGCGTGATTTTGTGTGTGCGCCCTCGTGGCTTTGCGCAGGCCGTTTTTATTCTCTCTGTGTTTCCTCGTTCTCTCTCCTCACGTCATTGTGTTCCGCATCAACCCCCTTCCATCCCTCAGAGCTTCGAGAAGGTTGGTGTGCTCTCTCTTTTCTTTTGTTACTCCTTTGTTTCAGAAAGCTTCTCTTATTGAAACAGAGAGAAACAATAAAGAAAGAAAGAAAATCCTCAAAGACCTCCGTACTCTATATAAAAATCGTCTCCCAGATTCGGTTAATTTCTCCAAATCCGCTTTCCGTTATGTAGCCAAATGCATTGACTGCTTTGTGTGCAGCACCCTCTCCCAAATCGATTGTTTTTTTTTTTTTTTTGCATGTACTGTTGTCATGCAGACCAAAGAATTGGATGATATAATAGAGGTTGACGATTGCATGAAAGGAGTGAGAGAAAGAGAGGGAAAGAAAGAGAAAGGAGCACCGCTTGCACGTGAAGAGCATGACGCACATGCTTCCCACACTTTATGTTCCTATTAAACTTGTCTTGTCTTGTTAACCCCCCCCCCCCACCACCACCCCTCCCTCCCCTCCCCCATTGCACCAACCTGACACATTGCATCTGCTCCAATCTTGAACTTGTTGCATCCAGTGGGAACCTCGATTTTGGGTTCAAGCTGCACTTCGTGTTGCATCGCTTTCTTAAGTCTGAATTCTTTTGTTTTTTTTGCAATTTCCCATCTGTACGTTGACATCACCCTCGCATTTATCTTTAGTAAACTTGATTCGCGAGTTTTTGGCGATGACTCATCGTCGCAGTTTATGTCTGTGAAACTCGCACCCTGCGATGAACAGCAAAAAATATATTTTTAGTTGCAGATGTTCCCTCAGTGGTATGTTATAAATAAATAAATAAATACATAAATAAAGGAACTGAAGGACTATTGGACTGAGATCCATTATAATCCGTCATTATTAAATTGCTACTACCATATTTTCCGGACTATAAGGCACACCTAAAACCCTAAAATTTTCTCAAAAGCCGACAGTTCGCCATATAGTCTGGTGCGCCTTATATATGGACCAAATTCCTAAATTTAAACTGGCCCGAAGCATTGTGTCATGAAATCAATCATAAGTCGCCCACTGAAGACTATGAATCATCAATCGAAAAGACTATGGATCATCATTTTGTGATTATAAAGTAATTTGTTGCGTCTGAAGTTGAAATAAAAAAGATAAAATGGAGAATGATATGATTTGGATTAAAAATCTGACATGATGCATTAATAGTGCGTCCTATAGTCCGGTCCGCCTTATATAAGGACGTTTTAAAATGGGCCATTCATTGAAGGTACGCCTTATAGTCCGGAAAATACGGTATCTATACTTAAAATCTCCACAAAATTTCAAAATATCTTTGTCATTATTTGATCAAAATATGTATATCATTAGAACACAACCAAAACAGATCTTCTATAGATGAAAGTGTCAAGGATTCTGTGTGTCGCTCACTTACACTTAAGCATCAACAGCAACAGGGGGATTGCCTCTTAAAACTAAATGGAATGGAACCCATTGCTAACAACTTTATTTGCACCTCCTTCTCCCCAAATAGATTTTTTTCCTTACTCAGGAAAAAGCAACAAGGTGTTACAAAATTACCGTTTCAGATTTATTTGATTCAACTCTGCATTTTTGTTATTCTTCATTCTGTAGTAAGAAGCACGAGGAGCCTTCAGTGGCTTTTTATTCTCCCTCCATTAAATTCAACGTACTAAAATATCATCATCATGTCCTGCAGACATTATTCTGTGTTCTTTCTAGTTAACAAATCTTGAAAGTAACTAGATGGCTCAGTGCAGTAACTCATAAATGAAAAGCATGAAATGGCTTAAGTAGGCTTTTGTGATTGAGTCCAATAATTACAATTTAAAGGAGACATACTGATCTGCTTGCAGTGACCAAAAAAAAAAAATCTGTGTCATGCCGTCTGTGGAGCTGCCCTCGTCTGCACCGTCGCTATCGCCACCAAACACTCGGACACGCTTCTATTGACATTTCAATTCTATTCATTCGCATTCTCAAGTATTGAGGGGATAAGTTTCGCCTTATTACATGACTAATGAAAGTTGTGTCCTTGAGCCAGACGGGATTGCGCAGAGTAAATGTCAGGCCGCCGATGGTCCTCAATGGCCCTCTATATGCGCTATAGTTTAGAAGTTGCAGAGATAGCGCCGTAATCCCCGTGGCTGTGCCAAGGGCTCCTTTAACCGACCGCCTCCGGAGTCTCGACGCAGAAGCTGGTTCCGCGAATATAGATGTAACCTCACGCCTCACTCAAACTATGGATAATGGAAGAAGGATCATGAGGGCTGCCTCTATTATTTTTATGCAAGCGTGCTCGTTGAGTATGAGGAATTATTCCTTGAAGATGAGGTGTGTCTGTTTTTGTGATTAAATGATTTTTTTTTTTCTCAAAAGCATCTTAGTTGCATACTGGAGGAGTTTGCAAGATTTGTATGTAGCTTCACTTCACTCCTACCCCTCCCCTCAGGTCTCTGACCTAAGCCACGGCCCTCACTAACATGAACATTAACGTAAACCATTTTTAGCCACATTGCTAGCCGGACTTATACATGCCGTAGACCAGTAATGATGATGATAAGAATAATAATTCTATAATAATTAAATTTTACATTTGATGATGATAATAATTCTATAATAATTTTCTATTTGCGCTCTTCACTTGTCATTTAACATTCTAATTAAAAATGTATTTTTTGCTCATTAGAATTTATATTATGTAGACCAATAATGATGATGATAAGAATAATTATATAATTTAATTTTCCATATGATGATGATAATAATAATTATATAATAATTACATTTTCCATTTGCGCTCTTCACTCGTCATTTAACATTATAATTAAAAATATATTTTTTGCTCATTAAAATTTATATTATGTGCATATTGATCAGGTTAAGATGTAGTGACATTGCACGTATGTGTTTGCACACTGTGCATGCTGAATGTTGGTGTGTGTGTGGGGGGGGGGGATCAGTGTGTGTGTGTCAGTGTGTGTCCAGAGCATGCTGTGGTGGGAGGAGATGCTTGCCTAATCATGTCTCTTTCTAACAATTTTTTTGTCTCTGTCTCTTCTCTATCCAATTCTGGGCATCTTCCGGCGTTATTTTCTTCAAGTATTCCAAAAATAATTCTCCCACTTTATCTGTCACTAGCAAATTGAATCTAGAGTCCTTCTATTTTTCTTTGTGTTTGAAATCCAAATGGAACCATGTTGACTTTTATTCATTGATTTTTTTATATTTTCTATTTTGACCATTTAATTTATCTGAAGTGATGAGATTTTTACTGCTCTCGTTCTTGCTTCCCTTTCATTCCTCCTCCATTCTGAATTGTCTGTCCATTGATCTCTTTGTCTTTTTCTGGTTTTTTTTTTTCTGTGTTGTGACTTTTTTCTTCCTTCCTATCTTTTTTTTTTTTTCTTACTTCCGAAGCACCTGCTCTCTGAATGGGTCTGACTCTGATATAGCTGTGTTTTTAAATAGATTCATGTTTTTTCTTCTTCCTCGCTCCTCTTCTCTTTGCCCCTTTCCCCTCCATCCCCCCCGAAAACCCTCTTCTAACCCTCTCTTTATCTCTCTCCCCCCTCCTCTCCCTTCCCTCCCTCCCTCCCTCCCTCCCTCTTTTTCTCCTCCGCCCACTCGGCATTCTGTCCGCACCCTGATGTGTAGAAGCGTCAGAAACATGTACATAAGTTTATGAACTTATAAACATGCACATACTACCTCACTTTTTTTGCCCGCACTTGTTCTTCTTCTCTCTCCGTTCTGCCTCTCTCATGTGGTCTTGTTCTTGACTTAACGTGTCCGACGTTCACTCTGTAATTTGCCACGGCACCTTATTGGAACCCCCCTCACCTGTCCACATTCATTTTGACTGCAACACTGTTATCCCGTATGAAACTTTTTTGTGTACTGTACAGTATTTTGTTGTCGCAATGTGCCTCTTGCCTACATTGCCACGTCATCGCGTGGAAGCCGAGCAGAGTCGATTGTTCTCTCTCTCTCTCACTTCCATCGCCGTCTCATCTTCCTCTCCTTTGTTTCCTTTGTGGCTTCCTTTCACATTATCTCTGTTGTGTTTCTCCACTTTTTTTATTCTCTCTTGAGTCGCCGAGGCATGCAAAGTGACCTATGAGTTCAGTCTCTCGGTATCCAGTAGAACTGGCATGGACAAAAAAATTGGGGCGCAATTCGCTGATGATTCAATAATCTATTAAGGCTTGGATGAATTATTTATTATTCACCCGTAAGACAAAAAAATGTACAAAATTTGGACATGGTTGGAGTGAGGGAATCATTTTTAAAGTTTTTTTGACACAATTTGGATAAGTGAGTGTTCCAACAGTAATGCACAAAAGCCTTTAAAGGCAAGTATGGATGAGTTTGGTGAGAAAGAACTCCCACCTAACACCTTTGGGATGAGCTAGAACAAAGCTTCAAATGTTACTCTGCATAATTTGACGACAAATCCCCACAGACGCACGCCGACATTTTGTCGAAAGTCTTCTCACAAGGATTGAAGTTATTGAAGATTTTTTTTTCGTTTCCTGTAGGTGTCCTCGCTAGATATCCCAGTAGATTTAAGACATTTACTCAAATAATTCAAAGTTTAATGTAGCTCCAAGCGATGCCAGAAAGGAAATGTTATATTGAATTTAAATAAAAATGTTTAAAAAATCTGACACCACCACCAATAAATATAACATTTCCCTAAAGAGAAACTGACGTCATGCCCCTTGTTGAAGCGCTACTCAAGAGTATGTCACGTTATTGTTTGCTCACTCTATTTGGGTGAGCTTAACAAGATGTGTGTCTTTCTGTTGCATTCATCAATACCATAAAGTAAACTTGAAATATCCCTTTGTAATTTCTGTAAAAGGAAAAAAAAAACCTGAAGTTCATTCTCCCCCTCCCTGTTACCTCTCTTCTCTTCACTCTCTCTGAATCTCGCTCTTTGCCTCTCTATCTGACTCTCTCCCCCTCACCCGACCTCCTCTCTCTCTCTCCGTCTCCCCCTCCATCCCTCAACTTCCTGCCCTCTCTACCCCCCCTCCTGACTCTCCTCCTTTTACCAGTGCGCCGCGTCCCCCCTCGTTTCTCCATCCCCCCCTCCAACCACGAAATCATGCCGGGAGGGAGCGTCAACATCACCTGCGTGGCGGTAGGCTCCCCGATGCCCTACGTCAAATGGATGGTGGGTAGCGAGGACCTGACCCCCGAGGACGAGATGCCGTTCGGTCGCAACGTGCTGGAGCTCACCGGCGTCCGGGAGTCGGCCAACTATACGTGCGTGGCCATGAGTAGTCTGGGTATCATCGAGGCCACGGCTCAGGTCTTAGTCAAAAGTAAGAGAAAAAAAAATCCGTAACATTGTTGGTAAATTTCCATGGGAAATAAAATGAAATATTCTAAGAAAATATTTTCTCCATCTGTAAATTCCCTCAAAAAGACCCAATGCTTGAATTTTGATTGGTTTCAGTTCCTGTTCATTCCTATGGAAGATTTCCAACTTTGCATAATTTTGCAGTCTCCTTCATCATTGTACTTTAGCGATGTCCTAATCAACCTTGATTTTCTTCCAGCTCTGCCAAAACCTCCTGGCATTCCCATGGTCACAGAGACCACAGCCACCAGCGTGACCATCACATGGGACTCGGGTAACCCCGACCCGGTGTCCTATTACATCATCCAGTACCGAGCCAAAGGTCCGGACAGCAAGTACGAGACGGTAGACAGCATCACCACCACCCGCTACAGCATCGGTGGGCTGTCCCCCAACACCGAGTACGAGATCCGAGTATCGGCCTTTAACAGCATCGGCCAGGGTCCCCCTTCTGTGCGAGTCGAGGCCCGGACGGGCGAGCAAGCCCCGGCCAGCCCGCCGCGAAATGTCCAAGCCCACATTATTTCACAGAACACCGTGATGGTTCGCTGGGAGGACCCGGAGGAGCCAAATGGGCAGGTGGGAAGTCATATAATTTGATTTAAATTCAAGTCAGAAAACAGGAAGTATTTTTTTATATGCCGACTGGACCTGGAATGCCCAATGGTCTTTTTAACTCATATTTAATTAAGACTCCAGATATTTTTGATTCTTTTTACATTAAATCTTTCAATTGTGCACAGCCAGCAGCTCACTGGGGAGCAATAAAGTGATTGCTTTAAAATAGTAATTACTTTCATGTGACATGAACAGTCGCGGCATTGCTGCCAGCTAATAGTGCAGGGAAAAAATGATTTATCCCCATCTGAAATTACATTTGCTTTTACTGATGACAGACTAACAAGGTTTCAGATTTGCGCCGAGACTTTAAGAAGATTAAAACATTAAAGCTTTCATAAAATTCCCCACAGGGAAGTGTTTTGGAGTGTTCAGGTTCATGTCCTTCATAGAGATTGTGCTCCACCTTTCTACCAGCTCAATCTCTAAAGAAAGAAAAGGTGCTTTCTGCTCTAAATGAAGAGCGCTCCCTCTGGAAGCCCATTTCCTTTTTTCCAGCAGCACTACGATTCACAAAAGTGCATTTGAGGATTAAAGTTATTAAAGGGGTGACAACGGATTGCCGGTGGAGGTCACGAGTGAGGACAGTAAACAAATATGGTGACATAGTCGGAACACGGTGTGCATTCGAGGTGTTTTGTCCGACCTTCAGCCGCGGGAGGTCATCACCTTATGACAGTGACCTCTAACAAGGCGTGAACCGCAACCTCGCTCGGCCATCTGGACAGAAGTAACTGTAATTCATAAATGACGACCTTGGCTGTGATAAATAACTCGTTATGCTGGAGCAAGGCTTTATGGATTACCGTGCATGCAAGACAGTGAGATTAAGTGCGAGACTACTTATCACAGCTCAGTTGAGGATGACCTTAAAAACTCAACACGCTATCCGTCAATCCCTCCGTGTTGCAGGTGAAGGGCTACCGCGTGTACTACACCATGGACCCGTCCCGGCCCATAAATGAGTGGAAGATCCATAACGTCCAGGACAGTCTGATCACGACCATACAGAGCTTGGTGACCTCCGAGACGTACACCCTCCAAGTCCTGGCGTTCACCTCCGTCGGGGACGGACCCTTCTCTGACCCGGTCCATGTTAAAGTCATGCCAGGAGGTCGGTGTTGGGAACATCATGTCATATGTATTGTAAATCGCGAATGCTAAAGTAGCGCCATGCTAATTGTTGGGGCACTTAGCCCGCTGCCCCGCAGCATCACCAAGCAGATTATTCAGATGACAAGTAGAACCGAGCCGCCACGCAGAACTGGGTGTGACCTGTCACAACACACACATCCTTCAAATGAGTAACTCGCACAAGCTTAAGTTTGCAGAGACTTGTGAACCTCAAACGGATTAACATTTACTATCTAGAGGAAAAATTTGGTACGTTCTTACTCCTCCAGTCACGACAGCAGCCGGTTGCAAATGTTTTATTCGTCGGCGGGCGTGACGAGATTAATGCCGGCAAATCTGTGATGGTATTACAAATCTCGTGTAGACTCGGGACACTTGTACCTGAACATCTAGCATTTACAGAAAGAGAAACATATGGTTTGAGTAAAACTATTTCTCGACGTCTGATGAAAGAAGAACTCAAATGAAATTAGGCAAAAGGGTATTTTGAATAGATTTTCAACCAAAAATGAGAGAAAACATTTATTTTCATTTGATCAAAGGTCTTTTAATTAGGTTTTACATTTTAATGGTGTCAAATTACACACACACAGAGCTGTTTCTAATATTTTGGCCCATTCATGTTGACAAAAATAATATTCTTTTTTCAAAACAGTTCTTAGACATGCTGTCAATTCAAGTCATCTTCTTTTTTTTTTTTTCCTTCCCCAGTTCCTGGTCAACCGGGGAAGTTTAAAATCGGAAGAGTGACTGACACCAGCATTGAGCTGACCTGGGAGCCCGCATACACCAAGATGGCCATCATCAATTACGAGCTCCTTTACAAACCTGTCAAATATGGCAGTTTGGTAAGACCATCTACAAAGCAGACATATTGTGTTCTATTCCTTTGTTGCAATTCAATTCATATCACAACAACAATTTGGCAGAAAGCACCGGTCAACATATTTCTCTCTCTCTCTCTCCTAGGAGAAGCTGACCTTTGGCCCCCGAAACTCCTACACGGTGGAGGGCCTGAAAGCCAACACAGACTACTCCTTCTCCCTGGCAGCCATCTCAAACAAAGGCATCGGCGCTTTCACCAATGAACTGGTGCAGAGGACATCACAAGCCAGTAGGTCACAAATAAACACACACACATTGCTACTTTTTCTGTTTCACCTTGTGTACACAAATGTCACAATAACACACGTTGACAAGATTTTCACTTTATGTGCGTTGACCCGACACAAGCTGGCAACCGTCTGACACCATGTGACCATTGATCTCCTTTATCAAGTCATGTGTCCAAAATCTCACTCCCATCCATCCATCTGCGGTTTAACTGCGACTTTCTTCCTCCTCCGCTCAGCTCCCTTTTTTTTTTCACAGCCAAAACATCATGACAGATGGAGACGGAGCAGCGATTAATGTTTGTCTCTTCCTCCTTTTCACCCTCCTTTTTCCTCACTCTATCTAATATCTTTGAAAGGGTGAAAATATCTGCCAGTTATTGGCGAGCAGGCAATGGAGAGGAGCTTTAAAGGATTGTGGCTTGGCCTGCTAGGTTGTATGTGGGCGCCAGACAGCGTGATTGTTTTTTTTTTTTTTTGGCATTTCTTGACAACCAAGAATAGTCCAATTTATGGGGTGTGATGTGTTGTATATAACATATATGTTCACACAGTCATAGATTATTTGGAAAAATATAGAATGTATGAAATTGACGAGCTGGAAAATGGTTTTGCAAATAATGTTTTTTATATCTGTGCTATCCACTTAATGTTTTGGGTTCAAATAAAATAATAAATTGGCCTTGTTGTGACGTGCAGTTAGCTAGCTAACTATGTCTCAACAACCCAAAAATTCCCTTCGGATAATCCACTGGCGTGGCCACTTTAGAGCGCCTCGTCGTCTGCCGCGAGTGTGCGCATGTCACAGAGAGAGAATGGGTGGTTTTGCATGTTCGATTTAAAACAATAATTGAAAGCCAGCATATGAATCCGAGCTTTGGGCTGGCATGGGCAATTTTGAGTGCCTCATTGTCAGCCGTGAGTGTGCGGAAGAGAAACGGGGATGAAAAAACATGTCAGACCCCATGGGGCTTCACACTTGCAGCCCTTTGTGGATGTCAAAATGGAAGCGGTAAAAGCCAACTCTAAATAAGCAGACTCTTTCCTGAAGCACAATGCATTTCCCAGGGTGCGCTTTGTTATCGCCAAGGTTTGGTGCACATCTAGATTGTCCCCTGAGGCAAAACGGCGCGGCGGCTTTACAGCTGAGTGGGGAGATACTTGAATCTGTCAGCCAGGATTTTTGACTCCCACACTTGCACACATGCTGCACTCGTCAAGCCCAGACGTCTTCGCTTGAAGTTGTCTCCTCGCGGTCAATACTCTTGTCTCTGGTTTATTTCATTAAGTGTTCACCAAGTGCTTATCCCGGTGTCATTTCTTTCGGTTCGGTTTACCGTCATCTCTTATTGTTTCCTTTATTTTTTTTTTCATCCTATCCCCTGTGTTTTTACTTATATCGTCCCCCCCCCCCTCTTGCTTTTCACCCCCCTATTCTCAAACGACTGCCCTCCCCCTTGTCCAATCAGAACCCTCAGCCGCACCCGAGGGTGTATCCTGCGAGAGTGCCAGCTCCACCTCGCTGAGAGTTAGTTGGCGGCCGCCTCCACTGGAGGGCCACAATGGCGAGTTGGCAGGTTATGAGCTAAGGTACCGCAAAGTTTCTGGGGCAGGAGGCAAAGGTCAGGGCCAGGAGGCGTCCGGGCTGCCTATACCGGCCCGGCAGGCGGACACGCTAGTTGAGGGCCTGGAGAAATGGAGCTGGTACAACATCACCATGGCAGCTGCCACTTCTGAGGGAACTGGACCCAACAGCTTGCCTGTGCTCTGCAGAACAGATGAGGATGGTAAGACTGCATTCATGATCACAGTGAGACTTCCAAAGTCACGTTCTAATACATTTTGATCAATTTGGATTTCGAGTAGAAAAATAGGAGGTGGGCATAAGTAAGCTCATAGTTGTGTCTTTCTTAAGTTTCAGTCAAGTGAGTCCCAAGTCCTAAAATTGCTGACTTAAGTCTGACTCAAGCCAAATCACATGAGTCACCCAACTCTGGTTCTGAGGTTTTTTGCTCCACTTACTTCCAAAGAAGAGCCACAGGCGCTTCCAAGGGGCGTCACGAAAACAACATGCGGAATATTCATAGCGAGTTATAAATAAAACGTGATTCACTTTTAAAGCGGCTTTACCGTCGGCATGGTCAAAAATATTTAAAAAATAAAGTGAGTGAGGCGCATTGATTATGTTTTCCTCTTTGGAAGTTCCACTGTATATCCCGATGTCGCATAAGTACTGTAATTATTTGTGGATTTTCGCTTGTGCAGTTCCCAGCGCGGCCCCTCGTCACATTGATGTCACTCCTTTCAATTCCTCCGCACTCCGGGTCACTTGGCGGTCTGTGTTGCCAAGGTTACGCCAAGGTCGGATCCGCGGTTACCAGGTGCACTACAGTCGCGTTGGCGGCAGCGAATCTCGAAATCTTCCTTGGATAAAAGATCTCTTATTGGATGACTCTCAGGTGACATCATCGTGAAAAAATTGAAATGTGATGAATTGACGGTTAATGATTTGATGGTTAAATCTCCTTCCGGTCTCATCTCCTCTGTCTGGGTTCGCCTGTCTGCTGTGTCTCGCCTGGCGGTTAAGATGGAGGAGGATGATTCCACTCAGTATGTGAGTTGCACACTCACTCTGAATTAATACATGCAGCGACTCAATATATTTAGCCCATATGAAATCGATGCGGGAATGACCTTTTATTTTTTTCCCCCGATCCAATTAAATATTCAGATATTGATTTTTTTTTAACTTTTCTATATTGTTGACTAAAGATAAACACAGCAATTGTTTTGAATGTGATTTTGTGTTTACCATGACAGGAGATGATTTTGGGAGGCCTGAAAGCAGAGACGTTGTACGCTGTGTCAGTGGCAGCGTACACCGCCAAAGGTGATGGAGCACATAGCAAAGCCAAGATGGTGAAGACCTCAGGGATGGGTAAGCAATATGCCGAATAGACGCTTCTGAATATAGCAGCAAACATACGCTAAAGGGAATTTTGAATTTGCCCGCAGCCGCTAGATTAATCGAAAGACTTTTGAGGTGGATTATCAAAGCTAACTTTGTGTCTTTTGCAGTACCTCTCCCTCCTTGCCTGTGGGTCCATTTGGGATTGGGTCCATCAGTGGTGCTTCGATGGGCTCCTCCGCTGGTATGCGCAGCGTCAGGCTCTGATGGCCAGAGGCTCCCTCTGGAAATTCAAGGCTACCGCCTCCAGTTTGGCCCCAAGAATACATCCCAGGAGACCTCGATAGATTTCACAAAAGAAAGAAATTTCACCGTCATAAACCTCTCCCCGGGCTCCACCTACGTCTTTGCGCTCTCCGCAAAGAGCCGAGCGGGTTACGGAGATGTTATACAGAGGGAAATAACCGTTCCCGTCATCCCACCCTCAGGATACCCGAAAATCTCTGACTTTGTTAACGCCACTTGCTGCTCCCTGCAGCTCTCCTGGCTCCCTCCTGACCAAGAGGAGAGCAATGGCGTCATCACAGAGTACAACATCGCTTACAAAGAGACTTCAGGCTCCAAAGCCTCAAGCCTCGCGGGCAACTTTTTATTACCCAACCTCCGTGCCCCCCCACGTGTGGTCACGCTACCGGCGAGCCAGTCTAGCTACACCATCCTGGGCCTCAATCACAGCACAGCCTACGAGGTGCAGCTCAGAGCCCACAACCAAGCAGGGCCCGGCCCCTTCAGCCCCCCTCGGGTGTGCCAAACCCGGGCCTTTGAAACAGGTAGAGTTGGCCCGGAAATCATCCAAGCACTGCTTCGACTTCACCTCTCCCCCTGCTGTGGAATTCACGCCCAAACACTAAATGAAGGCCAGTACTTACAGATTGCCCCCCCCCCCTCCACACACACACCTGCCCTTCCCTCCTCACCATCTCAGAGATGCTGAAAACAAGTCCGAGGAAGGCGAGGAACCCCTCTATCTGTTCCACTCACTCACTTACCTCCATCACCTAACCTTCCCTTCACCAATGGAAAAGAGGCTGAATGTTAATGGCTGTTTGCTTCAAGAGCACCGCTTATCACGTTCCCTCAGGTAAAAGTCAATACAAGGCATCAATATACAGTACGGTATCTAATCCACAAGGTAAGTGGACAGTCGAAATGAAGCGGAAAAGTCGGGCTTGGCGATTTATTCAATCTGATAACGTCTACCGCCATTGTTGACGTGCGGGGCTTGAGCAAAAACAACCTTACACTTGGTGAATGTGGCATGTCACATTCCTTCTGCTGCGCTGACTTCTCTGTTCCTTCCACCATCCACTCTCCTCATCACCTGTCCATCCTCTTAACCAGCTCGTCTCACCTGACTGACACCATTTTTTTTTTGCTCCTTACAGGTTCACAACAAGGAGACAAAGTTGTAATTCGAAGTCAAAACGCTCCACTGAGTGCCGTTTTCTTCTCTTTCAGACGTACCGAGGAATTTTTCAGTCAATCTGGCCACGAGGACTAGTGTTCTTCTGACGTGGGAGTTCCCAGAGAGCAGCAACCCCTATCGCTTTAGTGTATGTCCATCAACTGAAGCACCAACATATTTTTAATGATGGAATTAGTCACAAGGCAGCTAACTGGGCATGACTTTTTTACAATATATCCCTTTGGGGTGAGACACCAAATTTAGTATCTTAATATGGACCCAGCATGCCTCACTATGGAGCAGTAGAAGCATCTAATTTCTCCCAGCCATATCACAAAAAGTAAAAATGTCTTGTAATGAACTCTGAAAATGATCAACAAGAGTATTGTTGCATTTCCAAGGAAATGTTTCTAAAATACAAATTCAAGAGGACTTCCTGTAAGCATCCTTTAATTGGTTCATTTCACTTGGGTATCTGCAAAAAATAGTTGACAAATGCAAAATGCTCTCACGGGAATTTAATATAAAATTGTAAACAGTTCGATCTATATTTAGGTCATACAGGCGCAGCAACAATGACTGAACCTGTGCTAGCTGAGCTGGCATGAGAAAACCCCTGCAGCCAAAAACATTGACTGTGGCTAGCATAAAATGTAGCATAATGTTTTTACAGAGTCAATTTTAGACTAATGAATTGCCTTTAGTGTATAATTCAAATACCTACATTATCATTAGGGTTATTGATATAATAATCAGTGTCATCATTAGACTAAGTGCTGACCTCACTTGCTCTCCCTAAGGTGGAGTATAATCGGCAAAAGATGGAGGTGGACGCTCGCCTGAAGAAGGCGGTCATCCCAAACCTTCAGCCCGACACCAGCTACGACTTTAAGATCACGGCACCCGAAGGCAACATGGGCGGCCTTCGCCACCGTATCACCGCCAAAACATCCCCGCCAATCACCATCCGCCGCCCGGAGATCGACCACACCCGGGACACGGAGACGACGGTCACCATAATTCTGCCATCGCTGGAGTCTCGAACTCCTGTCAAGTAAGACCGAATGTAGTTTTAACGTTTTTTTTAAAAACAACTGTAGACCATCAAAATGAATAGTTACTGGGGATGGTAAAAAAAAAAATAAAATAAGCACACAAACCAACTTGGGGACATAATTGGGACTTCCGACAGGTGGACAAGAAGATGCTGGGCCTATTCGCCATTAAAAATTCATTCATGCATTGCTGCAATGTCTCAAGTGGATTTGGACGTCATAAAATTCTCACTGCGGAGGCGTATGTTGTTGTGGATTTTCAGCTCTCTCGATCAATGCGGCTCTTGACGAAGTCAATCCACCTTTTCGTCATCTCATTTATGAGAAATCAAAAAAATAAAAACCACCAGGCTGTTCTATAAATTGCGGCATCTGGGAAAGATGCGAAGTCGGCTAGCTTAGCAGCAAACATCTTCAAAACATACACAAATATATTTAGAAACAAATATCTGTCATTGAAAGAAATTGTAACGAAAACTAATGCAATTTTGTTTTTATAACCCCCCCAGGAATGTTTATGTTGTTGTGGTTCCACTGAGGAGAGCCCGAGGCGTCATCAGACACTTGAAAAGCCCGGATGAAATGGATCTAGAGGAGGTGAGAACCACAAAAAAAAAAAAAAAATGGCCATTGCGCTAGAATAGGAAGGCGGGAAGAATCCATAAACGCCCACACGGCAAAAACGAACGTAGTTTGAATTCAATCTCAGAAATAAAATATGAGTCATGTTTGATATGCATCATTTCTCTCCTCCTCTCATGTCTCAGCTGTTGAAAGACATCAGTCAAAAACAGAGGGACTCTCGCCAGCAGAAGCAGGTGGACCTGCGCCGCGCTTACATCACAGCCCGCTTCACACCTGCCACCCTACCAGCCTTCTTCACCCTCGGGGACCAGCTGGACTACGGAGGCTTTGAGAACCGCGCATTAGAGCCCGGGCAGGAATACGTCTTCTTCATCCTGGCTGAACTCAACTCTACAACCGGGGTACGAAAGCTGACATCTCTCTTGACCCCGCCCCCTCCTTTCCTCTATGCATGGAGATCAATACGACCTCACAGCTGCGACGATAAAATTTGCGCCAGTCAAGGTATAGCCAGCAAAAGGCAATAACCTTCATGTATTTCCATCAACGGCACTAATAAAGATTGATTGGCGGCAGGAGAGATGTTGCCTCTTTGTATGCCACTGCTAGATGTGAGCAATGGAATTGGAAAAGACATAAATATTCAGCTCCGAGAGGTTTTTTTTTTTTTTTGTACGGAGTATTTCAGCCGCGGGCTGCTCTCTAAAAGGCCATCTGAGCTAATAAAAATACTTTACTGTGTTATATTGCTGTAAACTTAAATACAGCTCTCATTTAACAGTTCGTTGCTGATATTGCTCCTGTCCGCTTTCCAACAGAAGATGTACGTGGCCAGCCCTTACACAGATCCCGTCATCGCCCCAGATTCCGACCCCCAGCCCCTGGATGCAGGTGACGGTCTCATCTGGGTGGTGGGACCGGTACTGGCAGTGGTTTTCATCATCTGCATCGTCATCGCTATTTTACTCTACAAGAAGTGAGTTGACGTGGAAAATTGTGTTTGAAATTATTTTGAAGTTTGGCCAATAATTCTTATGAACAGAAACTAATAAGATGCTGCAGAATAAAAGCACGACTCCTTAGAAGCGAAAATGAAGTCACCTAATATACATTTTAATATAGTCAAATCAATTCTGAATTTGCAACTTAATCTTGATTTGCATCTAAAATTATTCGACTCTCCCATTGAATATAATACTTGTTTCACAACTGACAATTTTTTTGTACCTGGCTTTATTTTTGCCAAATCATTGCTTAACACAAAAAACATTTTAGTTGTTGAAGAAATGTTTCCTAGTTTGAAGTGTGCTCAACCTTCATTGTGCTGCAAGCTATCCGGCTTTTGAATACTAATGCAGGATATTGATTTTTCTCTGTCTGTTTCCTTCCTTGTCTTTTGTTTAATTATTCCTTCCTGCACTCTTGTTTTACTGGAAACAGCAAACCTGACAGGTACGATTACACCAATGCCGAGCTTTTTCTTTTTTTTTTTAACCTTGCACCCCAAGCAATTACAACATAACACAACATCATTGTTTTCGCACATAAAATGTCATATCTGTTCATGTAGTATGTGCATTGAGTCACCAGTGCTAATGCTAACGCTAATGACATGTCAGTAGTGCTGAGTCTAATTTTCTCTGGCTGGATTTTTGCATGTACTAATTGCTCACTTCATAATCTGGAGCAGCAAGCGCAAGGAGTCTGAGCCAGGAACCAAAAGTCTTCTGAGTAATGCCGAGATGATGGCCCATCACCCGACAGACCCCGTGGAGATGAGACGAATTAACTTCCAGACTCCAGGTATGGAATGAGTATCGTTTTTCGCGTCTGATTTTTACTCTTTATACAACAATTTGTATTTGCACTTTACATCAGTACAAGAGAGAAATTATTATTATTGAGAAATAAGCAACCTGTACCCTTGAGGTCATCTTGGCCCCCATCCATGTTGTGTGGTCAGAGCATCATGACTGAGTCACCGCAATGTGAGGGTGGAAGAAAAAAAAACGGAAGCATGTCCACCCACCTGCACTGCATCCCTGAACAGATGGAAACTAGAGAAGTCCACTACTTTTGAATTAACTTGAAAATGGGAAATGATACGAGTGAAGGTTGACTCATCGTACTGCTTGATCTTGCCAAGTAAGACCCTACTGTGAAATAACGACATTACTTCATCCGCTCTCGCTGTGAGATGCTGGTTATGGATGGCGCCATCAGTCCTGCCATTTTATGCGACATCCCAAAAAAAAGCCTTTCATCAACCTGTTATGTGCACAATGTCCTGGTTGAAATTGTGATGCGTTTCCATGGAGAACATCTGAAGATGAAGCTTTTGAGCTTTTTTCGATGCATAGCCAAGACTATACAATAAAGCTCCTCTCTTCCATCATGTGATTTTTTTTTCTCACATGACAGCAGCCTTGAAGTGCTCTCTTTTCATCCCTTGAGATTTGTGCCACTGAGATGCCCTGAATAGATGAAATTTGTTTCCCGCTGATGATCTCCGAGGTCATTTAAGCCAGCATGAGAGGCACATTATGTTGCGATTACCTGTGGATGCCGCAGAAGCAGGAATTGATTTGCATGACGTGCAAAACTGGCTGGCTGCATTTGATAGCAAGATTTAAATGCATCCAAATTGAAGACCTGGATTGGATGTTGGTGCTGGGGGTTGGGGGGGACGCTGCCTCCTTTGTGCGCCCGTGTTCAAACTCTCCTAATTAGCCTTCCGTCTGTGTTTGTTTTGTCGACTCCGCTGCTTCTCTGATGCCGCACGAAGCAATTTATCAAAGGAAAGCCATTTCAAAACAAACACGACTCACGCTGTCCACGTGCACATTGATTTTCTGCCTCAGCGTCTTCCTTAATGATATGTGATGTTCCTTCCCCGTGCGATTATGCTCACATCTTTGAATGAGTGATGGTGACCCACGTTAATTTGAGTTATCCGGACAAAGCCGGGGAGACCTCTGACCCATTTGCTCTTTGGCACGCTTGCTGTCTTGCAGGAATGATGAGCCATCCTCCCATTCCTATCAACGAGCTGGCTGAGCATATTGAGCTGATGAAAGCTAACGACAATCTCCGACTTTCCCAGGAATACGAGGTGAGACCATAATGACCTTTCGACAGCTAAAATTAGCTCCGCCCCCCCCAAAAAAATAGGTACAGTCTATACTATACAAAAAAATGTGCAGCGTCTAAATCGATTTACTACAGACAATAGGACGCCGTCTAAAAGGAAACGTAGACACCCACAATTATAATAATAAAACACAAATAGATTGTATAAAAGTAGACAAGTTATTGCTCTTGGTAAAATGTGGACAAGTGCTCTCTGAGTGTTCCAGTCCATAGGTGTTAAGCCTTTTAAGCACTCTCTTCATAAAGCAAAGGCTATTTAACGTGTGTCCAGACAAGCTTATGATTTATTCAGCGGTGCATTTTAGAACACTTTACGAAGCTCGCTATCATTCCACGTCAACAAATCCGCCATTAAATTGTGTCGACACGACACGGTGATGTGCAATTTGCTTCCTTTTTATTCCCAGTCCATTGACCCCGGGCAGCAATTCACTTGGGAGCATTCCAACCTAGAGGTCAACAAGCCCAAAAACCGCTACGCTAACGTGATAGCGTACGACCACACCAGAGTCATCTTGGCACCCATTGAAGGTAAGCACGAGCTGGAAAGGGAGAGAGATGGGGATGTGGAAGAGACAGGCTGATGGATGAAAAGTGAAATTGCAGACAAGGCTCTGGAGCCAAACAAACAAACAAGACAAGCGTGTTCAAATGCAACCAGCACAGCAGAGATTTGGAATGGAACTCACGTGTGTACAGTTTTTGTTTGAATCTCATCCACCAAACCCGTACAAGAGAGATGTCAAAGTCATTTTTCATCCTGGTTGCCCCTCAAATGAATCTGAAAAGCAAAAACTACAAATTCATTTTCTCCTCATGATATTATGACACAGGGATTTAAGTTCATTCTAACCATTAATTGTTTTGAAATGGCAAGGAAGACAATTAAGACGAGTTTAAAAAAATATATTATTTGCAGGTGTCCTGGGAAGTGACTACATCAACGCCAATCACATTGACGGCTACAGAAAGCAGAATGCCTACATCGCCACCCAGGGGCCACTGGCTGAGACATTTGGTGACTTTTGGAGAATGGTGTGGGAGCAGCGGGCGGCTTCTGTTGTCATGATGACACGATTGGAGGAGAAATCACGGGTTGGTCTGCTGTCATATATGAGCAACGTGGCATTTTATTTGCAGTGCAGTAATCCCCGCTAGCAAATCTATGCCAAAATCAATTGATATAATTTCTTAGATGTAAACCCTTAAAATTAAAATGCTTACAGATGACAATGTTTTTATTTATTTTATTTTATTTTTCATTGCTTGGATTGAAATGAAAGAATTTTTCTAATTCTTTCCTTGTGTGTAGGTAAAGTGCGACCAGTACTGGCCTAGTCGGGGGACAGACACATATGGAACGATCCAGGTAACCCTGCTGGACACCATGGAACTGGCCACATTCTGCGTGCGCACCTTCTCCCTGCATAAGGTAATAAATGCACATCCGGCATCTTGATGATCCTTTGTGCAATTTCCCTTTGTATAACATGAAGGCATATCCGAGCAAAACAAACGAAAATGCAGTTAGTCGAAAGCTAAAATCAATTAAAGTCATCCTGAATATCTGTACAGCATATTGACGAGTAACATAATATCACAGTGATTTAGTGGGAAGGACGCGACTGCAACACGATCGACAAACATAACAGACTTGTAGCAGGGGGGAAAAAAAATTCCATGGGTTACCGCAGTTATGAAATCTCTTAAGGTAGAAAATATTTGCAGTATTATATAGACACCCTCAGAATATGTCCTGTTTTGTATTGATTTTCTAGGCATTTCTTTGAGCTAAAAAAAAAAAGAGGCCATTAGCCTGGACTCGAGTCAAATCGGGTCGGCGTTCCTCTCTTGGGTGATGAGATTTGACCACTGCTGGACGAAATGTGCTTCTTGGGCCGTCACACTGGCCTATGTCTCTCTGTAGCCTACTTGTAACCACAGAAACTAGGCCAAGTGTGGCTTTTCAGTGTCGTGTGTATTTATTTATTCAACATTTGAAGCCTTGTAATGTTAACGATTTAGCGTGCAGTGAAAAAAATGGCTAGACAATTTCTCTTCGCACATCAGAGCGGCAGCAGTGAACGACGAGAGGTGCGCCAGTTCCAGTTTACCTCCTGGCCGGATCACGGGGTTCCAGAGTACCCGACCCCGTTCCTGAACTTCCTGCGTCGGGTCAAGGCCTGCAATCCTCCGGATGCCGGCCCCATCATCGCCCACTGCAGGTAGACCAAACACAAGGGTGCTTATTTGAAGGTATCGGGTACTCATGGAGGCTGCCGAAACCAGCCACCGATACTGCAGTCATCTGATTATGAAGTCCTCCTTGCCAGTAGTTGGCGCTGTACTGCGGCAGTTTGACACCTTTGTCCTCCCATTCAGCGCCGGCGTCGGCCGCACCGGCTGCTTCATCGTCATCGACGCCATGCTGGAGCGCATCCGACACGAGCGGACCGCCGACATCTACGGTCACGTCACCCTGATGCGCTCGCAGAGGAACTACATGGTGCAAACTGAGGATCAGTACAGCTTCATTCACGAGGCGCTGCTGGAGGCCGTGGCCTGCGGGAACACGGAGGTGGCGGCCAGGAGTCTTTACTCGTACATGCAGAAGCTGGCCAAGGTGGAGAGCGGCGAGCATGTCACCGGCATGGAGCTGGAGTTTAAGGTGCGTTCAGAAACAAATGCGCCATATAATAATGTACAATTCCATACTAATGCATCCCAATGGGCTCGTTATTGGACTCTGAGGTTAGCACCTATAGATCTCATATTTTTTTCATACCAAAAAGTACTGAAGTTTAAGTAAAAAGTATGTTACGTTAAAATGACTCCAGTATAATTTGTATATAAAGAGAAATATTTCTTGAAGATTCATAATGTCTTCTTTAGTTTACGATTTTAAACAGTTCTTTTAGTCAGACAATTAATTAATTGTAATGAAATACATAAATATTTAAATTAAAAACGGTTCTTTTAGTCAGACAATTCATTGTAATGAAATACATAAATAATTAAAAAAAAACAAAAAGCTTACGTAAAAGCAATGGCGTAATTGTAGCTCATGATTTTGCATTTAGCTCGACTCCCTTTTGAAACTCATATTTCCTCTCCGTGCAGCGACTGGCCAATACCAAAGCGCACACGTCCCGCTTTGTCACCGCCAACCTCCCCTGCAACAAATTCAAGAATCGGCTCGTCAACATCATGCCCTACGAAACCACCCGAGTGTGTCTCCAGCCAATCAGAGGCCTGGAAGGGTCTGACTACATAAACGCCAGCTACATCGACGGTTACAGGTATGTTTACTGCAAGAGGAACATTAATAGGACTTGGCCTCTTGTCCTACGCTGAAGGCTTGACGAGTGAATGGAGTGGAAAGGTTTTCAGCACAGTTCTTGCGTCTGTCACATCACGTCAGCTCTTGCCTTACCGTTTACGCTCCTCCGCTCGCTGCACGGCACTGTCTACGTCAGAAGATTGAGGGCGAAGACGATTCGGGCATCCAGACACATGCTCTACTTCTTGAGGAAAAAAAAGTTGTGCTCAAAAATGCCATTTTAGTTTTAGAGAAGACTCTAGAACACTTTGTCGTCGCTGTGGTGAATTTGAAAATGTGTGTGTCTGTGTGTGTAGGCAGCAGAAAGGCTACATCGCCACCCAGGGTCCACTGGCAGAGACTACAGAAGACTTCTGGAGGATGCTGTGGGAGCACAACTCAACCATCGTGGTCATGCTCACTAAACTGAGAGAGATGGGCCGGGTAAGGACACACACTATATTATTTCGACTAAATCATTTTTTTTCCCATACTGACTGGCTTAGTGGCAAAATGTTTCCAGGATCCAAGCGCAGAGAAAATGTCAGGCACTAATGTGAGCTCATTAGTATTTCATATTTACATTACCTGCTGAATCTAATGGCATCCGACACAAAATCTCTGTCAGCAATTCTGCCTCTAAAAAGACAACTGAAATGTGGACACAGTGTACTTGAGCTTTGTTTTCATGAATGGCATAAATCCCGCATGGTGTGCGGCGTAATTCTTCTCCAAAAACGGGTTCGACTGCTAATTTTGCAGTTGGGCGGATCAGAGAGAGGGAGGTCTGCGTCTCCCACTAATAACACCACACTTTTTGTGCGTGTCTCATCTCAGGAGAAGTGTCACCAATACTGGCCTGCCGAACGTTCCGCCAGGTACCAGTACTTTGTGGTGGACCCCATGGCCGAGTACAACATGCCCCAGTACATCCTGCGGGAATTCAAAGTAACAGACGCCCGGGTGAGTTTGACATTCCGCATGTTTCGATTCTCCTTTGTATGTTCAGCATTAACACGATTGTCGGTAAACTAGCTGACAGCTCATTTGCGTCGGTGACCGCACGGCCCGAGTGCCAGTCACAGATAAGGCCAGTTAAGCCTGTCCTGCCCAGACGCCACATGAACAGATGCTGTATTGATCTCCATTAAAGGGGAGTCAGAAAGGCTGAGCGGAGGAGAAAAGATGTTATTGCCTCCAGAGAGGCTGACAATAGCGGACGTTTCAGTGGCAAGTTCACCACAGCCGCTGATCCGGGGTCAGATAACTGTAATCATTAGAAGCGCAAAAAGGAAATTACCAGCCAGTTGGCTCACTGAGCAGTCAATGCAGCAAGAGTGCCATTTTTACAATACTATAAAATGAAATATAGTGATGCCGTATTTCCTCAAATAGCTGTGCCTTGATAAATGTGTTATCTAGTGCAGTTTCACAATCTTTATTGTTGTTGATTTTTTAATTTTGCATAGATCTTAAATAGGCAAAATAGGAAGATGCAAATTTAAAACACTACAACAGAGATATATCTAATGTTTTCACCATCTGAAGCATTTGGCGAAAACTTTCTATGAGAACTTCGATTAAATCGCCTTTCGAACTCACCCTCAGGACGGCCAATCACGAACAGTCCGTCAGTTCCAGTTCACTGACTGGCCCGAGCAAGGTGTGCCCAAATCCGGTGAAGGCTTCATTGATTTCATTGGCCAAGTGCACAAAACTAAAGAGCAATTTGGCCAGGATGGACCGATCAGTGTTCATTGCAGGTGAGATGTTGCCCAATAGCGTCTCCCCCTCAGAGGGTACTCGGGGTAATTGATTGCAATTTTGGCTGCAGTGCTGGCGTGGGTCGGACGGGGGTCTTCATCACTCTGAGCATTGTGCTGGAGAGGATGCGCTATGAAGGGGCAGTAGACATTTTCCAGACTGTCAAAATGCTGCGGACACAGAGACCAGCCATGGTGCAGACCGAGGTACGTCGGCATGTTCTTCTCACAATTCAAATATATTATTATTTTTATTATTATTATTAAATATTTTATTAAATTGATATATTAATCATTATTATTAATAATATTTTTTTTAATCATTCAAAATTATTTTCTCTCATGCAGGATGAGTACCAATTCTGTTACCAGGCTGCTCTGGAGTACTTGGGTAGCTTTGACCACTATGCAACATAAACCAAGACGCAACAGCAAAGAAGGAGCAAAAGACAAAAGAGGAAAGAAAGATCTACACCAAGAAGGACGACAACAAAAAAAACAACAACAAATCTGTGTCTAACAACAGCCACGCTCTTTTCTGCTAAAGAGCCGCGCTAGACTCTCCATGTGTAATCCATATACTTACCTCAGTGTTCCAAGTGTGAAGGACGTATAATAATACATATGTGTCGTGGTCAACTATCTCCAATACCAGTGAAACACAAAAACAGGAATTTACAATTCTCTCTGTGTAGAAATACTAAAAGAAAAAACACACACAAAGAGCCTGGATATTTGCTGCACCCTTAATGGGCTTTTTAATCCTCAACTTTGTATCTATCGCTTTGGTGTACTCATGGGTCACAAAGGTCAACGTTTCTATGTGTACGTGAGTCTCTTTCTAAGGTGTCTAACCGATCGTTACGAAAGCCGGTGGTTCGGAAGACTCACTTGAGACGTGACCACCGCTATCAAGACAGAGCGGACGTTGCTAATATCCGACGCACAGTGCCAACACGAGCCAATCAACTGCGGCCCACGAACACGAATTGTCAGTCTGGCCAAGAGAGACTCTGAATATTCCGGACCGGGCTGGCCGCTATCGTCCGGCGCCTTGGACAAAAGCTTGCTTGCTGTTTTGCTTGTGTTGGTCCTTCATCGTCCCTCTGCTCTACTCTTCGTCACGCCAGGCCCATTTCGTCGGCTCCGGTAGGGGCTCGACGATAAGGACGCCGTTGAAAGACCTTCCTTATTTTGTCTCATGTTCTGTGTGTGTTTTTCTTCATTATCATTGCCTTACACTGATTTGTTTTAACATGCTGCTTTGCTCTCATGCTTAACTATTATCGTACACAATTTTGAAATGAGAATGAAAGTCCATCTCAAGCGAGCCGGAATGAATTTAATCTCGTTGGTTGGCATAAAAGGGAGAGAAAAATAATCTTCGCTCACATACAGCGGTGCCTTGAGATACTGGTTGAAATGAGTCGTGGGTGAATTTTTTTCTTTTGTAAAAACATCAAGCAGTAGTTTGACAGATAATCAACAGTTATTAAAAAAAAGGGGGGCCTTCAAGATGTTTATTGCTACTCCAAGTTGAATCATAAGCATATTATTTCTCTGCCCCAAAAACACTAAGATTGCAGTTTAGTGAGTTACTTAGTCTTCTTAGTTTGTCTCTTCAAGACCCCCAGTGGCCGAATCACACACACCATAAAGAACTGTATATTTTTTTACTTTACAATTGATTACGTTATGACTATTTTTTTTTTGTAACGTAAATGTTTTGAAGAAATTTTCCGTCCTCAAAACATGCTTTTGTGTTGTTGTTGGGTTTTGGGGGATCTTGGAATGGATTATGACATTTCCATATTTTATGTTAGAAAAACGTATCTCAAGGCACCACTGTGGTAAAATTTATTCTCTGCCACTTAGTTGACCAACATGAAAATTCCATGTACAGAACATCCGGACTTGCCGCTTGAGTTTAATTTGGCATATAATCACGCTGAATTGATCCCGCGTGGTGACTCAACAGCACAGCGTTGTCAGTGTGTCAAAATTGATGAGATTTCGCCCGATTTTGTACATACTGCCCAACAACACAGCCGAGCACAAGACAGAACGGCAGGATTGGATGTGATGTAGTTCTTAATGTCGCAAAAAACAAGCCTTATCGTGTCATATTTATTTCATGTGTTTTTTTTTAAAGATACTATTTTGTTACGCTTTGTTATTTTTTTGTTACGCTTTGTTTTTATTGGAGTATCTAGCTAGTAACTAT
Source organism: Syngnathus floridae (assembly GCF_059516105.1). Taxonomy (NCBI): domain Eukaryota; kingdom Metazoa; phylum Chordata; class Actinopteri; order Syngnathiformes; family Syngnathidae; genus Syngnathus; species Syngnathus floridae. Next base: position 7,498,013 of record NC_142426.1, on the reverse strand, counting down.
AACCAATGTGTTTTATGTTTTTATTTTCTATTTTCTTTTATTACGGTGGTGGTTTTTTTTGTTTGTTTTTTTACTTATTTACTCGATTACAAAGTATGCCCTCTGTGTAGGGTGCTCTTTGATACCGATCACTGATGTCCAACTGTTAGAGATGTATTTTAGAGGAAGTCCTAGTTTAAGTTTACAGCGATGACCTTTCGATGCCCAAAAAAAACGTCCCCCCCTCCCATGCCCTTTCCTGTTTGACCTCCATAGCAACAACATGAGTTACATCATAACAAAAAGGTCACAGGGCATCAGAGGAGACGCTCAGATGTAGTTTGCTAAAGCACACGGTAGCAAGTGTATTTTGGACAGATGGCTCAGCGGCACATTTTACTCGCCCTTCATTTTAAAAATTATTCCGATATGAAGTCGATGTGAGGTCTAGAAGTCTTGACAGTGCGTGACATATATGGAAATATGTAATTCCTTCGCTTTCTAACCAATTGTTGTGTCAAGAGGATGCACACACGAGGCGTAGTGATGAGATTGTGTGTTTGAGGGCCATCCTCCTTCACTTCTGTACCCGTTCTTTCCTTTCCAAGCATAGATGTAGATATAATATCTTGACTTTGTATTAAAAGCAGATGATTGGATATACAGCACAATGGCATTGGATTCTTATTTATTTTAATTTTTTTTTGGGTGGTGTGGAGTGTGCTCATTTGCTGTCCACTAGAGGGAGACAAAGATGCAGCCTGGCTTTTTTTTTTTTTTTAAGCCAAAAACTATATTGTACTGTACTATATATCAGCAGTCGTGCTTCATAATATGAATACATGTTACCTGTAGATCAGTGCGTCTCAAATAGTGGGACCAGGGGGGCGCGGCGTGATACCAAATCACACGGACACTCCATTAGGTACACCGCCATTTTCAAGTGTACCTAATAACAGGTCACTTTATTAGGGAAATATCATGGTCAAAGGTCACAGGTGTCAAGCTCTAGTCCTCGGGGCCGCATTCCAACATGTTTTCCAAGTGACCCTCGTTAAGTGCAGGTGCGTGAAAAGTTTTAGCTCCTTTTGAACGTGAAAGTGGCTAAAACTTTTCACACAGGTGCACTTAACGAGGGCATCACACGGACACTCCATTAGGTACACCGCCATTTTCAAGTGTACCTCATAACAGGCCACTTTATTAGGGAAACATCATGGTCAAAGGTCACAGGTGTCAAGCTCTAGTCCTCAGGGCCGCGTTCCAACATGTTTTCCAAGCTACCCTCGTTAAGTGCAGGTGCGTGAAAAGTTTTAGCTCCTTTTGAACGTGAAAGTGGCTAAAACTTTTCACGCAGGTGCACTTAACGAGGGCATCACATGGACACTCCATTAGGTACGCCGCCATTTTCAAGTGTACCTAATAACAGGCCACTTTATTAGGGAAACATCATGGTCAAAGGTCACAGGTGTCAAGCTCTAGTCCTCAGGGCCGCGTTCCAACATGTTTTCCAAGCTACCCTCGTTAAGTGCAGGTGCGTGAAAAGTTTTAGCTCCTTTTGAACGTGAAAGTGGCTAAAACTTTTCACGCAGGTGCACTTAACGAGGGCATCACATGGACACTCCATTAGGTACGCCGCCATTTTCAAGTGTACCTAATAACAGGCCACTTTATTAGGGAAACATCATGGTGAAAGGTCACAGGCGTCAAGCTCTAGTCCTCGGGGCCGCATTCCAACATGTTTTCCAAGTGACCCTCGTTAAGTGCAGGTGCGTGAAAAGTTTTAGCTCCTTTTGAACGTGAAAGTGGCTAAAACTTTTCACACAGGTGCACTTAACGAGGGCATCACACGGACACTCCATTAGGTACACCGCCATTTTCAAGTGTACCTCATAACAGGCCACTTTATTAGGGAAACATCATGGTCAAAGGTCACAGGTGTCAAGCTCTAGTCCTCGGGGCCGCATTCCAACATGTTTTCCAAGTGACCCTCGTTAAGTGCAGGTGCGTGAAAAGTTTTAGCTCCTTTTGAACGTGAAAGTGGCTAAAACTTTTCACGCAGGTGCACTTAACGAGGGCATCACACGGACACTCCATTAGGTACACCCCCATTTTCAAGTGTACCTAATAACAGGCCACTTTATTAGGGAAACATCATGGTCAAAGGTCACAGGTGTCAAGCTCTAGTCCTCGGGGCCGCGTTCCAACATGTTTTCCAAGCTACCCTCGTTAAGTGCAGGTGCGTGAAAAGTTTTAGCTCCTTTTGAACGTGAAAGTGGCTAAAACTTTTCACGCACCTGCACTTAACGAGGGCATCAGACGGACACTCCATTAGGTACACCGCCATTTTCAAGTGTACCTAATAACAGGCCACTTTATTAGGGAAACATCATGGTCAAAGGTCACAGGGGTCAAGCTCTAGTCCTCGGGGCCGCGTTCCAATATGTTTTCCAAGTTACCCTCGTTAAGTGCAGGTGCGTGAAAAGTTTTAGCTCCTTTTGAACGTGAAAGTGGCTAAAACTTTTCACGCACCTGCACTTAACGAGGGCATCACACGGACACTCCATTAGGTACGCCGCCATTTTCAAGTGTACCTAATAACAGGCCACTTTATTAGGGAAATATCATGGTCAAAGATCACAGGTGTCAAGCTCTAGTCCTCGGGGCCGCGTTCCAATATGTTTTCCAAGTTACCCTCGTTAAGTGCAGGTGCGTGAAAAGTTTTAGCTCCTTTTGAACGTGAAAGTGGCTAAAACTTTTCACGCAGGTGCACTTAACGAGGGTAACTTGGAAAACATATTGGAACGCGGCCCCTCGAGGACTGAAGGTCGACACCCCTGGTTTAAGTGAAAATTACCACACCCGCCCTCACCCCCACTTTCTGATTGGCTGTTTTATCTGTGACGTCACTTGGTCACTCCATTAGGTACACCGCCATTTTTAGGTGTACCTAATAACAGGCCACTTCATTAGGGAAAAATCATGGCCAAAGCTGAACTGGAAGTGAGAAGTGCCACACCTGCCCTCACCCCCACCTCCTGATTGGCTGGTTGATCTGTGACGTCACACGGACACTCCATTAGGTACACCACCATCTTCAGGTGTACCTAATAACTTTATGCATTTTTTATTCGTGTCAAGAATGTGTATTTGACTACTTGCTCTTTATTTTGGGGGACACTAACACATATTACACAACGTAAAACATATACATATTGTCATATAAAGCAGTTAACCAAATGTCAGATTTTTATTTTCATGCTCAAAAAAATAAAAACAAGGAAGAAAACACCAGACAAGTTTGAACAGGTTTTAATGTTTATTAAAATAATAATAATAACAATAAAAGTAAATTTCAAACCAGCAATCTAATGTGAAATTGCAGTAGATATATTGGATAACAATATTTAGGCGTGTATATATGCATACACGTTATTTTAAGTGTTATAAGATAAAGATTACCCAAAGAGAAGTTGTTGCATAACGGCGCATCCCTTCATGCAATAAAGTTAGCCGTTAGCTTGGAGAAAACGTGCATAAAAGAAGTGGTGTTTCAGTGAGTCGTTCTTTCTTTCTTTGGCAAATCGTAAATCAACATTCTGGCTTACATAGTTCACGCCAGGAGACGCAACACGTTCACTGACTGATCCGTTGATGCACGGAAGGAAGGAAGGCAGTTGACTCGTTCGCGAACGGGAAAGTCAGGAAGTCAGGAAAGTCGTCCCCCTCGCGATGAACTGGAAATGCGAATCACTCACTCAGTTTCGTTCGTCGGTGAACGAGGAATGCAATTCAGGTGACGTCATTTTCTTCTTCGTTTTGTTTTACGGCGAGGTGGCACCAGCTTCAATGAGCATTACTGCTACCTACTGGTTGAAGTCATATGAACTTTTTAGAACAGTGAACTGCGCATGCGCCGCGGCTCACGATATGCTGACCGGGAGTTTTCTTTATATCTTTCCCAAAGCCGTGGAAGAACCGAAAGAAATGCTTTCGCTGGGTAGAAGCTTGTAAATGGCAGGGATTTACAGTACATAATGTCACCAAAGACACATATATATATAATTGACAATTATTCTCAAAGCATCCCCTGATCTTAAGCTCCCAAGAGAGCAAGGAAAACTACTAAAAGAAAGAGTCGTATCATTTATTTCAGCCAAAATTTTTATCATAGAAAATTTGCAACACAGTTGCTAGTGTGCTGCCCCATATAACCATACACCTCCTTAGAGCTAGGATTAGAGCTAGGGTGAGGCTTAGGGCTAGGGTTAGGGCGAGAGCTAGGGTTAAGGCTAGAGCTAGGGTTAGAGCTAGGGTTAGGGTTACGGTTAGGGTTAGAGCTAGAGTTAGAGTTAGAGCTAGGGTTAGAGCTAGGGTTAGGGGTAGAGCTAGAGCTAGGGTTAGAGCTAGTGTTAGGGTTAGAGCTAGAGCTAGGGTTAGGGTTAGAGCTAGAGCTAGGGTTAGGGTTAGAGCTCGGGTGAGAGCTAGTGTTAGAGCTAGGGTTAGAGCTAGGGTTAGAGCTAGAGTTAGAGCTAGGGTTAGAGCTAGGGTTAGAGCTAGAGCTAGGGTTAGAGCTAGGGTTAGGGTTAGAGCTAGGGTTAGGGTTAGGGTTAGAGCTAGGGTTAGACTAGGGTTAGAGCTAGAGCTTGGGTTAGGGTGAAAGCTAGGGTTAGAGCTAGGGTTAGGGTTAGAGCCAGAGCTTGGGTTAGGGTGAAAGCTAGGGTTAGAGCTAGGGTTAGGGTTAGAGCCAGAGCTTGGGTTAGGGTGAGAGCTAGGGTTAGGGCTAGGGTTAGAGCTAGAGCTAGGGTTAGAGCTAGGGTTAGGGTTAGGGTTAGAGCTAGGGTTAGGGTTAGAGCTAGGGTTAGCTAAGGGTTAGGGTTAGAGCTCGGGTGAGAGCTAGAGCTAGAGCTTGGGTTAGGGTGAGAGCTAGGGTTGGAGCTAGGGTTAGGGTTAGTGCTAGAGCTTGGGTTAGGGTGAGAGCTAGGGTTAGGGCTAGGGTTACAGCTAGTGTTAGGGTTAGAGCTAGAGTTAGGGTTAGCTAAGGGTTAGGGTTAGAGCTAGGGTTAGACTAGGGTTAGAGCTAGAGCTTGGGTTAGGGTGAGAGCTAGGGTTAGAGCTAGGGTTAGGGTTAGAGCTAGAGCTTGGGTTAGGGTGAGAGCTAGGGTTAGAGCTAGGGTTAGGGTTACAGCTAGTGTTAGGGTTAGGGTTAGAGTTAGGGTTAGAGCTAGGGTTAGTGCTAGGGTTAGGGTTAGAGCTAGAGCTAGGGTTAGGGTTAGAGCTAGCCTGACCCTAACCCTAGCTCTAGCTCTACCCCTAACCCTAGCTCTAACCCTAACCCTAACTCTAGCACTAGCTCTAACCCTAACCCTAGCCCTAGCCCTAACCCTAACTCTAGCTCTAACCTGAACCCTAGCTCTAACCCGAACCCTAGCTCTAACCCTAACCCTAGCTCTAACCCTAGCTCTAACCCTAGCTTTAGCTCTAACCCTAACCCTAGCCTTAGCTCTAACCCTAGCTCTAAACCTAACCCTAGCTCTAACCCTAGCTCTAGCTCTAACCTTAGCTCTAACCCTAACACTAGCTCTAACGCTAAACCTAGACCTAGCTCTAACCCTAGCTCTAACCCCAGCCCTAGCTCTAACCCTAGCTCTAGCTCTAACCCTAGCTCTAACCCTAACCCTAGCTCTAACCCTAGCCTTAGCTCTAAACCTAACCCTAGCACTAGGTCTAAGCTTAGCTCTAACCCTAACCTTAGCTTTAACTCTAACCCTAACCCTAGCTCTAATTCTAGCACTAACCCTAGCTTTAAACCTAACCCTAGCTCTGGTTATATGGGGCAGCACACGAGCAACTGTGTTGCAAATTTTCTATGATAAAAGTTTGAGGTCCCACTGAGATTCGATCCCAGGTCGCTGGGGGGACAGCCCAGAGCACTAACCACTACAGGGTTAGAGCTAGGGTTAGAGCTAGGGTTAGGGTTAGGCTAGAGCTAGGGTTAGGGTTAGAGCTAGGGCTAGGGTTAGGGTCAGGCTAGCCCTAACCCTAACCCTAGCTCTAACCCTAACCCTAACCCTAGCACTAGCACTAACCCTAGCACTAACTCTAACCCTAACCCTAACCCTAGCTCTAGCTCTAACCCGAACCCTAGCTCTAACCCGAACCCTAGCTCTAACCCGAACCCTAGCTCTAACTCTAACCCTAGCTCTAACCCTAGCTCTAACCCTAGCCTTAGCTCTAACCCTAGCCTTAGCTCTAACTCTAGCTCTAAACCTCACCCTAACCCTAGCTCTAACCCTAACCCTAGCTCTAGCTCTAACCTTAGCTCTAACCCTAACCCTAACCCTAACCCTAGCTCTAACGCTAAACCTAGCTCTAGCTCTAACCCTAACCCTAACCCTAGCTCTAACCCTAACCCTAGCTCTAGCTCTAACCTTAGCTCTAACCCTAACCCTAGCTCTAACGCTAAACCTAGCTCTAGCCCTAACCCTAACCCTAGCTCTAACCCTAGCTCTAGCCCTAACCCTAGCCTTAGCTCTAACTCTAGCTCTAAACCTCACCCTAACCCTAGCTCTAACCCTAACCCTAGCTCTAGCTCTAACCTTAGCTCTAACCTAACCCTAGCTCTAACGCTAAACCTAGCCCTAGCTCTAACCCTAGCTCTAACCCTAGCTCTAGCTCTAACCCTAGCTCTAGCTCTAACCCTAGCTCTAACCCTAACCCTAGCTCTAACCCCAGCCCTAGCTCTAACCCTAGCTCTAGCCCTAACCCTAACCCTAGCTCTAACCCTAACCCTAGCACTAGCACTAACCCTAGCACTAACTCTAACCCTAACCCTAGCCCTAGCCCTAACCCTAGCTCTAGCTCTAACCCGAACCCTAGCTCTAACCCGAACCCTAGCTCTAACTCTAACCCTAGCTCTAACCCTAGCTCTAACCCTAGCCTTAGCTCTAACCCTAACCCTAGCCTTAGCTCTAACTCTAGCTCTAAACCTCACCCTAACCCTAGCTCTAACCCTAACCCTAGCTCTAGCTCTAACCTTAGCTCTAACCCTAACCCTAACCCTAGCTCTAACGCTAAACCTAGCTCTAGCTCTAACCCTAACCCTAGCTCTAACCCTAGCTCTAGCCCTAACCCTAGCCTTAGCTCTAACTCTAGCTCTAAACCTCACCCTAACCCTAGCTCTAACCCTAGCTCTAGCTCTAACCTTAGCTCTAACCTAACCCTAGCTCTAACGCTAAACCTAGATCTAGCTCTAACCCTAGCTCTAACCCTAGCTCTAACGCTAAACCTAGCTCTAGCTCTAACCCTAACCCTAACCCTAGCTCTAACCCTAACCCTAGCTCTAGCTCTAACCTTAGCTCTAACCCTAACCCTAACCCTAGCTCTAACGCTAAACCTAGCTCTAGCCCTAACCCTAACCCTAGCTCTAACCCTAGCTCTAGCCCTAACCCTAGCCTTAGCTCTAACTCTAGCTCTAAACCTCACCCTAACCCTAGCTCTAACCCTAACCCTAGCTCTAGCTCTAACCTTACGTAGCTCTAACCTAACCCTAGCTCTAACGCTAAACCTAGATCTAGCTCTAACCCTAGCTCTAACCCTAGCTCTAGCTCTAACCCTAGCTCTAGCTCTAACCCTAGCTCTAACCCTAACCCTAGCTCTAACCCCAGCCCTAGCTCTAACCCTAGCTCTAGCCCTAACCCTAACCCTAGCTCTAACCCTAACCCTAGCACTAGCACTAACCCTAGCACTAACTCTAACCCTAACCCTAGCCCTAACCCTAGCTCTAGCTCTAACCCGAACCCTAGCTCTAACCCGAACCCTAGCTCTAACTCTAACCCTAGCTCTAACCCTAGCTCTAACCCTAGCCTTAGCTCTAACCCTAACCCTAGCCTAAGCTCTAACTCTAGCTCTAAACCTCACCCTAACCCTAGCTCTAACCCTAACCCTAGCTCTAGCTCTAACCTTAGCTCTAACCCTAACCCTAACCCTAGCTCTAACGCTAAACCTAGCTCTAGCTCTAACCCTAACCCTAGCTCTAACCCTAGCTCTAGCCCTAACCCTAGCCTTAGCTCTAACTCTAGCTCTAAACCTCACCCTAACCCTAGCTCTAACCCTAGCTCTAGCTCTAACCTTAGCTCTAACCTAACCCTAGCTCTAACGCTAAACCTAGATCTAGCTCTAACCCTAGCTCTAGCTCTAACCCTAGCCCTAACCCTAGCTCTAACCCTAGCCTTAGCTCTAAACCTAACCCTAGCACTAGCTCTAACCTTAGCTCTAACCCTAACCTTAGCTTTAACTCTAACCCTAGCTCTAACTCTAGCACTAACCCTAGCTTTAAACATAACCCTAGCCCTGGTTATATGGGGCAGCACACGCGCAACTGTGTTGCAAATTTTCTATAATAAAAGTTTGAGGTCCCACTGAGATTTGAACCCAGGTCGCTGGGGGGACAGCTCAGAGCACTAACCACTACACTATGGAAGCCTCGCTCATCTTGCATGCAATATGTATGATTTTATGGAGCAGCTCACAAGCGAATACATCACTGAAGACTCCACAGCAGATGTCATCACAGCACATTGTGTACACGAACACCTAGCAAAGTGCAATTTAAAATGACACTTTCGAAGTACCCAAAGTTAAACTTCAATTCACTTGAAACTGGAATGCACATCACTAATACAAAACAGCGCATACGACCACAAGCTGTATGGTCTAAATAGCCGACTGGTTGATGACACGGGCTCTTGCGCGGGAAGATCTTGGTTCGAGCCTAGGTAAGAGGCTATTATTAAATGTGCTTTTATTGTGCAATTAACCCTTTATTTATTTATTCTTTTTTTTTAACCTCGTGTAGCGTACCTATTGAAGTGTCCATGAGGTGTACCTACACATATTGTCATATAAAGCAGTCTGATTTTTGTTTTAATTGGCGAATAAAGAAATAAGGAATAAAACACCAGACAAGTTTTAACATAAATGTTTATTAAAAATAATAATATCAAAAGTAAATTTCAAACCAGCAATCTAATGTGAAATTACAGTAGATATTGAATAACAATATTTAGGTGTATATATGCATACACGTTATTTAAAAACTACTATAAGTGTTATACCACTATGCTACAGTGTTTACCAGCTCAGTGGCCTTGTGTTAGAGTGCCCGCCCTGAGATTGGGAGGTGGTGGTTTCAAACCCCTGCCGGGTCATACCAGTGACCATAACAATGGTACCCATTTCTTCCCTGCTTGGCACTCAGTGTAAGGGGTTGAATGGGGCTCTGCTGCTGCTCACGATCACTGGAATTTTAACTTTTAAAATCAAGGTTACCCAAAGAGAAGCATAATCTCCCTGTTTTTGCATAACGGCGCATCCCTTCAGAATAGAATCGATCTTTATTGTCATTGTCACACATGACACCAAGTACCAACCGATCAGTGCAAAATAAATAGAATAAAAAGTTAAAAAATACAATAAAGTTAGCCGTTAGCTTGGAGAAAACGTGCATAAAAGAAGTGGTGTTTCAGTGAGTGGTTCTTTCTTTCCTTGGCAAATCGTAAATCGGCTTCCATAGTGCACGCCAGGAGGGAGACGCAACACGTTCACTGACTGATCCGTCGATGCACGGGAAGGAAGGCAGTTCACCCATTAACTCGTTCGCGAACGGGAAAGTCAGGATTTGTTCTCTCACCGATCCATCCTCACGATGAACTGGAAATGCAAATCACTCACCAACTGACTCGTTCCCTCACTGACCCGTTCTCGCTATGAACCGGAAATGCAAATCACGACTCGCTCGTGAACGGGAAGTTACGTCACTTTCTTCTTCGTTTTGTTTTACGGTGAGGTGGCACCAGCTTCAATGCGCATTACTGACATCTACTGGTTGATAATTGAGAAGCACTGCTGTAGATGTACTTTATTTAAAACACTGGTTTTTACAACACTAGTTACACACGCAATCTAATAAGAGAATCTAATAAAAGAACAAGAATAAATTCAATTGAAATCCATCCGCGCAATCACTGTTATATTTATTATTATGTATTCATTAGGTGGAAAGAAAAGCAAAGTGGTGTGTTCAACAAGTAAAGATGGTAAGAATTTTGGTGCAGAAATATTTAGGGACTTTTTTTCGAGTTCCAATGTAATTTCCCATCCCCAAGAATCATAATGGAACCTCAAGTCTTCTTGATATCCTCCGAACCAGGAAGTTGTCTGAAGTTATTTTTTTTTAACAGTAGTCAGGTGATGTGTCATTTGAGCATTTCAGATTGTCAAAAAATACTAACGACATGACGCCCATTTTGGCATCATTCAATTTGGTGAAAGTTAAAACCACAATGACAAAGACAAAAACACAAGTACATTTTTCTGCTTTCACTTGAACTCTAAAAATACTCGGAACCATTTTTGGTTTGACAGAAAACAGTCGCACATTCCACTTATCAACCGTTGAGCTGAAAATAAAAAAAAAAACTTTGTTATCTTTGCGCCAATGACAGGAAATGTTCAAGACAACGATCAGCACACAAATCTTGGCTAGGGTGAAGTTCAAATGATTTGATGTATGAAATATCTAACTGCCATGATTACTGATAGAGTACAATAAAATTCCACTTCAAAAAAGATTTACGTTACTTACGTTTGTGTCAACCACAAATTTAGTTGTTTTTTTTAAACTATTTCATTTCTTTTGTGTGGGAAAAAAAGTTTTTTGCTGATTATAAAATGTCAGAAATACACATTTAATTCCTTTTTTCTACAATGGTTCCAAATTGTATTATTATAATCCTGCTTGCAAACTTGCATTGATAAAGATTTTTCTATAAATATGTACCTCGGTCCAATGTTTATAAACATGCTATGATTTATTACTTACACGTTTAGGTAATAAGGTAATAGCTACAGTAAGTTTATTTTTTGAACGAGCAAATGTGACATGGAGATATGAAATGTCTGATGCTTATCAGTGCTGGCTAAGCTGGTTATCATCTCGTGACAACAATGTGGTAACCATTAGCAACCGTTGCCTTGGTTAGGTTTACATTTACCCCAATTGGTTGGTTTCTGACATAGCCCAGCTGTCGCTCACATCTGATTGGCTGATCCGGCTTGTTGTGGGCTGTTCACACCTTGTCTCAGAATTTCCTTTCCTGCCTCTCACTCTCTAACCGGAATGAAGCCACGGACAAGTGCTCTGTACACTTCTGAAGATTTTTTGCTCATTAGTGGATATATGTGAAAGCGCATTGGCTTGTGTTATGTTTCCATGATGAGTCTGAAGCACAGGAAGTTCTCACTGGACAGCTCCATGCTGTAAGTATGTCGCACAAGGAAGTTCAACTCTGGTTTGTCCTGTCAGTGCTATTACGCATTGATCAAAAATGAAAGCAGTACAGTTCAATTGTATTTAACTTTTCAGTGTTATATCTTTGCATTTGTATTTCATTTCCACTTTTATTTTATTAATCCAATCATTATGTCGTTATGTTTTTATTTATTTCCTATACTTAAGCACAGTATTATGTTCAAACCATTAGTAAAGTTAAACTGTTTTGCTCTTTAAGATTGAAACTTGAGTGTTTTTGGATAAACACATGGGTCTACTATCCTATTGTAATGTTGGTCGTAATGTTAATGGAATTTTAGGATGACTAGATCTGAACATGAGCTGAAGTGAAAGTGTAAGAGAAGCAAAGATTACACAGTCTAACATTCACATTCTAGATCATTGATGGGCAACTAAAATGATGGAGGGGGGGGGGTTGCTTGAGCAAGCTCCAACAATGAACTCATGGTGCAAAAAAATAAAATGTGATTTGGACATTGCTACCCTACACACCTGTATCACAAAATCCCTTTCCTCTGTATGCTCAGCTCCCAGGATGCAACAAGCCACAGTCACCGCAGAGGCTCCCACCATTTTCACCTCAAGAAACACAGAACAAGTCATGAGGATGTTGAACAGGATATCCAGGAACTAAATCAAAATTCCAACGGCATCAAGTAGACTTACTTTTATAATTATAGTAGGACATCAATCATGATTGTTTTCTACCAATCTGATTCCTGACATAATTATGTTCTCAGGGAGATCGCGGAGGAGGGCGTTGATCGGACTGATGGGCTCATCCGCCACCATGTACTTCCTGCTTCCTTCACTCGTATTTTGGCAGAACATTTTATTAATTGTCCTCATTACACACTCTTGGGACACTTCACTTGACACACCTACACGATGTCCTGTAATGCAGGGCCACAGTAGCTGTGCCAAATGTGGCCAGTGAATGTAAATTTATATATTTGTTGTTGTTTTTTCATTTCAGAGTTTCTCGAAACACAATCAAACCTTCCACAAACTCTTCCATGAAATCCCTGAAGAAGAGAAGCTTACACATAGTGAGTTGACATTTTTGTGGACAGTAATTTCCCAAATTTTAACCTATACAATACAAACAAAATTACTAGTTTCAAAGTAGGGTTTCATACTAGGGTTAGGGTTTCAACTTAAGGTTAATATTTCAAACTATGGTTTCAAACTAGGGTTAAGGGTTTTGCATCTAAAGGTTAAAGTGGCTCACAATCATTTGAATTATATTGTTTTCCCCAGCTTTTGTTTGCTCCCTGCAAAAGGAAGTGCCTTATCATGGAAAACTTTACATCTCGGAAAACCACGTGTGTTTCTTCTCATCCGTGCTACTCAAAGAGACCAAGGTAGGATGATGGAAAACTGTGTACCTGATCATACTGTGCTGCGCCTAAGCAGGGCTGTGCACGTTGCAGGTGGTCATGCCCACATCCATCATCACTGAGGTGAAGAAACTAAACTCAGCTTTGTCCATGCTGTCCATACAAACTGCTGATGGCGACAAGGTCAGATAACGCTTTTGCATTGTATTTTAGGAGTTTCAAATGATTATAAATTAAAAATCATTGCAAGAAGTTGATCAAAAACATACAGTGATGTGAGGATTGTTATCTGTCGACATGTGTTGCTGCACCATTTGAATTCACCTATTGATTACTCAATATGAACCTGTTGTATGCTAACAATGTGCTAGCGAAGGCTATGTAGGTTTTTAAAATACAAAACATGTGATTGGTGGCAATAAACAGGAGCACATAGTTTGTTCACTTCCCTGTAAATTTGAAGTGTAAGATTCGACACGCTCTCAGTTCATTAAAGCAGCATTGACCCAATCGTATCTTGAAGGAAGTCACTCGAAAATAAATGGGTGTTAATTTGTTCCAGTGATGTGAAATTAAAAATAATCCAATTAGTTTCCTCATTGCTGATCACTCATTTTTCCCCCCTCAGTACTTTTTTATGTCTTTGAGGAACCGAGAGATGTGCTATAATCTCCTCAAGAGTGTCTGCTCACATGCTCAGGTGAGTGTGCCAAATACTGAGCGTGCATAGCGTCATACCAAGGCATTATCAGATTTTTTCTTCTTTTTTGAATTCTATTTGGGTAACAACACAGGGAGACAGCGCCAAAAGTAGCCCTATTGGCTCCTCTGCTGAGAATGAAGCTGAGTCCAACATGGTGAGTTCCATGTTGCTGTAGACACTTGAATGTTATGAGTTTCAGCAAGAGGAGAGTCACCATAACTCAAACATTCCATTCAGGAATGCTGACTTTGACATTTTCTTATGGAAAATTATTAAACTAGTCATAATAAGTATGATTTACATGTCCAAACAGCAGGTCTCCGGTCATTCCAGCATTGACGACGCCGTGGATCAGGGACAATATGGCAAAAGTCTTGATGACAACATCCTTCAATCAGCCAGTAAACCTAAGACAGGTAACGTTCATTACCTTCTTGACGACGGTCTGGATGTATCAAGTCGAGACAGTTTTAGGATGATCCTCTCCGATTTTGTTGACAAGCCGTGTATTGATGATGTCATTCAAAAACAACACTAACAAAAAAAAAACCACATGAAGCACTGATTAGTGGGACACAGGTGGTAGAAGAACGTATTGCTCAATGAAATGTTCAAACTGATTATATTGTTCCCATTTTTTTTAAACTTATCTGATGAGACGTTGGTGACAAATCATATAAAATCCAATTTTCTAAAAATAACTTTGCTCCCCTTAATTCCCTGAACATTCTATCTTAGCAAGTTCCACACGAAGCATGTCTACAACAGAAGAGGCGGACAATGGTGTGTGTTAGCCTTTAAAAAAAATTTCACTCACTCATCAGGAAAAGAAGAAACGTTCATGCAAATTCATTTGTCTCACCAGCTTCAACAAGGTTGTGGAACATGATGGAGGATGCCATTATGTTCTTCTTCTCCCGACGACAAACAGGGAACTTCAGCATGGTCTTCTTCATCTACTTGATACTGTAAGTGGTATGATTATTGACAAGTGCTTCTTTGTCTATAAAGAGCAGTTAAAGTTGAAAAGATAATGTTTTGTTGTAACTATTTTCTTGCATTGTGTGTGTATGTGTGCGTGTGTGTGTAGGTTGGTCCTGCTGCTGTTGGTGTCTGGCTATATCGGGCTCAGGATGTTAGCTTTGGAGAAGCAGCTAACCTCTTTGACTGAGCTGTCCTTTCTTGACAAAGAGTAAGTACACACACATACACACTTTCTTTGGTATTGGCTCAAACCGGTTTAAAACCATTACTGGCAAGATCAGATTAAACTGGAAGGGCATAGCTGTCTGTCTACCTGTTTGCCACTGAGGCTGAAAAAAGGCAAGTGATTACATTCCAGCAGTCGCACCCAGGGGTGTTTGCAAAGTCATAGTGGCTACTGCTTGGATATATTTTCTGCAAAGTCATCATCTGCCACAGCGAAATCTAAGCAAAATGGCAAAGAAAAGAATCATTTAGCAAATGCATTTTATGACTGAAGTCATATGGAGTGGTTCAGAATCAATATTTATCTAATAATGTGACAAAGACATGTTGAAAAAAAAAATTGTAATCAACAGAGATATTACGATATTCATGTGATTGCACTGGGAATGAGAAAGATCACAATGATTAGGTTGTTGAACTTGTTATCCTCTGCCTGCATCACTAACTCACCTCTTTGTTTTGATATTTTAGACATCAAGAAACATAACCAGGATCATCAACCATCAGCAGTTTACCCATGATTCACTGTGTAATTAAGTGTTTTGCCCTTTATGTCTACTGTGCCTAGGCAGATCACAAAAGTTCAGTTTGAGAAACATAGAGGGTAGGTTTTCTTCACCCAAAGTAAGCAGTTGGTTTAAGTTTTTTTATGTTCAGAAAGAAATGTTTGCGTCCGGGGAGAAATGAGCGCTTTTTTACTTGTAGGAGGTAAAACTTAGCCAGTAGAGGGCACTGTTTCCGTCCTAACAATAGCATCAGCTTAACGCTCCCCCTCCAGTTTATTAATTTCAATTCATTTTGTCATTGTATTTGTTGCCAAAATTTGTAAATAAATAACTTTGTTACACCCTGGCTAACTTTGAAATGTCTTATTTCCAAAACAGGAAGAAACCTTTACAATGCTTGTAAAGTTTTTCTTTCTTTGTACATAAGTGATCTTTTATTTTGTTATCCATAAAAAGGTCAAGATTCAGTCCCATGTATTGATTCCATTACATCATAGTCTCAGTTCAAAAAGCAACATAAAATTACAAATCATAATACAAAGAATAGAATAGGTAAGTACAGTAACCTTACAGTATAAACAGTCCACTAGTATTGTTCAAGTAGCCCCCACCCACCCACCTACTGCTTGACCCCAGGACAAAACTTAGAATTCATTAGTTGGAATCAACAATAAAAAATTCAAATACATGTCCTTTTTTTTTTCTTTTAAAGCGCTTCAAAGACCCAATGCCATTGGTTTAGTTTTGCCCTCATATACTGTAGAATACATAGTAGATAGAACAGGGGTGTGGACCTCCAGTCCTCGGGGGCCGCGTTCCAATATGTTTACCCTCGTTAACCACACCTGCGTGAAAAGTTCAGTTCATTTTCACGTTCTGCAGGAGCCGAACTTTTCACACAGGTGCACTTAACGAGGGAATCTTGGAAAAACATGTTGGAATGCGGCCCTCTGGAGGACTGGAGTTTGACACCCCTGAGATAGAACATCCCACCCCATCATCACTTGCTCTGCAAAACACAATAGACATGCATACAGTTTGCACTGTTCAATTCCTCCACCCTCCGATAAATGTTCAGGGCGCAGGAAACAAGAAACATCAACCCTAGTGGCGCATCAAAAACGGTTACATTTACACCCCATAACCCATGCGAGATGGATCCCTGAAAACACGACTCTTATCTTCTAATTCCGAGAAAAAAATGTCTTTGAACACATGTGGCGGATCCCTGGTTTAAGGTGGTAACAGATCTCCGTAATTTCAACAACACGCACGCAATGCAAAAGACGACAACCGATGAGATTCCCTGTTTGAAAGGATGAGCGATCCGAGCAGCGGCATCACAAGTCCGAAAGAAGAAAGAAAAACAAAATGAAACAACGCTCTCACCTCACGTGAACTTATTCGGGTGCACTAACTGGTCCTACAGGTTCTCCTAAAGGAAGCCTGGCCAACTGAAGACAAGAACACACAAACTTTACATCATTATACCCTTGTTACAATAGTGCTGAACTTAAGACCTGCTTTTTTCATGCTTAATCTGACACATATATCATAGTTGTGTACATATACTGTCGTACAGTACATGAGTGTTGGATGTGCGTGCGTGTGTGTGTGTGGTGGAACCTGCACCACACAAAGTAAGAAGGTAATGCATGGCTTGGGTCAGACAGGAAGTGGTGGGCCCCACGAGTCGTCGGGCTCAAGGGCATTTGAAAATCACATGGGTAGACCCAGATAGCAACATAGTGGAACCTCCAAAGTCATGTGAAAATTGAAGTTGTGACAAAAATGCGAAATGACGATTCAACTTTGGAGGTTCCGCTGTCGTCCTGAGTTTGAACATGTCATGAAGGGCATGATGAGTTCTTGAGTTTAACGCTCCATGACACGAGCTTCACCTTTAATGGCTCCCACGTTAACTTGTCTCCCCTTTGACTGTTTGCGAACGAACATGAAGGGTTGCGAAAACATCCACGCGCGCGACTTCACAAACACTCCAGCCAACTCATTTGCCTGTGGGAGAAAAGCAACACAAGGACAAATTACAAATCCCTGTTAGGAGGAGCAGCGAGGAGTAAAAAGGCAAAAGCTACGGTACTGCCAGGAAACATGGCGGACATGGCCAGTTTGTGTTTTTGTACAGCGGAGTTAAGTGGTGTTGGGAGGACAAAATAAAATCTCAAGGAAGTTATTAGCTGGCAGTCCGTTGGATATCCACTGACAGATGAATTGAGGTCTGACCAGTGTTGTAGTCCACAAAAAAGCTGGTCAAACTGTGGAGGTATTCTTCATACATATACACACACACCAAAAAAAAAAAAACATATTGATAAGTCACTAAAAATTTCCCTCACTCACTACTAGCCAAGTCACAAGGGTGTCCTTCATTTTTTTGCCTCTCACACATTCGTGATATGAATATTAAGCCAAGATTTTAAATCCTGGAGCACAATCATTCATTCACTTTTCAATGACATCTGTGTGCCTTTTGGAACAAAACACATAGTTGTTACTTTTTTTTTTGTTAGAAGAAAGCTTTCAATTGTTTTTACTTGAAATGTGAAGCTCAGTAGAACTCCCCCCCCACATTACCAAAACACTACACAACAGATAAATACACAATGACATTTTTTTTTTTTTTTTAAATGCTCAAATCTTGCACAGACTGTTATTTGAATGCAATCGTTTTAAAAAGTAACAAGTTGTTTAAAAGACACACAGATGGTGTATGTCTGAGTCACACTTTTCTCAAACATTCACACACACACACACACCCTGGCAGCTGCAAGAGAAACTGTTCCATTCTTAGGCGTGCTGTGCAGCCAGGTCCTGGTTGATGAAGCGCCGTAGCCTCTCGAGGTACTGACTGTAAAGCTCAATGTCGTTGTGACCGGCGCCCTCCACCCAGAGGGGCTCCACGGCCTTTGGGCAGCGCTCAAACAGGGCCAGGCCGTGGGAGAAGTCGATCACCTCGTCCTCTGTACCGTGGATGATGAGCACTGGAGACGGGATCTTTGACACCTTCTCGATGCTGGGTGGATAGGAGAAAAGAAACTTAAAGAAATTAAGAAACCTATGCTGCTGTTGGCAAGTCAGAAATGTCCTACTCATCAATCAGACCGGTGGCATGATAAAAGTGTGAAGGCTCACTTGGGGAAGGCGTCGAAGCAGTACGTCTTCTTAGTGTCGGGGAAGGCCACCCTCATGCCGGAGGTGAGAGGAGAATGAAGCACGACGGCAGCACACTCGAAGCGTGACGCCAAGTCCACTGTGGGCACTGTGCCGATGCTTTGCCCGTATAAGATGATGTTCTCAGGGCTTATGCCGTACCTAAAACAGATGGCGGCATTTCATGAAGTCATGATTGCGGTGTGACATGTGTGTCGTCACTCTTCGTGTCC
The DNA here is from genome assembly GCF_059516105.1 of Syngnathus floridae. Lineage (NCBI taxonomy): Eukaryota > Metazoa > Chordata > Actinopteri > Syngnathiformes > Syngnathidae > Syngnathus > Syngnathus floridae. The sequence goes on along the minus strand of NC_142426.1, from coordinate 7,479,519 downwards.
ATCGAATGGGGAGTGGAAAAACCTACCGAGAGCGCAAGGCATGCCAGGCGGCATCTATATCAGCGTAAAGGTTCTTCTCTGAAGGCTTGCCAGTACTGACCCCATAGCCTGAGTAATCGTAAGAGAATATATTGCAGTTGATGCGTGTGCCCAAGCCGATGTAGAAGCTGCTCATCTGACCCAGGTCGACTGCGTTGCCATGTGAAAACAACACGGTGAACCTAAGGGGGTAAAATGAGAGAAATTAGGGAAGGACAACCTCCGGCTTAAAATATGAGGTCATACTAAAAAAGAAAATGACTACTCACCTAGCATTAGGGGCACAGCGTATGTACATGCACCCGACCTTGTTCCCTCGGGTAGACCTGGTCAGGAACACGTCGGTCACATCCAGCTCTCTCTGGGAATACTGAAATTCTGCTCTCTCCGTGAGATGCAGCTTCCACCTGCTCTCACATCCACTCCCGACCCCAGAACTACCGCCTCCTCCAGTGCTGGTGCCTCCACCACCTCCTCTGTCCCCACCGCTACCTGCACCCAAACGCGACCGTAGTCCGGGAGCTCCCAAAGAAGGGAGGGTGCTTCCGGTGGTGGAACCCGATGCAGTTCCAGTTCCAGACGCGGGATCTGGGTCAGGGAGGAGGGCGTATGTGGGCTCTGGGGGGAGGAAAGCTAATTTGGCTGCTATGCGACTGGGGCAAGGAGGGCAGCAGAACAGGCAGCATAGCTCTCGTATGGACAGACCATTCATCTTCTGCAAGACCAAATGAAAACAGGAGAAGCACATTACATTTAAATCTCTCCCTATCTAACCTTATCTGATGTCAATAGCAAGGAATTACTGCATACTATTCCTCCACGACTTTACCTGTATTCTAAAATCCCCGGGTCTTGGATCAGACTGGCACACAGTGGTGCCAAGGTCTTACAGTACAGTCACTGAGCCCGATGGATCTTTCAGAAAACAAACACAGAGGAAAGAACATTTCGACATCAAATGTTTCAGCCACGATCAGAGGGCTGTGTTTGTGTCTGCTTTTTTCTGTGACTAACAATGGAATATGAGCTCCAGGAGCGACAGCCGAGACAGATATGCTAATTAATCATATGCGATCACCTCTAACGCATTCCGGCATAAATCTTGCTTTTCACAGCTAGATGTGAGTGAGCGCATGACGTATGGACGTGAACAATTTTAGAGTTGATATCGAGGTACTGTCTAGATTCATAAGTAAATAAAACAGCTAGCGTTAGCAAGGCAACTAGCCAGACAGATAGCTAGCGTTAGAGGATTAGCCTGTTAGCATCAGAGCTAGCTACTTACCAATTCACGGTACGTTGTCAGAAAGGCTGCTGTGGTCCGATTTGTACGCACAAGCAGCACAACACTTCGACAGTCCTCTTTGTGTCTTGACATGGATGGTTTTACTCAAATATACTGACGTCTTTTTGAGAGATGATGCTATCAGGATTAAATAAATACACAGCTACGAGATTTTTTTTTCTCTTGCACTGTACAATTACATCCGGAAGTGACGTAAGGAGTGAGCCCATCTGGAAAAAATAACTTTATTGCAATGCTGCTGTGAACAATGGACACAAACGCGTTATCATATTATACTATACTATATTTTATTATTAATTATAGTTATTATATTTAGGACATTTATTATATTTAAACATGTAAACTGTATAACTTTAGCTGCACAACGAAAGACCAGATGTATTTTCTTTTTAAGGAAAATTGTTCAAATTGGTCATTAATTGCACGTACAAACTAAATCAACAATGAGAGAGAGAGGGGGAGAGAGAGAGAGACAGAGAAAGCGAGAGAGAGAATGAGAGAGAGAGAGAGAGAGCGAGAGAGATGGGGGGGTTCTCTTTCATTGATCATTGATCCACTGCAGGACCGCGTGTGTGTGTTCGTCTTGGGCTGTAAATTATGGGCTCGTGTCACTGTGCCTGCTCTGCATTGGACATTTCACCGCGCCACTGTAAATTAAAAAAGGAATAATAGTATATATAATTCATATAATATACATCTGCGCGACCAAGCAAGTGTCCGTGGCAGCTCTGTCCCTTTGCAGATAATTCGGCACAGGCTGCGAGAGAAATAAAACGGACTACAGAGGTAATCATCGTAATTTGATTGACTTTCTGCAGTGGGAGGATTTAAAAAAAAAAAACTTAAACTGGGCGTTTTGGAGTCGCTAATTTGGGTACACGGTGATGCTCCGGCGGCGAGGCGCAGCAACAGAAGAGGGAAGAGACAGGTGAGGTGCGGCCGATGAGCTGCTTTTCTTTTTTCTCTCTCTCCTTTTAATAGAGGCTCTAGATAGCCTTACCATCCATGCAATCTTTTCTCCGCAGAATCCAAGAGAAGCGAACGGAGAGAGGGCGAGTGGGCGACTGGCACCTGCTCCACCTGACCCATCTGGTGCGGTGAGTGTGCCAAGCGGAGCGAATGTGAGGCACAAATGTGGTGCGTGGATGGCGTGAGCTGCAGGTACTGTACGTTCTTCATGTGCGACACCGCTGCTGCATTATGCCCCCAATGGATTCGCGATTGGAGCGAACACTTGTCATCGTCTGAACTGCTCTTTGTGTTTACTCCCAAGTTCCTTTTTTTAAAATCTATTTCAATTCGCATGTTCTGCACTGCTGCATCAGTCATTTGTCTTTAACATGTTGCACAGCTCTGAGTGTGAACGTTTCATGTACTTGTATTAAAACGCTGCAGTGCAAGAATTCCTGCACAAAGATTGAAATTCTGCTCGTTTGGATCATGATGGGCTTTTGCTCTTAGACGAGTCCCCGGGGTATATTCATAGTGTGTGAGTTAGTGTTTGCTGATGGCTCCCTGGTAACAATAGTAAAGGTCAGATTTGATTATATTAATGCTAGACGACAATTGATTAGAAATGCAAATCGTGATATTTCTGCTATGCACTGATTAAAAAAAATGCATGTTAAAAAGTTTTGATATGAAAAAGTGCAATGTTGTTATTAATTTTACACGCCCATGACAATCTGCAGAAAACTAATGAATAGTGAAATTGGGGGCAAATCCTTTGTCCAAAACAAATTAAATGACTCACTCATTGCTTCCTAGCTCTTACTGAAATGACTTACTATAGCTATATGATCATTTATTTGTAGCTTTCATCATCAACCTCAATTGAATTCACCCACCGCTGCGCTTTATGTTCCTCCTCTGAGTTGAAAGGTGAAAACAAAAGGTTAGAGAGCAAATTAATAAGGGTAAACGAATGGACAGCACCGCAGCGTGGCCGTAGGAGAGAGTAATTAAGTCAGATTGCAATCTGTCACAAGGGACGGGGACGAGAGCGATGGAGAGAGATGATAACGGCGGGTGAACAAGCCTTGAGGGAAAGGACCAGCAGACAGCAGTCAGTCGGGGTGTGAATGGTCCCCCTGTTAGCGTTGACGCTCACACAGACGGCCATACAGCGGCTGTGTGAGCAGGTGCTAAGCCCCAGTCCACTGCAGCAAGCTCGGACAACAACAGGTGCAGCCTCCGTTGAGCGATGTCCTGACTCACGGCACACATAATAACACAAAACACCGTTAATCTGCACGCATGCAAAGGTCAGCCTGCAGTCATTAAATTAATAACAAAACTCAAGTTCAAACAACTCTTAAATCCACTGCCAAGTTAGATCCAAAACCACGTGACAATATCTTACATAATCCAAAAAATATTTAACAAAATGATGTGATCAAATTTGACCAGAAAATGATCCATAAAAAGCCAAGCCTCGAGGTTGCACATAAATTCGCAAAGATACGCCGAACCCCCGTGAAAACAATTTCCTAAGTAGAGGCAACTATTCGTGGGAACTATTTGAAGTAATAAAGCAGAGCTGAATGCACGTAAAAGCTAACTTAGGGAGCTTTTCGGGGGTCCATGGGGACGCTTAATGAGCTCTATTGATCACATAGGACCCTATTCAATCACACACGCTAAGCCACAAACTGGGCATCTCAAGCACGGAAAAATGAGATTGGATTGCAGCGTAATATACTAGCTGTCTGCAAAGAGGCTAAATCAGTAGCAGATTAGCATAGGCATGCTCGTTTTCTGGTTTTCTACGTTCTGACCAGATATTGAGTCGAGAGATTTGAGAGTTTCTCCGTTGTTGTCGTAAAGTGGATACTTGAAGCAACAAATTGAGAAGAACAATGAACTTGCCACTCATTGAGGTTCGAATTAGCTGCTGTTAAACCTCAAGATGACTATTGTTACACGGTTGGATCGACTCGTCAGAAAGCTCCTCAGACATTTAAAGTCTCATTCCCTGTGTTACAAGATCCATTTATATTTGTCGTCACGTGTCCTCGATAAACAAATGTGAGAATGACACATTTATCCAATCGTTGGATGAGCTCCTACAGAAAACGTTCACGCCTTAACAAGGCTGCTGAAGTCTACACCTCCCAGGGTAAAAGATTCAAACACAGCTGGCCAAGCATCTGCTGCTCGACTTCTTCCAACAGGCTCCTCAGAGATTGCACCTCAAGGGGTTCATTCTGTAGAATTGTGAGGGCCATGCTTTCAAGCCTCACCCTAAGGCGGGTATTCAAAATAAACCCTCACATGCAAAACCTTCCCTGTGATGAGGCGTGATGCCTTTAGGCCTTTCGGGGCCTTTCAGGGCATTCTTGCAGATGTTTCAATAGGAGAGGAGAATCCTAATGGCGGCCATACTCCTTTGGGGGGGTTAACTCGGGAACATTGGTGGCTGGAATGATCCGCACTCCTCCACCACCTTTGGGAACTGAATACTTGTCAAGTGTTGCATCACTCTATCGTGCATCCATTGTCATTTTTAAGCAGCTCCTTTTCATCCCTACACCTGAGCCTCGCCGACACCCTTGCGGATTGAGGCAGAGCATTAGCCACATAAGAACGCCCTGCAGTTGTTTTCAATGCGGGACTCTCCCGTATATTTTACAACGGCCATGCATCCTTTCTTTTATGACTCGCTGCCCTCATTGATTCTTCCCCTGAGGTGCAGCCTCCTTTTTTTTTTGTTGCATATCTGCACACGGATCCTCAGCACCATTAGGGCTTAACACTTGGGCTTGTTTTTTTTCAATTTATCACTTTAACTTTGTGCATTATGCATGCAGACACACACAAACAGAGATCTTTTGCACTGTACAAGTGTTTGTTGAATAAAATTTAAATGTGAGATGAAGCCTAAAGGCAGAGTATAAGCTGAGCTAAAGCCTTAAAGGAAAGTCTGGTCACTCTTTGAAGCATTTTTATTAGTTTAAATTAATTCTTCATTCACTCAGAAAAGACAACAATCATCCAGAAATTCGTTTATCATAATTTATTAAAGAAATGGTCAGTGGTGAAAAAACCAAAAGACACTTTTATATTTTTAATTATCAAGTCATTATTTTGAACATATACTGTTATTTCCCAGTTGCATGGCAACCATGTGCAAATTGTAGTGTTTATTATTATACAGTAGCACTTCCATATTGTATGAGAACTTTGTGATTAATACATCAATGTTAAATAATTATTCTGCTAAATAATGAATTGCCTATTGGAATAACACTGCAATATTAAACAATGAAATTCTTGGTACAGACGAGCTGTCAGTTAGTGAATTCAATCACAACGACTTCTTTAGTATTGTGTGAAAAACAGACACTTGCCTGAGATAATGCCCCCAAAATGAACAGTCATTTGTAAAGATGATAATAGTTCAATAGGGTTGTCAAATACTGTTCCCGGATCCAGACAAAAGAAACAAAAGATGTATTCTACTCTTAGCGTGACACAGAGTGCTTGCAGAAATTGCACATTGGCAGATTTTAGTGGAGTCAACAGAGCCGTCAGTAGGTTTCTGAAAAGGGGGACGAGGGGCGAGTGTGTGTGTTTAAGCCAGAAAATGTGTACCATTATATTAATAACCTCATTACTTGGTCGAAATAATGCATTTCATAGTGATGGAGGCAAACATGAAGTTCCTAAAATCAATATTCCAAAGTTATGTGAAAACTAGAAATGTCACTTGCAGCAGCAATCATGTGAGAAAGACTGAAAGACAGCCGGGATTTGAATACAGACAAAGTGACGACGAGGCACAACTGAACGAGACTTGAGTGGTTAGAGGGAGCTGATTGGTCGATACAAGGTTGATGAGAACAGGTGGAAATGAAATTGATAAAACGTGACATAACATGAAGCAGGTTTTATTATTTATGGCTTTTCTTTGTTGTTTTAAGATATTTTTATTTGCTTTGTCTATTGTGAGATGCCAACAAAATTAGTTTTGTGTCACCTATTTGCATGCAGCTGATCCTCTTATGCATGGAAAGTGAGTTGGGCGAGATGTTCCAGCTGCTTTGCCTTGGAAAACAAAGAACTCGTCTAATCCGTCAACTCCTGCGATCACATAAATTGCAAATGACAAGACACTTTTTGGTGAACTCAATCGACGGCCGCAGATAAATCAAAACAAGCAATAAGCAACCTTTTCTCTTCTTATCTTTGTGCACAAAATAAATGGTGTTACTTTTCAGTCTTGCCGTATTTTCATGCTTTTGTTTTCTAACAAATTCAGCAATAGCCTCAGCCAAAAGCAGGCTTTCGCTACGGCAGCTTAGCCAGAGACATTTGGAAGACTTTTTAGAAGGAGATAAAAGCGTTTCCAAGTCCTTTGTCTCGTTCCTCGCTGTACTCGAGATGCTTTTACAGCTTGACTGAAGCTTTGTTGTGGCTAATCTATCGCTTGCCTTCATCCCATCCATCCCTTCCAAACCAATAATGGCTTTCCATGAAACTGAGTGAAGCTAAACATGAATTTATACCTTTGACTCCAGGAGAGGTTTTACTCATACATTTTGTGGTGGATAATTCAAGCATTTTGGGATTTTTTATGTGGTGTGTGAAGACCACCTATTGTGAGCTCTGATCCTCTTAGCGGGCTTCTGTCAAAAGAGCTAAATTTACCCGTATCGGTGATCCCTGCCCACACAGAACAAGATGTCAGGAATATGAGCAACCTCACTGCCTGGGATTCATTTTACATGACGCACAAGGCACCCTGGCGATGATGGCTGCCATATTAACGGCTCTGATTAAGCAAAGCATCTAGTAAGGTAGAAATAGAAAATCCAAATCTAATGAAGCCATCTTATTTTGATTATGCCGAGCACAGAGTGAAATAAGAAACCTATTGTGTTACATGATTGTATCTTCATTGTGGTTCTACATGGCTGGAGCGTGCATGCGCCTGACTCTGCGCTCACCGTGTGTGTGCGCTGCATACTCATGTGCCGGCCTCCAGCTCCGGGCTGTGCGGTGAATGTATATGCGCTTACTGCAGTCAAACTCCAGTTAGTAACATTTGCCCTTGCTGCAGCGTGGATGGACACACACCAGTGTTTGTTTGTGTGTGTATGTGTGTCATTTTCAGAAAGATTTATTTTATTATTCTATTATTTAATCATTTTATTATTTTATTATTTTAATTATTTTATTAATTTAACATGTTATTATTTTATTATTTTATCATTTTACTATTTTACTATTTTATTATTTTATGATTTTATCATTTTATCATTTTACTATTTTACTATTTTATTATTTTATTATTTTATTATTTTATTATTTTATTATTTTATTATTCATTTATTTATACCATTTATTATTCAGTCATGCATTTTTTTTCTGGTTTGATTCTGCTTGCTCGGTCATTTTATTATTTTATTATTTTATCATTCATTTATTTATACCATTTATTATTCCGTCGTCATGTATTTTTTTTCTGGTTTGATTCTGCTTGCTCGGTCATTTTATCATTTTATTATTTTATTATTTGATTATTTTACTATTTTATCATTCATTTATTTATACCATTTACTATTCAGTCGTCATGTCTTTTTTTCTGGTTTGATTCTGCTTGCTCAGTCCCTCCATTTTCTGAGCTGTGCCTTTCTTTATTACACACGGCCATTGTCATATATAAGCTGCTAACTCACTGCAGCCAACGATTGCAGCGTGGCTGCTGCTAGCAGCAATTTGGCTTTAGGCGGAAAGGTCTGATTGGAGGAGAAGTCTGAGGGGAGACGGAGCTCTTGCTGGCTAGACTCCAGCTCCGTCCATCCTCTTTTAATTACCTACGGCACCCACCCTTGGGAATATCTCTACCTCCTCGTCTTACAGCGCCCATCTTCTCCTTTTCAACTCTTTTTTTTTTTTATCTCTTTCACTCACTATCACTAATTTGCTCTCCTTTTGCTTCACTTTCTTTTTTATCACCCACACACAAACCAGACGAGCCTGCAGCTGCGTCAAAGGCCTGCACAGGGTTAACCTATGCATTAGCATATAAACGACCCCGGTAGATTGAATTGCATTTTTTGGGGATATTTAACAGCAAAAGACAGATTCTCTTCTGTGTGATTAGAGCTGCTCTGAGAAGACAGGCAGCCACTTTAGGGAATATCGCCTGCAACAGTGATAAGATAAAGACTTGACACAGTGTTCCCATTGCTGGAGAGAGTGCAATTTGTCCGTCCATCTGTCTGTCTGTTTGTCTGTGTGCAGGCTTTTCTATTATAATTGTAAATGAGTGCATGTGATTCGGTCTAGGAACAGAAATAAATATGCATGTGTCCTCTTTTCTGTCTTCAAACTATCCGGTTTGACATGACGTGGGCGCTGCTGGCATTGTCGCATTCCGGGGGAGATATTTGAAACCATAATTATGTCCTGCTGCCCATGCAGTCGTACATTCACACATGCAACAAGCGACTATCCTATTTCATGCTAATACGTTGGACTATAGTGCCTCAACAGGACGATGAAGCATATGAAATCGACAGATTAGTTTCGATGCCTTCAGGTCATTTCATCGGGTATATTTGCACAACCAAATGGGATCTGATACTGGAACTGTGTCAGAACTGAATGTTATTGTGGGAATTTTGATACAGCTCTCGTATCGGATCTCATTATATTGTGCTGATGTGCCTAATGAAATGGCCGGTTTGTGTACTGTACTGTACATCCAAGGAGGGACTTTTTATTTAAGACTGTGCAGTGAATTCTGAATTTTTTTCCCCCCAAAATGTAGTATGTTTGAAGATAATTCTGGAAAAAATAAAAAATAAATGAAAAAAAAAAATGTTCCCCCAAAATGTATGTTTGAAGATGATTCTGGAAAAAATAAAATAAAAAATAATGAAAAAATAAAAATAAAAGTAAAACTTAAAATTGAAATTAAAATTAAGATTGAAATTAAAAATTAAAAAATAAATATCTGCAAACTGTACACTGCAGTACTGTAAAAAAAATAATATTTGGATCTTATAGCTCAAATCTTGTCATTCATAAGAGCAGCATTTGCATGCACCCCTTGGTTGAGTAACAGAATGAGAAATGTTTTTTTTTCCTCATACAATCGTCATCTGGACGCTCACGAGTGGCACTTAAATGTTCCCGTGGGCTACTGTATATTAGCATTCGGTAAAAGCTTGCCGCAAGTACTTTAATGAAGCTATCTTGCTAGCAGTTCTATGAAGGTGACCCACTTCTCCCAGTTTAGCCCATGTCTGTGTTTCTACCCTCAGGCCATTTTACTTTATTCAGGGATTCAACCTGCTTAGTGTCCTTTAGGATGGGGTTTGTTTCAAGTTAGATAAAAATGATTCAGATGGTACTTTAGTTCACTTGTGTGGCTCGCATGAAAATTATTCCATTAAGCTCGAGAAGCATAAATGGTTCAGCATTACCACGAATACAATAAGCCATATCATAAGTACACTTAGTTCTTACACGATGCTATTTTTCACATGCACCATTTTCACATGCGTCGTTGTCAAGTAACGTGTCGACAATGTGAAGACCCTCAGCCCATCCCCCTTCTTGGTGAGGAAGTAGGGACCCTCACCACCTCATGTCTGTATCCCCATACATGAACACTCACATAATGGCATTTGCATACACATTAGAGTGTGTGCGTATGGCCTCGATATGCATTGTGTACGCGTGGACCTATGTAACATCTTTTGCTTTTACATCTCCTGCAACAGCGCAACGCAGCTTTGCTATCGGTTGCTACGGTAACAAAGGCAGGAGTGAAGTGGCTGCAGCACAAGAGCGCCAGAGACAGTGAAAGGGACAGCTTTTGGCTGTAGAGATTGAATGCAACAAAGAAAAGACATGTGAATGAAATCACGTTGGCTGCAATAAGTTTTGATTTGAACGATAAATTAGAAGATGCTGGCACAAGGCACAGTAGCCAGATCAAACATGTAACCTAAAAGTACCGCATCCGCAGTCATGAAAAGTGGACATATTTGTGATTTTCTGCAAGTGTTCTATTTAACTAGCGTAGGGAGCCCGATTAAACTCGGTTAATGCTTATTTTACAACAACAGTAAAAAGCAGTGATTGGTGCATCCCTTTGGCGTTCTGTTGGTAGTGCTGAGCTTTCTCAGATTTATGTATCATCATGGATAGTAAATAGTGCCTACAACAGGAAGAGATGAAGCATCTCTGGACGAAAACGTATTGATCTTGTTCAGCAGCCTTGTGCAAAAAAAAACAAAAAAAAAAATGAGCACCTTCGACAAGCGCGTGATGGGATTATGCGAGATCTATTATGTTGACACATTGAATTAAAAATGATGGACATTTAGGAATTTTCCGTATGCACTTTACCGCTTGCTTGATTCGTTATGGTGATAACCGTGTTTGGTCCCAAGCATGGGCGAAACCTGAGAAAGGTGTAAACAGGTGATGGCGCTGTTTCCGACAACCTGTTGATTGGTTAATAATCCGGGTATTAGCAGGTGATTTGTTAATAGTTTGCTTGATGAGGCGAAATTGCAGTGGCAAGCTGTGTACACGCCATGATAACCGTGTCAGTATCACGTCGTTTAATTCCATCATATCAACACGATCTGACACGTACTGCACAACACGAACTTCCTCCTAATGGCTGGCTTGGCTGTTTTGATTTTATGATGCTGGTTTTATGATCCCCCCCACTGCAGGTTTGTTAAGTGCCTTTCGGTCTTTTCGTTCGAACGGCTCTGAGTCAAAATATAATAAGCCAAAACACAGGGGGCCTTATTTACTAAGATCCATAATAGTAGTTGTTGTTCACTAGAACAGATTCTGCTTCTGGCACTGGCGGAGCTAGGATTATATCCTTGGGGTGGCGGGGGGGCAAGGGGGTGGCCAAGGATATTTCAGGGGGTTTGCGAAACAACCAAAGAATCATGTGTGAGCCCATTCATGAATAATAAAAAGAAGACATGAACATGACTCCTTCCAGAAGCTCCCCCCGAAAAAACTGCATTATGCTGTGCTTAAAGATTAAGAGGCTTTGTCCTGGTGCTTCCCTTCAGCTTCTGCTCTGGGATGTTGGCCTTGACCCAGATCTAATGGTGTACCTTCTGGTTCGATGACCTCAGTCAATACGCATTCTAATGAGGAGGCTTCATCAATGATGGCCTGAATGTTTTTGTAGGTTGCATGTGTGAAAGAAGAGAAGAGAGGAGAAGATGAAACAGATGTGACAGTGCTACTCCATAACCATACGATGGCTAATCTCAGAGGAACACACGCTTCATTTGACTCCTTTTTAATTTCGCACGTCCCTCCTCTCAATCCATTCGACGTAACGGAATTTCATTTTCGGATTATGCGTCAAATTCAGATCCCGCCCATGAAAATGGCCGTAATGAAATGATAGTGCCAGACCGGCGAATCCTGATGGAGTCAGATGAAAAGACCCCGCACCTCCCCTCAGGCTTCGCCAGCTCGATCAGATGTGGAGGAGGTTTAGAGATGTCAAACCTGCAATCTCCAGGTTGAAATTGTCCCTGGAGCGTGGGCCTGGGTATGCGCGTGCATGTGTGTGTGTGTGTATATAAGTGTGTGATTAAATGTGTAGCGCCCATCTCGTCCCTGAAGTCTTCAAACAGCTTGTCATGTCTCCAACTGCTGCAGGTGAATGCACATCCTATTTCTGGACTTTTATTTTTCATCTGACAAAAAACAATTCTCATCACCGTAGCAACAATCACCTAGTGTTCCTTTACGGAAAACTAGGCAAGTTATATCACACGCCGAGAGAATTTGAAAGGTTACAAAAACAGCAGGAGGAGGCTTGTGATGGAAAAAGCAAGACAAATTGAAAAGAAATATGTCAGGGAAAGATGGAAGGTTGATTTGACATACCTGGAGAATTTTATTTGGTTTCTTTATCTGAAATTATTACACCAATATGAAGCAACAAATATTGGAACACAAACGATGGAGCAACACATGTAGACACTACAACGAGACATATATTCTTTATCCTCTGCAAAAAAATTATATTATTGAGGCTTACCAAGGATTTCAATAGTGTGTTTGGAAACTACCAAAGTGCGAAAAACTTGGCGAATGTGTATGTGTTGCGCACGCTCTGAAAAAGAACCAGCCCATCCTACACACACATCATCTCCCCCTCGTGTCTGCTATTTCTACTGATAAAAGGGAAGTTATATCCACTTTTGTGGCCGATTACCCCCCAAAAAAGCCTCCATATGTTCTTGTCGAAGGACCATCAGCGATAGGAACATTAGCACCTAAACTGGTTTTGTCGTCTGTGACTGTTTTGTCTCATGGTGGTGTTTTATGGCTGTGAGAATCCTCTTCCATTTCAACACTCTGACAATGGATTGACATTTCTGACAATAGAGTTCTATTACGCCAGAAAGCGACAATAGAAAACACTTCAGCTCGGTGGCAGCAGTCACATTGCTGCACTTCTGACCCTGTCAGCACACATGCAAACAAGCGCACCCGCAAGTGGCAAAATGGCCGCCACTTAAGACTCATCAATTTAGTATAACTGAATTTTTAGGCGTGGCTAAAACGGGACTCACCATGGTGCCATCATGAGTCACCTGTTATTTAAGAATTCAACCAGCACTATTATATTACCCCAAAATTAATTTAATTCAGGGATATATGAATAAATTTGACTTGGCTTGACTTACAAATCCCTCCAAGGGCATGTTTGTTGGAAATATAATGATGTTTTTTTTACTTTCCTCTCTCTCATTTTTTTTAACAGCTCATGTATTCTGCTGCCATGGCAACCGTGGGTCCTCTTCTCACATTTTTTCTCCTGCTGCTTCATTTGGCTGATGGCTCATTCCCAGAGGAGCCCAGTCCACTCAGCTACGTCCCTCTGGAGGGTACGTGTCCTTGCGTGTGTGTGTTTGTGTGTGTCGCATTGATGTATGGCCCCATGATAAATGTGGAAATCAAGGGGGGTCAAAGGTCCCAGCCTTGGATGGGGCTGCATTAGAAATACACTGGCACAAACTATTTAGATGTATAAATCTCACCCTCGTGATGCAAAAGCAAGAAAAATAGGAGAAATAGAATTTGTTTGGATTTGAAGGAAGATGCAAAGATGAAGGAAGTGAGAGACATTTTGGATGGAGTGTGTGTCGCAGGTTAGAAAGAAAAATGGGAGGGAACCCAAGGAGATGGATCACTTGGTCCTTCCCCGCTGACCTGTAGTCAAGGACAATGAGACATTTTGCCAATCGGTCTCCTGGTGACAAGCGCTCCCCGTCTTCCTCTTTGAAACTTTTGATCATTCTTTTTTAGCCACTTCCTCTCAGCACCTCATCCGTACTCTCTCATTAAGAAAATGGAAATACTAATATTTCCTCACTACAATGTAATGGTGCTCCCATTAGAGCGGCCTCTGAAAAAAAAAAAAGGATTTAAATGTATTTATGGGCTCTAGTACATAATAGCCTCTGCTTCTTAACACAAAAGCATCATGGCATCATTGTTGTAATAAGTCGAGCATTAGGGAGGCTGTTTGAGGTCCGCTGTAGTTATTTTCAGTGGATATTCTCTAAAAGGGGAAAGTACTCTGCTCAACAGTTAAAGGAGGACTTAGCAGTTTGGAAATTACTGACAAGATTTCATTGGAACCTCACAGAGAGGCGTTTTATTTTTAAGATCATTGTACTCCTGTCAGATCAGTTTTGATTATTTTATTTATTTATGTATTTATTTATTTATGTATTTATTTATTCATTTATATATTACATTTTACCAAATACAACAAAAGCTTTTTTTTTTTAATTGTCACTTCTCTCTTTAAAAAAATAAAAAATGAATTCTTTGGTCATTTCAGTGGTGAGAAGGTATCCAGTGTTTTTGGGCAGAGCTCACCGTTCGGCACAGAGACAAGAGCTGCACATTCAGACGGTTCTCCAAGTTAACCGAACACTCTACATCGGAGCCAGGTAACCAATGGCAACTGCCCCCAACTGTGCGTGACTGATGTGCTCACAGTCGTATCTCTCATTTGATGCCTCCATTTGCTGTCACTGTACGACACCTCATTTGGAATGAGTTATTCCATGTATGTATGTGTGTGTGAATGTAAGATTTTATTTTTACTTTGAAAAAAATCTGTAAAAAAAAAAGTGCCAAAACATTTTAATTTATTTTTTTTAATTCAATGTTTTACCAGGTGAGTCAATTGAGAACATTTTCTCATTTATAATGGCAGTGTTTGTGCCCTTGAGGTTGTTAAATTTACTAATTAGTAAATCTGTGTTGTTTTCCCTAAATGTTAATGGGAAGAGCTAGTATGTTTTGGGAGGTTTTTATTTTTCAATTGCTTAATGGGCCTTTAGTTAACATTCATTAAAACAAAATGGAGACTCCAACGCAGTATAAAGCATTTTAGGGTACTTCATGAAAAACACTCAACATTGTAAAGGGCAAACATATTAGGCCAGCTTCAAAATAAAAGCATAGAAAAGTGTCAAAGCCTTTACACGTAAATTATGTTGTGTGATTGTAGAGATGATTTATATCGAGTGGAACTGGACAACATGGCGGGTGATGAGATGTTCTACAGCAAGGTAATGGTCGTTTTGTCATTGTTGTTAATATTCATGATTCCATGCTAATTTGTCATTCTTTTTTTGGGCCAGAAACGAACATGGGAATCCAACAAAAACGACATTCGAGTGTGCCGAATGAAAGGGAAACATGAGGTATTGTGGAGAGACGCCGACATGTATCAGCAACATCTGCGTGGACGCACACAACAGATGTTACTTTATTTATTTTGCATGTGAATTCATGTTAGCACATCACTTCATTCTAACCAAAATCAATGAAATGCTACCGGAACTAAATGAAAAGCTTTTTGTTACCTCTGAGACAAATGGAAGGGAACATCATTAATTATACGACGGAAGATTAGATGAGATGGTAAGAACAGGTTGTGACATATTGTCTCAAAAAAAGGAAAGAATAGCACGAGTAACATGTCTTCAGGGACGAAACAGAAAATGAAATAAGATGAGGTATGGCGCTGGAGATAGTGGTGAGTCGTGAATCTCCCCTCCATCATTGTATATAAAAAAAAAATGAATGCAGATTTTGAAGGGCTTGGGAAGATTAAAAAGACCTGGCAACACAGAATACGAAATTTGATTGGATAAAAAAAAAAAATCTAACATCTAATTTATACACACTGGGCAACAGAATAGACTGAGATTGATCTCACAGCAAATAATCCTGATTTCATGGCCGAATAATTACAATTTATGTTGTAAATGTCAGATATTGTGAAAGTGTTTAGGTCAGAGGAGGATGTTTATTTCTGGATGAATAAAAAGGATACAAGAAGGAAATTATACCAGCCAAAAAAAGTCAAGATGTCAGATATAGAAGCAAAATTGCAAGTAAGCTTATCGATTTCGAGCGGCACGCCTAAAATGACTGAAGGTCAAATCGGCACATGCCGTATTTTCCAGTTTCAGTCATGTAAGTCAAGCGTGAATTCTTTTTGAGTGATTGATTGCAGTTGTATCAAAGAAAATAACAATACGAAAGGGTCATATAGAGTGGCGCTTCTGAGAAATTACAGAAAAAAAAATAACGCTCGGAATGGACGATTGTGTTGACTTATATTCGATGAGCTGCGAGGCTTTTTCACAGAAGCAGTCAACGCAAGCAAGCAACAAAAAAATGATTTGGTATTGCATCCTGAGGCTCCTTATTGGAAGCGTGTTTGTTGTAGTTATTAGAAAAATATTACGCAAGGAAATTGTTGACGCTACGTCTACTCTCTGGCCAATTGTGGAGCGATATAATATACCGCGGCTCGATAAGGAAATATTGGAAACACTTCTCAGGCTGATAAGGGCTATGCATTGGGTTTACTGTAATTACCTCATCATCCTCATTAATCCATCTTCTTTCTCCTCATGACTTGGCACAGGTGGCAACGTCGCCGTCTCTGTGTTAAAAGGCTGCTTTGATCGCCACTGAGCACATGCTATTCTTATTCTACACCATGTCGGACGTTTCATTTTGCTCCACTGCTCTTTCAAGTCTTTTAATAGTGTTGTAAAATCACAGAGTTTAGACGTGTCAGGTTTCGTATTCCCTAGTCGTCTCATTAATTTCGGCTCCTCCATCAAAAACACTCCACCTTGAAGACAGTTACAGAATGTGGCTGAAAGTGTTATTTCCTCTCAGGATTCTTGTTAAGATTTGTTCTCGATGGAGGGGAAAACTACTTTTCTGGCTTCCCTGTATTGGTTTTTTGTGCACTTTGGAGTTGATTTTAAGATTCGGTTATTTGTTTTCAAATTTCAAAATGGCGTCTCCGAGTTTTTGTTTCAGCTGCGACTGTAACATTAAGATTAGCTAGTTGGCTAGCACTAGTTAGCATTTGCTCAGGCTTTTATGCTATCAAAACATTTTTTATAGGTTTGATTATATTCTTATCTGACTAACAAACATAACAAAAAAGACGTCTTTTTCACACTAGATTTCGATTCTTTTAAACGGCGTATTTTTAGGCTAGCGCAAGTCACAACCCATTCGCGGCAAATCCTTCCAATCGCCCACATCAAACTATTTTGACAAAATAAGAAATAAAAAGTCCAGATAAATGTTATCAAATGTCGGGGAAATAAACACGGCAGTGGTTGTGGGAATGAGGGATCAACACAGTTTATATATCTTCACAAGCGACATTTTATCTCATGTGCAAGGGCGGCAATCACCCTTGAGGCGGACGGCAATCACCTTTGAGGCAGGTGATAAAAAACGATTCGTACCAGTCCTACCTTGACCTCGTCTAACTGAGCCCAAATTAAAGATTAGTCCCTTCTCCAAAACTTGACCCGCGAACCACATAAATTGTGATATCAAATGTGTACGTCCCACCGCTCTTGTTAGTTTCCAACTAACCCTTCAACTTGTGACTGCATTCTTTTGTTTATCGTATTTTTCTGCAGGGAGAATGTCGTAATTTCGTCAAGGTTCTGCTCCGGCAGCACGGGGGCCTGTTTGTGTGCGGAACAAACGCCTTCAACCCGCTGTGTGCAAACTACACCGTTAGTAGCCATCAAAACTGTCAACTGGTCTTTGTGTGTTTATCTGCTTGTGTTCTGAAGATATGTTCCTGTCCTCCTGTTGCAGAGAGATACTCTAGAAATGGTGGGCGAGCCTGTGAGCGGGATGGCGCGCTGCCCGTATGATCCACGGCATGCCAACGTGGCTTTATTTGCAGGTATTATTTGAAATTTGGAGCACACCAGCTCCAAAGACAATGTTTACGTGTACAGATGATTTATAGTCACACCTCTTGCTGAAGAGCTCGTTTGGTTTTAATCTTCCCGACCTTGCGCTATCTCTCTATCACCTTCCTTCTTTCTCGTCTGGCTAATCTTTCTCTGCTCGTGCTTTCAGATGGAAGTCTTTTCACTGGCACCGTGACAGACTTCCTGGCCATTGACGCCGTGATCTATCGGAGTCTCGGCGATAGCCCCGCCCTCCGCACGGTCAAACACGACTCCAAATGGTTCCGAGGTACCTCACTGAAATGTCACCTAAACATGACACGGGAAACGGCATTTTCCTCAGCGTCTCATTCCATTGTCCTTGCTTAAATGTAGGCGAACCAGTCAAGATATTTTGATAAGCACTGAATAGTAAAAACGACCTTCATTGAGTCAAAGCCAACATTTTAAAATCTACCGCAAATAGCACAAATTCGGTCGAATTCGGAAGCTCCGACCTTCACGTCAACATAGCAGATGCGAAATCTGGACTTGTTATAACGCCAAGTCAAGCTTGGTTTCATATAGCGGTTAAAACAAGTCAGCAGCTTTGGATGAATAAATAATGACTAATATCCATTCTTTTGTCCATGATGATGAATTAAACATAACCTGAATATTCAATGAGCGGATCGCGCAAAGAGGCCGATGTCCTGATATGACTGACTGCATTTATATCATAGCCTCACATTGTCTTTTCTTGCTAATATTCCCACATAGAGCCCTACTTTGTGAGCGCCATGGAGTGGGGGTCTCACATTTATTTCTTCTTCAGAGAAATGGCCATGGAGTTTCACCATCTAGAAAAGGTCCTGTCTTCTCGGTTGCATTATTAAAAGTATCTCTCTATTTGTTATAATATATCCCAACTGGACTGTACTGTGCTATGTTATTCCAGGTAATGGTGTCCCGTGTGGCTCGTGTGTGTAAATCCGACCTGGGCGGCTCTCAGCGTGTTCTCGAGAAACAGTGGACAACATTCCTTAAGGCTCGGCTCAATTGTTCCGTCCCGGGAGACTCGCATTTCTATTTCAACCTTCTCCACGCTACAAGCGGAATCATTCGCATGCAAGGGCGTGATGTCATCTTGGGCCTTTTCTCCACGCCCCCAAACAGGTAATAAGACACCCAAATATCTAAATTGGCAGAATCGCGGACAACAGATAACCATAACTATGCATGTAGGAAACATAAGAAGGAAAATGAAGCTTCAAAATGCTTCATGAAGCAGTCATTTTCTTTACTCCTCTAGATGGCACCGTTGGTTCAAACAAAAGGGTTTAAGAAATGGCAAGTCAGTGTGCAATAGAGTGCCCTCTAGAGGAGTCCAAAAATACAACAACTGGTTCATGAAGCATCATTGAAGCTTCATTTTCCCATCACTACTTTTCTTATCCGAGCAATAAAATTACATGAAGTTACTAAAAGTTGAAGTCAGTCGAGTAAGTGTCCACCAAAAACTACCAAATGTATCGCCCGCAACTTGTGAATTCTTTCCTCTGTGTCCGGCAGCATCCCCGGTTCTGCAGTGTGTGTGTTTGACATGCAGCAGCTCGCACACGCCTTTGAGGGACGCTTCAAGGAACAGAAGTCCCCAGAGTCCATCTGGACTCCGGTGCCAGAAGAGGCCGTCCCGAAACCCAGGTATGCTTATGCAACAAGTTGAGCTATGGGACGTGAATAGCTATTCGTCCTGCATTTGTTCTTTTTTTTCCAGACCTGGAGGATGTGCAGTCCAAGGATCCCGATTTAGTTCCTCCACCACGCTACCAGATGAGGTTTTAAACTTTGTGAAAACCCACCCGTTGATGGATGAGACAGTTCCATTGCTGGGGCACAGACCCTGGGTCGTCAAGACTATGGGCCGGTACTGTGACAGAACGTTTTCTAGTTAAACAACTTTTATGTCATGAAATATTTAAGCTTTAAGCGGCACTGAGGGAAGAAAATAGATTTTATTGAGCCGCTTAGAGCAAATGTGTTTTCACAGTCGATTTGTCATTGCAGGTACCAGCTGACAGCTATGGTGGTGGACACTGAAGCCGGGCCCTACAGGAATCGCACGGTTTTGTTCCTGGGCTCGACCCGAGGGACCATTCTCAAGTTTCTAATGATTCCCAATGGGGATTCAATGTCTCACAGCAGTGTGTTCTTGGAGGAAGTAGAGGGTTTCAACCCCGAGAGGTGAGTTGGAGTAAGGAGATTTTTGTCCTTGCTATCCAATCGATGACGCCCTCCTAGCATTGTGCTCCATCACGTCACATTGACCGCTTCAATTTTAGAAACAGAGGCTTCAACACTTCTTAAATTCTGCTATTCCCTGCTGCACTATTGTATTTACCACGTTACGTTCTCATCTCCTCGCTCCATAGATGTGGTGAGGATTCACCTCAGGCTCGCCAGCTCTTGTCTTTGACATTGGACCGCACCAGTCATACCCTGCTACTGGCCTTCCCGTCCTGCCTGGTCCGTTTGCCCACATCCCGTTGCCACCTCTACTCCCGTTGCATGAAGTAAGCAAAGCTAGTTTTTTTTTTTGCTTTGTCAAAACTTCTTTAGCTAATTTGACCTTTAAATAAAATGGGTTATATTTGACATTTGAGAAGCGTATATAGCCAAGTAGATTAACTGCTACATTGTTATTTTTATAGCCGTGTTTGCAGCTCTTGTGTTTTGGTCCTATTTGGAATTGAATCCTTTGTTATATTTTTATTTTAATAATGTGTTTGCACACAGGAGTTGCCTTGCCTCCAGGGACCCATACTGTGGCTGGACCAGAGGCAGCACCTGCTCTTTCCTTAGACCAGGAACCAGGTGAGACCAACATCCATCCACCCATTTTCTGTACAGGACGGTGCAGGGATTTTTATCATCCATTTTGTGAAGTACAGAAGATTATTCGACTCATGTAATCATGTGTGATGTCTATGTGATTACAGGCTTCCTTTTCAACAAGATGTGGAATATGGAAACACCACATCCCATTTAGGAGACTGTGATGGTAGGTGGCAGCAAAATGACTGCTTGCATTTTGCATTTCCATTTTGCACTCAGCAAGCTCTCAGGGGATTAAAACAATGACCTTTGACTCTATTTGGCCATTATTTTGTGAGTAAAAATATCTGACTTTATCCCGAATAGATGCACAGTAGATATTACTACTGCGGATTCCTGCGACTAAGACGTCTTTCCTATTTAGCTAAATTACCTTGAACCTTGTTCTTTAGCTAGCTAACCGCTAACACTTTGTTTTTCACAGATAAAAGGCTTAATAAAAGCAGTGGAAAAATTATGTCAGAAAAAAAGGCTTTTCTGATAGTCAGCATTGACTTGCATTGGTTTACGGGCACATCTGCCACATTCATTATGGCGAACCCGCTGACGTATCCCAGCAACGGGCCATTAACACACTCAAGGCAGGGGGGTCTTTGGATGTTTGATGTCCATGGCCCGCATGGAGCTGGCAAATGGAAATCTCCACCTAGTGGCTCACTCATTCATTGCAGCCAACCACTGCTTTTGTCTTTGTTTTGGGTGCAGCGTGAAACTATTCATGAAATGTTTTTGTAATTCAAATCGTCGTCATGTATTGTTGAATTTTCCCTCCCTGCTCTTTAAGATCCATTCAACCTTGACACCAAATGTTTGTGATGTCTTTGCCAGATTTGATTGTACAACTGGGATTTTTTTTAAATTCAATCTGACTTGCTTTGGGTCAGAATTGTCCCAGTGTGACAGTTTAATTAGGAAAGATGTGAAAGAGATGTAGCTGCCAACACAAGACTGCAAAAGAAGCAACATCAATGCAAAGCCTGACAGCATGAAAACCTTTGCTCTTTCTTTCCTGAATCTGAAAGAGGGATTGAATTTAAAATAGGAGCCTGCTTTGACTTCTGTTGAGGGACTCAGATGTCACTGTAACAGCAGCAAGGCCAGAGAGAGAGAGAAAGACTTTTATCCAGCATTGCTCTGGCAGTGGAAACTAGAAAACCCTTTCTAAAGAGGATTAAGAATTTTCGCTTTTTACACGGGGTTACGGCCATGTGCAATGTCAGTAGGTCAGAATTTAAAGGTTTAAAGGAGCTGGTGTCAAGCTTTCAGTGCATTTATTTCATTTCAATTTTATACGTAGGCTTCGGCATTCCCCCCCCGCTCCGTGAAAGTGATAGCACAGTGACTCCCGAGCTCCAGACGAGCATTTGCTGCAGTCGCAGCAGATGGGAGTGATTAGAGCTGGGTGGAAACACTGAAGTCATGCTATGTTGTATGGAGAGAATCTAAGCTGCACAATGGAAAGAATGACGAGTGGAGAGAAGTTGCATTGATCGGCGTCCTTGATGACAAGTGCAGGCGTCTCACTGACACTTTTTGGGGGCCTGCAGACTCCCAAGGCCGCACTGGAGAGACTTTATTGTGTTATATACATCATGTCTCCTAATAGTTGCACAATGAAAACTAACGGCACTTTGGAGTAGAAGCATTGATTTTTGTGATAAATTAATGCTCAACGGCTACAAAATGAGAAGAAAAATGTTTCCTTGTGAGCATATTACAGACTCATCCATCTATAGTCTGTTTTTTTTTTGACTCACAAAATTCAAGAGGAAACTGGCATAAATCTCCAATAAATGTTTTGGATGAAAAAATGGGGGTGGATTCCTGGGAAATATTGTTTTGAATTTGTCATGGTCATAAATGTTTCTGCTTCTTTAGGTATCCTGCAGCAGAGTCTCCTCATCGAACCCGAGAGTCTGGTCTCCCTCAACCTGCTGGTGGCTTCTGCAGTGTCGGCGTTCACCATCGGGGCGGCGCTCTCCGGCCTAGCCGTCTGCTGGATCATGGCCCACAAACCTACCAACCGTCGCCATGGCAACACCACTCAGTCGTCCATCCAGCGGCGTGAAAGAGGCCTATTAAGTAACGCCGGCGGAATGGGAGGCTCTGTGCTCAGCGTGACGCGGCAGGGAGGCGGAGAGCGCACCTGCACTCAAGGCGGGGAGACCCTCTTTGTCATGCCCAACGGCTGGGTCAAATCCGGAGAGCTAGACCCCGGTTTCCTCCCCACCCCGGAGCACACGCCCCAGCAGAAACGAAGAGGCCTGCGCCTGTCTGACTCCAACTCCGGCGGGTGGGACACCAGCCAGACCTACTTGGGAGGAGGCTCGGTGGGTCTGGGCTCCCCCTGTCGAATACCCCCCTCGGTTTATCTGACCACCAGACTGTTCCAGCAAGGGGGAGTCAGCCGACATGGAGGCGAGGGCCGGGGGTGCGACACCCCCCGACAGCACTACGTCTGCTTGAGCAGGCAGGAGAAAGGAGGCAAGGGGACGCCCAAAGCCCCCTTGAGGAAGTCCGCGGGGGAATACGTGTACCCCATGACGCCCCAGGACTCGCCTGAGCGTCGGAGGGTGGTTTCGGCGCCCAGCGCGCCGGCCGAGTGCGCCGAGCCTCTGCCTTTGCGCTGGCCAGCCCCGGAGGGCTACATCCTCAGTAGCCACGCCATGGTGCCCGTCCCCTTGCCCCCTCCCTCACTGCCTGCCCCCAGCGGTCAGACATACATGTCCCAACAGCACACCCCGGCTCTCACCAGAGCCATCCTGAGGGGGGCTTTGGAGCGAGGGGAGCTAGGGGAGCTGATGGATCTCAGCCATCTGATGAGTAAGAAGAACTGCAATGACAGGACTCAGGCTGGACAGTGACTGCTGAGCCTACATGGGCACCTTTCCATAGACTTGTCTTGAGCCTCATGAGACCCTCCCCACAATTCCACCCTCTCATCTCTGGATCTTTTTTGTTCACTGTCATTCAAGCCCTCTGTCTCAGGCAACCCCCTCTCTCCCTAGGCAAGGCGAGGCTTCTGTTACGACTGGCTACTGCGCCTGCCAATCTTTTGCTGGCTCGCACTAATTGGTCAGGTGGACGAAGGTTGTTGCTGTGTCTGCATTGCAGAGCTGCCTCGCCTGCCAAACACTCTCCAAGTCTGCAGGCAGAGGGCACAAGCAAGGAAAGGAGGCACTTAAAGGCCTGCTGTGCATGCAAGGGAGGCAAACTAACAAAATATTTGCCTCATAATAAAACGAAATGGACAAAAGTCTTGGGACAGACATCATTCTAAGTTATTCCCTGAACACATTTTGGACTGTATTTCCAACTCTGTGGGAACAATTTGGGTTGGGAAGGGCTTTGACTATGCCACAGTGCTTCAACACAAATACTAATCATGAAATGAATGAATGTTTGCAAAACTTGTATACAACAAGTTTCGGCTTTGACAGAGGATAGAAATAAAGACATTTGTCGTGTTCGTTAGATGGGCCAGCAGTGATTCTGAGGGCCCTGGGCAGATTACATTGAGATGATGACACATCAAAGATGAAATGTTGTATTGCGGCAAATAACGGGGCCCAAAGGAGTTGCGTCAAAGCGGAGATAAACGCCGATATAGCTCAATTTTAGGCTGTCGTTCGATTGTGATCGTTTAAAATTGGCATCGATTGTTCTCCACCTGTTGGTATGACCTGCAAATGTACACCTTGCCTGATGAACATATGAAGCTTTGGGTGACTCATCAGAAGTCAAAAAACTATTCATTGACCATAAACAGGAAGCCCCAAGGAGAAGCTGCATCTGCTTCCTCTTTAGCTGCACTTCCACATTTAAGTCCCTGACTGCTGTTATTTAGTGCATACGGCATGCGTGTTCCAATAGGCCGCCCTGCCTCATAGCGATGCAGGATCATAACTCTTTGGAGAGAGGAGAGGAGAGCAAGACTGAAATGTCAGCACTATTCGTGCCAGCCGCATGCTCTGTGTAATGATGTTGTCGGCATCTCAGTCGCCTATTGCTCTTTTCATCCCCAGCGCTCCATGTACGACTTAATGACCAATAATTCCACGAGGATGTCTGGAAAGGTTTGGACTGAGCAGAAGACCAGACTAGGACAAAAGTGCAATTGATATGATTGGGAATGCCTTGTCTTTTCCCACATATCACATTTATGCCACATTATTGAACACGGTCCAGCTCTGATGGGAATGAATTTCCCTGGAAATGCCTACTAGAGGGTCAAGGTCTCGTAGACGTGATGCAGAACAAAGTGACAATTACAGAGGGAGTGATGGAAACTCCAATGCCAAAAGGGGTAATGGAAATGCCCCCAGCAGGCAAATGCAGCCATAAATTCTTTACCATCAAAGTGTCGAGTCCTATGAAAGAGTCAGCATTTATATCAGCGGCATGGAGACGGCTGCCGTGCAAAAAAAAAAGATAAAGTCGAGGTAAGCAAAAGCTGTAAGAATGCTTCGTTAAAGCCCATTTTGTTTTTGGGTCAGCTCGATAACGTGGTGTACATACTAAGGTTTCGTTAGAGCTTGAATACAAATGATAAAGTCACGTCATTATGAATGTAAAATGGAAAAAACTCGCCTGCCTGTTTAAGTACACTCAAGCTGTAGTTCACCCCATAATACAAAATCTACAATTTTCAGTTTGGATTACATCGCAAGATTTGGATTTATTTTACCGGACCCTTACTCAAGAGATGCCTGTTTACAAAAAAACAAAAAAAAAACGTGTTAAAGTGCCATGATGACCATTTTAGTCAACAGTGCTACTGACTAAAATTGTTCTTATTGCAGTATGCTACGTGAGATATATGCCCTTGACCTTACATGCTGAATGTTTTTCCGTTACATGTGGGCTTGCACCGTCGACGCAAGCGAAAATTGTATTGTAAATATGTGTACAGACACTTATCAATGTGCTTTATGATTACTCGTGCTATTAACATGACACAAATGAAATGTAAATGGACTGAAAGGCTGTGAGGGACTATGGCGTAGCTCCTTTGGTGTCATATTTGTCATCCGGTTTTTTAGTCTAGTTTGCCAATCAACTGCCATACTGAAGGATTTTAAGTCAATTTGTTAACATCCTAGCTGGGGGAGAAAATGTTTTTATTGGCATTATGCTGTGCAGTAATAGAGAAGCACAATGACCCCTTTTTTTTTTGCAATTTCAGAACTGCTGTATCATTTGTAGATAATGTAAATAAGCACCTTGTAAGTACACTGTTTGGTTTGGGGACAAAAAGTGCTTTCCCAAGACAAAGAGCAATTGACGTGTAAGGGTTTTATTTGTATTTTTTTTTTCTTTCTTCTGTGCCAATGCTGTGAATAAGATGTATGTAAAGTATTTAAGTGACTTTGGCTGAATGCTGACTTCAGCCCTTTCCTGTTGTTAAGAGTATAGATGCGGGCCTGATCTCAGCCAGAACTGAGCCATTTGCCTGCCTTCTGAGTTTTTTGCAGTTGTTAAAATACTTCTGTGATAATAACCACCAATCTTTGGATTACTGCTATTAAATGTAAATATACCATTCACTGCTATTACGTTGCAATTGGTGCTGAATGCGCACAGCATACATGTAAAGTGTATATCTTGTCAAGAGATTATTCTATTAGTACATTTTGATAATTCAAAGAAATATTATGAGAGTAATAATTATATTATTCGAGGTAAGTGGCAAAACACTAGCTGAGAGGCAGCAGATTTCGGGCTGTTACTTTTTTCACCACAAGAGGGCGATCGATGCTGTCTGGCCACATTACGCCTTACTTTAGAAATGTCAATTTCCCTTGGGGGCCAATGCATTGACTCTAAAGAGGGAGGAGAAGAAAACCCTTTGTGATAAGATGCATTTATGCGTAGTTTAACCACAAACCCAAGAGAGAGTGAGTAAAATAAAACGCTTAATCTGATTGGATTTAGAAGCATCTTAAAGGCACATTGATTTTTGACCATACTTTACATTATATACAGTTTTTGTGCAATGTCAACTCTCCTTCACACACTGAATGATGGGTACAACGTTTTGAATAAGAAATAATAGCTAACTGAATCCAGGCAGCAGTTTGTGGAGGATATCCACTCAGCAACACGTAAATATGCATGTGCAGGGAGGTAAACCGACGTCCAGTTTGCAGGTGGACGATAGAAAAAGTTCACAAAAAAGCCAACATGGATCGGCGTGTAGCAAACGATGAACACCACCAGGTTTGCTGTTACTATGCCAACGATGCTTCTTTGCAACGGCGATGACTCGCCACCTGCCTTTAACATAATACCGATCATCTGACTTGAGCAAAACGCTACGATCAAAAGAGGAACGAGGAAGCCCAGACACAGCAGAATGGCGACAAATTCAAAATGAAAAGGTTGATCTTTGCACCTTTCAAAGCACGTCCACAGTTTGCGAGGATAATTTTCCTCTCGGAATACAGCGGCGATCATCAGCAGAGATATCCAAATGAGCAAGCACACGGCAAAAGCCGTCTCCTTCTTCCTTCTCCATGACCTCACTCGCAAAGGGAACCTGACAGCAAAGTAGCGGTGGGCACTGATGGCCGTCGTGGTCAGGATACTCGAGTACATGTTGATGAATGTAAAGGAGAAAGGTGCACAGCAGAGTCTTGTCCAGGCAGAAGAAGGAATGATAGATCCGAAAGGGGATGCAGATGATCAAGGCCGAG
Organism: Syngnathus floridae; assembly: GCF_059516105.1. NCBI lineage: Eukaryota > Metazoa > Chordata > Actinopteri > Syngnathiformes > Syngnathidae > Syngnathus > Syngnathus floridae. The sequence goes on along the minus strand of NC_142426.1, from coordinate 7,452,322 downwards.
TCGGCGATGACCAAGTTGAACATGTAGATGTGGGTGTCTGTCCAGGCGTGTCGTCGCATGATAAAAGCACGCAAGGCCGCAGTATTGACAAAAAAGCCCACGACAAAAACCAGGCTGTAAGAAAAGCCAAGAAAGCTGTCTACTTTACAGCTAGCATTGGCTACGTTGCACATGCTTGTCTGTAAAACAATGAAGGAGATAAGTCACATTTTGATCAATAAGCTGACCAAAATATTCGAAACACCTCTCATTATTTTGCATCTTGAGTCATTTTAACAAACCCCAAAGAGAAGATAGTACTTTAGTAGAACAGTGTCTAAATGCTAACATTTCAATCAATCAAAAATTAGCCTTACCAAATTAGCTGAATTCATTTTAAAGCAGTCGCACCAGTCTACACCTCAAAGATGTGTCGTTTGAAGATCTGCCACACTGACTTAATTTCCCTATTCTTCTCTGAATGTCAAAAAAGGAAGATGGCGTGCATTGGCCGCTACGTGCAGACCGCTATCTTTGAACATCTGTCATGTGTTGAGACATTCTTTGTTAGTAGTCAACATAAGGGCATTTTAAGGCCAGGCATCTTGCCAATATGATATTTACAAGGAGTGTAATGAATTACAATGCCATTCAAGGTCATTAGGAGCTGCAAGCAGTTGCAAGCTAGCTAGATGTATTGTCAAGCGCTAAATCGAGAAGAAAAACACTTAGGGCATATCATTCCTTCTGAAAAGACAGATTGTGAGGAGAACTGGGTCAGCACTCGGTTCTTTTCACGGGGGAAGGAAAATAACACAAGTGATGAATTCAGAATGAATATTTTCCTCTGGAATTGCGTCAACACAAATTGCGAGCGTGCATGTCTGCCTTAAGCATGTGTCGCTTTTCATTGTGGTTTAGTCACTGACAAGATGGATCTTACAGTCTATGCCAAGCAAAATATTGTTGGATTTATTTATTGTTTGGGAGAAAATATGATGCAGGGGCAGGACGTAGATTCAGGATGTCATCTCATTCGTGATCCAAATGAGGACAAGTGGACTAGAAAATGGATTGATTGATGTACCTGTAAAGTCAAGCTGACTTTAGCCTGAAGCCACGGATAAAGAAAAGCTTTTTAAGTAGCTAAAAAAAAAAAGCTTTTTGAGTAGTAGTCTGTACTTTGAAGAAGCATAATGCTGGTTTAGTGAGTGATGACAACCGAAAACAAAGGACAAGTGGTAATAAAAGAGCAGTCACGGGTTTGTGCTATAAAAGCTTTTCATCGTCATGAAAAAGCGTGTTGTTTTGCAAAGGAAGGAAAAGATTGCTTGGCTAGTGAGTTGAAGCCAAAAAGAATTGTCAGGGTGGAAATTTGGAGACTGGAGAAAAATATCATGGGGAAAGGTCTTTGGCAGGCAAGACGGAATAGTTCAGAATTCATCAGACGAAAACAGATGAGCGAGCAGAACGTTTTGCAGGAATGAGTTGCCCTTTAAAAGGAGGTGTTAAAACTGCTAGCATGATTTGAATGTATGTCTCGTTTCAGTAATGCCCCACCTCCCCACCAAAGTCACGAACACGATTCTAGAATTCAAAGAAAACTCGTCAACCAGCTTCAATAAAAAAAGAAGCGCTAGCAATACTAAGCTAGCATCAGAATTGCAACCAAACTAACATTAGCAATGACTGCTACGCTAAGTCCATGTTGCTTTTTTTAATTGCGCATTGTCCCTTTAACCTTTCAAATAATCGCAAGTATTTGTAAACTGATATGTGTGTCAGGAAATTTTACAACTTGACCCTTCAGTCCTCCGTCTGCACTTCTTCTACATGAGCTTGAAGGCAGAAGGGTCAAAAAGTTAGTCAAACAATGACGAGCCAGGGGTCAAATATACCGTCAAGTCAAGTCTGTCGTTCATTCCGCTTACTTAACCCCCGTGGACATTGCATAGTCTACGCCGCAACGGCCGTGAAATTCAAGCTTTGCTCTAAGAAGCCCAGGAAATATGAGATTAGATCATGTTTATGAGTAATCATAGCCTGTATTTGTGCAGTTATAGCATTTCTGATTTTATTAAAGCTGCTTTACGTGGCAAAGATGTGATTTCCCCCCCAAAAAAATCTAATATTCCACAGGATGTGTGGGGGTTTAATATTACCAATGCAGCCTGTTGTTATTAATTTGCTGAAAGCCCCTGGAGGCTCTTCCTGTTTGTGCAAAGATATTTCCCATCTCTGTGCAGATCTTGTATATTGTCTGCTTGTCTCAGTCGACCTTAATTGTGTTGCATCCGTCCGCCAGCCTCATTTTGCCCCCCTCTGTTTGCTTCTGCCTGACTTCCATTCCTGGCTGTCTGTACTGTTTGAAAGTGCCCTTTACACGTCACAAAGTCAGGCAGGGATGGTGGATTGAGAGGGGGGGGGGTGCTGGGGCGGGGGGGTCTATTGCTGTAACTAGGTCAGTGAAGACACACCCATCTGTTCACTCCCAGAGCCCCTGACTACCCCTCGCTCCTTTTTTCCCGTTGTGACGCAATGCAGACTTTCCGCAGAGACCATTCTTTCTGTCTTATTTCCATCAGCAAGCGTCCACTCGACAAAGCCCCGTTTTGAGTCGTCCAGTTAGACGAGTCAGCAATAATAACAACAGTTATGTAACAATCACATCTTTTATACCTTTCTTAGGGCCAAAAGGTTGGCTTTGAGGTCTCAAGTATATTCTATTTTGAAACTCTACTGTATATCTTTTTCATTGCACAAAAGCAGAAAAAAAAAGAAAAAAAAGCAAGCCCACTATGTTATGTATTGCGTCCATCTGCAGTTTTCAGCCGCATAACAGCCTGCGACTTATGCGTCTCTGCGAGTCATACAATATGCACCATCTAGAGCAAACTCCAACTATTACATAAGGCCGTCCTGTGCTATCTCAAGTGCAGACACTAGATGTCTCTGCGAAGGCCTGAGCCGCTATGAGTCATCTGGACTGTTGCACAGAAACTGACGTGATCAAATCTCACCCATGCCTGATTCTCAAATGCAGTGTTTCTGTGTTGATTAACACCAAATCTGGACTGTAGCATGCAAGATTGCACCAATGACGAATAAAGCTTGTGGGTGGTGAATGCGATTAACCTGACAAAACACAAGTAGGAATGAAAATCAAATGTATAAGGACGTTTATGCGGGTGATTCATGCGAGAGTCATCGTTTCAAAAGACTCATCCGGCGCTTCCAGTCTTCCATGATTAGATCATGTGGGGCTGCAGAGGCTAAAACAAACATACAACTCTGGCGCTGAAGGAAATGAAAATGACGGAGCGGGTCAGAGCGTACGAGGGTGGATAAAAGAAATGTGATAAGGATTGTTTGATTGCCCAGTAGAATACTATGGACGGTGCAGAAAAGCTCCAAAGGATGTAGGTCACTGGGCGAAACATGGAGGAAGTTGAAAGTATTTCCTTGGGGGAAATTTGCAAAATACTGGACTTGTTGTTTCCACCTCGCGACACTTGCCGGCCTTGGATACGAAATACAAACAAATCTCACAATAGCGTGGATGAGAATCCACTTCGCTGCAGGGTGCAGTAACTGGGTCACGTAGCAAAGCACGTTGAATCACACCAGGGATGAAAACAGTGAGGTTGCCATGGAAACCTCCCTTTACGCAGCTATTTGCATGGCATATATTTGCATCGGCGTTTGTGTACACACAAGCAAAACAACTTGACCTCGCGAACGTGCATTATGAATAGGTAGGCGTGGCTAATCGCTCGAGAATCTCTGGTTTTCGTTTAAAGTACCACCTAATTTAGAGGATCGGTACCGTGACTGTGTCAACACGGGCCACAGTCCTGCTATTCAAGTCAATGTGGGAGTGGAAAAGGAACAAAACAAGAGATGAACCGGGTGACAGAAGAAGAAGAAGTATGTTGATGACTGTGTTTGTTGAGACAAGTCTGGGCAAATTGTGGAAATGTAAACGTGTGAATCATAATGCATGGAACAAAACGATTGTGGTGAGGAGGAAGGATTTAGAACAAGTGCGCTACATTTAAACGGCCATCGACACTAAATGTTCATTGAGGGCTCTCGAAAGGGAATTCAGACATTGGAGATATGTGAAGTGGCTGAGAACTACTCAGCTGTGAAATTACAGTTTTTCACCGTTTATTATTATGGGGACGTGGCTTAAAGGGAGCCTAGTGACGCACATTACCTGCTATGACTCACCCTTTCAATGAGAATCGTTTTCACGCACATTGGTAATCGTGCTAGCTTCGCCTACGCAACAAAAATGCATCTTCCGTTACGATAGTCCAAATCAAAATGGAGAAGCATCTGAAACAAACCATACTGAGGTCAAGGATAATATAAAAATATACTTTGTATGTTTTCTCTTCTCTCAGCGATTCATCTTATTCAGGGTGGGAGTGTATTTGCTCAATGAGATAATCTGTACTTATTGACCTGCGCCTGAACTCCAATTCTATTTATACAATCCAGGCTTTATCAAACACGAAAGCTGTAAAGTAAATAAGTTAAGAAACAAAAAAAATGTGAAGAAGAGATGATGTGTGGAGTTGGAGTGCCTTACAAAAGTGATATAAAAAAAAAGAAAAAAAATCAAACATGGGTGTGGTAAGTGGCAGGAGGGAATTGACACACTGACCTAGTGACGCAGTAAAGACCAGAACTGCCTGTAGGCAAGGAAGGGAAGGGAGGGCCGGCTTTAACAGCACCTTCAGAAAAGCCAAAAGAAAAGATTAAATATGTAGCTGTGGATTTAATCTTCAATAGATTTGTGCATAGACGCAGCGTGGGAGAAGCCAGACTGGAATGTAGAGTTGACGTGACGAAGGCAAAGAAATCAGCCACCAGTTGACATCATGTGCAGCCAATCGGTTACAGTCCAACCATTATCCCCCCACAAAGACGCTTTGATGTGACTTTTCAATTCAATCCTGCAAGTCACAAGACTGCACCAGCTTTAATTTGAGGTGAAACAAAAAAACAAACAAGACTGGATGTGTTTGTACCATTAACTAAACTATTGGTGTTAGATTCTAATGATCTATTTTCAAAGGAGTTTCGTAGTATTTACAACACACTGATAGATTGTCAGTACCACTTCAAACCTGATGTTTACAACTTGAATTGTGATATTTTTGCATCTTTATTGGCCAAATTTGTGCATGCCAAACGAGAAATTTGACTCAGTCTCTGTATAACATTTAAGTGACAAACAAGAGATTGACTGAAGGCAGCTGCAGCACAAATTGTACTGAACTGTAGATTTGAAAGTGCCTCCACAACAAAATTTGAATTGTTTTCATTTGTTGTCAGACTTAAGATGTCAAAACCTCCTTCATCCTCCATCATCTGCTGCTATTATGTTATGTAGCTGCTGGCACCCTCCCAAAATGTTTCCACCTCAGCAAATCTCATTTCTTGTCTCTTGTTCCACCTTACTTTCTCATCAGGCAACAAAATGTCTGCCTTACCGAAGCCCCCCCCGCACACACACACACCTCTCACCCCCTTCGCGCTCTCTCCTTCCCCTGCTGTCGAACCAATCTGCACAGCGGTTACATAAGCGCTAAGGTCAAAGTGTCACTGCTGTTGTCAAGGGAGACATAGAACAGAGGGGCTTTAGAGGAGGTGTAAGCGCACGGCGAGAGGAAGGGGAAAACAACCGACGGGTCAATCCAGCGTGGGCTTGAGCGGCAGTGATTTGCACACATATGAAAATATTGGACAAATTAAATGTGGAGTGGAAGGATAAAAAGGATAACTAAAAGGGGAATGTGTGTGTGTGCCTGCTGCCATGCATGTGTCATTATGTGTGTGTGCGACAGCGAGAGAGAGAGAGCGAAATGACTGCCACTGTTCTACTAACCTAGTTTGAGTAATCTCTGCTTTCATGCTGTTTCATAACACTGCTGCCAGAACATTGCATCATAAACTCCCCTCCGCACACACACACACACACACACACCACGACCCCCCCTTTCCACAACTACATCATTGCCCACCTCCTCATCACCCCGGGGGTTGACTGTCTTAGGGACATGTTTAGAATAGCATTCCATCGGAATTCAATGTGCTTGATTGCACTAGGGGGAGAACAAAAAAATGATCTGTTTTACTAGCAGGGCTACACCACCCATATGTGCTTGACAAGTGTTGTGCAAAAATGCTTCAGTGTGCCATTAATTGAAAACATCATGACACATACAGAAATGAAACAAAACAGGAACTAAACTCCATAAGGTCATTGGGTGTAAACTCTAAAACTTGCCCATAGAGAATATATTGAAATTCTGTGAGCAATTATTTGACCTTCCTTTGGTAATATAATTCATTTGTGTAATGCTGCTCAAATCAAATTGCTGAATTGTTAGACATAGTTGAAAGTTTGCCTTTGTTGCGGCTGTAATACACGTGCACAATTTATTAAACTACTATAGATAATGATCGGTTTGGATTGATATTGTCAGTGTGGTGTACATAGGTTATTGATTTTGTGTAGTTTTCATTCATAGCACTATAAAATACACTCATCCCCCCCAAATATGGAGTTAAAAATCCACAATCCTGAATATAAAACCGTAAACTGGGATTATAAGTAATAGAAAAAAATGTCTGAATTACTAATAAAAGTGGGTAAATTCCATTATCAAATTAAATAAGATTACATAATTAATCATCTCTTCAATGTAGAACTGCCACTGTCAACAACTTGTATTTAGAGTATTCAATAACTGTTTACTTACTCTTAAATAATTATTTGGAGGGCTGCTTTTGACTTGAGACATATTCCAAAGTGAGTGTTGTCTACTTTTATTTCAATATAATTCTTGGCTACTTTACCCACCAGTTCTGGCCTGCCTGAACTAAAATACTAATAATCCAAACAGATGCACAAATGCCTCACAACCTAAACCATAATTAACTCCGCGGTAAATTAAATAACAGTAGAGCGCACTTATGAAATCATGTTTTCGCTTTGACGCGACAGGTCGCCTTGCGCGCGCCCCCACGGCAACAACCACTCCTGCCACCTTAAGCTCGTCCCCGCTCGCGCGCGCCCCCGCCGTCGCTGCTCGAGGAGCTTGTGGTGGTGAGATCATGTGAGAGAGTCCACGCTTGGAGAAAGTCGGTTAGCAGGGTAGACTGAGAGGAAGGCGCTGACTGTGTGGACCACCGTGGGGACTATAATCGCCAAACACAAGGGCGTTTAGGATGCAATCCAAAGCGACTTTAGTCACTCTTTTATTTCAATCGGACTTCACCGAGCGATAGAGGACACTTGAGGTGTTTTTTTTTTAATTCCATATTCCTCTCCTCGTTACGACATTATTATTTCCACGGCCACTTCTTTCTGGCAGTCACCTGCAGCGCAGCCAAATGTAGCCGAGCTTTCTTCTCCACGACCGGTTAAGAAGAAGACGTCAAAATGAGAGGTAAGTGCATTCAAGTTAAAGCGTATATGTTTGCAGTAAAACTTGGAGGTGCGTTTTAACCGTGAGGAAAGAGCACATGTGCGCGCACAGACCCTCGGAGTGCGCCTGTTTTGCTCCTAAGTGCGCATTAAATCCCCCCATGACTGGATTACGGCTGAGGACTGCAGTGCTGTCCTGTGCTTACTTTTAAAATTTACTTGCGGTCTGGAGGGGGGTTTCCAATAAATGAATCAAAACTATTTTTTTATATGCTGATTAATTGACCAATTGCATACGTGTAATTTCTGATTGACTATAATGAAGCTAAAATTGGATTAATTGTAATATATGTATATATGACATATATTACTCGGGAGACCATCTGTGCATTGGTTTGGGATCCATGTTTGTGTTATGCAATAGCAGAAAGGGAGGGGCGTGAGACGAGATTGTTATTAACCAAAACTACAATTATGTAATCAAGATGTTTGTTATTCTATACTTTAATTCTGTTCATCCTAAAATGTAATATTGATTTTTAGGTCATCATTTAACTCATTTAACAAGTGTTACATATTTGGAGCGACATAAAGAGCAAAAATATAAAACCAAAATGTTTTTTCTACAAAATGTAATTAAATGTTGAATAATTTATTGTCATTTTATCAGGCTGATTGTGGTTTCGATTGTAGCATAGCTGTGCCAGCATGGCCGGCCGTGTGATTGTACAGAGGGCGAGGGAGCTGGCTGTTCCACTGACCTAGTTATGTCACCGAACGTTACACAGCATGCGCAGCAGAGGGAGGGGGCGCAGTTGAGGGAAGCGCCTGCCTGACTGCCTGCCTGCAGGCAAGCCATGTGCAAAAAAGCACATTGACACTTACCCTTGCACTTCAACTTGACTCCTCAACAGCGGAATGAACTTGAACTTGACCCGAAGCAGACCTCAACAGCGCAGCATATGATTAACATCTGCCCCATCCGTCTGTAAAAACCACGGAATGTTTAGAATAGTTGACATTACTTTATTTAGCAATCCTACTTTTTTCCAAATATAGGTAATTAAAATAGAATTCTGATATCATAAATGCAATGATTATTATCCTATGGAACTTATTCCCAGCTAAAACTTTACATTGTGCATTTTTTGAAACACGCTAAAAAGCCACAAGATGCCACCAAAGCCTAGTTTAAATAAGAATCGGTGTCAAGGAAGTATGTTGGAGAGAGATGTGCAGGGCTTGGTCTCCCACAAATAGCATGGTATTACTGTATACTGTACGATAGTTATTTATGAGCGGAGGGTGCTAGCAAGGAACTGATGATGGGATGTTCCCGTTTTGGTAAACAAATGAGAGACTTAATTAGAACACAACACTGAAAATGTTGGTTAGTCACTCGATCTGCCCCCAACAGAAAAACCGACTGCATGTGCTCGTAGCGTGCTGTGAGACATGATGCAATCAGCGTTTCTGAAAGCCATGGGATGAAACCCCCATGCTGGTTTCCCTCCCAATTAGTAGTAAGTCACAACAACCCATCTTTGGCTCATATGCTCTCAATGTGGATGGATAGTGTAAACAAGCGGAGGATTACAACACATTGGTATGATTACCTTCAATTTGAATTGAGCTCATTAAAAAAAAATTGCAGAACTTCCACCCAGTATTGCCAAAAGGTGCGCTCGTGATATCGTGGCACGCTAACTAGTACAACTTGTACTTGTCTTAAAACTTGCTATGCAAGTTCACATATGATGGCATGTGGCCGTCGTGCATATGGATGGTGAAGGTCAGAGTTCGTTTTTCACTCGGAGACACGTTGCTGACACACTGACACAGTGCCTGTTTCACACTTTGGCACACGGCAACTTGTTGTGCAATCACTGGGAGTTTGTCCCACATTCCTTTACAAAGTGATGGAAAAAAGTTCTCTTCCGCCTTACTCTGGGATTTGATTTTTTTAAATATTTTATCGTGCCATTTAGCTGCTGTACAAGCTGACGTTGAAGTTCCGCAGTTAGTATATACTACAATACCATCTTTGGTCAAGAGATTAGAGACGTGCATGAGAGGAGGCAACGTTGAGGGCGTGTGGCTGTATGGACATCTGTACTGTATTTCCGGCACTTAGCACTGGATAAAAATAGACCAAAGTTCACCGTCAAAGCAAATAGTTGGCATTCAGGTTGCTACTTTATCTGTACTGTACTCACATATTGGCTGGATGGTATTAAATGTGTCACGAATGAAACTTGATATTGTTTCTTATGTCTTTCAGAATGTAACTGGTAATTGTGGTTTTTCCAGTGTCATTGTTATCACTTTGGAATATCACATTTGACTGTTATGCAACGGTATTTTTCTGATGCAAGCTCTTGGCCTTAAGAAGAGATTTTCTTTTTGTTGAGCTCCACCTTAAAAATGGTCTGTGGAGCACTGAGATGTGCTTGCTCCCCCTCCTCCTCCCCTTGCATTGGGAAAGTGTGTCAGTGGGACAAAATGTCCACATGGGCTGACAGGCTACAGCGGCCAAGAGATGTTCGACTCCGCCAATAGCAAGCGGCTCGCCGTCACCCACCAGCCAATAAGACAAAGAGAATCCAGCGAGGGCGGGTTGTCGATGTGTTGCTAGATGAGCCGGCTGAATGAGTGTTGCGAGGAATGCTCACAGACGGGAGTTATATAATCGAGAGATGGAGGCGGGAGGAGAGCGGAGAGACGGAGAAGGAGGAGGCCGGGTGTTTTTTCCATTGCATGCCTGCAGCTGCCCCGATCAGTTTGGAGTACAGTATTTTAGCAATCATGTATACGTGGTGGAAGACTGTCTAGAAAAGTCAAAAGTCCAATAAGTGCTTTCGTATACATTACTCAATAAAACGTTCCAACCGTGAGATTTGGAAAACCAAAGCGAGCCGAATCATTTATGATATTGTTTTTCCTCTGACGAGACAGAAAGACTCTTTTGTTCATCTCAGTGTGCAACGCTCGTGTGATCCCCTTATCTGTTTGTGCAATCTGGTCCTTCATGGGGGCCTCCTGCAGGGTGCAGACAAACAGAGCTGAGGGGAACTTGGCTTCGGTATTTCTGTGTGCAAACTCGTTGAGGCTCTACGCTTCCTTTTTTATTACTCGTCTTCTTTTTATAATATAAATGTTGTATTAAAAGTTACGGGTTCTTTTAAGGTCTCGGACAAAAACACGACACTTTGGATATGTTGGAGGTGATGGCCACTTCATTTAGAGAACTGAGAATTACAGCTGCCAAAGTGCGACGAGATAAGGCCACAGTTCGCCGTTTCTAGGTCAACGGAAGATACAATGGATTTTATTTTGCTCAAGATTTATAACTGACGAGAACAAGACAGATGATCTGAACAAAAAGCTAGGCAAAGTTCACAATCATAAAACAATAGAAAAGCTGCTTATCTGATCACATAAAACGCTTTTTGTTCAAGCGAAACTCAAAAGTGTTATTCACAAAGTAAGGCATGCTAACAGAAGCCAGGTGCTAGCGTGTTTGGCTAACTGTGCCAAGTATTTCAGTATTGGCAGCAATCTTGAAATAAATAAACGGCCTGTTGTTTCCGTTGCATTGTCAAGTCAGTTTTCGGAATGTAAGACAGTTTTGATCTGACCTGTTCCGTTTTTGGTTCTGGTCCTGCAGCTCAAATCGAGGTCATCCCCTGTAAAATCTGCGGGGACAAGTCCTCGGGGATCCACTATGGGGTCATCACCTGTGAAGGCTGCAAGGTAAGAAGGAACACAAAATGCGTCAATGTACTTGTTGTATCTCAAATGTGCACGTGTCAACTGGGTGTGTTTGTGTGTCTTTTAGGGTTTTTTCCGTCGCAGCCAGCAAAACAACGCCATGTACTCTTGCTCACGCCAGAGGAACTGTTTGATCGATCGAACCAACCGCAACCGCTGCCAGCACTGTCGCCTACAAAAGTGTCTGGCTTTGGGCATGAGTCGAGATGGTAAACGCAATTTTCAATTTTTTTCCGTTTATTACTCAGTATTTATTAAAACCAAAAGCATAGGTTTCTGAGCAAAAAGCAGAGAAAAGAAGCAAAATAAATCAGAAGTGAGTTTGAGGAGGCTATTTTGTTTTTTGTGACACCGCAAACCAACAAAAACAAGACTGAGAAAGGGTTTTTAATGGGAAAATTTATTCACACATAAATATGGCTTTTTCTTTTTTTACATGCCGTTCATCACTCACTTTCTGAACTGCATCTTTTTTTTTTTCACCCAGTTGTGACACATTGTAACACGCTCTATACTACTCTCGTGTGAAGTGCCATTTAGCTCTCTCATAATCCAAGCGACAATCTCGATCTAAAAATATTTTTCTCTCAACAGCGGTGAAGTTTGGCCGCATGTCCAAAAAGCAGCGTGACAGCCTGTACGCTGAGGTGCAGAAGCATCAGAAATCCCAGGAGTGTGTGGGCTCCGGAGATGGGGTCTCCACTAAGCTCTCCTTACCCCGGGAGGACGGCGCATGTGGCGGCAGCGGAGAGGACGGCGAGGGAGGTTTGAGCCGTTCCTACAGCACGGGCGGCTCCAGCTCCACCCTCAGCGACCTGGATGACATCGCAGCACTCCCCGACCTCTTTGACCTACCGCTGACCCCCGAGGAGGCCAGCGAGTACTGCAGCTTGGAGCTACTGGGCGGGAGTGGCGGAACCAGCACGGGAAACACCTCCAACTCATCGTCCGCTTCTTCCTCGTCATCATCGCTGTCCAATCAGAATTCGCCGCAGCAGACGATGGACGGCTCGGACAGCAACGGCATTCAGCTGATGCACACGCATTCGCTGCTTGGGGACACGCACGCACTGCTGGACCAGTTGCCTGATGATTGCTCGGTAACAGACCTCGGTGAGTTGTGACAAACTTGATCCTCACCCTACATCAATCTTTTCGAATCAATCTGCTGAAGACGTTTTTATGTGCTGACCTAAATAGCTTACCTATGTGTAGGACATTCTAACTAAAGTAGTTTGAAGTATATTGTGGTTTAAATTGTTGGTGTGATGCCAAGTCAATGTACTCCAAGCCAAGAAATAGTCAAATGGAACTTATTGCAAACGTACTATACTATGCCCAGAGTACACAGTGTACTATTGGATATGTTTCAAAAATAATAATGCTCAGTTTGAATTGTTACTGTCAGAGAGGCATTTATATTGTATTTATTTTATTCAGCCTTTTATCTAACCAGGTTAATCCTGATAACCTGAAAGATAAACTGAACAATGAAGCTTTCACACATAAAACACAAGGTACCGTATTTTCCGCACTATAAGGCGCATTGGATTATAAGGCGCACCTTCACTGAATGGCCCATTTTAAAACTTTGCCCATATATAAGGCGCACCGAATTATAAGGCGCACGTTCAATGAATGGCCCATTTTAAAATTTTGTCCATATATAAGATATATACATTTGGCCCGCGGGCCGGACTTTGGACACACCTGCTGTAGTGGCTCAATATTGGTCCATATATAAGGCGCACCTGATTATAAGGCGCGCTGTCGGCTTTTGAGAAAATTGGAGGTTTTTAGGTGCGCCTTATAGTGCGGAAAATACAGTACAATAAACTACCCAACTGCCTGTTGAGAGAAAATAAATGAATGTATAACTGAAGGACTGGGATACTAGATAAAGCAGATTATAACCACTAATAGGTGATGCAAGGTCACACTAAGATCTTTGGACAGGGCAACAAAATCAAGTTCACAAAAGATGAACCTTTAAGTAATGTTATATACTTTTTATGGATTTGTCTTCCAGAGCGAATCACTCAATGTATCGTCAAATCTCACATGGATACGTGTCAGTACAGCGCCGAGGACATGAAGAGATTCACCTGGGTACAATACACACTCGAGGAAACGCTTGCTTTTCAGAACAAGGTACATATTATCTCCCCAAGTGTTATCTATGTGCCTTTGCTTATGTCATGTGAGATTACAATAACAGCTCAGGAGCAATGGTTAAAGTGGTGTTTCATAAAAAAAAACATTTGTCTGATGAAATCACTCTAATGTGCTTTTTTTTTTTTGTTTATCAGTCAGCTGAGTGGATGTGGCAGCAGTGCGCACACCACATCACAAATGCCATCCAGTATGTGGTGGAGTTTGCAAAACGCATTGCTGGATTTATGGACCTTTGCCAGAATGACCAGATTATTTTGCTGAAAGCAGGTCAGTGTACAATCCACAATGGGTATTTTTAGAAATGGAGTTGTGTCCAAGTAAACAACAATTGAAAACTTGCTAACTTGAGTTCCTTCTTGTGCTTTGTCTCCAACCTTCTCTTCCTTCAACAATGGGGAGAAAAATTTTGGGAAATTTGTCACATTCTTTCATATATATTCATAATTTATGGGAAAAAAAAACATGTATTTGACAATATAATTTACTTTCTGTAAATTGAACTTTTTAAAACATACATTTGTGAATATATGTTTAAATGGTTCAAATTGTCACATATATGATGTATATTAATCTGAATCAAAATTTACATTTGTGTTTGTGTTCGTGTTGGAGCATTTTCGGGCCCTTCCGTCTCCCTCCCTCGGGCTTTTCTCCATATCTTTGCCGCTATGGCTACCCTTTCAGGATGCCTGGAGGTCCTGCTGATTCGTATGTGCCGGGCTTTTAATGTCAACAACAGCACCATTTTCTTCAATGGAAAATTTGCCTCGCATCAGTTCTTCAAAGCACTTGGTGAGCACTTTTAGATCAACACACCTTATGCTTGTAATAAGTCATTTCAAGAAATTAGCTAACCAATATTAAATCCAAATGTTATCGGAGTGTGTTTTTATGGAGGTTTTAATTAATCCGAAATCCCAACATCAAGATACAACTGCAGCAAATGCAACCTCAGTGTACATACTAGAAACATTATTAAGGGTTAAGGGCAAGAATTAAAATACAGAAGAATGCTATATGTTGACAGAATTGAAATTACTAAAAATAAATCCACACATAAACCATCTGGACACATGTAGAACTCCAGGATGAAACAAAGTAACTCAACACTGCCTCCTGTGGTGAAATGTGGTACGACTCGGATTGCATATGGAAAAAAATAGAATGGGCTGGACGTCATTGTTAGAAAAAGAAGCTATGATTAGTGGTATGATTCTAAAGTGGATGTCTTCTTCCAAACTTAAATTAGCCGTCTGACACATCATTAAGTAATGCAATGACTTTTATAATGTGTTTATTCAGGTTGTGATGACTTGGTGAGCGCAGTATTTGAATTGGGAAAAGGACTTTGTCGCCTCCAGCTGTCTGATGAAGAGATGGCTTTGTTTAGTGCGGCTGTTCTTCTCTCCCCTGGTGACTATTTCTCTTTTTTATTATATGGTGTGCCATTAATAATAAAATCATTTCCTTGTGGAACATATCAGTAGCTCGTTGCTGTCACCTATCAATTTATGCTTATTCTGAAACACGTTACCGTGCTACAAAATGTCAAAGTCGTTTCTGAATAGGTTCATCTTGACTCGGAGTCAAGTTTACGTGTCAAGGAGGACCTAAGTTTAGCCTGGGCTGTTAGTTTGGATGTGGCAGTATTAAATTTTGAGATGTAAGATCAAAAGTGATCATAAATCATTGAAGTGAACAAAAATGCTATCCATTTTAGCATCCCCAAAAACAACAAATTTAATGTATTATATTTTTATTTTGCCTAAAATTGGCCGATTGACTTCTTGTATCTCAATCTAGACAAGGGGTTGTCAACCACTGGTCCGCGGCCCTCTAATGGTCCGTGGCGGTATTGCAAGTGGTCCACAAAATTGGAAATGGAAAATAATTGTAATTTTTTTTAATAAAATTGATTTATTATTTAGACTTGCTTTATTTTCCAGCTAATTTTGTGAATCATTTGCCCATCCAAATGATTCCTAAAATAGACATACAGATCCAAATAAGGTCAAGACAATTACTATAAACATCTTAAAAGGGGAGTCGATAACTTTTTTGCTATTCACAGTAGGCCTTTGACCCTGTCCCCCGGGATTATTGTATTCAATCAACAGACTTGCTGACTCAGTAAACACTTACTCAGCAAAAAATGACATCATGAAACGTTCACTTAATGTGCCAATATTGTGATTTTGCCAGATCGGCCTTGGCTGATGGATGGCCAAAAGGTTCAGAAGCTTCAAGAACAAGTTTACTTGGCTCTGCACCACAGTCTTCTTAAGAGTGCTTCTGAGGAGAAACTGGACAAGGTAAAAAAGGAGGCAGAAAATGTTTACGTCAAGAGAAAAATGCTCACCGAATCTTTTTCATTCTCAACAGATGCTGTCCAAACTACCCATCATGAAGTCTATATGTAACCTCCACATTGACAAACTGGAGTTTTTCCGTTTGGTCCATCCAGAGACCGCATACAGTTTCCCCCCGTTGTACCGGGAGGTGTTCGGAACCGACATGTCCTTGCCCGACTCCACCAACAGCTAGACTGACAGAAAGACCGACTGACTGACAAAGAGATGGAGGCGATGTCTTTTCGAGGAAAGGAAAAGGAGAGACAGAGTAGGGAGAAATATGTTGATGTTCAACAACCAGCAGTTAGAAGACAATCCAGGACTTTTAATCCTCCGTCTACCCGCGATTCCAAAGTAGCCCTCCACTTTTCCGAGCAGGCACAGCACCTTACACTACAGACCGCGCACCCTCATGCTCCTCTGCGTTTTGTAGCAGCACCAACAAGCAGATCCACGAGACATAGTCTGGAAAACTTGTGCAACTTGTCGGATCCGCTGCGGGTCGCCCCAACCTGTCTTGAATGTACCTCATCGACAAGCACCAGTGCACAAGCAACCACTCAACGGTGAATGTATAACCCTGTCACACTTAGTTTTATTTTATACACGCACTTCTCATGGTAGGCCGATTGAGAACTCCAAATTGCCCGTAGGTGTGAGTGCGGATGTTTGTTCGTCTCTGTGTGCCCTGCGATTGGCTGGCAACCGGTTCAGGGTGTCCCCCGCTTACTGCCCGATAACGGCTGGGATAAGCTCCAGCACGCCCGCGACCCCCGAGGGGACAAGCGGTACAGAAAATGGATAGATGGTATGTGTGCTTATTCATACAAAACCACCACGTACTGATACTTAGGGACCAAGTTCACAACTCATTTTCTAAAAAAAAAAGAAAGAAAAAAAAAGAAAAATAGACAACACATAACTTCACCTCCTTGAGCCGCTTCTCTCACAACATTTCGCCTGTGTTCGGTGCTGCCTTGAGTCGGCTCTTGAGAAACCTCAGTCCCACACGTCCCCCTTCCCTTGCAAATGCCACTTAGCGACAGGGCAAGATAAAATGATCTTTAATTTATATACACATTTATATACAAATATTTTAAATAAGAATGTAAATAGATGCGAGACGGGGAGAGTGTTAAGAGCGTGTGAGATTAGTTCCGAACGAAAGGGAGAGGTAAAAGTGAGACGTACACAAAGGAAGCAGAGATTTGGACTCTGGACTATTTTCCTCGATATATAGTACTCTCAGGTTTTTATGACAAGCCCTCCTTCATTTTATCCCCCCCCCCCCATGACAGCAAATCCACAAAACGGGTGAACAGACACTTGTTGTATAGATGCAAACAAACAGTGATGGAGAGGAAACAAATTGCCTTTGTTTGGCATTGAGCTCTGATGCTGATGACCACATCACGCTAGAGGAGAAGGACAAACGGGACTCTAAAGGAAAAGAACTTTAGAAGAGGAGATGCAACCCAACAGGTCTTTCTAACCAGCAGTCAGGTATAATCTATTTCAATCATGTAGTCGCACTTGTTCAGGTGGTCCACAATTTTGTATCATAACACCACCTTGCTGGTTGGAACGTGTATTATTTGTAGTATTGCCGTTCCTCTTCTCCCCTTGTTTGAATAAAAAAAAAAAAAAAAAAAAAAGCACTTATTCCCCAGTTTCTTACTGGACACCAGACAGAGTTACCAGCTGCCCCCCTGAGTTGGGCCTCAGAGCCAGTAAGACGTTCTTGTTTATCTTTTTGATTCTCTGGTCCCCTCAAAGTTTCAGTGCATTTCACTTGAACAAAAAAAAAATTCAACTAGTGGAGGGTGTTTTAGCACTGAGGTGAACATGTCTTACTCGGGGTGCTGTGAAATTTTTGGGCTTGCCGCCTGCCACTCAGGGAGCTAGCTGTGATCTCTTGTCACTTTTATGACCAGCCTTGTACTCCTCACGCCTTTGCACCCCACAACCATCATCACTGTGGACCTCAGTTCTATTTTTGTCAATGTTGCTCACAAACTCTTTGGATTTCTTCCCGTTTGTCCTAATATTACAACTTTAAATTGATGAGCATTTGCAAACAAATCTGTTTAAAAAGAAATTTCATTTTGTAATTTAATGTTTTTTTTTTTCTTTTGCTGTGATGTTCACTTATTTGTCTTTTGTCCACGTTCTTTCCTTGTTTCCATTTTGGGCCTTCAAAGTCAGTAATCTCTTTTTTTTAATTGGCAAATGATTTGGAACGTTCACTATTGTCTCCCTTTTGTTTCCGTGTAAGAAAATCATGTACAAGACGTTATAATACTAGTTCAAGACTAAGTGAGTCGCACAGCTCAATATATATTGTTGTCCGTTGGGATACATTATACGTGGTTTTAAGAATGTAATAAATGGTTTCTTCTGTAGAAATGTTTGTCAAGTCATTGTGATTTAAAATCCATGTGATTTCCGACCATTGAACTATGAGAGATAATCAAATGAACCATGCAAATAATCCCATTTGTCCTAAAATGATAATTTATGCACGACATAATGCATCTTTTTTTATGACAGTGATAAACATAGTGACAGGCAAAACAATTAAATGTGCCTCCAAAAGAACAAGTTAATGTATATTAATTGTCTTAAAGTATTTGTACAGAAATCAAATGTTATGTCAATGCGCCCTCTGGTGGACAAAATGAGCAACAAGTTACATTTATATAAAAATTGCAGGTAATTTGTTTTTTGGGGTTTACACTTTTCAAGAATTATACCCATGGACCCGGTGGACCCCCTGAAGGGCCAGATATGACCCGCGGACGGTACATTTGATACAAAATAAATTTGTGGATGAAGTGAGATGTCATTTCTGTATATTGTTTACTATTGGCGCCATTTTTGGTTTGGTGACTTGATGTGAGACTTTTCTACAGTATTATAGTTTCTCTCAAAAAGATAGTTGGCTTTCAAAAGTCATTTAAAACTTATAATTGACTTAATTACGTGTTAACTTAATTTGACCTCTAATGCTGAATGCCCAACAGGTTTAATGTCACAAATTTGTTTGCGCTGTAACAGAACTTTAGAGGAAAATAGAATTTGGTCCGTGAATGAACAAATACATTTCAAAGTTGAATTAGAATTCGTATTTTAAGATAACTGCACATTGCTAACTTTTAGCGTATTCGATAGCAAGTTACTTCCATGTACACACGCAGTCAGTTCAAAGTTTTGACATAATTATCGTGCTCGGGAATTTTATACTGTTCAAATATAAAATAATTATTAGATGATTGAAATACTAACTTGAGAAGGCGTCAGCAGTTGACCCACTTCGACGGTCCTGGAGCCTCCCACAAGCCGGAGCCAGGAAGCTGTGGTCGCCAAGGAAGTTTTTTTCCACATCAGGCGTCCAAAATTTGAAGACGTGGTACTCGCTTGCTCACTGCTTGCAGTTTAGAGTGTTCGCGGCAGCCTTTGCGTTAGTCACTTATTATTTAAAATTTTTCTCTGTGTTGAGGTCCAGTGGACAAAGGAGACTGTGCACGATGTCCGTTGCTGGGATTAAGAAACAGTTTTACAAAGCCAGTCAGGTAAGAGCGTGATGATTTTTTCCCAAACTTTAATTAGCTGCTAGCTAGCTTGGTAGTTGTTGTTTTTTTAATGGCAAATCAACGTTAGCTTCGTGTTAGCTGGTTGAAGAAATAACGCCAAACTCGTGATAAATCGAGTTGAAGTCACAGACAATTTGGTGAAAAGTGATGTTGGAGCGTTATTTAAATTTAAATCAACAAGCAGACACGAATCAAGAGAATGTATTGGTTTCTGTTCTGTTTGTTGTGTTTTTAATGTGGGTAACTTCGTGGTGCTTATATGCAATTATCTTACTATTGTGAGTTTCTTTTTTTTTTTTTTTTTTTTTTTACGTTTTTGTAAACAAAGAAAAACAAATTCAGCCTTGACATGGATAACCGAGACGCTACACGGGCTTAAAGAATTTATTTTATTTCTTTTGGAAGCCAATTAAATTTTTAGATTGTGCTACGTTATGTGAAATTATTTTGCAGAAACTAGAACATGTAAAGCATGAAAATGTGAACGCTGAAGATATATATAAAGGAGTGTCATTGTCATATAATCATAAATCAAGATAAATTCTATTAGATTAGTGGTGGAAAGAAACACGCTTAATCTGAGGACACATGGTAAAGAGATTTAGCAGAATACTTGGCCATATGGCCAGCATTTATCTAAAGTGCCCTTGTGATAATTGGTATTTAGCATTTAGGGGGTAAAAAAAGCTTAATGTGAAAGATCACTATCTTTTTCTGACTGTGAAAAACACTTCACTGTGTAACGGAACTTCTAAACTCATGGCAACTGAGTTAAAAGATGATCAGATATTTAACCAAATTCCAAAAATCTTTAACTCTGAGTGAGCTGCCTTTCTGTTTCCCCATAAGACAAATGAAGCGCAACAAAAACAAAACATAACTGGCAAAACCGGTCTGCTTTGAACGTGCTTGTTCTGCAAGTCACTGTTGCTGCAGCCCAACATGTGATTGGTGAGCACCCTCAGCCTGGTGGGAGTGTCGATCCTCCATGGTAGCAACTGGAATCTTAGTTATGTCAATAACCCGCCCATACCAGTTTCACAGTCCAGTGGGCAAAGATGACAGAGACTCGTCAGCTCGGGGAAAAAAAAAAAAAACAGAGTAAGGCTAAATGATCAGGGATGTCCCCATCGTTTTTTTGTTTTGCAGTCTGAGTCCAAGTCACTTGATTTTGATTATCCATCAATACAGTCACAATGTGATACTCATTAAGAAAATAAATGACTGTATACAACTGTTTCGTTGTCGTGCAGTAGACTTGAGCATATTTAGTATTGCGTATTACACATACAGTTTGGTTCTTGTATTCTCAGATGGTGAGTGAGAAGGTCGGCGGTGCAGAGGGAACCAAGCTAGATGAAGACTTCAAGGACCTTGAAAGGGTATCACGTGAATTTCAACATAAGCAAAAACCCACATTTTTGCACATGTGTATGTTTAAGTAGCTATCACTCTCTCACCTTTAGAAAGCAGATGTTACCAGCAAAGCAGTGCTTGATGTCATCAACAAAACAACAGAGTACCTCCAGCCGAACCCAGCCCACAGAACCAAACTGGCCATGCTCAACACCGTGTCCAAATTCCGCGGGCAGCTCAACAGTCCTGGCTACCCGCAGTCCGAAGCCCTGCTAGGAGAGAGCATGATGAAATATGGAGCAGACATGGGCCACAACAACAACTTTGGTAGAGAAGATAATCGGGAATAATATCATTCAAAATGGAATTCACAAAGCTGCATTTGTCCCTCCTTTCCTCCAGGGGCCGCTCTTATGGCTGTTGGAGAATCAATGAAGAAATTGGCTGCGGTCAAGGACAGTCTGGACATAGACGTTAAACAGAATTTTATTGACCCACTGCAAGGTGTTGTGGAGAAGGACATCAAAGATATTCAGGTGCAAGCACTGGATTGGTGTTACAAATCCATTTTGAAATATAATGTTCTGCTTTTGGAAGTGACTATACAAATTGCAATCTTTTGACTCCATCAGCACCACCTGAAGAAGATGGAAGGCCGCCGCCTGGATTACGACTATAAAAAGAAACGGCAGGGTAAAATTCCAGATGAGGAGATCAGGCAGTCCTTGGAGAAGTTCAACGAGTCCCGAGATGCGGCCGAGGGTTCCATGTACAATCTGCTGGAGACCGATGTAAGTGGGCCTGTTGACTCAATTATGGTTGTCCAAATCTGAAATCAGGTGGAGAGAATATTTTTAACTGCTGGTGATGGAAGTTTGTCGAACCTGCTATGCTGCTTTTTAACTTGTATGGGAATTAATTTCTTTTTTGTTATTTGCTGTTCTGTAGGTGGAGCAAGTCACCCAGCTGGCAGCTTTGGTAGAAGCCATGCTGCAGTACCACAGAAACGCCACTGAGGTTCTAGAGGAACTTTCTGGTGAAATAACGAGAAGGTCCGCTTATTAAAGCTTCGTTGATAAAGTGCCTTAAATCTATTTTGTTTTTAATAACTTTACAATGCTGTTGAGTTTGTTTGATGTGTAAATGAGTTCTTATTGTTTACGTTTCCCGCAGGGTTGAAGAAAGTCGCAACCAACCAAGGCGAGAGTACAGACCCAAACCCAGACAGCCGAGCTTTGACTATGGAGACAGCGAGGAGTCCAACGGAGGTTACACACCAACTGCAACAAGCCCTCCGGCTTACTCTCCAGGTAGATCTTGCTGGATGAAGCCCTTTGCCCATTATAATTGTATGTGACCGTGTCTTTCCCTTTTGCAAAATGAACAATATCCAGGTCCGTCCGTCCCGAGAGCGTCCTTCAAGAACAGAGCGAGTGAGTGAGCCAAAAGATGAGAGAGCCTCATTTGTTAAATTGTACTCCCTTTCTTGTACAGTTGCCAGGCGGAAAAGGCGGAAGTAGTTCTGTTGACATTGTTGACTGCATTCTATCGGTTTTGGCGGAACAAGATGGGGCTTGTCAAATAGGGACCAATTAAGCTGCGTTGTTTTTTGGGTTTTTTTCTTCCTCATTTCCTGTTTCTCTTCATACCAAAAGCTGTTAAATATGGTGGATTGTGATTATCGCAGCAAAACCTCCACTAAGACAGTAAAAAATATGTTTTATGAAATCAATGAACAAGTTTTGACCTCGATTGGTAAGGTCCAAATTAAGCATCACAAATTTAAATCCGGTTCTGATGATTTGACTTTCAAAAATGTTCACTTCATTTGCTTCAAAGTCAAATTTCCTTAATGGAGGTAACAATATGTTGGGTGTAGGCATCAAGCTTCTCGTCTGGTTTCTATTCCAGACCTGATGGAAAGCCTCCGCTCACACATGGCTTCTCATGAAATATTTTCCATGTCAATATGAATCATAATGAAGCCTCACTCGGTTCCTCTTTGTCGCTCCTCCGCAGCCGAGCCGTGCTGTAAAGCACTCTACGACTTTGAGCCCGAGAATGAGAACGAGCTGGGCTTCCGCGAGGGCGACACCATCACCTTGATCAGTTACATCGACGAGAACTGGTACGAGGGGAAGCTCCGCGGCAGGACGGGATACTTCCCCACTAACTACGTTGACGTCATCGTTCCAATCTCGCACTGAACGCGGCAAGATCAAACGGGGAGGATTATTGGCTCCAGCAATATATTTAGTGGAAAATGAAACAAGAGGGCCTGTTTTGATGTCCTCCGCAATTTGATTAAAAAAAAAAAACATTCTATAAATTTTCAGAAGGTTTTCAAGAGGAGTACCAAAGTCAGAAAAGCAATGGTGTGGTGCTTGAGTGCACTTACAGCACTCTCGGACCCACAATGCACCTGTGCACTTTTTTTTTTTTTTTTTTTCCATTACTCGAGCACTTGAATGAAATATTTTCAGGAAGCTTCCTCAACTCTAATCAGCGCACCTACTTCATATCTTCATGCATGCTTTCTTTGGTGGCATTTATTTGCCATGTCACCTTTGCTGGAGTCATCATTTAGTTCTACCCCCCCTCTCTTTTTTTTCCCCCAATCTGTTACTGCCATCTAGTGTTGGTCAAGCTGTTGAAAATCATACATTGGAAAAAAAAAAAAAAAAAAAAAAAAGAGAAAATAATAATAATAATAAAAATCTGACCAATCAAGTGGTTTCCTGCAGCCCAACGGTTGGGAATCATTAGACTAAACTACACTTGATGACGTTTGAACAAACAAGCGAGTGGTGTCCAAAAAAACAGATCATGTGTCATCCATTTATTTTTGATCTAATGCATCCCAACCATGGCCAATATTTAAAATGGGTGATAATGTCATGAAAATCCACCTCCTGAATTTTCTCAGGCTTCATTGATGCTGCTGGCAGCGTCGCTTACAATGTTTCCTACTTTGTTTTTGTCAAGATGCTGAACAAGCTAGCGTTCTCATACTTTAACCATTTAAAAGCTTGGAAATGATCACAATGTGTATTGGGTCAAATGCTGCACCAGACCTAACGGATAGTAGATTACGCCCTCCCCCCGCTCGTCTTTATTCACCACCTGCCCCCCTTTTTATCATCTGCCCCCATCCCAATCCCATGGTACCTTTTGGATCTCTGGTTCACCCCCCGGAATAATCTCGTCGTAGCTGTGCATGCATTTAAATCTCCTTGCAATATTCCGTGTATTGAAGAGAGTTAGCAACGGGGGTCATGTGTGTGCAGAGGAGTCACTACATGGTTCAGGTGTGTGTTTACATGCCTCATTACACTCAATCAAATGAATCGGGGAGGGGGGGTAGGGGTCATCTTGGAGAATAGTGACGATAAATAATGTCTTGGAACATAAGACTGGAGTGTTTGTGTGCTGCTTGGACTGCGCCATTAAAATCCAAAAGATCGCACCATTAATAAAGTGTTAACAAAGGTTCATTTTATGATACTTTGTGTTGAAAGTTTTGCATGCATCATTACTATCTGTCTTACATGTATTCATTTGTTAACTAACACGTTGGGAGAAAAGTGGGATTATCCAGGATTATCTTGAGGATATGTGGATTACCTCTGGGTTTTTCTTTGTGATTATTTTATGCATTTTATGTAAAGGGGGTTGGAGGCTGTCTATTTGCTAATTCAAATAAATGTTGTAATACTGCTACATGTTTCTTGTTTCAAGTCAGTTGGCCCACAGATTTGCATGTAATATATAACTCGTGTCATATTATTTTTTTCCCGTTAGTTGTCAATTATAATCATTTTGTAAAATCCTAAATTGATGGTAAATGAAGTATTTCCATCTTATCTGTTTTTCTTTTTCTGGAAAGCTTGTGACAGATGATGTATTAAAATTACTTATTGACCTACCTCTGTTGTTTGCCTAGATTATTGGCCTAGTAAAAAAATTCCCACATTTCTTTACCAATTATATATTTTGGTAGGTTGAAGAGGAAGGTAGCTGCAGATTAGTGATGGTCTTGACCAGGAAGTGTTGGATGCTCTGCACGTGATGAAGCACAAATCAAATGGTGTAGGAAATGAAAAACTTTGGGTTTGAAATGTGCCAGTCCTGGAACTTTTGGATCAAACCTTACATCCAGGATGTACCTCGATTCTCGTCAACTGGCTCACCTGTGATTTTAATGTAGATAAATAATGGTGAGGCTGAATTTGTATCTCAAGCCAATGTGCACTCATCTGCTATTTCTGTAGGTGTCACTGGTCTATCAGGATAATTGAGATATTTCCCTTCAACCAATCTCCACAGTGCACAGCCCCCCATTTATGTGACCCACCCACCGACCCACCCGACACAGCATGCTCCAGCAGCCAGCTGTTGGCTTACTGCCACAGCACCATCTCATCGGGAGAAGGCGTGTCCCTTGCCCGGATTGCTCCGTGCGCCCCTTTGTCCTTTCTGGTGCTGCTCAGCCAGCGACACTCATGGCGGCTGCACCCGTCAGGCAGCGTCCCGGATCGGGGGGGACCCGTGCACAGCTCCCGCCCTGTTACTACGAAGGCTATCTGGAGAAGCGAGGACCTAAAGAACAGGTACGGCTTTCATGTTGGTGTTTCCTGCCAACTTCCTTATCATGCGGGGATGGGCGAGGCGAGTGAACGTTGATACCTGCGGGGATTTTTTATGTCTTGTTTTACCACTTCACCGCGTTGCTTTCAGATCCGCTATTCAAGAAAACAATCGGTCAATTGTCTTCAGACGCTTTGCTGAATGGATCACACATCCGGTGTGATTTCGACGGAGAATGTTGTAACCATAGTAACAGTCTTCTCCCTGATGTGTGCTTTCACTGTCTTTCAAGTTACATTGAAAATATTGACGCATAACTGAACAGGATGCGACTTATCCATTTATGCGTGGTGATGACATAAGGGGGGGATACCACCACCCACTCAGGGTCCCCCAGGCTCTCATTAAAATGGTTTTACTGCAGACCTAGGACTTGTCATTTGAGCCAGGCTCAGGTGCTGGCTAATGCAGTGGTCCGCTGACAGCAGCTGCTACCCACCCACCATTCTTCTTTTTGACAGGAAATTAGATACATTGATGAAGAAGGAAAAAAAAACCAGATGTTATATTTTTTTATTTTTCTTTGTTGCAGGCTCCCAGGCGTCTGTGGACATCTCTGTGTGGGAATGCGTTGTATTTCTTCAATAATTCCAAGGACACTCATGTAAGTGATGTGGCAGGTGAAGTCGCTGAGATTTAATTTTCTTTTCATGTGTGTGAATTGTATTGCAGTATGTAGAGAAGATGGACCTCAACGGGTTTGTGTCCCTGAAGGACGACTGTAGCCGGGATAGAAATTTAGAAGCAGCCAGACTCATCCTACGCATGAAGGACGGAGAAACTAGAATAACGGTAATGTCGCTTAGTTTACGCACATATTCAATATCCTGCTGGTGTGTGTTGCTTGGCAACACCTGAGGGCAGTATAATAAAGCCATAAATATACATAGAGATATAGAATTCTTTGCAGTGGATAAAGAATATATGCTTTTATTATCTGTCTAGATGTGCTGCTCCCCCATTTTTGTTCAAACCTAATTATAACTCCGTAAAAGTTACTCTATATTTTTTTCCCCAGACACCCAACCTGGAATCAAGGGAGCTGTGGAAGGGTTTCCTCTACTCTGTGATAGATGTAAATTTTTCCACGTTTTAACACGTTTGTACAGATCATCTATACATATTATTGCATCTTCTAACATCTATTGTACTATAGTTGAATGTACCATCAAGCCTGACCTTGCTGCCGGGCCAGCTCCAGATGCTGAAAGAAGTTGTGGACAAAGAAAGGTCCAGGCGGAGGAACCGCACACCCACACGAGCACCTCCTTCGCCTCTCTCTGTCCCTTTAGTCGGAGAGATCCCGCCGTAGGTTTTCCCGAATGCACGTTACCTTGTGTTGGCAGTCGTCGGTGTGCTGTTGTGATATTTAATATCTGACGGATTAAATTCAGCTAATTCTTTTAACTCATTCACTGCCATTGACGACTATAGATGTCAAACATTCATTTTAGCTGGGATGACACTGAATGAGTCAGGAATATTTAGGTTGTGTGTTCAAAAATAATAATTCCAATGGTTTAATGGGTTGGGCATATTTTTCATTAGTAAATCTTCTCCTGAAATGAGTCCCTGGACAAAAAAATAATAATTAATCATTAACCTAAAGTTCTGGCTGGTGTGTGTATGGTATTATTTATTATCGTCTGTGCAGGTGTTTCCGCCCAGTGTCACGAACCGAGGCTGAAGTCCTCTTAGAAAGGCACCCAGATTGTGGCAACATGTTGCTACGTCCCGGAAGAGACGGAAGCTCATTGGCCGTCACCACGCGACAGGACCTCAACGGGTAAACAAGTGCCTTCCAATTTAAACATCTCAACGCCTCACATTTACCCTTTTGTGCTCCGTCCAGATCAGTTTTCAGACATTACCGAGTAACACAGAGGGACCAGGGTGGCTATGTGATTGATGTGGAAAATCCGGTATGTAAGTTCTGCATGAAATACTACAGTATATATTTTTTGATCCAGTACAGTACACGTGTCAAGTACATAATGTTTCCATTGGTCTGCAGATTCCCTGTGCAACCCTTCATGATGTCATTAATGCCCTTGTGGAGAAGACAGCTGGAACTCTTCAACCTTTTCTCCTCGAAGAACCTTATGAGGAGAACATTAGTGAGTTGATTATTTGTTGGCTTCCTGGTTCATACTTTCTCCGAGTCGCGTCATTGAATGTTTTCGCGTCCTCAGCATACGTTTCTGCCAATGACGAGAATGGAGAAATGATTCTCCACACCGCCCCCACCAGCCCCCTGCCAAAGCCTCCCGCGCTGCCCCCGAAACAAGGTTTGTCTCCGAGCACTTCTCAATGGAAACGGACAATCCAATGATTTACTCATTTTACAGTTGGTGTGGATCGTTGGCCCAGCAGCCCCCCGCCTCGCTCCCCTGCTCCGGACCGCCGCCTCCTAACATCTTCAGTGCCTGCCTCGCCCACCAACCCTATGAGACGACTCATCCTATCACCTTCCCCTCTTGCACAGTGTAAGAAGTTTTCTGAGTTTGGTCATGTGACATTTGCAAGCTGCGTGGTGATTGGTCGTTACCTGAGCAACTGTGATGTTATTTTTACTTGGCAAAATGGCCGCATCCCGAGATGGGTAAATTCATATTCCACAAAAACAATATTAATCAGAATATTTAGAACGAGTGAGGCTGATGTTATTAAGAAAATCTTTGACTTGACTTCCCCTTCAAAAGAAGAGTTATGTGTCATCACTGAAAGAAGTGAAAGTGATTAGACAGGAATTGGAATTTGATCAAATACATTCTGACTTGACTGGGAAAAATGTTCACGTGACAATTGCGGGTTTCACTTTTATTTTCACTTCCGTAACGAAAGGGCACGAACAAATACACAGAGAAGAGGATCAGTTCAATTGTGGGGTTGCTTTGCTAAATCTGATACATTATTGCAAAGAAATCTCCAGACTATCTGCTGTATTTTCATCCTCACTTGCTTTTTCGTTCCTCTTGTCAGCTCTCAACGAGGAGCTCAAAGTGAAGCTGGAGAAGAGGCGAGCCAGTCAGGATTAATGAACGTGCCAAGCCCCTTTTCATCGCAGCTACGTATTCATCCTGTGCCTTGTCGGCGGAACACAAAAGGCTGCAGGCGGCAGCCGCCATTTCATCGTCGTCACAGGTGTTGATGTCGGACTTTTGTCAAGCTCAAGACTGGTGTAAGCACACTTGATACTTGAACCGCACAAAGTACTGTTTACTATCCCTGAGCAAAAAGTTTTGAACTCCAACTCACAATTAAGGAGAGCCAACTGAGCCTGGTGCTGTTTTTCTGAGCAATCTGTTTTGTGCTCAATTACTGGAGCTGCTAAGGGACATTTTTAAAAAACAGTATTGATTCGAAAGATTAGTACAACAACCTGAGAACAGGAACTTAATTGTAATGGCCCATTTACAAATCCCAGTTCTGTTTCCTTTTTCTGTGCTATTGTGTGAATGTGTGTGTGTGTGACTCACTACCAACTGTGACATGTCCAAAAATCCCAGGTGATTATCAATATAGCCATCTGAGTATTTATTCAATATCCTTAAAACCCAGCCTCTGATCAATGGATTACTACATGCTTCGTTGTGCTAGTAAGACAATTTAGCACACTAGTTGATGTGTCTTATTAGTTCTGATTTTTCCACTACCAGTGCCAATTTTGGCTTACTAATATGCAATTAAACCCAGCTCGGTTTACCACTAAGAACACGTTTGAACATTTATTTGATGTTCTTTGTATTCAGTTTGAGTTCCATGTACTACTGCGTTCTTTGTTACCTACAAGGGCGCCACCTAATGGAATATTGGACTCCTCACTGTGCTGTAAACAAAACTACAGTCGTAGTAAAAATTTTATTAGAGCTGTAAGTGACCTTTTAGCTTTTTTGCAGTATCATGAGTCGTCGACACACTCTGCCCTGTATCTGCATTTCAAAGCAACCTGGAAGTGTTTCTTATGTTTTTGTTAGATGTCAAAGGACATTAAAGTATTATGAATGGGAGGAACTTGTCTCCCCCCCCCCTACAAGTTGTTCAAGCGTTTATATTGACATTGACTGACCTGCAACAACAGAACAGTGAGGAAAAATATATGACTGATATATATTTTTTATCTCCCTCCGCCCCTTTTTTGTTGTTGATGTTGTTGTTGAATGTGTTGAATCCCCGTGAGAACTTTGTGATTAAATGTTAAAATAAATTTAAAGTACTGGTCACTTTTTTGACACATGAACAATAA
The DNA here is from genome assembly GCF_059516105.1 of Syngnathus floridae. Classification (NCBI taxonomy): domain Eukaryota; kingdom Metazoa; phylum Chordata; class Actinopteri; order Syngnathiformes; family Syngnathidae; genus Syngnathus; species Syngnathus floridae. The sequence continues at coordinate 7,422,760 of NC_142426.1, read as the reverse complement.
GAAGCAATACAATTGGGAAACAGTACAAAGGCAGAAAAGTTTATTTATTTTATAAACACTTGGTTGTATTCTAAAATTATAAATAGATAAATGAATAAATAATTAACCTGTTCTGTTTGGTTTCATGGATGCGCTAGTCACCCGACCAATAGGGGGCAGCAATGTACTCAGCAATTTGCTCATTCGACTCAAGTAAGAAAAAAAAGAAGAAGAAAACGCCTCACCCTCTTATGCCTTATAAATGTCCACGAATGGACTGCAAGATTGCTTATAAAATCTTTATGTCCGGATAAGTTTATCTCGGGGCTTGCTAATGCTTCTCGGCCTAGTTAGCTTATTTAGGTCGCTAACAGAGAGAAGCACACAACACGTCGTCAAGCAGAGAACAAGTGCGAGTTTGTGTGATTGTCGTGTGAAAATGTGTGCCAGCCCGACAGCAAATTATGAGGAACTTTTGGGAATAAAAGAGAACAAGCTACTACTGGATGCTGTTTGCAAACAACTGAGATTTGTGCAACACACATCAGGTTTGTACACTAATTATGTTCACTTGCTCGGTAATTATTTTTTAGCGTTACAAAATATGCATGTTTGTATTTCAGTAGTACCTGGTCTGAAGAGAAATTAAATCCATTTATTTTGATCTATCTCAGGGTGCGGCCATTTTGGCCACTTGACGGAAAATGACATCACAGTTGCTCAGGTAATTCAGGATTCACCTGTTTTATGGGTTTGGTGACGTTCTCAAGATGAGCGGTAATTTTGCCAATACATGAAGGAATAATGGTAATGTTAAAGTTTTATTACAAACTAAATCTGTATTTACTGTGTATGAGGTAAAATGTAATTAAGCAACCCTCCTTCCCGACCTTATTTACAATTCAATAAATACTATGCAGGAAATAACGTGTCTGATTCAACAATCCAAAAACAAGACACTCATATCACTACACAATCAAGGCATGTTAGGTTTTCTCATTTTATTTGGTTAAGGCAAGGAGTTAATGCAGACAAACGCATTTACAGCTTTATTTTCATTCTTGAAATAAACACAAATCAACACAATGATACTTCTGTCACTGATCAAATTGGCATTGCGTCTAAAAATCATCCAAAAATAAGATTTTATTTAAAGAACAAATTTTACAGTTGACCATAAGGTGTCAGTTTCTCCCGTTTTTTTTTATGAAAGCTTCAACTCACTTTTCTTACCAGAACACTTGTGCATCTGAAGCTGCTGTTTACTAGAGAATCGTTTGGCACAAACGGTGCAAGGAAAAGCTTTCTCTCCAGTGTGCGTTCTTTTGTGTGTTTTCAAATTACATTTTTGAGAGAATCGTTGGCCACAAACAGAGCAGGAAAAAGCTCTTTCTCCACTATGTGTCAGTGAGTGCCTTGCTAAACCAGTCTTAAAACGGAATTTTTTATTACAAATTAAGCAGGCAAAAGGTTTTTCTCCACTGTGTGTTGTTTTGTGTTTACTTAAATTTGAAGTTGAAGAAAAGCCTTTCCCGCAATCTGAGCACAAGTAAGGTTTCTCTCCAGTGTGTGTTCTTATGTGACACGTTAAGATTGCCTTGACAGAGAATCTTTTACCGCAAAATGAGCAGACGAAAGGCTTTTCTCCCTTGTGCGTTTTGCTGTGATGTAATAAAAGTGACGATGAAGTGAATCCTTTACCACAAACTGAGCAAATGTAAGGTTTTTCTCCAGTGTGTGTTCTCATGTGACATTTCAAATAAAACTTTGAGTGAAATTTTTTCCCACACTGAGAACATTCAAAGCGTTCAACTTCATCTTCATCGTCGTCCTCATCGTAACAATAATCTTTATCTTTGTCATCATCACCACCCCCAACATTGTCGTCATCATCATCGTCATAATAATCAGTGTCAGAATCGTCTGATGTGTTATCACGTATCTCTATCACTTCTCGTGATGTTCCCCAGTGGTCTGATTCATCTTCTGATATAATGTCTTGAGTTGAGCTTCTGATTGGAGACTCCGCCCCCCTGTTCTCCTCACGCTCACCATGGTCTCCAACTTCACTTTTTAAAATGACAGACGTCTCCTCACTCTCAACATTGTCTCCAAGTTCACTTTTTAAAATGACAGAGGTCCATAACGACTTGTCTCGATCTTCTTCCATCTTCATCTTGATGTGAACGGGCTCTTCCTCCTCCTCTTTAATTCGAAGAAAACCTGGCCCCTGTTTCCAAGGACAAAGGTATTTTTCACGGACTCCTGCAGGATAAGCATACAAGCATTAAGTTTGGTTGAGTCAAATTCAAGGCTTTTTGTTTCTACAGTCGTTTCTCAACTAACGATATTTTTTTGTTCAAAGACTGAAACTATTTGACAAGGACTTAACTTGAGGACACTATTTTAGAAGTAAAAACTGCTTCTTTTTTTTATTGTTACTCATTCTAGCGACACAAATGCATTACCCAGAAAGTGACAAACCTGTTGTGAGTCGCACAAGTACTACACGAAGCTCCTTGCAAACAACATCTGGCCGTTGATGTTGTTGCTCGTTCTCCTCTTTTGATCCACAAAAACTCTGCCCGTAGTCGGGTGTGGTTCTTGCAAACATTTTGTCACACAATAGTTTCAACACATAACTAACCCAATATGTTGCTAACAAATACGCCTTTATCTTTGCGGCTAGCGAACTAAGTTAAACGAGAAGCTTCAGCGCGCATCGAGACGGGATTATCTTAATGCAATTTCACTAAAATGTTGTGTTTAAGTACGAGTTTGAGGATTTAATCCGTGTTTTACAAATTGTGGAAGAATTAGTGTGTCGCGTTTTACCAGGCGTTACTTCCGCTTTTACTTCGGCATCCACATCCGGGTCACCGCGTCTTAAGGTGACAGTGTCGAATGTTTTGATTTATCTTCGGTGTTTATTAATGCTAAAAATCCAATATTAATTTTGATATCAAGAAAAAAAATCAGGCAAAGAGGTGAAAACATTTGCATTTTATTTACATGCTTGAAATAAACAGTAATCAACATCACAAAAACATGATTCTTCTGTCACTGATCAAGTTAGAATAACTTATAAAAATCGTATTTTGAAAAACTTGATTCCATTATTTTATTAAAAACTGACAATTTTACAGTTGACCACGAGGTGCCAGTTTCTCCCCGTTTTTATGATAGCTTCAACTATCACTTTTCTCACCAGAACACTTGTGCATCTGAAGCTGCTGTTTACTAGAGAATCTTTTGGCACAATTGATGCAAGGAAAAGCTTTTTCTCCAGTGTGCGTTCTTTGGTGTGTTTTCAAATTACAGTTTTGAGAGAATCGTTGGCCACAAACAGAGCAGACAAAAGCTTTTTCTCCACTATGTGTAAGTGAGTGCCTTGCTAAATGTCCCTTTGCATAGAAACTTTTACCACAAACTAAGCAAGCAAAAGGTTTTTCTCCACTATGTCTTTGCAAGTGCCTTTGTAAAGTTCCACTTGCAGAAAAGCATTTCCCGCAATCGGAGCAGGAAAAAGGTTTCTCTCCAGTGTGTGTTCTTGTGTGACTTATTAAAACTGTCCTTACAGAGAATCTTTTACCACAAACTGAGCAGATGAATGGTTTTTCTCCCGTGTGCGCTCTCATGTGAATCTTCAAATAACATTTGGAACGAACTTTTTTCCCACACTGAGTACATTCAAAGAGTTCATCATCCTCATCATCCTCATCATAACTGTCTTCATCTTTGTCATCAGCACCAACATGGCCACCATCGTCATTGTCAACAGAGTGTGCTGATGTGTCATCACTTCGTGCTTGTGATGGTCCCCAGTGGTCTGCATCACCTTCTAGTTTCACATCACTCGAGGTGCTGCTCAGAGGCTCCGCCCCCCTGTTCTCCTCACTCTCACCATTGTCCCCAACTTCACTTTTGAAAATAACAAAGGTCAATAATGACTTGACCTCTTCCTCCTCCTCTTTTCTGTGAACAGGCTCCTCCTCCTCCTCCTCCTTTTTAATTGGAAGGAAATCTGACTCCTGCTTCCAAGGGCAAATATATTTTTCACCATCATCTGCAGGAAAAGCAAATAAACATTTAGTTTGGTGCGCTCAAATTTCATGCTGTAAATTATTTATATGATAAATTAGAGAGAAAGAGAGAGAGAGAGAGAGAGAGAGAGAGAGAGACGTATAACGTGAGACTCCTTGCCAACAGCGTCCAGCCGTTGATGTTGTAGCTCGTTCTCCTCTTTTATTCCACAAAGTTCTTGCACGTACTCAGCTGTGGTTCTTGCAAACATTGTGTCCAATATGTTGCTAACAAATGCGTCTTTATGTTAGCGGATAGCTAAAAACGAGAAGCTTCCTCGCGCACCCAGACGAGTTTATCCTCTAGCCCTATTTCAGTAGGCAGAAGCGACAAGGTTGAGGATTCAACATGCTCATTACTATTTTGGACCAAAAAAAAAAAAAGATCTGGTCTCGAGAAAGCGCATTTTGCATCATATTTTGCGGCAGCTTCGGAGTCACTTCCGTTTATACCACGGCATCCACATCCTTGGGCTCGTTCGGAAATTTATTCCGATGATCGTGCCTTCCCAGAGGTGTGTGAGAGATATAGTGCGCTCCGTTCCCATTCATTTACGAAAGTAACACAGTGTCGAGCGCCGAGTGCGCACACTGGCACTCCGTTTTTGGTGCACTCTGAATTTCAAAACGGCAAAATTAAGCAACGCACTGACTGTCCAAACGATCGGAGTTGAAATAGTGCACACTCGGAACTAATTTCCGAACGCGCCCCTTAAAGGAACAGACGTTCAAACTTTTATTTTCCAGCATTCTATTCATTAATCACGGTGTACACACTAAAAATACCATTTAACAAATCAATGACATTTAATTAACAGGGGGAAAAGGCTTAAGCTGTTAAAAAAATGTCAGAGGACTCCTTTCCTGTTTATAGTGCTACATAAAAAGATTAACAGCGCAATGTCTGACATTGCAGCCAATTAATAGAGAGAACTGAGTTTGAATTGAAAGAGCTGAAAGCGAAAATTTTCTATTTCAGTCAGGATCTAATAGTTTCCAGCAAACTGAAATGCCTTAGTTTTTCTAATACAATTATGTAAGTTTATCCATTTGATTTTAAATATAAACTCAAATTCAGTTTGTGTTGGTTAATTATTCATCTTCTCATGAGAGCTAAGCCGGAAATATGTCTCATACTAAGACATGCACAGAGCAGAGTTGCAAAAGCTGTACTCTCTCTCTCACGCCTGTTTGGGCTTGTTATGTCGAAAAGGTGCGGCCATAAACCAGCCAAGTCTAAACGCCTCCCCAGTTGATCTCAACTCTCTTGCGCACACGCCGTAGTAGTGTAGAGTGCAAGAATGTATGTGATTGTGTGGGGTTGATTTAAATAAGCGCATTCAGCATCTTTTATCGTCTTAACGCCTGGCTTAAGAAGACTGCGCGGAATAGACGCATCCTTAAACCGCGCCAGCAGCTTTACGCCGCATTTCCTTTCCAGTTCCAAAAGCCTTTCTACAAAAAAAAGGAATATCTTCTGCTTTTTAAAGGGGAAAGTAAAGGAGCAATCTAAACTTTTTGCAAGGATATTTTTGCTGCGTTGATTCTGGCAGGACAACGACGCGACGACGTGCAAAGCTCTAGTAGCTTTTTTTTGTTTTCTTTTTTTCCCCAAAATTATTATTTCGCCATTCAACACTTTTTTTTTCCCAACTACCGAAAAGGGATTAGTAGGGTACATTTTGTAGTGTTTGACTAAAGTAAAACAGGTGGAAGGGGACGACTTCTTTTTTCAGTGGCGTTACAGGTAAGTGATTAATTTATTATGGACTGGTCACATGGTAGCAATGCCCGCTCCTTAAAACAAGTGTTGGGAGTTTGTTTGTTTTAAGGCGGGGGTGTGTCCAGGTGTAGGTAAGTCATTAACTTAGTAATGTTGACTGTGCACATCTACGGATCAATGCGCTCCCCTTATGCCGTTTTGGATGTGGGTCAACACAACAAACAGTGCATTGGATATTAATGCATATTAATAATCGGGTTATTTTTACAATTATGTCAATTTTGTAATCGTGGTCTGTAATAATCATATTTTTTAAATCAAAATTCAAGTAATTGCACTGCCCTAATATCTGTGACTATCCCAGATACACAATTTCATACTCAAATGGGATTATAAATGGCCATGTTTGAAAATCACGGTAGTGCGTTTGAGGGGCGGGGCTTTGGCTTAACTAGTGTAGCCAGACTAGTCCGTTCAAATCTTCACACAACTAGTGTTGAAACTTTCCTTTCAGCGTTCTTTTTGATGCATATCATCATTAACAAACACGTGCTTCTGCTCATGCTTGGGAAAATTTTCAGGAAAGAATATGATTGACAAGGGTGTGTGTGTATGTGTTCTGGCTTTGGCCTCAGGCGGAAAAAATGCAAACTCTCTTATCAAACGTACATTCTCCGACATGCTGCAGCTCATCAGCTCTTGGCACCGACGCTAGCAAACACTCACTGAGCAGGTTGTCTTAATCAGTCAAGAAAGACACAATAGCGAGACACCACAACAAGAACCGAGCCTGGCCTTGCACACTCCAAATGGAGTTGAATTCAAAACAGCACGATGCAGGAAACCAGGGTTACAAAAGCAGTGTTGCAAAAACGCCTCTTACGTGTCCTCCGAGTTTTGCTTCAGTGTGTGTGAATCTTTTTTGTGTTGGTTTTGCACGAGAGCTGGAGTTGACACCCCGCTGAATGCTTTTCATGGCCCTGCATTAACATGACTATGCCATTGGCAGAATTACTGCCACTTTGCAGCCTTTCTTTCTTTCTTTGTCGTCCCTTCCCTTTGTTTGCAGGTTTTTCTGTTGATAATTTTTCAGGCCCTGTGTGACAAGATTTTGATGCCTGGATAACTTTGTGTCTTTCACCCCTCCCCAGTTTGTCTCTGTGATATCCACCTCACCATGGGCCGCCTACTGAGCGAAACCACCGAAGGGGCCCTTCACTTACTACAAACGTCAGCGCTTCACAGATGACACTAGTTGCCTGTTCTAGTGGATGACTCCTTAATTGCCCTTCACACAAAGAAGCCATGCAGCCCCTGCTCTGTATCAGCGCGTTTCTGTTCCTCCCACTGGCCTTGATGCTGGACTCCCCATTGGACCTCTCCCCCCGCAGATATGTGCCCTATCACAGTGAGTATTGTTTTGAAATTTGAATTGCAAGATTACAGTGGAGCCTCTGAAGCCAGATATGGTGCTTAATTTTTTTTTTCCACAAACACTAATCAATAAATTAATGTGGTTGCTTTTCTGCTTCGTGAAGTAATACCGTACTCTCTTGTGTCTAAGGCGGCAACATTCGTCTTTTTCGCGAAGAGGGGGTGTCCAACTATAGCGTCATGCTGTTGCGAGAGGACATGAAGCTGCTCCTGCTGGGTGCCAGGGAGGCGCTTTTCGCCCTTGACCTCGAGGACATTTCCAAGAAACAAGCCTTTGTAAGAACTAGCGATGCAGCAATGGCCTCCTCTGTCTCGCTACATTGCTGGCATACTTTTTAGAACTTTCAGAACATTCAAGAAGATATTCTAAAAGACGCACAAGCAACAAATGAAAATTAACAACTCACAATCTGACTCGGGTATGATCTGTTGCAAAAAGAGTGACACAAAAAATATTTCCCACTTTTCTAAGGTGAAATGGGAGGTGACGCAAGAGCAAATGGATGACTGTCAAAATAAAGGAAGAGATCTTGAAGTGAGTTGGGATACTTTTTTTTGTTATTTAAAATCAATAAAATGTGGAGCTACATAGTTGTTACTTGTTTTTTAAAAAAACAGACAGAGTGCAAGAATTATATCAAGATTCTGCACAAGATGAAGGATAACAGGATGTACGTGTGCGGAACCAATGCGTTTGATCCCGAGTGCGACTACATGGTGAGCCCAATTCATGTTCTTGCTTTCTCGGGTTTTATGCCGAAGATCGAGCGCAATTAAATCACATGATTGATTATCTCTGTAGTCCTATGCAAATGGAGAACTCACACTGGAGAAGACGGCCGAAGATGGGAAAGGGAAATGTCCTTTTAATCCTTTCCAAAAACATGCCTCCATCATGGTTGGTGAGTTGACGTTGCACGTGAATGGAAAGTAGAAAAAATATGTAATAGTGTACACAAGCGCTGAAGGACTTGTTTTTTTCATTCATGAAATTATAATTTTATGTCACTTCTCGTCTCCATAGCAACACTTCTAATAAGCATTATTATCACTAAATGCAGATCTCCATGCAAGACAAGAAGCACCCAATGCTAATTGCTAAGCTAATGCCAGAAGAGTTGTTTGAGGGTGTACAGCAAAAAAATCGTACAAATCCAAATCTTCTGTGTTTTTGGCAGACAACGACTTGTACTCGGCCACTTCAATGAACTTCCTGGGCTCGGAGTTGGTCTTAATGCGCAGCTCTCCTCCCATTCGAACCGAGATGAAAACCTCCTGGCTCAATGGTGACGTGTGCTTGACCTTTTGGATAATTTTTTTTGAAAGGCTTCAGCTGCTGGAAACTAACATGTTTATTTTTCTTCTCCTTATGCTAGAGCCCAACTTTGTCTCTCTAGATCAGATGCCAGAAAGCGACCAGGACAATAATGACAAGGTCTACTTGTTTTTCAGCGAAACGGCAGTTGAGTACGACTGCTACAAAAAACCGGTAGTGGTTTCTCGTGTAGCTCGTGTCTGCAAGGTGAAATTAAAAAAATATATATATACTTCCCGTCTTGTTTCCTCACGACACTTTCACAACTTTATTTTCAACTGCTTTGTCACGCAACTTGGTTTCTACATGTTTTCTTTACTTGGTTCCCTCCCTGCTTGAAATTCTGACAAAGATTGTTTTGAAAAGTGCTTTTGTTTTTGGTACAAGCAATTAATCGACAACAAATTGATTCTCAAATGATTTTCCTTGTCTTTTAATAACCAAGTCATTGTTTAGAGCTATTTTTAACTAAATCTTCTCAAAAGTTATTTCTCAAGTCCTTTATGAAAGCAGACTGATTTATTTTTTGCGTTTAATAAAAAAAAAAGACATTAACATCTGCTTTTACTTTGGAAAACAATGACTCGCAATCTTTTTTATTTGAAATTGGTTAACTGTTGTTTTTTTAATTACTAAATAATTTTTAAAAATTGGTTAATAAAAAGTAGTCTGGGAAATGTTTTTTTTAATCCACAATGCAAATAAAATTGTATCCGATTAATCGATTCTAAAAATATTTACTTTTACTGCAAATTGAAATGAATGGCTGCTAATGGAAAAGACTGTAGCCTTATGAGCTGTCTTTGTTTTCCCAGGGAGATATAGGAGGACGGAGGACCTTGCAGAGAAAGTGGACATCCTTCCTGAAAGCCAGGCTGGAATGTCCTGTCCTGGGCTCGCAGCTGCCCAACATCATCCAAAATACATACCGCTGGTGTGACCCGCAGCAGCACTGGAATCACTGTTTATTCTACGCCATCTTCACCCCACAGTCGTATGTTTGATTTTTATCATCTTATCTAGAAAATGTTTTGGTTAAGTCTGCATCTACTGGAACGCAGACAGCTTTCTCATTTTCTGTTTGTGTTTCAGCGACACGTCCGACCTGTCTGCAGTGTGTGCGTACAACATATCTGACATCAACCGAGTGTTTGCGGAGGGGCAGTTCAAGACGCTGGTCCCTGTGGAATCCTCCTTCATTTGGGCGCCATACAGTGGGGAGGTCCCTGACCCTCGACCTGGATCTGTGAGTGTTTACGTGCTGTAGATTAGTCCTTCAAAGAATGCTTTATCAGGACTCCCCCCCCATTCCAGTGTCAAACTCTGTCTCTGGACCTCCCGGACCAAACCCTTCACTTCATCAAAGATAGGCCTTTAATGGATGACATTATTCAGCCAAAAGGCGAGAAACCGCTACTAGAGAGAAGAGGAGCCGCCTTTACGAGCATTGTGGTCAACCAAGTGCAAGCAACGGATGGCCACGATTACCATGTGATGTTCATAGGCACAGGTATGTGCATACATTGTCTCTTTGTTTTTACAAGAAAAAACAATAGCATAATGACAATTGTATTTATTTATGTTTTTAGCGGACGGCGCCCTTGTCAAAGCAGTAAACTACGACGGCGAGATGTTCATCATTGAACAAGTTCAGCTTTTCCAATCCCGCGAGGCAGTTAAGATCCTGCGCTTTTCCGACGTCACGGTAACAATATACAGTCCTCGTCGTTTGCCGTTTATTGCCGGGGTGTCAAACTCGTTTTTTTCGCGGGCCGCATTGCAGTCATAGCTTCTTTCGGAGGGCCATTATGACTGTCAACCCGAATAAATGTATGAGCACCTCAAACCAAAGCTACAAAACAAACTGACAAATAACTCGTTTTCAAATCAGATGAGTAAAAACTGGTCAAATATTTAAAATAAAAAGATATTAAAAGTGAAGACAATTTGGAATTCTAGTAATGACACACAAATTTGATGCACAATTTGTCTTTGCGGGCCACATAAAATGATGTGGCGGGCCGTATCTGGCCCCCGGGCCTTGAGTTTGACACCTGTGATTTATTCTGTCGAAATGCACTCACCTCAATCTCCATTTACAGAAGCAACTATACGCGGGCTCCGACTTGGGAGTAGCACAGGTGCCTCTCGCCACCTGTGAGAGATCTTTGTCTTGTTTGGATTGTATTCTGGCAAGAGATCCCTACTGCGGATGGGATACAGATACTGGGAGTTGCGTCGCCCTTTCCAGTACACAGAGGTAGACATTTGTCCTCCTTGTAAAGAATATTATGATTGTCGGCTAAACTAAGTGGAATGGTTGTGATTTGATTTAGGCAGCTAATCCAGAGTGTGAGGGAAGGGAACGCCTCTCTCTGTCCAACAGCTGGTGAGTTCTTTGTTTTTTTCTTAAGGGTCAAATTAAAGTTGCCGTTTGTCCCAGTTTCACGATCGGTGACATTGTGTTGATGTATTTTTTTACGTTTTGTTTTCAGATCCTGTCCATGTTGTTAACCATTTTTTCTCGCCTGGTGGGAGTGTGAAACTTTTCTGCCCTTCATCGTCAAACTTGGCAACAACCAACTGGGAGCAAGACGGTCACCTTGTGGTTTCTTCAAGCCGCCATCAGATCCTACAAGACGGACTCATCATTCTCAACGCCTCGGACTCCGACGCCGGCCGCTACCGCTGCCTTTCGGTGGAGCGCTCCAAAATTGACGAGTACGCCGCCACTGTGGCGGAGTATCAGCTCAGCTTGAAAGGAGAACCGAGAGCGCCTCAAGCTCGGACGAAAGGTCCCTCTGTGGTCGGACTGCAGGTTGTCGTCGGGCTTCTGGTTGTTTCTCTGGTGGCCCTTTTGGCCTGGAATTTTTACAAAGGCCATCTACCTCTTCCCTGGAACTGCAGCAAAAAGAATAGGGGAAAAGCCTACGAGTCAAATGGGCAGGAGGACGGAGGCCCACTGTGAGATGAGATTTTGTAAGATGCCTGTATGTATGCTGTCTTGGTGTGCGTTGGGTTGTATTTCGTAATGTTTAGTCTTGAGGCTTGAACCACTAGCCACCATCTTTTCATTTAAAATTGATCCTTGAAAACCTCAAACAGAACCCAGGGTCTGTTTTGCGGTGTGATCATCTGACTTGGCTGGTTGGGTCGAGATGGAGGGATAGAGGACAGCTGGAGCAAGGAAATGGGAAAGAGGGGTTGGGCAACCGTGGGAGGGAAATGAGAACAATGGTGACATCAGCCGTATAAACAACTGTAATGGTCCCATTGTGATAACATCATGTTGTCATAATGGGACTATTAGTGATGTTTATAAGTTGCATCTTAAGTAAATTGGCGCCTGGCCATGTAGTGCTAGACTTGAAGGATAGAACCTGCATGCTCAAATGTTGATTTATGGTGATGCTGGGGATTATTGCGCAATTGAAAATGGATGGCTGCATGGATATCAAGCTAGTTAAGGATTTTGCTTGTGTCTACCAACATTGGCTGCTACCGCTGCCACTGTTAAGAGAATCAGCTCAGCCCGAAAGGCAATCCTGAATTACCTCAAGGGGAAGGGGAAAGGGAAACGGAAGGCCTCTCGGCGGTCAGACAGCAGGTTGTCATCTGGCCCCTGTGGTTGTTTCCTTTTTGCCTGGAATTTTTACAACGGCCATCTTTTCTGTGGAACTTTAGCAACGTCCGGATAAAAGGAAAATCCTTCGAGGAAATTTTGGCGAGAAAGACTGTTGTCGCTGAGACCCGGACACTCAGAACCCTACCCAGACTTTAACATTTGCGTCATTTTATTTTTTTGTTAGCCAGATTTTTTAACTTCTAACAGATGTGCTAGTTATTTGTTTTGTCTGTAGGCTTTGTCTGTAGACTCTCCTTGAGCAAGAATGAATCATAAATCGAGGTGAGTGACCTTGTTGGATTTTTTTTTCGTCCCGGGAGTGTTAAAAAAATGAGTTAAGAATAAATAAATAAATAAATGTGTCAGCGGCACTAGAATAACCACTTTAATCTTTGTAATTCAATGTATACAAAATAGAAAAAAAACAAAAAAATGGGATGTAAAAAGGAAAACAGATTTTTTTTTTTTTTTAATGGAGCAGACTGAATTAACAAACACTTTTACAGATTTGTAGAACCCTAACTACCCTGGAATGAGAGGTTGGGCTTAAGAACATTAAAATGAAGGTATGTGAGCTTCACCTCCTGTAGCGGTACCTCTTGAAATGGAACCACAGCTGAAAGATCCCGTTCGCAAACTGACAACGAAAGCCGTGTCTGTGTGAATACTCCCACTCTCTGTTCACTATCTTAAAGGCGATGTCCTCATATGGTGGGCCGGCATGGAACCTTAGGATCCCAAAGTCCTTGTTGTCAGGACTGGGCTCAAGGAAGTACTGAGGTGTGGAGCGCTTGTTTATCAGGTCCGGGTAGAAAATATTAAACTTATAGCCCTGGACGATCTTGGGTGGAGGGTTGTCAAAGTCGTAATGGGTCTGGTTGTATTTGTTCCACTCAAAACCGGTATGGACCCTGTTGAAGAAGCGGGGTTTTCTGGGTCGGTATTTGTCTGCCCACAGGTACATCTTGCCCGACACGGGAATCTCCACGCTGAACTGGGCCTCGTCGTTGCCCATTCCCTCTTTGGCTCGACGCACGAAGACATCCTCGGCGCTCTCGGTGGCGTCACCTAGTGGAGAGATGCAGAGATGATTAACAATGTGCCATACAAAAAATGTGAAAAACTGTCGACTTGGATTTGGACCCTCGATTCTGACTCAAGCGGTTCACAACGTTATTACTCAACATACCTGTGACCTGCAGCTGTCGGCGTGCCAACTGCAGCCTATGCGCGTCCTCCTCAGGAGTGATGGTGTGCGTGTCCAGTGGCAGCTCAGACGACGTGAGTAGCGTAGGACTGTAGCGACCCGAATCATACTCTGCCTGGCTCTGCTGAATCAGATCCTCCTCCGTCAACACCGCCTCCTCGCCCTTCTCGTCGTCCTTTTTCCCCCCGCTTTCTCCTCCTTCCTCTTTTCGGTCACCGGGTTCCGCAGTAGATGTGGACGGGCCGTCATCTCCTGCTTTGTTTTGGGATGAGGGCGAAGACGAGTGGTCGGGCCCTTCTGAGGTTGAAGCTCCTGATCGGCCTGCCACTCTACTGTCACTTTTAAGGGGGGGAAAAAGACGTTCAATTGGAAAAGTAGTTCTGCCAAAAACTGTGTGCATCAAAATTATTTTCAAGTAAAAGTTGAACAGGATGAATTGTGCTGGGACTCAGAAGATTCCACTTCATTGTTTTTTTTTGTTCACTTACATGTCGTCGCTCCTCGGCTCTTCCTTAATGATGGGGAACAACGGTTCGCTGTCTACCCCTTGCTCCTGCTTCAGTTTGAACAACTTCTGACGCAACACATCCTGGTGTCGCTCTCTCAACCTGTCACACAGATTGTGATGTTACACACCAATTGCGAAAGAAAAAAAAATATGTATGTAATACATACCTGGCTCTAGCCATGTAAACTCGGACTTGCTGAAGCAGACTCTCCCAGTAGCCGATGTCGAGGTTGGACCCTCCGGCTCGAATCTTGGTCTCTATGTTGAGATGTAGAGCCTGCAGCTGGCTGTACGTCTTCCCTTTGAATACAGTCTGGACGTCGCTGCTCACCGCTGTGTTGATGCCATCCCGGCGGTCACCTGAGGATCATTCAAACAAAAGGCGAGTGAATTTCTCTTTCTATGCTGTAACCTGTCAAACTATAACGTGAACATTCGGAAATGACGTACCTGGTCCCTTCCCGGATGCCTCCAGTTTTCTCAGTTTGCTGATTTCATCCTCGGTGATGGTGGTCATGTCTCTCCAGAAATCCACATTCTTGCCTTGTTCCAATTCCATATAAACCTGAGGAGTACAGCAAGACTCACGTCAACAGTTCTGAAAGTGCCAGCAAAATATTGTGTATTTCATCGACCTCTAGTCTGCTCAAGTGTAACCACAGCACCGACCTTGATATCCTCCAGAAGGTCATCCATGTCTGTGACCGTCAGCCCATTGAGGAAGGTGTACGGTTCATGCATCTCAACAGCCAGATCGTCATCTTCGGCACTGATGTACTTCGCCAACAGATCGATCGGTTTCGCACGGCCGTCGCGGATTCTTATCTTAGACCTGGACACAAATGTTTACATTTTTGGACTCCAAAAAACACATTCCTGGCATCTTTGCTTCACTACATGCCGTAGTTTGGCTTGATGAAGATGGAAGTTGTCCTCCTGCTCGGCCCAGGTCTTGAAATGCTCTGCTTCTTTCTCCCTCTGCAGCATCTCCAGTTCTGTCTCCCTCATTGCTTTCTCTCGCTCACGTTCCAAACGCAGCTGCTTTACCTACGACAAATTCAGATGCACACCCATTCGATCGTTAAGTTGCTCATTACGAGCAACAGGAGATAATGCGAGATGATTTGGGCATTGGAACCGGAGGGTCCCGGTTTCAAAATCATTCAGTTTGCACAAACCAACCTTCTGAAGTTCTCTGCGATTCTCCTCCTGGATGCGTTTGTTTCTCTCCTTAAGATCTTTCTCCCCGAGGTGGCCGATACCTTTCTTATCCAAAGCCTGACAAAATACAAGACAGTGTATGAGATATAAAAGGAAATTTAGAAAATGTGATCTAATCAAACGTCCTCAGCTTCCAAACATACCTTTTGCCATTTGAATGTCCCCAGTAGGTTATTATCACCAAAAGGGTTGTCTGCATTGGTGTATCCCATGTACTCTTCACTCCAACCCATCTTTTCTCTCCTCTTCTTTTCCTTTGTCTCTTTTTTAGCCAACCTCCTGGCCCGCTTCTCTTCTGGTGTCTCCAGAGCCTTCATCATCTCCTTCTGTTTTTTCTTGTCTTCCTTGTCTTTAATGGTCCTGCTCTCCCGATCAGAGCCCGAGCTTTCTGAGGAGTCGGCCGAACTGGACTGAGGTCTCCCTCGGTTTCTGCCTTTGATGCTCTTCCCATGCTCCCTTTCACTACTCTTATTTCTTTTATCCTTTACAGATTTCCTCTCTCGATCTCGCTCTTGCTGTCTCTGTCTGTCTCTACTGGGGCTTCTTCGTCTTCCACGCTCTCTTTCAGTGCTTCCGCCCGGGGAGCCTGAAGAAGACCGTTCCGTCCTTCTCTCTTGAGACGTTACTTTTCGGATCTGCATGTTTCTTCTCCCTCTCTCTCGGGGATAATCTGAATCAGGACTGAGGTAAAACATATGATTCAATAAACATGCAGCGCGTTTTGAAAAGTCATTCTGGAAACGTTCTTGCAACTGACAGTTTCCCGTAACGATACATTAAAACAAAACACTGAACATTAAAGGGTGTTTCTTGCATGCAGATTAACCTTGTCAACAAAAGGAGGTGATAACTATTGATATGAAATCAATATCTGGACGTATCATCCGTACCTGGACGATCTGTCCTTAGATTTGCTCCTGACACGTTGCTTTCGTTGCCTCCTGTCGGTCTCTGAACCACTACGAGAACTTGATCGATCCCGATGTTGAGGCCGTCGTCGGTCTGGTGAGCTGCTGCCGCGGCTATCGGATCGTACATGACCCCGAGTGGATCGTTTTGGGTCTGCACATTGAGAACGATTCGTCCGTCTTTCGGGAGATTTTGATCTGCTTACTCTGGATCTGTTTGGTTGGTCTCGGTTCGGACTTCTGGACATGGAGCGAGAACGTCGTCTTGATTTCGGTCCCATCACGAACTTTGCGTCCACGCAGGGTCCTGAGATGATTTTGTCGCGTTCATTGTACGTCATACACCAGCTGTTTTTCTTTTTCCAGAATCTGTAATAGTTATGCTGTCACATCAATATTTAAAATTAGAACAAAAAATTGATGCGTGATATAATTACTCTAATATGTGCTACAGTGTAAATATGTTGTGGAAAACATTTTACTCAGGCAAAACAGGGGCAGCTAAATAAAGGAGGTTCTTTCAGTAATTATGGCGCAAGAAAAATATGTCACACAAGCTCGATTATTATAAATGAAAATTGAAACGTTGACCGGTGTTTACACCAATAAACCCCTGAAATCAAACACTCAACACACCATCACTTTATTAAATAAAAATTATTTCATTGGAAAAAATAGGTCAGCGCAGCTTTTCAGAAACGCAAACAAGGCTTGCGTTCGCGTTACTTCCTGTAACTGGAGAATGTAGTTCTGTGCATTACACTCTAGGTATAAAAGTACATATAATATAAGGCATTTCTTACTTAATTTTAATGTATTTTATTGATGGAATGTTACATCGTGTTTCATTGGCATTTTTGTTCGGATTTCCCCCCGTTTTTATCCTAGACGGCAATGTTTACAAACAAAAACTGGACTACAAATCCCAGAGCAGCCCGTTGCACAATTGGCTGTTTTCAGGGGAGAAAGGACTTCTTTTCAACAACATTCTTCGCTCTGTTCACATGCCATAAAGGTTTTGGGCGTCAATTAGGAGCTTATAATCGGCCGCGGCGTGTCTTGTTAGACCAGTTACGCTTCTCCCTGTTACCAGCGCGTTAGAATTTATTCGCGACAAGGTAAAAAAAAAAAAAAAAAATCGACTCCATCTGGTTGTGAGGTAGTCTTCTTTAGCTAGCTTATTTAGCCAGAAGCTACCAGTAGATTTACGGCTTAGATCCGCGGCTACTTTTCTAAGGTAGACCACCTACAGCTTTGGTTACTCGGCGGCCACGATGATGTGGTTAGTTTACGCCAGTGAGCGAGTGGACGCTAAATAATTGATCCGATTTTGGTATCAAACCCAACCCGCGTTCGATCCCAGTTCGCTTTGGCCTGTTTTCATTGTATCCTCACGTTGGTAGTGTCGGGTTGTTCGACCAGTGTGTGCGGCGTCAAATTTAGCTGCGTTGCCGTCAACAAACGAGTCAGCAGCTGTCGATCGGGGAGATAACTTGAGGGAAGCCAAGTGTCAAGTATGGCGCAGCACGATTGCTCTCACGTCGCTAGTTCACAGAAAGCGCTCATGCTGGAAATGAAGAGCCTCCAAGAGGAACCCGTCGAGGGCTTTAAAATAACGCTGGTGGACGAGGCAGACATGTACAACTGGGAAGTGGCCATTTTCGGACCCCCTAATACACATTATGAGGGGGGCTATTTCAAGGTAAAACTCATTTCAAGTCAAATTGCTGCGACGGCTGAAACTATTTTGCTGTGGATAGGAAACATAACGTGACGTAACATATTGGTGGTGTTTTACGTTCTAGGCCCGGATCAAGTTCCCCATGGACTACCCATATTCTCCACCTTCCTTCAGATTCCTCACCAAGATGTGGCATCCCAACATCTATGAGGTGAGTCAACAGTACAGCAGTCATCATGGAAATTTAGCAGCATAGTGAAACTCCGAGATCTTCTTACAGTGTTATAAGTTGCCTTAAAAAAAATTAAAAAATCATTGAGCCAAGTTATCAAAAGTGGATTGTATGTAATTGATAGTACACATTATTTTTTTTGTACTCAAGTACATTTCTGAGTTTTCTGAAGGAACAGATTCTTATACCAGTATCTGTAGTTCCGCTTAAGTACAAAATGTGAGTACTTTTGCCACCTCTATTCAAGCAGACTCTGCTGGTCACATGTCAATCATCAATAATCCGTCCCTCCTCTTTCAGAATGGGGATGTATGTATTTCTATATTGCACCCACCAGTGGATGACCCGCAAAGTGGAGAACTGCCTTCAGAGAGATGGAATCCCACTCAGAATGTCAGGTTAGCATGAATTGTCATTATCTGGTTACTGCCTTTGACTCCGACCCTTATATCACATGACATTTGTCTTCAGAGGAGTCCGTTCTCAAGAGACGAACGTTGACGCCATATTTGGCGATTCGACACCATCTGTGAAAAATGATCTCTGTCTCTCAGCTAGCATCTTCTGTTTACCTCCACAATACAGTGAAGCTTCCAAAGTTAAACACAGTCATCAAGTCTAATCAAGTCTTCCAGAGTAGAGTAAAAAAATATATATATAGCAACACTTATGTAAATTAACTTGTTAAAAAATGACAAGAGAGTGCAGTTGATTCAGTTTCACTCTCAACTAGTTAGTTGAAGGAACAACATGACATCAACTATGGGCCAAATCTACACAGATCGCATGGCACAATGAAACAGCATCCCAGTATAAAATATATATATTTGTTATAAACTGGTTTGCAAGCTCTTTACAGTTCCGATATCATGTCATGTTTCAGCTATTATATTTTGTCAAGCTCTAATGTCCTGACCATCTTTTGTGCTTTCAGAACCATTTTGCTCAGTGTGATCTCACTGCTGAATGAGCCAAACACCTTCTCTCCTGCCAACGTGGATGCTTCCGTCATGTACCGCAAATGGAGGGACAGCAAGGGCAAGGATCGGGAATATGTCGAGATCATTAGGTGAATAGCTACACATGCAACAAACTTGAAAGTGGCTAGATGCTGAATTCAAAGTATTTTTATATTACCTAATTAAGAGAGAGCTGTGTCTTCACCAAATTAAGAAATGTAAATAAGAGACATATAATGTAAATATTTTGACTCTAACACAGACCATTAATAAATGATTATTTTTGAATGTCTCCTGCAGAAAACAAGTGTTGGCCACCAAGGTCGAGGCGGAACGCGACGGGGTTCAGGTACCCACCACGCTGGCCGAGTACTGTGTCCGCACACGCGCCCCACCTCCCGACGAGGGGTCCGATCTCTTCTATGACTATTATTATGACGACGACGACGTCGAGGACGGAGACGGCGACTGCTGCTACGACGAAGACGACTCAGGCAACGAAGAGTCGTGACATGCCTTTCCTGCAGCGTGACCAATCTTTGGTGACATGCGACGACCCCACTTTTACTGCCCGGGTCGTCCGAGAGGTCTGAGGTTTGCAAGTGAGAAATATTTGACACCTCCTGTTTGTAAACCAATGAAACAAGATGATTTTACCTTAGCTTGCGCGCTCTTTGTTAAAGCTGAATTGATGGGCTCATGTGGATTTGCACCAGCAAAAAAAAAAAATTTCTTTTGACCTGAAATCAGAGAGGCCAACTTAAATAGTGCTTCTTTGACTGCTAAAAGGTCAAATGGGGGTGATGCCACTTTGCACTGTTGCAAACACTTACAAATCATTCACTTCACAATTTCTTTTGTTCTTACTAATTTCCCTAACCAGTTCTGTTTTTGCTTACCGGTATTAAGTCTCAGCAACTTCCTGGAGTGGTGAACTACGAAAAAAAAAAAGGGATGGGACTTTACTCAAACATCATCTGCATGCCAGAAAACATTTGATTTTTTTTTTTTCTTCTTCTGGAAAATTGTTTGCAAATGGTGATCTTCTTACAGCTTTGATAACAAGTGTGTGCCATTACAGAGAGTAGTGGAAAAAAGTGGACTGCCGGCTGGGTCAAAATGCTGTTCACCAGTTTTACTTTCAAAAAAATGATCTTTGCTGCATCTCCTCTGGTTTCCATCGGGTGTGTTTTGTTGTTTTGATTGCGGGATTAAGATATTGTTAAAGATAGCGAAACGTTGACTATCTTTTCTGAGGGAAGACAGTACTTGCTCATCAGAATTGTTTCTCCTCAGGTTTGATGCCTGACTAAACAAAATTGTTGTTTTTTAGTTCTTTTAAATTCCCCTGCAATGTATGCTGTTGTATTCTCGTCTTTATTTTATGCTTCTTGCAAGCAATATTAGACTTTTTCTATATGGTTAGACCTAATGCCTGCAACTTTCACTTGAGAATGTTTTATGTGACGAGATTAGGCTTGACAACTAAACGTGTGTAGAAAATGTGTCAGAGAAATGGTGTTGCAGTATCTGTCTGGGTTTCAAAAGATTTTCAGCCTTGGAAGTGAAAAAGAACAATTCCACCACCATTTTATTTTACTGTTATGTGTTAGTAGTGAGTTAAGTATTTTGATATATTTTTAGTGTTGGTGTGTTTACTCGTGGGTATTTTTCGTCACCAGTATTGATTGTTTCATCTGCTCTAATTGGACTTCACTGGATTTCTCAGGATTATTCAATTACATTCGACATAGAGGGTCGTTTTCAGAGTGACAGACCTTGACGGATATGCACATGTAGCTGTACGGATGATGATCACCCTGTTTTCTTCACCTGTTTATTTTTGAATTTTTGGCTATTTAAAAATAAAGATTTATTGGAACAAAATCGACGTGGTATAAAGTGACACTGAAGGTTGCCCCTTTTTCCGTATTATTCGAAGCATTTCTTTAGACGCGGAGTTATGACGTCAGAGAAAGGCGACACTCAGCTTCAGTTTTGGGGACAATTCAAATCTGCTGCTTGAAAAACGTTTTTGTTTTTTTTTATAAAATAAAAAACGGAAATGTCTGTAAATTATGCGGCCGGGCTCTCACCGTATGCAGACAAGGGCGTGTGTGGGCTTCCAGAGGTAATAAGAAACAACACAAGGACTGCTTTCTATCAAGCTTTGGCTAGCTGGTTAGCTGCTACTTTGTGTTTTCTTGCTATAGTCTTTGTCATGAATTAACTATTTGAACTAAAACGGTACATTGAATTAAACGTACAACCCAAATTTAGGACGTTCTCAGCAAAAGATATTCAAAATTGCGTCGAAACTTTTATTTTCATTGTCAACGCGAATACACATCTGTTTCTGTCAAAGTCGAAATTTCCTTTTTACGACATAGATTTTATTTTTTAAGTAGAAATAAAAGAAGGAGGGAACCACATTGTATTTGCAATTATACCTGGCCGGTCAGTTTTCTTAGAATGTTTAAATACTTGGTATTTTAATCTTCAAATGCTTATAATCAATGCTAGCTGCAATATTCATATTCTGCCTTATAATCAATGTGATTTGGTAATACAGAAGTTTGATAGCCCCGAAGAGCTGAAAGTAAAGGTGGCAACTCTTGCTGAGCTTGTAAAAGAGTCCAAGTATATGGTCGTGCACTCTGGGGCAGGAATCAGCACTTCAACTGGCATCCCTGACTTCAGGTAAGAAACCCTCACTGTCGTTTTTGTATTTTATATTCATATTCTTCGACTCCACTTTGACACACATGCAACAGGCAAATCTAAATATAATGTAATGAATGCATTTATCCATCCCACCTATTTCCATTGTAGTTACACAGCTTGAACAGAAGAGGGTAGTAGACGTTCAAGACTCACTCAATTTATGTTAAGCACGCACATCATTTTTGTTAAATATTTATTTAAACATTCAGTATTGCCTGGAAACGTCTTCATAGTTTTGGAACTTATTTACTCATGTTTCCACCTATTGTACATATTAATATTCCACTGGCCTTGTTTGATTTATTTATTAAAAGGCAGTGTCATAGCACATCTGCCCTGCAATTAACTTTGTTGGTCATCTTAAAAACATAGTATATATTTTTAGGGGCCCAAAGGGTGTGTGGACCTTGGAGCAAAAGGGAGAGACTCCTCACTTTGAGACAACGTTTGAAGAGGCCCGACCCAGCCTTACTCACATGGCCCTGCTTGGACTCCAGAGGGCCGGCTACCTCAAGTATCTCATTAGCCAAAATGTGGACGGCTTGCATGTGCGATCCGGCTTCCCAAGGTGACTTGGCTCATGGCCGCTATACACGCATTTATCTGTGAAAAAAATCGACTTTTTTATCAGGCGTGGGGGGACTGATGGATAATTACTGATCACTCAGCAGGGGATGTTTGGTTTATAATAGCATTTCATTCCCACGCTTAAGAACTCTCTCTGCTGGCTGCCTTCTCATTTTATAATTCATTTTAAGATTACGTTTTGAATTTTTAATGGTTACGAAAATGGAAGATAAATCCCATCTTTAAAGTGTGGTTTAAAGGGACTTTTGATATTGATCTCGCTGGAAGGTGTGCCAATGGAATTTAGGTTTAAAATCCTTCATTTTTAACTATTCAAACAACAGCCCCAACAAGCCCGCAAGGGGCACTGCAATTTTTGTTTCATTGCTATGTACTGACCTCAAGCTACAAATGCAATTTTCCATTCAATCTAAGCACTCAGGCTGTAATGAAAGACCGGAGCAGGTTCATGCGTCTTCTTTTCCCTCAAGTTTGTTTTTCTCTACCTTTCCCAATAACGAGCACACAGCAGGAAGAGAACGGCCGCAGCCTTTGCTCTGGCGTAAGCAGAGAAATCAATCCTAGCCGTACACAGAATATTCATGAGGGAGCCAATAACGCTCAGCTTGTCCTCAAGTGTTATCATGTATGCACCAACTGTGATCCATTGTCTCTGGCCCTGACAGGGACTTGTTATCGGAGCTTCATGGAAACATGTTTGTGGAGGAGTGCGAGAAGTGCTGCAGGTATGTGCACAGTCACAAGGCTCTTTGATTCTACGGGGCAATTTGATTGGATTGTGGCCGATGCATAACTGCCGAGGTTTCTGCCAACGTTGTTTTCTCAGGCAATTTGTCAGGGAAAAGGTGATTGGCGTGATGGGCCTCAAACCAACGGGACGTTACTGCGATGTGGTGCGCTCCAGAGGACTCCGAGCCTGCAGGTTAATTAACACACTGGCACGATGTTGTCTCGGTTGCAAATGAACACATCTCAATCGTGTTTTATGACAACAGAGGGAAGTTGATCAGCACTATACTGGACTGGGAGGACGCACTTCCTGACCGAGATCTGAACAAAGCAGACGACGCAAGCAGGTTAAGTTTGTTTGCTGGCCCAGCAGAGAAGACATCTCACCACTGTAAAAACCTTCTTTGGGTTTAATTGCTACATCACGAGCCGTTAATGCCCACATTTGCCAGCTCCGTGTCAATATTCAACCTTTTATCCTGGGAAGGTTTTACTATCCGTCTACAAAAGTAGGGGAGGAACTGCAAAGTGTCAACTGTTTGCTTGTTCCACTTTTTCTCACGCATAATTGCCGTAATGACTCTCGCTCCAGCAATTTCATAAAAATCAAACGTGTATGTTCCTACCACTGTGTAAGATCTCTGCTCACATGTTCACTTGGATCCGTTGTGCCCTGTATCCATTAGACAAGCCGACCTGGCGCTGACGCTGGGCACCTCCATGCAGATCAAACCTAGCGGAGACCTTCCACTCGTCACCAAGCGCAAAGGCGGCAAAGTGGTTATTGTCAACCTGCAGCCCACTAAGCACGTACGTTTCGTTCCCGCACACACTATGCGAGACGATGCTTGCTCTGACTTGATCTCTTCCAGGACAAGCATGCACACTTGCGTATCAATGGCTACGTGGATGATGTCATGAAGCAGCTCATGGAGCACCTGGGGTTAGATATCCCAAAGTGGGAAGGGCCGACTGTGTGCGAGAGCTCCATCGCTGCGCCCGAGAACGCCGACGACGACATTAAGCCTGCGCACGCTCTCAGTGGCGACGTGAAGGTCAAAGGTGAGCTCGTTAAGGAGGAGAAGAAGCGAGCAGCACATGGTGACGCCACCATCGAAGAGACTGTCACAGTAAAGAAGGAGAGGAAAGATCCTCCGCTGGGGATAAAAGATGACAAATAGCCTCAGGTATTGTCCTCATCAAAAATGCCTCCTGCCTCTAGAAACAAAGTTTTGATCGGTTGGATCACAAAGGATGCAAGTTTTGTGGCCTCTTTTTTGCCCACTAGAACATTCTTGAAACTGTTTTTTCTCTCTCTCTCTCTCTCTCTCTCTCTCTCTCTCTCTCTCGCTCTCTCTTTCTTTCTCTTTCTTTCTCTTTCTCTTTTTCTCTTTCTCTTTCTCCCTCTCTGAGACAAGAAAATGTTTTTGTTGTGAATAGATCACTGTTACACCACATATTGTTTATCTCAGGAATTATTTTTTTATATATCTGTGTTTTGGCAGTAAATGGAAGCACAACCTCTGCAGTCGTTCACTGTGTGCCGTCCTTAGCATGTTGTCAGTCAGTCGTGGCCTACTTAGCACTGAGGCAACATTATAATCCAGCCGACATAATGATATGATTGCACAAGAACCTCATTAACATAAATTCATTATGTACTGAGGTTTCTTGATAATCACACCATGCTGCCTTCCACATTTTCTTAGACATCGATATTAACATAAAGAGTCCAAGTGCACTTAATGTCATATGCGTTTCACCATGAATTCAATCATAAAGACAATAGATGAAGCAGCTGCAGTGTCAACAAATGATGACCTGTCTGCTTGGCTGTGGAAATGGCTCTTTACACAGTTGTCATTAATATGCAAAAGGGAGAATGTTTGCCAAGTAAGAACATTCAGTAGAGCACATTTTGTACAACTTGTGCGCTCAACTGTTCTCTAATTAGGAGCCATTTAGAAATGTATTCACTTGTTTGTTTTTCAAGAAAAGCTTGCAGATAATATGTTCATCTACAAATGCAATCTAGTTTCCCAAGGCCACTGGCGTAGGAAGGATAGATAGATATATAGATATAAGATCTATATATATATATATGGGACTTTATAGTAAGATAATATTTCAGGCTGCTGAGAACCTGAGCGATTGTCTCGTTTTTCAAACGATTGCCTTTCAATAATAATTCTTTGCATCAGAAGTTAGTATTCCGTCAAGGACATCAGAATGTTCAGTTGTCTGCAAAGAGACAAGCATGGCCCATTAAACATTTAGCAACTCTTCCTCTATGAAGTGCTGAGGTAGCAGCTGTCATGTTTGCGAAGGCTCTGCTAGCAGTGCAATGCTAAACAGACAAAAATGAGTTGAGCTAGCAAGTTCTGAAAAGATGCTGCAGAGGTAAGCACATTCACACTTGCATTCATACCAATGGAAAATATGAAATGAAATATGGAGGAAGCCAGAAGAAGCAAACTCCACAGAGTTTCCACTGAGCTATGATTCGAACACCAAAACTTGCTCATTCATTCATAATTCTCTGTCATAAGCTCATAAATTCTGTTTGAAAAGTAACCCCATAGTCTTTCACGACTTCTAAGACCTCATTTAATTTTGCCCGTTAACTGAACTCCTTTTAAAACCTTTTTAATCCACAGTGGTATCAATTGATTGAAGATTTCACCCTCCCCTGATCCAGTGACTCACTTCATAGCCCAAATGGATGTTTTTGATACAGTCTAACTTTATCATTAGAAAGGACTGAAGAGTGGATTTTGTTTCTTCAATATTGGTCACGTGACTTGTGCCAACACGGAGACACTAATGCATGCTTTTATCACAAACCTAATTGATGACGTTGATGCTTTGCTTTGTGGTCTTTCTTAGAAGAGAATTTCATGTCTACATTTAGTACAGAATTCAGCGGCACGTGTCACGACCAAGACCAGAAGGTAGGAGCATATTACATCGTTTATAAAATCTCTGCATTGGCTCCCCGTCCGTGTCTTTCAATATTAATCTTAAGGTAAATATTAAATAGGCTGTCACTAACAAACGTCACTGTCGGTATGATGGTTTTTTTGGGTGTCAATCACGTGATAATTTTATCGGACCAACACATTTTCCTTCATCTGTTCAGGATGCAAGGAATGATGGTCTGTTTATCACATCATCTTGCTGTGATTGACAGTCTGTTCCTCAGTGGCCAATCATTTTCAAAAAGCCTCCGGCTGGGAAATTATTAGATCAGCCTTGACCTGTTCATCTTGGTAAAAAAATCGACATGCTTCGCTTAGATTGTACAATGTAGGCTGCCTGAAGATTAAAATGCATGAGCGGTGGATAATAAGGTCTGCACAACCTTGCTCAAATGATGGGTCTTTATTATATATAACAGCCACATCTTCACTTAGAAGAGGGTGTGCACACTTTTGCAACTACGTCCTTTTAGATGTTTATTTTTTTTTACTTCCCAAGCATTTTCTTCCCCAACTGGTTGTACAAATCCTGTCACATTTAATGGTTCAAAAATGTGAAGTGATTTAGCGTGACCATTTTTTTTTTTTTTTTAAACATCATGAAAACCTTACAATTGACCTGGGGGGTGCATGTTTTTTTATTTTTAGATTCACTGATGATTTTCTACGTGACCTCTTTTACAAGCGTGAAGAAAGACAGATGCAATTTGGCAAGGTAATTACTGCCAGAGTACACACAATGGAGGAGCAGGCGATTGTCTCGCTGGTATTTACATGGCCACTTTTATCTGTGGGCAGCTATACTGTAGATGATTATCCATGTTGAGACTTGAAAGGTTGCCAAAGGGCAAAACTGCACAGGCGAGCCTGTGAGTCTTCTCATTCATCCTCTGGTGACATCGTTTCTCATAGCAGAATTCTTGTCACGTGTTTTTATTTAATGTCACGATATCTATGCATATAGTATGTTTTCTGAGTCTCACTCACACATGCACGCAGAGGCATCGATTATGGCTGACCATCTCTCGCCTGCAATGAGGTAAATGAAGGTGGTCATACTAAGTGTTAAAAGCACCGTAATTTGCAGGAGTTCTTTTGACGACAAATGGTATCAAAATGGAGAGAGGGAAACAAAAACAAATTTATCCATCTTTGTGTGTTTTTCTTGATTGGGGTAAGGAAAAAAGTGATTACCGTATTTTCCGGACTATAAGGCGCACCGGACTACAAGGCGCGCCTTCAATGAATGGACCATTTTAAAACTCTGTCCTTATGTAAGGCGTACCGGACTATAAGGCGCACCATCAATGCATCATGTCAGATTTTGAATCCAAATGAAATCATTCTCCATGTTATCTTTTTTATTTCAACTTCAGACGCAACAAATTACTTTATAATCACAAAATAATGATCCACGGTCTTTTTGATTCATGATTCATAGTCTTTAGCGGGCCACTTATGATTGATTTCATGACACAATGCTCCGGGCCAGTTTAAATTTAGGAATTTGGTCCATATATAAGGCGCACCGGGCTATAAGGCGCACTGTCGGCGTTTGAGAAAATTTGAGGTTTTTAGGTGCCCCTTATAATCCGGAAAATACGGTACAATGTTGAAGCGTATAGCTGTACTTGTTTGTATGTGCATAGCAACTCAACAATATTTCAATTAAGTTTAACCTGGGTTGTTAGTGGGTTGTTTCTGTTACATTCTTGGTTAGTGAGTATTAATGTAGGCTTTTTTTTTTTTAAAGCAAGGTAGGGCTTCAATTACTTGCAGTTGTTTTTTTTTGTTGTTGTTTTTTTTTTAAGGGTTTTCTGTATTCCCAATAGACTAAACCCACAAAATCACACATTGTCTTTGTGTATCATGACCAAGCTCGTGGGTGCTACCTCTGCTCTCCTCCCCCTCAGGGCATAATTGAAAAAGTTTTGGATCGGGATCGACACTCGGGGCAGAAGCTCTTTGAGTCCGGCGCGATATTCTTGGCGGATGAGGCAGTAGAGGACTGGGTTGAGGCAGCTGTTTGCCTGGGCCAGGCACACGCTCAGTGGGAAGGTGTAGGCCTGCGCGTTGTAGAAGGCTTTACTGAAGGGCACCATGTCCAACTTGATCAACACGCCCCAAAGCGTCAGAGCCTGGTTGGGCAGCCAGCAGACGAAAAAGGACAGAACTACGATGGTGACGGAGCGGGTGACTTTGGAGCGGCGGCGATAGCGACCACGCTCGCATTCGGATCTGTCTGCGACGGCCCCGCCGATGGTGCTGCCCACCACGCGCCGGCTCAGGATGAACCTCAAGAGGAGGAGGTAGCACACACTGATGATTATTAAAGGAAAGACAAATCCCAGAAGGACTTTTTGCAATTGATAGAGCCCAAGGAGTACTTGAGGATCCAAGCGACTGGAATCGGATTCGGAGAACCTCACAAGGCAGAGCTCATCGTCGGCCGATACCTGTGAACGCAATCGTTTGGTGGTCTAAATCTCGCAAAAGTCACAAAAAGAAAAATCTGTACTGCTACAGCATGTGAGTACTTGTCAACAAACCTGAACAGTGGTGGAGTAGATGGAATGAGGCAAGGTGGCAACCAGCGAAACCACCCAAATAGCCAAACTGGCCCACTTGGCTCGAACAGCCGCCCGCCTCGGGCTGGCGATCTTCAGAGAGGTGACCAACGAGTGGTAGCGGGTCACGCTCATGGCGGTGAGGAAGAACACGCTGGCGTACATGTTCATGGTGGTGACCGAGCTCACCACCTTACACATGACCCTTCCGAAGGGCCAGCGGAAGTCCAGGACCGTGTCCACGGCCCAGAAGGGCAAGGTGAGGACAAACTGGAGGTCGGTAAGCGCCAGGCTCATCACAAAACAGTCGATGGAGGACTGGTGGTGACCTCGACGACGGAAGTGAAGCAGGAAGAGTGCCAGGAGGTTACCCACAAGACCCAGGACACATACCACCAGGTAAACCAAAGCGATGAGGACTCGCACCTGAAGCACCAAACCAACACATTGTTCTGGTTTATAGTCGCCACCTGACATATTTTTCATCATTGATTTTATAGGAACACCAGCACTACATGAAGATCAGATGCAGATTAAACAGATTGGCGCCGGCACACTTACCGCCCTGTTGGCACCGTCTCCGTGCAGATCCACAGAAGATTCCTTGGAAAGGATATGGAGCCAGCAGTTGAGGGACAGGTTCAAAGCAGCCAGGTTGGACCCCGCTCCGCTGGGGTTGACCAATTTGGAGAATTCACTCTCGTCCTCTTCTCCTCCACACGCGCTCAGCGCACCAACAGGTACCGATTCCGAGGAGCTGCCGTTGTTTTGCATGGCTCAGTCGGTCAGACACTTTAAAGGCAACTCACCTTCTCTTTAGAATTTCCAAAGTGGGTAAGAAAAAAATCTCCATAGTCCTTATTATGTGCAAGGAGTCATTTCTGATGAAATGAGTGAAAGCAAATAGGCTGTCATGACTTCTTGACAGCTTAGCCTACTTAGACGTTTTCACAAGTGTTGCAGTCGCATCCTCCCTCCCGTCTGCGGGAGTGATGCCTAAGCCATCCAAAGCCTTTTATACTTCACTCATGTCATGTTCACGTTTTGGCCATGTGGGAGCGCAATGCTCAACCAGGCTGAATTCCCAATGTTCCAAACATGAGTGTTTCCCAACCTTTATTTAGCCAATATAGTCAACATGTATTTCACTTGACAAAAAATCTCACGGCGCACTGCTAAATAATGATGACAAATTAAAAAACATTCACAGGTTAATTGCATTTCCACTTCACATTGACGTGACAATGCGAGACTTGATCTGTTTTTTACACAAAAGTTCTGCTAAATCCAAAGTGATGCAAATCTATCATCTCCTGGCAGCAACTACCAGTAAAAATGTACCTACGTGAATTTTTTTTTTTTTTTTAAACAGTTTTAAACAATTATTGTAGTTAAATGTTAAATACAATTGAACTGTACAGGACAAAATTACTTTTTTCCCTACGGAATGCAAACTGTAAACTGGTGCTATGTTAAAATATAATTATTCATATTCACACAGAGTCACCTTTGCACTGCCAGGTTTTGGAATGAGAATTTGAATTATGCACATTAGAAGAATGATAATTTGAATTTTTTATATGCCATGGTTTTGGTTTAATTAGCATAATGAATGCACTGCCATCTCCACCTATGCAAGAAGAAAGAGAGGAGGTCACATTCCCACCAGACATATTTATGACGCAGTTTTTTTTTTTTTTTTTTTTTTTCCTTTGAACAAGAACTGGCATAGATTAAAAGGCTCTTAGTCTGGTTTCAAATCAAGTTTGAAGCTGCTCATTTGTATTCTCCAAAAGCATTCTACTGCACTTTGTTTTGTCATGTCTCATGTTGATGAATACCCCCAACTTGACCCTATGCTTCTTGAACCAGGTCCAATTTCCACAACAACACATTAATATGCTGGTTTGGTTTGTTTCTGCCGAAACAGTTTGCTAATACATGCACTCAAATGATTGCCATGGGGGAAAGTGGCTTTGAGTGACTAAAAATTGCTCCTAATATTTGCTTTTAGACCTCATTTACCTGACTCACCCAAACGCTAATAACATGCTTCAGCACCAAGGACATTCGGTGCGTTTTAATGTGATGAAGACAGAGCAAAAGCTTTTTATTCACATTTCCACATGGGATAAACAGTCTGGAAAAACAATCACAATCAAAATTTTCACGGTTTTGTCTCATTAAAATTAGCTACAGTTTATTGGCTCCATTTTGGGGCTTCTTCTAAGTCCGCCTTTCCCTCCGACAAAAGAAGCGGTTTTAGGGGGTTGCAACAAAGCGAGCGCTTGGTTTTGCGGACCCACTGAGAAATTTTTTGTCCCCCCTCTCCTTACAGCTACCCCCAAGAAAAAGACAACGATCTCCGCCAATGAAGCAGAAAACAAGCAAGGACTAGCATCACCACAATCCATTCTCTGCCAGGTCGAAATAGCTGACCTCTATCAACTTGAACATGTTATTTGCGTGTTTTGACAACCACTTCAATGCTGATAGGCAATCAAACGATTCTCCGTTTTGATGCTGTGCCTGTATGCCTTTGCAGTGTTTCTCCTCCAGAGGCATCAATAGTCATTGCTTGGCTTGTGATCAAGCTGCTGCCACGCTGGCAGCTCCCCCATGGGCGAATGTTTCAAAAGCTGCTCCACTACATCACGGAGGGTCGATAAACTCCCGGAGAATGAGAGGAGATGATGTGGAGGAGCGACCGCTTTCAATTCCTCGACCGACTGCAAGGAACGGGATGGCACTAGGGACGTAGACATGGAAGGGAGGTACGTCATGTTTTTGTGTGGAGGAGAGAAAGTCAGGGCCAGCACGGCCTTTTCTGCTATCAGATTTGACCTACTTTCTAAATTGTAATTTGTTATTATCCAATCAGATTCAACACTACATTTTGTTTACATTCAAACTTGAGCTGCCATCACGGCGACTTCCTAAATACACACCTGATGTCTCAGTGTACTCTCCTTGGCTTAGTTGACGGTATGAATCCGGCTTCATGTTTGAAGAAATAATGAGAGAGAAGGAGAGGAGTAAAACCTGCACAAGAGGGTGAGGAAGGGCTGTTAGAAAACAAAAACCATCCACAACTTTTTTTTTTTTTTTTCTTACGCACTACATGCAGCCACAGATGCTTTTCACTCATTTGATTAAGATTAAAAAAATCAAGACAACAGCAAGCCACGGGCAGCGCCCTTTTCCATCACCAGCTGCTACCTTTAATATTTTGATATTGCATGTAGATAATTGTAAACTGAATGTGGTGCAACTCACCAAGAGGCAGGTCCCTCTTTGTGTGTTTTTGTTAGAGCTGTTAGGGTGGATCGCTTGGAGCTGGCTCAGCTGCTCCAATAGGGCGCTGATATGCAAAGACACACAAAATGATGGATCGCATTTATTTTGATGGTGACTTTTTATTTGTAATTTGAAAACATAAGTTTGTGCTTTCTATTTTATTATCAAAATAGGCAGGTTCATTTTTTCAGCCCCAGCGGATGATGACGCAATGCAAAAAAAGGCAAGCGATATAGAACTTTCTGAAGTTTCATTTCATCTTGACAGCCTCGCAGATTAGTTTTTTTCTCGTCTTTTATCAGTTTCCAAGTTCATAATGTCACTGTCGGGCCATATTTTCTCCATTTGGTTCTAAGACATGACCCCAAAAATGCTTTTGCAATTTATTTTGGGTTAATGAGAGGCACTCTAATTTTTTTTTCCAATTGTCTTGTACAAATTATAATTTACTCTGATGGGTGAAAAACCTTCAAAATGATTTACGTTAGTCTCATATATTCACAAACCCCTGGCGTTTAAAAAGGGGTGTGTAGACTTTTTATATCCACTCCATGTATGTTGTTACATATTGATTCGGGTCAAATGTCACATCCTTGGGTTCATCTCTTGAACATTTAATCTTATCTTACTTGTTTGTTTCCTCCAGTCTCTGGATCTTTCTTTGGAGTTGGAGGTTGTGAGTGCTGCATGCAGACATCCTAGTGAACAGAAAGGCAGATTCAATGGGTAAAAAAAAATCTCATCATAACATGCAGGATTATCTTCCCCCTTTTTTCCCCCCTCTCCCTTGACAATATCTGCTCGAGTTTGATCTCTGTCTTCCAATAACTCCAGCCCCTTCTTTCTCTCTGCTTCTTTTCGTTTCTCATCCACCATTATCACTCTTTTGACTAAGCTGAGTCATGACTGATAACAGCACTCCGGCGATATTCTTTGCTTGTGCTTGGCTAATTATCCCAATGAATGCTGACTCGGCTAAACAACAGCTCACCAGTCGTCATGTTTTTCCTTTAGTGATTATAAAATGAATTTTATTTTATCGAACGTTGCTGAGTGGGAGATTTGGAATTACGGCTGAGGAGTCTTCGCACTTTTGTTACCAGCGACCCAAATATTAATGGAATTATTTTGACGGCGACATTAAATTTTGCGCCCTGTCCACTGACTACTTTACATTGTAGCAAAGTGAAATCTCTTCAATGTTGTAAAATAAAATAACTTTCATTTTTGCACATAGGACTACAGGATTGTAACACAGTTAGACATCAGTGAAATCAGTAGAACAAAGAACAACATCCAGCTGTGTTGTTTCTTTGAGGCTGGCTTTGTCGCCGACCAATTATCGGATTGCAAAATGATGTCGGTGGAGTGGCTGATTGTTAGCGGCAGACATGAAACATCTAACGATGATGATGATGATGCTCACGGAGGTGTTGGAGGAGCAGTCGTGTCAACGCGTGGGAGACGGGATGCAGATTAGTGGCTGACAAAGGTTGGCTGCTATAGATAGATTACTTTTACAGTATGTTACCAAGCGTTTGGGTAGAGCATCAAATCCATATTGCTCTCTAGTCTCACATTTATTTATTATTAAGGAATTAAGATGGTCAATTATTGAACTAGATTTTTTTTTTTACTGAGATAACAGTTTGTGGTTCACAAATTGTTGCCTTATGTTATTCTGCCTAATTTATTCAAAGTGGGTTAATATATAACAATGTGTGGTCATTGTTGCGTTCATACCGTGCCTCCAACCTGTCCACATATTCCCTCTTCTTTTTGCGACTCTCTTGAGCTGAGCGCTTGTTGCGTATTTTCCGCCGGATTTTCTTCAAAATGCGTTCTTCACACTTGAGGTGAAACACAATTGAAAATCAGTGCAAATAAGTTGCAGCTACCGCCAGAGGCTATGCAACTCTGTGTTTGTGTGTCTTCAGTTCACCTTAGACAGAGGCAGCTCGCTGGGCAAGTTAATGCCTTCTTTTGCCAGGAGTTTCTTCTCATCCTCATTAAGAACAAGCTCTTGCAAAGGATGCTGGGGGATTCTCTGCTATATCGAAATGTCAAATAGAGAACATATTAAATGTAATATGTTGAGAGGACAGCTCACCTGGATTTAACAATTTTCCCTAATTTAATTGTGCAGTATGTGGAATATGCGCACATGCCCTTAAGGGGCACATCATTGTAATTGGATTTCAGGTTGAGAGATTTCTTGGGTAAAATATTATACTTTTCCCACCTTTTTAAATTATTTGATAAGAATCATTACATTTTTCTATTTCTGTTTCATTTGTCTGGGTTGCGTATGAGTTGCTTGGGTTCAGTTCATATTGAAAGGTTGTCTGTGGAAAAAGAGACAAGTGTCAAACTCTTCTTTGTGTGTGTCTCTGCGTTTGTATTATACTGCCCCCAGATGGTCAAGATAAGCACACTAGAAGGAGCAGCACAATGTCCATTTGAATAGAGGCAAAAAATGTAGCAAACTTTTTATATCCTATTTAATTGTTATTACTGTATGTATTCAAGTTATGGTACTTTTTAAGAACTTATAGACTAACCACACGTGAATTCAGTACAAAACAAAAATTAATTGACTGAAAAGTTTCTTTGCTTACTTTTTGTCCCAGATTGGATAAGAGCAGGTCTTTGACTGTGAGCGTCTGACTGGACGAGGTTGCGGAACTTTGATTTGATGTGAGGTAATACGCCATTCCCAGCTTTTCCTGGAGGCCGTCCGACTCCCAGCCTGGAAACAGAAAAGCAGTAAGCAAACAGTTATTTTTCAACCTACACAAGTTTTTACATGTATTATTATTATTTCACAGCCAACGTTGCGAAAGGTTAGTCAAATTGTTTACCCCACTTGTGACATGAGACTAAGTGTGCTTTGTGTCAAACAATCCAACAACAGATTCAAATATATTTTTCATGACATCATCACTTGTCAATTACAAATGAAATCCTACCCAGATCGATGGAAACATCTGAATTGATTTCATTTTCCTGCTTGTAGGTTGGAAGCTGCATGCATGGGAGGTGAGGCATGTCCAAGCCTGGAAATGAAGTGCAGGAAGGTAGTTGGAGGCTATCCACCAAAGAGTCCTCCCACTTGTCGCTGTCCGGTGTACGGGGGGACCACGGCGGGGAAGTCGGAGCTGAGGAAGACTCGCTCCCCGCTAGAACCATGTCCAAAAAGTCATCTGTACCTTTTCCCTCCGGGCTCAGCTTCTACAGAGAGTGGTATGTTCATCATGTATAAATCATAGCTTGCAATCTTTTATTGACTTTTTTCTGCTGTTCATGTAAAATCTGCTTCTATGTGGACTTGATGAGCCCTCTCGCTTCTATATCTGGCTTTCATTCCTCGTGAAATCGGCCATGTTCTGTCTAACCAGCGTGAGTCCACAAACTTTAATTGGCAATATTGAAAGGACTTATTATCTGCGGAGAAAGCACCTTTAAGGCAGTTCATTTACTTGTCGCACAGCCACATAAGAGAAGACAATTAAAGCATGAGATAATTCTCATTGCATTTATTAGAATTCTGTGGTCAGGGTAGCGCTGCAGGACTTACGTCATACATGGTGATGGTCCAAGGAGGGTTGCCGTGGCAACTGCTGGCTTCATCTTTGGTCCTGAATAGCAGGTCAATTAGGTCCATCCTAGCTTTTACCTGAAATGAGGACAATTACGACAAGTACTTCTTAGAATCTCTTAGAACAAATTATTTGGTCAAAGATAGTACAAAAAGTATCTGAATTGTATAACGTGCATAAATTATGTACATTTGGGGATCGGTGTGTCATTAAAACAAATATGATAAACCAATTACGCCTTAGTTTCAGACAGTTAAAAGCCATTATGTGGTTGTCAAATATCACTTAAATCTGACAATATTACAAAAATCAAATCCTATTCATTTTCAAACAAATGTTATAATTTTTTTAAAATATCAGCCAATTTATTCAATAACGGCGTAAAAGTGTGGCGTAAAAACGGTAACATGAGAATTAAGCTATATTTAACTATATTTATACTAAACGAATACTGCTTAATTACTACTCCATGGATAATAGATGCATGACTATAGGAGTTTATAAAGTACATGAAATATTAACCCAAGTTACTTTCTATGCAAGTATAGCTGAAATAACCATCAATTGTCAGACTTTACCAGGCTCAGTGAATATTTATTTTTTATTTTACTGACAAAATGATCCTACGTGGAAAAGCTTCACTTTACTTTTTCACAATATAAGAAATATAAAAGTTCAATTACTGTTATGAGATACAGCGCTAAAGCCACTTGTCATCTATGTACTTACTGTTTTCCACTGAAACCGGCTTAAAATCGTTCAGGTTTCCTCAAGTGTGTGTCACCCTCAAATCGTGGCCAGTGTTAATAATCCAACAAATTGATGAAATATCAGTAAAAGAAAGCAGAATCAAAACACTCCGTCGGATCAATACGCTCCTCTGCGGCTTGAGCATGAGAATAACGTCTAAGTATGATTCAGAGGACAAAGTTGAAGTTCCATATCACTCATTCCCCATCCCAGCTGATCAGCATCCAATCCAGTGTTTTGTGGGCAGCTCAGTAAACCAATCACAACAAATCGGGCAGAAATTCCCCTTGGGGTTTCACATTCGTTGTTGCGTTCATGTACATTGATAATAAAAGATATGAGTGCATTGGAAAAGTCATTGATTGATCAAGTAAAAAGTAATATTTACTTTGAATTAATTGACAGTTCACCCTTATTATATTTACTTTTTGGGCGGTTAGAGAAAAACAAAAAGGCCCGAGCCAAGATTTGAATCAGTTTCATTTGGCGTAACACATAATAATTTAATCTGTGGCTAACACTAAATCACAGACATTTGAGCACATACTTCCTTCAAGTCACATATTTAGCCAGAATACTTTGTGCTTCAACATAATGCGGTACACAGAATAAATAACACAAGACTTGGAAAGTTCAATAACAACACCAAAAAGTTTTGTTAATTGTGGAATACAGCAAAGAAGTATTTTCAGGGTCTTAACGTAGTTAGCTAGCTTTCTACCTGCATGTTTTATTATGAATTAACTCAACTATGAGTGAATTGCTGCCAAAAAATCATCATCAGGCAGTATTTTAGCCACCCCAAAACATCAGGAAAACTGAAATGATGAAAAATCACGTGGTATAATTTCACTTAGTCCATTAGTTTTGTTTTCCGTGATACTGTATGTGTGTGTATAGTACAGTATAATCTCTTAGTCAGAGGTAACACACCATGTGGCTTTCCTTATCTTTACTGCCATAATAAAGACCATCTGTCTCAGTATTTTATTAAGATTACACCCAATTAAGACCTGAATTACATAAGATGTTCAGGAACATGCACGCTTGCAAAGATGTATTATCATCTTTCAAGCGTGACTGAACGAAGGATCGAGAAATTTATACACATGGATTATCATTCCACTATGTTTCCAAGCTGAGCTTTAGTTGAATGCAATGTTGAATATCACAGATTACATCGACTTCGGGCCCGAATTTTATCATCTCGACTACAAAACATAATTAGTTGTTCATCCCCTAGCTAACATTTAATTTACCTGAGATTTAGTAATACATTCCTCATTTCACTACTTTCTTTTCTTTTATTTTTTCCCCCACATTTCAAATTATACAAGGTTTAAAACGACACCAAATAGTTGATATATGACATTAATTTTACAGTTCATCTGAGTCTACACGGAATATATATGACAACTGTATATCTGTACATGAGTACTGATTTTCAAAAAGACTTGAAATAAGATCATTAAAAACAAAACTAATGACTTCATTCTTATGTCATGAAGCCACTGTATGAACTTCTGATTTATATCATTCAGTCTACTGCCACTCATAAATGTATTGGCTTGTATTTAATATCCACTTAGATGCATCCTCATACTTATTATCAGCACGGTAATAAGGATAATAACAAGGTTGTACTATCTTTATTGTTGGTCTAATCTAGAGTAAAGCGTCTCAAAGTGCACGCAGATATCACATAACCAGGACATGTCGAGCACATCTCTCAATACCAAGAATAACACAGATAGCTGATCTTATTTATTCTTATGAATTCATGTGTAGTTTTGGAATCAACAAAGACCACACACAGCAGTCGCTTGAAAATGACGTGTGAAATAGGACAATAATGTGCATGAAACTAAGAGTCATATTAATGCGGATTATCACTATAAGTCATATTAATGCTAATAAATTACCACTATAATAATTCAAATGAGCAAAATCAGTTTTCTCATTTGATTGACTGGCTGTCAGGTGTTGGTTGACAAAGAATAACTGTACGTCATTTAATAGTGTGTCATCATGGCAAATCCTTTCAATCTTTTTTCACGGTTTTGTTATGAGGTCTACAGAGATCACAAGACTATCCTTTGCAGCATCGGAAGCGTCATCTCTCTGCTTACGCACTTCTTTCTCAATCCATTTCTTTGTCATACTCTGCCCTCACCTGGTGGAGGTCTGCTATTAATCCAAGAAAAGTCAATGAAGTTTTTGCTGGAGGGTCATTGTGATTGTTTGACCTTAAAAGCATGAAGCAAACGTCGCTGTCCAGATAAGAATAATCAAAATTTTGCGTTTATGTTTTTCTTCAAGAATTTGTCTCTTTATCCACACAAAGCTGCGTGTAGAGGAAGCACAGTAGCGCCCTCTAGTGTTCGAGCGCCTCAGCGCAGCCTGGCTAAACTGCGGCGTCTCTGCACGCACTTTGCCACCGCGTCGTTCCGCAGCAATAACGTGACGAAGACGCACAAATTGTCAAAATGGTGAGTCTGTGTCGACTCGCGTTATCTTGATGTGTGC
This sequence comes from Syngnathus floridae, assembly GCF_059516105.1. Lineage (NCBI taxonomy): Eukaryota > Metazoa > Chordata > Actinopteri > Syngnathiformes > Syngnathidae > Syngnathus > Syngnathus floridae. The sequence continues at coordinate 7,384,128 of NC_142426.1, read as the reverse complement.
ACTGAACAATCTGTCGTGGCTTATCAGAAGCTTGACCAAAAAAAAAAAAAAAACACCTTTCACGTTGTTGTTATATGAACGCAACTCGCGCATATCGAGCCCGTTAGGTGTGTGTGCGTGAGGGTATGAACATATATGTGTGTTGAGTACTTGGGTGCCGATACGTGATGGTATGTGCGCCTGTGTGATGGATTCAGTTCTTATAAAAGAAAAAATAAACGGGGCCAGGCTGTAGCCTCGGCCTAGTTTCTCCACTGACGACCACAGCAAAGCATTATTATTATTATCCTCCGTTGCTCCGCGTCATAGCCAATAAATATGATATTATTAAACTGAATCCCGAAATGACGTAGTCTTCACTCCATAACGTAAGGTGATTAAAATAGAATTGGACTGTTGCAAAATGTAGAAAGTAGCATGCGTTGCGCAATCAATTTCGTTCATTGAATGAGAGTTAAATCGTGACAAAATAAGTTCGTGTGGGTTGTCCAAATATGGACGTCTGACTTGTTATTGTTGCATCATTAGGTCCACTTGCACATTATTCAACCTTCCCAAATTTGTATCATAATGCTTAGTTTGATTGACGCTAAAATGGAGTTAATCATTAAATCGTATGTTTATTATCATTATTTACTTTTGAATAATAGATGTCAAACTCTAGGCCCGAGGGCCGAATCAGGTCCGCGACATCATTTAATGGGATCCCCTAAAGGAAAGTAATTCATACCTACTTTTTTTTTTTTGCTAATATATATACTGAAATTGCCCATTGCTGTCTTTATTTAATAACATTAATATATTACTCCCATTTTTGTAACCAATCTGTTACAATGTTGTCATTTGGCTCTGTATACATAGTCTGATGAGGTACCAACAGAGAACCTAAAGAACATGCCAATTTCACAAAGGTAGAAATGTTGTGCTTTGTGACACAAGTTGTGTTGTTTGTGTATAATGGTTATAATTAGGTAGAATTAAGGTTAGGTATGTTTTTTTTCTGCTAACATAAATTAGAAAAATATATAATATAAATAAAAAATTTATAAAAAACTATGCAGCCAGTTTACTAAGATACAACATTTGTTTTAGTCTGCAGTGCCAGCTCGATATATTCAGTTTCAAAATGACTTTCTTTTTATAACCCAACTTGGAAGCGTTGCAGAAGCAGCGCACACGAATGAAAGGATCAGCGATTGAAACGCACCTTCATGTGAAGTAAACGCAAGCATGTGTTGCTATTCTACCAGGTTAACTTCACGGTGGACCAGATCCGAGCCATCATGGACAAAAAGTCCAACATCAGGAACATGTCCGTGATCGCCCACGTGGATCACGGCAAGTCCACGCTGACGGACTCGCTGGTGTCCAAGGCGGGCATCATTGCCTCATCCCGCGCCGGAGAGACTCGTTTCACAGACACACGCAAAGACGAGCAGGAGCGTTGCATCACCATCAAATCCACGTATGTGCATCAAGTAATTGAACATGAGATCCTGCCCCAAAAATGAAACGGCGTTCTCCTTTTTCCTCCTGTTGCAGGGCCATCTCCTTATACTATGAGCTCAGCGACAAGGACTTGGTCTTCATCAAGCAGTGCAAAGATGGAAACGGCTTCCTCATCAATCTCATTGATTCTCCGGGTCATGTTGACTTTTCATCTGAGGTTACTGCAGCCCTCAGGGTGACCGATGGAGCCTTGGTGGTGGTGGACTGTGTCTCTGGTAGTCTCCGTCAAACACCTCCTCCACACAATTCTCCAGTTTGGCTCATGTCTCGTTTGCGCTCACAGGGGTGTGCGTGCAGACGGAGACTGTGCTGCGGCAGGCCATCGCTGAGCGCATCAAGCCAGTTCTGATGATGAACAAAATGGACCGGGCCTTGCTGGAACTTCAGTTGGACACAGATGAGCTCTTTAGGACCTTCCAGCGGATCATAGAGAACGTTAACGTCATTATTTCCACCTATGGAGAGGATGAGGGGGGACCCATGGGCAACATCCTGGTAGGCCGGGCGCCAAAATGCCTTTGGCACCAGCAATTGTGTTTTTCAAAACAACACCCGTATTTTGTCCCCAGATTGAACCCGTTATAGGTACGGTGGGCTTTGGATCCGGCCTGCACGGCTGGGCTTTCACATTGAAGCAGTTTGCTGAGATGTATGTGGCCAAGTTTGCTGCTAAAGGAGAAGCTCAGATGAGTCCAGCAGAGAGGTGTAAGAAAGTGGAAGACATGATGAAGAAACTGTGGGGGGACAGGTACAGCGGCTGACTCCACAAACCCCTCCACAACTATTGTACATTTAATAATTCACGTGTTCCTTGCAGATATGTCGATCCGAGCACCGGCAAGTTCACCAAGACGGCCACGGGTCCCGACGGGCAGAAATATCCTCGCTCTTTTTGCCAGTTTATTTTGGACCCGATCTTTAAGGTGAGCCGTCAAAATGCCTCGCGAGGGCCTCGCTGAAGAATTCCCATTCAACCTGCAATTGTCTCCATCAGGTGTTTGACGCTATCATGAATTTCAAGAAGGATGAGACGGCCAAACTCATCGACAAGCTTGACATCAAGCTGGATTCGGAGGACAAAGAGAAGGAGGGGAAGCCCCTGTTGAAGGCGGTGATGCGTCGCTGGCTGCCTGCCGGGGAGGCCCTGCTCCAGATGATCACCATCCACCTGCCCTCACCTGTCACCGCTCAGAAATACCGCTGTGAGCTGCTCTACGAGGGCCCGGGAGATGATGAAGCCGCCATGGGTCAGTAGGAAACGGAACGTGGCTGAAGTGCTCTCCTTCTCTTGTGACATCGTCTTGTGTTTTTACAGGTATTAAGAACTGCGATCCCAAAGCTCCCCTGATGATGTACATCTCCAAGATGGTCCCGACCAGTGACAAGGGTCGCTTTTATGCATTTGGCCGTGTGTTTTCCGGATGTGTGTCCACCGGCCAGAAGGTGCGCATCATGGGGCCAAACTTCACCCCTGGGAAGAAAGAAGATCTCTATAATAAGCCCATCCAAAGGTAAGCAAATTTTAGAAGAAAAGAAAAAAATCAAAAAGTGTTAGAGTTTTCTCAAGGTGTCCTCTTATTCAGGACCATCCTAATGATGGGAAGATATGTGGAGCCTATTGAAGATGTTCCATGTGGTAACATTGTAGGCCTCGTCGGAGTCGACCAGTTCCTGGTGAAGACGGGGACCATCACCACTTTTGAACAAGTATTGTTTAGACCTTCAAAATTAAAACAAATATAGCACAGATTTAAAAATAAAAATGGAATTTGATCATTAGTTGAGCATCCTCATGTGCAAACTAAATAGTGTTCCTCCGCAGGCTCACAACATGAGGGTGATGAAGTTCAGCGTCAGTCCCGTCGTCAGAGTTGCCGTGGAGGCCAAGAACCCGGCCGACTTGCCCAAGCTGGTGGAGGGCCTGAAGCGCCTGGCCAAGTCTGACCCCATGGTGCAGTGCATCATCGAAGAGTCTGGGGAGCACATCATTGCAGGAGCAGGAGAGCTGCACCTGGAGATCTGCCTCAAGGACTTGGAGGAGGACCATGCCTGCATTCCACTGAAGGTAGGAAAGTCATACCTAGAATCAAATGTGATCCAATTCAAAAGTTTAAATAAGGGTCATTTGTCGCCCCCCCCTCTGCAGAAATCAGACCCAGTCGTGTCTTACAGAGAGACAGTAACTGAGGAATCAGACCAGATGTGTCTCTCCAAGTCTCCAAACAAGCACAATCGTCTCTTTATGAAGTCCCGTCCTTTCCCGGACGGCTTGGCCGAAGACATCGAGAAGGGTGACGTCACGGCCCGCCAGGAGCTGAAAGCTCGCGCGCGCTACCTGGCCGACAAGTACGAGTGGGAGGTGACTGAAGCCAGGAAGATCTGGTGCTTTGGTCCGGATGGAACCGGGCCCAACTTGCTCATCGACGTGACCAAGGGGGTCCAGTACCTCAACGAGATTAAGGACAGCGTGGTGGCTGGTTTCCAGTGGGCTACTAAAGAGGTCTGTGAAGCCAATCAATGGAAATACGAGTGAAGTGAAACGGTTCATTTCTGATTCTCCAGGGCGCACTATGTGAGGAGAACATGCGCGCGGTCCGTTTCGACATCCACGATGTGACGCTGCACGCCGACGCCATCCACCGCGGTGGAGGGCAGATCATTCCCACGGCCCGCAGGGTTCTGTACGCCTGCCAGCTCACTGCTCAACCTCGCCTGATGGAGCCAGTCTACCTGGTGGAGATTCAGGTCAATTTCAACAATTGTTGGAAGAAATTTCTCTCCCACCGTTGGTGTCTAACGCTGACATTTTCCTTACAGTGCCCTGAGGCAGTGGTGGGCGGGATCTACGGTGTTCTGAACAGGAAACGAGGTCACGTGTTTGAGGAATCTCAAGTGATCGGAACTCCCATGTTTGTGGTTAAAGCCTACCTGCCTGTCAACGAATCCTTCGGTAAGTAGATTACGCAACACTCCCAGCATGTCTATTTTTGAAAGGATTTTTTTTTTTGTGTATAAGTGCATTTCAGTAGTCATCTTGGATTCTGTCGGGGTCCTCAGTGCAAAATACGGATCGGGTAGCTAATAGGTCAATGTCATTTCTTTTAAGGATTCACTGCCGACCTGCGTAGTAACACCGGGGGTCAAGCCTTTCCTCAATGCGTGTTTGACCACTGGCAAATCCTCCAAGGTGACCCCAGAGATCCCGCCAACAAACCCTTTCAAGTAGTTGCTGAAATTAGGAAGCGTAAAGGGCTCAAAGAGGGCATCCCCGCTCTGGACAACTACCTGGATAAATTGTAATAACTAACCCTTGATTTACATACATATTATCACTCAATTCTTAAGTTTGTGGGCACTTTAAAAAAATATATTTGCACCTGCTTTAAAAGTTTGCACATAAGTCCAATTTGAAGTCTCCACTTCAAAAAAAAAAAAAGCTTATGCATGTGTTGTTGTAGGCTGGTGGGGGCAATGATGCTTACCTCACAGAAACAGTACACCAAGTGCCTAGGCCAAAGGTTCCGGGGAGTAAAACTGTTCGATGATCATTTAATTCTTTGAATTAGTCGTTTACATCGCCCCCCCTTTTGCCATTTTCATCTGCCACAATGGTGCACTGTGATACTGCTGCAATAATGTCATAAGTTGACTGCAAGCAAGAATGTTTCACAAGTGGTCAAGCTCTCATTGAACCTTGCTGATCAGAATGAATAAAACATTCAAGTGCAGATATAGCGGCTTATTTTTTTTTAAGTGTGGAAAAACAAAACAAAAAGCACACCAGTGTCCTTATTCAAATTCCCTCATTCATAACAAATTTTTATTATCTCTCTTTATTCAAGTTTTCTGAAGAAACATACATAGATAACGTTCAAAATGTCAAGGGGGGGTAAATTAAATACAGAAAAACATTGGAACTAGTTTCTTATTTTTGATTCAACACAAGGGCCGTTTGCTTTAATGACATCTATTGTTGTTTCTTAGCGTGTTTTCTGAAGCCGACAAGGATGTAACATGCGTTTACTTCTCTATTGTGATCAATTAGTAATGAATCAATATCTTTAATTAACATTACGGAGGGCAAGTTTGTGGATCTCGGGGTTTGTGCAACAATGTCAATAACAACCCGGGCCCACATATTTACAACAAAGTTAACAGAAGAAAAAAAAACAACCCAACTTTGAAGGGTTAATGTACATCAGTCGAACGACCAATTCTGCAAAGGCCAAGAAAGTGCAAGGTCTTTTGGATATAGGCAAATACCAAGCATAGATACAAAATCAAACCGTTTTAACTCACAAGTTGCTCATCCAATGGAACGGTTAACAAGTTTGGATTGAGTAAAGCCTTTCAAATCCGCAGATGGATGAAAACTGATTTGTAGTCATGAAATGCTGGTCTGAATAACTTGGATAACATTCAGTGTCAAGCTTGGTTGGCAACATGCAGCTGAGATAGAAAAGCTGCTAATAATTCCATCACATACTTTTTTTTTTCTCCGCTGTGGAGTCACGGGACTGTTGTGTAATTTTCAAAAAGAGACATTTTACTACACACAATATTGTGACCTCATGGCTATTTGTCTCTCAATGTGGCCAACAGTCGTGGGATGGGACAGTATTAAGACAGATGAGCCCCAAGATGTAGAACCCCCCACCCAGCCACCCGACACTCGGCCACCGCTTCCGAGCTGTCACGTTTGACGGACTCGCGTGGGAGTTGACTATGTGTAAAAGATGACCTCGGGAATCTGTCCGTCCTCTACTGAAGTGCCATTATTGTTACCCGCCGCGTAGCAGAAGGTGAAGCAGGTCTTGGTGCCCGTTGTCGATGACTCGTGTGTTATCTTTCGCATTCCTTTGGTCCCGTAATGAGAGTCTGGACCCTGTAGGAAAGACGGAGGAGTGAGTAACCACTGACAGAACACGCCATGGAGTTGATTTCATTTTTGAACATAGTCACTGCAATGACAGGTAAAGTATTTTTTCTCATCAGCTTCATATAAACATTTGAAAGACAATTCCATTCCATTCATCCATGCGTACCAGAACACGGGCCCGTTGTTCCACATGTGCCCGTCCAAATAATGAGCTTGATAATGATTCTTGGGCAAGTGTTTACTGTGACGGTGACTGGTGGCGGCATGAAATTCTTTATTCCAATGAGGGAGGCTGTTGTTCCGTGCCTGACGCTCCAGATAATGAGATTGATATCATATCTCCCGTGACATGTTTAATGAGGCTAGCTGAGACTTAATTGAAATTCTCAACTCGATATCTGGCGAGTCTACTGTACAACAAACTTTTAATATGGGCATGGCATGCAAATTAATAAATTTTCGCAATTTCTGTATTTGTAAATACGATGGGGTTTGTAATTGAAACTAATTGAAGAAATAAAAACATGAATATAGACCTTGAGTGTAGCACAGGCAGTGTAGTTAACGTTGGGCAGTATCTCCACCGGTTCTTTAAACATGACTCGGAAAGTGTTGGCTGAGCCGTCGCAGCTGAAGCCCGTTTCATTCTGGCCCAGTGTGGTGTTACTGTCCGTGTGAATAATCTACACGAGGAGAAGAGAAACACAGACGTTACTGGAATCCAGAAACAACACGGGCGACAATAACAAAGCCTCGGGATCATACCTGAATGCTGACTTGGTAGTCCGTCGGTCCGTGTATGGAGCCGTACAGGCCGAAGCCAACCACAAATATTCTTCGGTTTACCGAGAACCTAAAAGAATCATGTGATTAGCTTAAGAGTGCCAAGGTACCATCATTTAGACAAAAGTAGTTGCATTTCTCTTAATTCAGCAGCTGGTGGTTTACCGTATGCGGTCGCTTGTCCCACTGTAGCCCCAGCGACTCGCCACCGGTCCAAACCGTGTGATGCTGCACTCCTTCCCGCGGAGGCAGCAGCGAGGCCGATCGATGAAGTCTACACGCGGTTTCGGGTTCACTGTGAAGTGGAGGAAGAGACTCACCACCTCTCTATCAGTCAGTATGCTGGACTGGGCCGGGCCTGAGGAAAAACAAAATGCACACTCGTCAATGGCGACTGTAATAATTAAGGGAAGTTTCGTCGTTTCGGTTTACCTGCTGCAAACTCTTCAATTGTCATGAGAGGGAAGCGGATGAGTGTGAGGGCCTTGCCCAGCACTTTGCGCTTGTTCTCTGGGGTGGGCTGCAACTGCTGCCGGTGGGCCTCCGCCTCGGCCCAACGCACCGCAGCTCCAAACAAACGCACCTCCCGCACGCCTAAGGTGTCTCTCTCCAGCACGGCAACCAGTGTATCTAAAGGGATCGATAGAGCGAGGTAAATAATCATCAGATGCAAGCAATGGATGTTAAAATTGAGGGTGAGTAGGAAAACGATACCAAGGTCAACGTCTGTAAAGCCTTCGGCGGCGAGCGCATCTCCTGTGTTCTTATCAATGTTTTCTAGGCAGAGGCTGGCAAGCTGAGGCTCATCAAACAAACGTGCCTGAAACAAGAATATACGCTCACTAGCACATATGCACAGTAATCCATGCCTTGGTCACATCTCGGATCGAGTACTGTGATGCACTTTGGAGTCAGCCATCAGAATGTAAGAAAAAACAATATTCTTGAAAATTTGTTCCATACAAAGTTTGTCTGACCTGTGTGAGCAGCATGAAAGCATTGTCAGCTCTCAGGTTCTTCTTGAGGAACTCCACACAATGTGCCTCCAGAGCTGGGACGGCGTATTTTTTAGCGGTATATAAAGTTGTCATCACGGTTTCTGGCCCAATCTGAACTTCATCAGAGTACAGAAACCTGCACAGGGTCAAAGTGGATCATTTCTTTATTGCCCTTCACTCTAATTGGCCCAGGGCCTTCAGAATTAATGCTGTTGCATCATTCAAAATTGTTCTACATTATAATGTACATGGCACGGTCCTACATCATTTTATTACATTTCTGAACAGTATTGATGGTTTTCATGATTATCGCATGATAGCAGTGCTATTAAGAAGTGAATTACCTATGTTGGCTGGTCCACTAAAGTCCCAGGTACCAAATACATGGCAAGCCACATGACAATGTGACTTGTCTTTGTTCTCTCACAAAGTACACAAAAAGAGTTTAACAACAAAGCCCCAAATGAACACACGGCTACCTTGATAGATTACGGATCTAACAGGATAGGATGGCTGTGGTACAAAGGAACAACGCAGTGAGCAGTCCCAGGAGTACGTAATACTATTTCAACTGCTGCGAGCCCCGGTGGCAAATGCAAATAAGAACATGCAGACTTTTGTTCGTGCTTACTTCAAAAGCGCCAGAAAGGCGGCTGGTTCCACGTCTGGAAGCTCGATTTCCGTTGATGTCGTCGCCATTCCGCCGTTGAACATCGCATCAAACACGGCGCTTCCAACGGCCAAAACAAACCTATCAGTGCGAGGCACAAGCAGCCAATCAGATGAAAGTAGCACCACCGAAGCTTTGTGCCGTTAAATCTTCCTACCTGTGTGCAGGTATCCTCTGAACCCCCATTCCTTTGCCCACCAAGAAGTGAACGTCACTGAGCACTTCGTTGTTGAACAGAAACGCGAGCCTCTCCTTCACGGTGCTCTTTGTCGCCTGCCAGTTGTACACCGGCTCTCGGTACACCAACACAGACGCGGCAGCCGGAGCGGCGGTGGGCGCCGCCGCTGGGGTGGCGTTCGAGGCCGCGACAGTTATCATGTTGGACGCCGGGGTGGCCATGCCTCCGGTGGCTGCCGCACTCGCCACGGTCGGCTGCTGAAGAGCGCCCTGAGGTGTTGGAGGAGCTCCAGAGGTCAGAACGCCGTTGCCATCTAAACCGCCAGGCCCCAGCTGCGGGTTAGACCGCCGAGTAGCTCCCTGCGGCCCGCCGGCTGAACCTAACGCTCCACCGTTGGATGCTGGCATTGAAAAAACGTTGTTGCTGGGTTGGCTGTTTCCCAGGGGACCCGGGCAGGCGAAGTTGAGACACGGAGGTCTGCCACTGTTATCACCAGCAGCCATCTTGATGAAGCATAGGCGTAAACAACACGCTTCTTCGGCCAAGATCAACGTCAAAAAGTGAGTACAGCGCCGACAGCACTCCCTACCGTTGGTCTTCTTTCTCTTCTACGTTTCTGGCAGACCGAGCACGTCTAGTACATTTCTCCCTTTAGCGCCCTCTAGCGTTTGAGTTGGGGATTGGCGCCGATCACGTTTGACAATGGGGTTTTGATCAAACCTATTCACAAGCCTGTGTGTTTTTTCTCCATTTTATTATATTTATAAATACTTTTTTTAAAATTTTCAGACACCCGTGCATGGTACATTAACCCTTTATGTTTGAGTCAAACGTACAAATTAATTAATTAAAACTTCTTCTGCTGGCTACTTTTTTGCGATGATATTAAGAGGCAAGTCCTAAATTAAGGCCCGTCACTGTTTCTTGACTTTTGACTAAATGTATCCCACAGTGGAGTCCCTTTGTGGAAGCGCGATTGCAGTCCCGTCACGTTGTCCATCGTGCTGATGGCGTCCTCCCATCACCTCCTCTCTTCCTACTCCTCATCCCAGTGACGTCACAGCGGTGAGGGGAGCTGTCCTGCTGAAACAAGATGGCTGTGCGGGCGGGAGGAGCAATGCAGGGGAGCAACCAAAGTGGACACAGGGTAGTAGCCCTGAGCCGCGCAGCAGACGACAGCCGCGCGTAGCGAGCGACGAGCCCTTTTGAGAGAACATCTCCTTTTTCTTGCACAAAATTGGCCTTGACTCATCCGACGGAGGGAGCGAGACTGCAAATCACGATTCAGCCAGGAAGCGGCGGCTCAGCGGAGGACAGCCGGGAACCCTCACGCCACGCGACAGAAATGTCCCTACTATGCGTGGGAGGTAAGATTGAAATTAACATTTTATTTGGCCTATCATTTGGTCGTTTTTATTTAGTACTGCACCAAATTGTCAGACGGCTGCTCCGCTGATTGTAAACTCTTGGTCTTGCAACATCTCTTCAAATGAGCACAGAACACGTTCACTTAACTCGCACGTTTTCCTTACCCACGGGAGCGCATTGGTGTGAGGGGGCAACGTGAGAGACTAAACAGATCGTGACCATCAATGTACCTAAAGATATTGCATTGAACATTCTTTTCCTGCTTGAGGTAATAACGTTACTGTTAATGGTTTTCTTCAGTGTGCGAGTGCGTGCGTGCGTGCGTGCGTGTGTGCGTGTCCTCCACTCATCCACGCGCGTGGGCAGACAGATGAGCAGGATGTGGAAAAGCCCCTGCCGTTGCCGCGTTGTTGCGCTGCCGCCTCCCTTCTTCCCCCGCTTGGCTGTAGTCGTGAGGGAATACTCGCTTGGTGGAGGGAGGTGCGCGTCATTTCTCACCGTTTCCCCCCTCAAGCGATGCGTCATCTCCTCCCACCCTATTTCCCGAAAAAAACCCAAAAATAAAACCACCTGATGCTGATGCTGGTACCTCTGTGATGAGTAAGACTACTACAATCGCACATTGAAAGGGAAGTACGTAGATTGCTGAAGTCAGATGACCCCGCCCCCCTTTTTTTTGGGGGGGGGGGGCGCTGGGAAAATGATCCATTTGATTTATTCCCAGGTTATCATTCTTTCATTGAAAATTTGCTCAATGCATGCTTGAAATAAAACTACTTTTCACTGAATTTGGTCAAAGAACATTCAACAGAGTAATTAAGGCAAAAATCAAGTTTCATATTCACTGTCGGCCGACCTACAGGTCTCCCCGCTCTAAATGTGAGTGATCTCCGTCGTGTGTCAGAGCTCGTGGCCCTTGTCATATATGTAATGGTGGGCAAATAGGGAGGCAAGGATAGGTTAAGGTGCTTGCAAGTCACCTCTTCTGCGTCATTGTTGATGCCAGCCCACCTCATCTCATCCTACCAGGCCCGCCCACTGACTGTCCCTGCACTGAGTCAGTGGCGGGGTGTCGTTAAAGCCCTCCGAGTTCCCCATTCATAAAGGCCGGCTGCGGCTGCTGTCAGGGCCGTAGACTACGAGACTTGGCAGAGTGCCTCGCTCTTGTTCCTTTTACATCATTCATGCTTACCTGACGACTGGAGCTATTTCTGGCCTCCACAGTACTTGCGCTTCTTCAAGAGGCCACGTTTCTTCACAGTGTCAATCCTCCACACAGATGTTTTTGACTCTTTTTTTGCCAATGCATCAAATGCTGTGTCCCACTTCAACATATTTTGACACGATTGCGTTGTCATTTCTGGCTGATCCCAAATCAGCGACTCCCTCGTTTACATTCCTCAAGAGTTCATGGTGCGCTCGCTGTTGAGTCTGTTGACATGCATGGCATGCCGCTCAATTCTCACATGCCAAATGTTTGCTGTGTCAGGTATTTAAAGAATGAAAGCCCAGCATATAAAATGGCTTTGCATGCAAATCGGGGAAATGCAGTATACGCAAAGACTACACAAATGTCAATAATGTTCTTTAAATAATAATAATTATAATAATAATAATAATTAGTAAATGACAGCAATATAATTTCAAAAGCATTGCCCATAGCATATACAACTCAACTGATAAAAAAAAAAGTACATTTTCAAGAGAAATAATGTGTTTGCATAATTGTGCACACCCTCATAACTGGGATGTGGGTATGTTTGGAATAACCAGTCGCATTTAAATTTGTTCCAAGTGGGCGTTAACAGACACTTGGCACCATTTCAAGTGCCTTTGATGATGGTTGCTCTCTAGTAGAAGCCTGAAGGTTCGATGACAACGCCAATTTTATGAATCTAGGCTAGCTATCCATCACCTGCTTCCAGTAAAATGACGAGTTGCCTATGTGTGACAAACACACACACACACACACACAAAAATTGCTACCGAGTCTTGCGGGACACTCCTTGTGACAACCCAACCTGTCATCGAGATTTATGATCGCCAGCCATAATTAAGCTTCAGCCTTTCACGGACCAAAATCCAATTTGGCTTCATATTGATCCTCCTCTCCATGCGTTGATGCGTCTCTTTTGATACCCAATGCAGTAAAACTTTCAAAGTCAAACGCAACCCATTTTGAGAAAACAATTAATAATTGCCCAAGTTGTTTTTCTTATTACCAAATCAGTCAAAAAAAAAAAAGTTAGCGTTAAATTTAAAGTGCTACTGCATGAACTTTCACAGAAACTCAAAAACAAACACTTAAAGGGCCTTGCTGACTCCGGGCGATTTTACATAAACGTTTCAATTTATTTGCTGGTTACTATGGTGACGGGTCATGATGTGGCAGACCACTTTGGGGAAGAAGGTGATACTGGTTCGCGTGAGAGTGACGTGGAGATTGTATTGGACAAGAGTGCGGCAGAAAACACCATTAAAAATGTATGCCTACTCTTCGTCAAACGCTGCTGCAGTGAGGACTGTCACGAGAAAATGAAAAGATGTTCTGTTTTGTTGCAAATGAAAGCAGATGGTGTTCTTGTTTGTAAATCTGTCCCTCTGTGTGGTTCCACAGTGAAGAAAGCCAAGCTGGATGGACCCCAAGGTAAGTCGTCAGGTGGACGGCATGCGGAGAGCTTCGCCGCCGTACAATATGGCGGGACAATGGATGTCATAAAATTACAATTCAACGATTTTTTTTTTTTTTTTTTTCCTGACAGAGAAGTTCAACACCTATGTCACTCTTAAAGTACAAAATGTGAAGAGCACAACCATCGCCGTCCGGGGCAACCTGCCCAGCTGGGAGCAGGACTTCATGTTGTGAGTGCTTTCGATTCCAGCATTGTTTTTTTTTTTTTTTATTATGTAATGTTTGGGTAGCAGAGAGACACTCGACTGTCCTTCAAAGCGACTTAAAGTGACTCTCCCAGCCTTAGGTCTTAATTAAAGTTCCACCTATCTTCCTCCAAGCGTGTGATAGCATCACCTTCATTCATCACCCTCTTCCTCTACCTTCTACCACGATTAGCTGCAGTTCTATTTTCGTTCCACGAAAGGTGTGTTCATTTCAAATTAATCTGTGTTTTGCTCTCTTTTCAGTGAAATCAACCGCTTGGACCTGGGTCTAACTGTCGAGGTGTGGAACAAAGGCTTAATCTGGGATACTATGGTTGGAACAGTGTGGATTCCACTTCACAATATCAGACAGTCAAATGAGGTTGGCCACACCATTCCAAAAAAAAGGGTCCATTTTTTTATGCTCATCTTCTCCATTGCACACACAGGAAGGCCCGGGTGAGTGGCTGACGTTGGACTCTCAGGTCATCATGACTGATAACGAGATCTGCGGCACCAAAGATCCCACGCTTCACCTGATGCTGCTGGACACACGCTTTGAGCTGCCCCTTGGTTAGTACATCACCTCTGCCCTTTTTTTTTTAGTAACCTCCACTAGGTGGGAAATAAGACAACAAAAATGTCTCAACATGACCTACTTTTGATTTTTGCACGCGAGATGTGTGTTGGTTCCCTCCCATCAATCACACAGTGCTCCTTTTACCATTGATTAGGTGTTATTTTCCAACTGTTTCCCCTTCCCCCGGGCGATATTGAACATCCGACTCCTTCGTTTGCCGAGCCAGCCGCCCTATTTATAGGTTCTAAGGCTTCGAGTGAAATCGCATCGCTCCTTTTGTCCGCTCAAACGAACGAGCTTGTTTTAGCGCGCCAATAATATAACAGATCAGAGATGCTATTTTTAGCTTTTTCAGATTTGCCTCACCTGAGTTTGATTTTGCCTTTCAGACATCCCGGAGGATGAGGCCAGGTACTGGGCCAAAAAACTGGAACAAATTAATGCGATGAGAGAACAAGATGTAAGCGCAGATTCTTCTCACCAGAGCACGGCAACATGATTAATGACAACTTTCATTTTCTTCAGTACTCATACCAAGAAGAACAGGAACGCCCACTCCGGGTTCCGAGCACCCAGTGCTGTGAGTTCATTCATTGTTTTACATTTTCGCCTTGGTCATGTGATTGGATCGCTTCGGTGAACATCATGCGGGTTGTCGTGCGGTGGAGTGCAAACAGTTAGCGTGGCCACACCGTAAGAGATCAATAGCGGGGGATCAGGTGTCAAGCTCCAGCAGGATGCTGCTCTACTTCCAACATTGTCTCCCGTCGACTCAATCTGCTGAGCCGGCAGTCTCCGACGTTCCGCGTCGACACTTATTCTTTGCCAGAGAATGTTAGGATGCAGGCTTACGTTTGGATAAGATTGTTATTTATAAATGCAACGTGTCACAATGTTTTCTTTCATTTCAGGTAATTGGAGTTTATGGGGAGATCAACAGAGTGAGTGTACACACGCACACACATTTCAAATTATTTTATTTTTTTTACAATAGGGACAGTGAGCAAAAATGAAACAAAATCACAGCAGTAAAGAAAAAAAAAAAAGGCTGCCTAAACATCTTCCTTCAAATAAGCTGAATCGTGGCTTTTTCATTCTTGCCATATTTTGTATGTCTGCTGCTGGAACGCATCTTCTTCATTTATTCAATCCTAGGAAGAAGATACACATCTTAAAAGATTCGAAGAGAGCGCCACATGAATAGGAACAGAAAAGTGAGCCAGGAAAAGAAAAAAAAAAAAGCTAAAAAGCTCTTCTGGTCTTAAAATAGTTTTTACGTGCCCAGATGGTGAAAGAAGTTCACCAGGTGCCTTTTTCAAGAGACTCATTTGCAATGATGAATAGATACTGTTCCCAATTTGAAGCGAATCAGCACTATTAAGGTCCCTCATCACTTCCCTGATGCGAGCAGGAACAGATTAGTTGCGAAGCTAATGACAACATTACCAAAGTTTTCATTTTCATTCTGAACTCCAATTCCATTTGTGTCCTCCGTACTCGATGACCCCAGACGACGACCCCGACAGCGCCGTGGACGACCGAGACAGCGACTACCGCAGCGAAACCAGTAACAGCATCCCGCCGCCATACTACAGCACATCCCAGCCCAACGCGTCCGTCCACCAGTATCCAATCAACCAGAACCGAAACTCCAGAGGCGTCTCGTACTCCGCCAACAGTCACGACCTTGACTACAATCATCAGCGCACCGTCAGGTGGGTTGGAACCTGCTCATTACAAAGGTTTATTTTCGGAACCCCTTCATCAAATGAAGTCATTGAGTCAATTTGAGTTCTTCAACTGGAATTAGTCAATGAATTTCTCTGCCCATCGTGAGAACCTCAATGGGCCAGGCAGACCAAATGTAATTTGTTGTTTACGCCGCTGTTATATTTCTCACATCTTCTTGACATGTGCAAAGACTGAGAGTGAAAGTGTGCAAGGCCTCCCTCCGCCTCTCTCTTTATGAATTATTCAAAATGCAATCTAGTGGTCAATACGGCACAAAAGATTAGCTGCTTGTGTGAGTGTCTTGGACAGGGCAACCCTGGCGCATTTTCTTTGTGGCTCCTCCGCGACTTGGCATCAGCGTTCACTCAGTCTTTCGCCTCTCTCCTCACACTCTGTTTTTATTAGCCCCATTCATCGTGGTGCAAACGCATTTCCTGTACTTTGTCGCGTGACTGTATGCTGGATGTTCTTTTTGTTTTGTCATCTCTCTCGCAGCCTTCTGTCACGGTCTATTTCCTTACAGTCTCATCTCCTCTCTCCTTTTTTTCTTTCAGTCCCACTGGAAGCTATGCATCGTCCGCAGAGTTGAGTCGGTGCAGCAGTCAGCTGAGCGAAGAGGACTACGGCGGCGAATACGGCGAGCGGGATCCTTACGACGAGAACGACTCCTACCATTCGTGCCACTCCTCGGTGAGCTACAGTAAAGGTTCCCCGGACTGGGACCCTGACGAGACCCAGGGGGGGTACAGTGACGAAGGAGGCTACAGCAAAGATGGCGGCGAAGAGACGGCTTTGTACGAGGAAGAAGATGGTGGCTTGTATGAGGTGGAAGAGGAAGGCCTTTACGAAGATGAGGACTTGACGTATGACGATGACGACGTGTACAATTTGGATGGAAACCTCAGTGAGGATTTGGAACCTCCGTTCACGCCCACCCCCACGTCCACCGCCCCGCCAGCTCTCGATGTGCCAAGCTCGAGACCTCCCCTGGAGAAACAAACCTCGGTACATGACAAACAGCCGCAACCGGCAAAACAAGCGTCCGGCCAGAGCCCGCCCGCTGGCGTTGCCCCGACGGCACAGCCCGCTGTTGGTCCTCAACCGACGAAACAGAGCCCGCCCCAAACGCAGGCACAAACCGCTCCGTCTGCCGCTTCCTTCTTCTCAATGGCCAAGCCTTTAACAGCCGCAGTCACGGGCTTAGCCTCCACTTTCCTGTCTTCTGTCCCCACCGCCCAAGCTCATCCCCCGCCACCCCCCGCCGCATCGGAACAACATCAATCTGCAGTAGCAGCAAACAATCTTCCGCCTTCCCACCCGGCCACCTTAGCTGCAACTCAGCCCCCCTCGGCTGCGGCGGGCCCCGCTTCCCAGCACGTTGCAAATTCCACTCAGCCCGCGTCTCTCCTCAATGGTTCTGCCACCGCGCAGCCAGTCGCCCCTGAGGACGAGGCTCCGCAAATGAAAGAAGAGCTTTGGTTAGAAGAGGAAAACGTAGCGGAGGAAGCCAAGGTGTCTCCTACGCCCCCAGAGGAGAATCTCAGCACGGAGCAGGAGTACCTTGAAACAAACAAGTCGCCAACCCCTGAGGAAATAGAGATGCCACCTGAGAGGTAGGACAGACACCAAGCATCACAATATACTTCCTTTATCAGTTTAGTTTTTCTTTCATCTCAGGCTTTGCCGTTTTGCAAAATGGCAGCAGAAACATATTACTAGTTGAATAAAAAGGAAATATATCGTGATTTTTCCAGACACGTCTAGCTCACTATCTTTGGCACCAGCACAAACAATCAACACAATTTCAACATAACACATCCAAAACATCTTTGTCAGTCTTCCAGTTATCGAGGAGCCCAAAGAGCCAGTGGATCCCGCAATCCGAGCCAAAGAGAACTGGCTAAGACTCTACAACAAAGTCTTAGACCAGCTTCGGGAGGTAAGTGCCCAGCTTCCATTTATCTCCATCTATTCAATTAAAAAAATATAAGTTCCAGAGATTCTAAAGCTGTCGAGCGAGTCTTTGAAATATGTATGTGAAGTGCATTATTTATTTATATGCAAAAAAAAAAAAACATGAGGTTGTGAGGTTCTGTTTTGAAAGCGTTTGCAGTTGGAGGCCATAAAGCATGTGGAATGTGTTTCATGCTTTTCGACATCAAATATTGACGCTTTCTTAAAATACAAAATTTTATGTCACGATGTATCACCAGAATGTTGCTGCTGCTAAATATTTGGTTTGCACTTGCATTATTCACATATTTTGTTGCTATTCATTGTTTTTAAATTGAGTTTATTAATCACTTGCTTCCGTGTTTTATGTTGATGTATGTGTGTCACTGTATTCTCCTACACTTGGCCTCTGGTTCTTTCTTTCTTTCTTTCCTGTCTTTCCTTTTTTTGTGCGTGCGTGCCGGCCCACTTTGTTTTTGTTGCAGTTTCATGTCATTGCCATAGCGACACTCGCATGCACTTTTCTTGGCCATGATTGGAGCATGCTGACAGGTAGGTTCAAGCTGACGGTGACGCAAAGTCAATACTGGCTAGAGCTAATAAGTTCTTAATAAGGTCAACATATTTTCTGTTATCAAATCGCTTTTTTTTCCCACAGATAGAAAAGCAATATTTTGATTTTTTTTTAAATTGTATGTAAATAACAGTCCATTGATGATATGTCACTCAGATTAGCTAATGAGACTCTGAATTGTTTTTCCCCCAAATAAATATAAAAAATTAAATTAAATAAATAAAAAAATTAATAAATTCAATAAAATTTTAAAAAAAGGAAATAGTAAAATTCTTAATTTTTCTTTCAGGCACGAGGAGAAACGTCCAGCTCGCTATGGTTTGGTAAAGGAGGGTGAGTATGTTTTCCAGTGCAAAATAATCCACATATGAAAACGAAGACAATTTGTGTCTCGGTGTTAAAGACACTGTTCAACTCAAAATCCACTTGAATAATTGCACCCCACACATATATGAGTCGACACTTTTGATGAATATTTATGATACAATTTACTCTGTATTATTAATCAGGG